>NC_073395.1:39162596-39885096 GCF_028641065.1 Leucoraja erinaceus
CATGCTTCACGACGTGTCGACCTATTTTACGTATGACGCGTAAATGAGGCGCAAATGACGGCCAAGTGGGACACGCCCTTTACCTAACACACAAAACACAAAAGGCTGGAGTAACTCAGCAGGACATGCGGCATCTCTGGAGAAAAGGAATAGGTGATGTTTCTGGTCGAGGCCCTTCTTCAGACTGAGAGTCACGGGAAAGGGAAACGAGAGATATAGATGGTGATGCAGAGAGACGTAGACCAAATGAATGAAAGATATGCAAAAAAGTAATGATGATAAAGAAAACAGGCCATCGTTAGCTGTGTGCTAGGTGAGAACGAATGTAGACAATGAGACTCAACAAGATGACTTTGATGCAAGCGTTACTTGAAGTTAGCAGAATCAATATTCATGCTATGTTTTTGATTTGCGCAGTGGCGTGTGGCTTTTAATTTTCCAGAATTCCCTAGATTCTGGAAAGGTTCCATTAGATTGGAAAACAGAAAATGCATTTCCTTCATTCAAAAAAGTGGACACAGTAAACAGAAACTGCTGTCTAGTCAACTTAATATCAGTTAGAAGCTGTTATTAAAGAAGTTATAGTTGGTTGCAGTGAAAAAATTAAACTGATCAGGCAAAGTCAACAGAGTTTTGTGAAAAGGAGATCACACATTCTCAATTCATTGGAGCTCTTTGAAGAAGTAACATGTGCAGTGGATAAAAAGGAACCAGTGATTTCCAGAAGGCCGTGGAGAAAGTGCCGAAGGGTATGGCAGAAAAAGAAAGCTCATGATGTGAGTGTAACGTTAGCATGGAAAGAAGGTTGTCTTCTAACAAGAAGCACGTGGTGGTGGTGGTGCTGGTGGGCATACATGGCGTTTTGCCGGTTGGCAAATGGTGTGCCAGTGTCAGCTCTTTACTCCCCATCCCCTTCCCTCCCCACCCTCACCTCTATCTCTCTCTCCCTCTCCCTCTAGCCCACTCTCTCTTCCTCTCGCTCCCTCTCTCTCTCTGACTACGTGAAGAAGGGCCGTCCGTCTGCGTGCGCGTCATTACGTCTGAACGCAACACGCACGACGGACTGGCAGAGGCACTGCGTCCTCCCAGCCGTCGGGATGGGCAGGTAAGGAAAGTTGAACTACTTACCTGCGTTCTTTCGGGCTTGAAGCTTTTGTAGTTTCAGAGCCCAGATGTCGAGGAGACGGTCCGTGGGGAAGTCGGCTGCCGAAGACCGCAGCATTCTTGTTCCCGACATTAGTGCCGACAGCAGAACCGGCAGGAGTCTTGGTGCAGGAGGAGGAGCTCCGTGGTGGTCCTGCGGGACGTAAAAAACCACCCGCAAGTCTGACAAACCTGTTGACTCAGATGAGTCCGGGGAAGAGGGATACCCTCCCTCAACGGAGAGCGTCTGAGGACGACTCTCCCACATGGAGCAACTTATGGAGAAGTTGCTCCAACAATGATCTGCTCCGAAGGAGGGAGCAGCATCAGCACGGGCCTCTACAGCAGGCCGGTGCCGGGAGCCTCACACATGGGGCAGCCCAATGTCTTCCCCATTGGAGGGGGAAGTACATATGGAAGAAACCACTCTGAATCAGAGTACAAAAGAACGGGGGGGGGAACCTTCCCAGGGACAAGCAGAAGAAAGCAAGTAAGTAAGTAAGTTTTACTTATATAGCACTGTTCAAGTCAACTTGCATTGATACCAAAGTGTTTACATAAAATGAATAATAAGCTTCCATACAAACAAAACAAAAGAAGTACTTCTGCAATCATCCAGGTTCCACTGGGTGCTTCCCGGGATGGAGATCTAGCTAATTGACAACCCGGGTATTATGGAGAGACCGCAGGCAGCGGCCCCTGTTTCAGGGCTGCACAAATGTCTCCTGCTCTGAGGAGAGAAGCATTCACGGTCCGTTTCAGTCTGACCCAAAGCTAGAACCTCATTTAGGTCCGCTGGAGGGGCCATGTCAGCGCAGGTATCCTCAGGGGCCTGCGGCAGCACCTGTTTTCAGGGCTGCCTACAAATCTCACTCTCAGTGGAGGGGAGTGCGAGTGATCAGTAGGTAACTGATCTCGAATTTAAAGTATGAACATGCTGAAGCACATGCATATGGCCTCAAGAGCCAGCAGTTGGCAGAATATCCGCACTCTACAAATGCCGGCAAGGGAACAGCGCTATCAGGGTGACTTTGGAGAAATCAGCCGCCGAATCCTCTCTTCAGGTAAGACCAGAAGAAGGAAGCAAAAGCTGTCGGACCAATCAAGGTACCAACAACAAGCAAACTTCATCAGTAGGCGACAACACACCCCACACCTCCATAGGGGGTAAGCAGTTCACTGAAGCTGGTGGTAGCTTGAAAGCTGGGCACGGAAATATGATCAGAGTCGTCTTTCAAGGCAGACTCAGAATTATGGCCAGAATTGTCCGACAAGGCAGGCTCAGTATGATGAGGTTTTTTAGACCAAGACCCAAGCAGAGGTCAGGAGAAACATGGAATCCACACTCCCTACCAGTCCTACTCCCAATCAAGGAGTGAAAAGGAACCCGCATCAGGGGCCTTTGGGCTTACCACAAGACCACCGGTAGCCATGGAGGTAGGTGGGTCTGGGTTTACTGAAACAAGGGATTGTGGACCAGTTACATGTTGGTAATTTTTACTCTTGTGTTTTTGTTCAAAATGACAATAACATGAATTTTCAGATCTGGTTTTAAAAAACAGATAATAACACGTGATTATTTTTACTGCAAAACATACATCGGTTCCAAGTAGACTTGGAACTCGGACCGGAGTTGTCTTCGAGGCAGGCCCAGTATTATGGGCAGGATTGCTTTTCAGGACAGGTGACAGATGGAGGATGTCACTTCATCCAGGTTTAACTCATATGTGCAGTACAGACTTTCAAAACAGTACATTTTTGTTACAGTCTAACAACTGTTTATAGGAGCTTCCTATAAAATGGTCACATGGCATGCATCCACCTCAAAGACGCATACTATTTGGAGTCTATTCACTAAGAACAGGAGATATTTGAAGTTCAACTGAAAGGCATGGCTCTGCCAAATGGGTTGACATCAGCTCCTAGACTATTGACTAAACTACGGAAACCAATTCTGGGTCTACAAAGGTCTCAAAACCACATAGTAATGGCATATTTGGAGGACATTTTCATTTTGGAGTCACCAAGAATTGGCAGAAGCATCAGTCAAGCAAACCAAAACCCTGTTTGAAAGACATGGTTACCTCATCCATCCAGTTAAATCAAAATTGACACCCTCAAGGGTAATTGATTACCTAGAATTTACTATCAAACACAGTAAATATGTTGGTGACTTTGCCTAGGGGCAAACAACAATATTTAATTAAGCCTGCTATGACCTGATAGTCAAATACTAGCCATCTATCAGGCAAACAGCGTGTGTAATTGGCAAATAGTAGCTGCATTCCCAGTACGTCACGGGCCTTTGCATTACCAGAATTTACAGCGAGCAAAGGAATGAACACTCAGATTCCATGCAGGCCGAATTGGCAAACTATGGATTGCCAGCAGAGGCCATTGTTGAATAACTATGGTGGATAACGAACGTGAGACAGCTCAAGGGAAATCTTGCTCGAAAGCCATTGGTGGTTCTTCAGACCTATGCAAGCGGCTAAGGATGGGGAGCCACCAACACAGTCTAGAGCTGTGGGGGCAGATGGAATGAGCAGGAGTCTGTAATTCCCCAACACATGGAATCAATTACCCAGAATTGTTGGGGGGGGGCACAATATGGACTCAAGGTTTTCTGTAGCAACATGCAACCTGTGCTTGTTCAAATTCAGATTGATAACACCACTGCGGTGGCATATATCAATCACAAGGGTGGTGTAAAATCTGTATCTTGCGACAGATTGTCGAACCTCATTTGGCACTGGTGTATCGAGAGGAATATTTGGGTTACAGCGGTCTATCTACGAGGTAGATATAACACGGTGACAGATGCTGGATCACGAATGTTTAATAACAACACACAATGGATGTTGAATCGGGCAGTATTTAACAAAATAACGACACGATTTGGCATACCAGATATTGATCTGTTTGCATCTAGACTAAACCATCAGTTACCCAGATATGTGTCCTGCGAGCTGGATCCAGGAGCAAAGGCAGTGGATGCTTTCTCCCTCAATTGGGGAGGAATGTTTATGTATGCCTTCCGCCAATTTGTCTCACAAACCGATGCTTGACCAAAATCAAGCAAGACTAAGCCATTGGCATATTGGTAGTGCCAGATTGGCCTACTCAAGCCTGGTTCCCAAATCATTTTGGGAATTATAGCCCAGTCAGTTATGGCTGTACCCAAGAGCAGGGACCTCTTAGTGAACCCAGTTACAGGGAGTAATCATCCACTACATGAATGTTTTAACTTGTTGGTCTGCAGATTCTGAGGAGGCCATTTCAAGGCATAGGACTGTCCGAACAAATACAATACAGTTTGGATAACGGATATCTTGGAGATCCTATCAACTCTGTACTATAACTATAAACAAAGTTATAGTGCAATCTATAGTGCCAGAGGCGCACTCTCCTCCTATCTGATGCTGGAAGCAGGGCACGGGTCAATAGGAACGCACCCCTTTACAACAAAATTCATGAAGGGAATTTACAATTTAATACCTCCAAGGCCAAGGTACACGGACACATGGGATGTGAGCATGGTACTAACCCTACTTTGACAGTGGGGACTGCCTATAACTAACCCTGAAGGTGGTATGCTGACAAAGAGTCCAGACACTGCAAAAGCTACGGTTGGACTACATGACCACCAATATGAACAACATAACATTCATAATCAGGAACCTGATAAAACAGAGCAGGCCAGGAATGCCAGGGATGAAGATCCAGTTCTTGGCATATCCAGAGGACCAACGGTTGCGTGTGTGGTAACGTACTAACACCACTATCTGAGAGTTACGGAGAACCTCAGGGGCTCAGAACAATCGGTCCTAATCAGCCATAAAAAACCACACCGGAAGGTGTCAACTCCAACCATCTCTAGATGGTCAAAGGAGGTAATGGCGGTAGCAGGAGTGAACATTTATATCGTTAAATCTCACTCCACCAGGGCTGCATCTACGTCAGCAGCAAGAGCTATGGACGTGGACCTTGACGACATCCTAGTGGCTGCAGGATGGACGAATGAAATAACAGTCCACCGGTTTTATAACAAACCCATAACCGGACTGGGGGTGTTTGCATGTACCATTTTAAGTTCTGTCCCCTAGTTTCCCCCCAAGGTTGGGAGGAGTAACTCGTTGGGAGGAGTAACTAGTTTTTAAAAACATTTCTTTCATTTAAAGCATCAGTGTCTTTACTTAACTACGTAATGTCTGAATGCTTTAATGATTACACTCATCCATGGTCAATCCATTCAGTGTGTGATGCCTGGATTCGTAACCAGCGTAAAATCACAGCTTTGAAATCTTCACGTAGTCACTCACGTGACTCCAAAGTAAAATAGTAAGATTAAACGAGAACTTACCAGTTTGAAGTTTGATCTTGATTTTATGAGGAGTTACGATGAGCGATTACGTGCCCACCGCTCCCACCCTCATACTATCAAGGTCATATGGAAGTTCTAGTTTTTTCACAATCTTACTATTCTCAGGTCTTCTTTTTATCTGTGATTTAACACCGCTGCTTTGAAGATTGACGCTCACGCAGACGGACGGCCCTTCTTCACGTAATCGCTCATCGTAGCTCCTCATAAAATCAAGATCAAACTTCAAACTGGTAAGTTCTCGTTTAATCTTACTATTTTATATGTTTCTATAAGACCCCCCTCATCCTTCTAAACTCCAGTGAATACAAGCCTAGTCTTTTCAATCTTTCCTCATATGACAGTCCCACCATCCCAGGGATCAATCTCGTTAACCTACGCTGCACTGCCTCAATCACAAGGATGTCCTTCCTCAAATTAGGAGACCAAAACTGTACGCAATACTCTAGATGTGGCCTTACCAGAGCCCTATACATCTGCAGAAGAACCTCTTTACTCCTATATTGAAATCCTCTTGTTATGAAGGCCAACATTCCATTAGCTTTCTTAATTGCCTGCTGTACCTGCACACCAACTTTCAGTGACTGGTGTACAAGGACTGTAGAAGATTGCGGAGATTCGATGTGTCAACGAATACCCTCTTGAACCTCTACAGGGCTACAGTAGAGAGCATAGTGACTGTTACATCACGTCCTGGTTTGGCTACTCGAGAACAGCAAGGAACAAAGAAGATTGTAAAAAGTGGTGAACACTGTCGAGTCTCCTACACCCTTTCTCATCCTCACCTGTAATTCGTCCACCAACAGATGTTAGACTCACTGGCCTCTTTGTTCCCAGGCATTTCCTGGCAGTACTTTTTAAATAGAGGCACAACATTTGCCACCCTCCAGCACCTCACCTGTATTTAATGAGGACTCATAAATCTTAGCCAGGGCACCTGCTATTTCGTCTCTTGCTTCCCACAGTGCTGTCGGATATATCTGATCCAGCCCAGGAGATATGTCTAGCTTCATAATAATAATAATAATAATAACTTTATTTGTTAAGCACCTTAAAAAACAACCAAAGCTGACCAAAGTGCTGTACAGAAAAAGAAAATAAGCAAGACATCATAGAACAGGCAGAACAACAGAACATACAGCTAACACGATGCGCATAAATTACATACGAAAATCCAAACAATAAATTAAAAGACATAAAACACGAGTACGAACAACGCAGCAAAACCAAGCAAATAAAGTAAATAAATAATTCGACACCTTACTGGTCTACAAAGGCCACGGAGAATAGATATGTCTTCAGGAGTGACTTAAAAACAGCTAGAGAAGGGGCCTGTTTAACGTGCAGAGGCAATTCATTCCACAATCTCGGAGCCGACACAGCAAAGGCACGGTCCTCTCATACACCTTAGCTCCTTCAATACATAATACTGACTTCCCTCAAGACACTTCCATTCATAGCCTCAAATTCCCCAGTCCTCATGCCTTTCTCCATGCTAAAAATGAGGAGAAATGCTCATTCAGGACCTTGTCAGGCTTTGTTTCCTGAGAGGTCCTATTCCCTCTCAGGTTACCCCTTTCCTCTTTATGTACCTATAAAACCTCTTTAGATTATCTTTAATCTTTTCTGCCGGATTTGTCTCCTGCCCATTTTTTGCCCTCCTGATTTATTTCTTAACATGCCGAATATCTGTAGCAGTTTCCAAATCTCCCACAGGGAAACATTTGATCCCATTTGCCTTTACCTGTCCCATGCCTCCTTCTTATTCTTGACCAGAGCTTCAATTTCTCTCGTCATCCAAGTTTCCATATGCCCACCCGCCTTGCTCTTCGCTCTGTGTAAGAAAGAACTACAGATGCTGGTTTAAATCAAGTTAAGTTAAGTATCCTTTAATGTCATTCAGACATTTCAGTCTGAACGAAATTGTATGCCTTGCAGTCATAACATAGAATAGTAAGATTAAACGAGAACTTACCAGTTACGATGAGGGATTACGTGAAGACCTCGCCAGCACGCATGTGCAACATACTTCAAAGCAGCGGTGGGGAATCACAGAAACAACACAATAATTGAAATAAACATAGTAAAGATAAGGAGAACTAAGATACCAGTTGATCTCTATAATTGAGGGAAGGAGCGGAGGGCACATAATCCCTCATCATAACTCATCATAAAATAAAGATCAGACTTCAAGCTGGTAAGTTTTCGTTTAATCTTACTATTTTACTTCGGAGTCACATGAGTAACTACGTGAAGATTTTAATAGGCCTTTCTCACGGGGCGACTTGATGCAAGATGTAACCAGAGTGAAGTGGTCGTGGTCTAGCACGATATCACACGATATAACGGGGGGGTAGACAAAGAGTTCCCACGGTACTCGGCATTTCTGTTATTTGTGCGAGTGACTTGTCCGCCTCTCAAGCTTTCCCGTTAAATCTTGAATGAACGTTCTAAACTGTCAAGTGTAATTAAATCATCACGTGGAACAAATTATGTCACTTTTTATTTCACACACTATAAATATCCTCCTTTGTTTGAATTGGCTAATTTGGAGACATGCCTGTACTAATGCCGTGACTTTACTGCAGGAAGATTAGGAGAGAGGGGGAGAGAGACAGAGAGAGAGGCACAGAGGCAGTGTGATGTACTTCGGGGTGACTGGCGGAAGAGAAAGAGCGCACATGACCTTGGTCTATCTGTGTGTGTGGGACTGAAGAGAGACTAAGCAGAATACATCGGTCTTATTGTGTGTGGGGGGGAGAAAGAAGAGAGAGGTGGGGAGGGGGAGAAAGAGAGAGAGGTGGGGGCGGGGGAGAAAGAGAGATGTGGGGGAGGGGGAGAAAGAGATGGGTGGGGGGGAGAGAGAGAAATGAGGGGAGACGTATATACACACACAAAGCAGAGTTTTACTGTGTATGTGGGAGACACAGATGGACTGAGCACAGTACCTCGGTCTTACTGTGTGTGGGAGAGGGGGAGAAAGAGACGTACACTCACAGAGGCAGAGTCTCTCAGCCTGTGTGAGAGGGAGGGAGGGAGAGAGAGAGGCACATACAAGGTGGATGTGAAATCTCACCTGCCTGTTTCAGTGACAGACACCCGCCGCCAGTAAATGAAGACACCCCCATCTGTCTCCCCCTCCTCTCCCTCGACTCCCCCACCTTTCGCTCCCAACTCCAGTCCCGTCCCGACCCCCTGGGAAACTGAAGGGAGCAACAATTAACTGCTGCCTGCCCGCTGAGTTAAAAAGTTCCCACGGTAGTAAGACGATGTTAGTTGCGTCCAAGTTTAAATTTCCAACGTGTGTTTCAGAGTAAAGAGTCAGCACAGAATCCTTGATAATCAAAAACTGTTTGAATCAGCAAGTTAGACACAAAATGCTGGAGTAACTCAGCGGGCCAAGCAGCATCTCTGGAGAAAAGGAATAGATTCCATTTTTGGTCGGGACCCTTCTTCGGGATGATTGTAGGGGGGAACTGGAAGCAAGAAAAGACCGGGACAAATCAGGGCCAACAACAGATGACCTCAGCAGGATATTTTGAAGAGGGGTCCAGACCCGAAATGTCACCTAACCCTTTCCTCCAGAGATGCTGCCTGACCCACTGAGTCACTCCAGCACTTTATGTCTATATTTGGTTCCCTGATAGGCCAATTGTTGGATAGGGATAGTGTGATCCCAAGAGGGAACCAGCGTTGCAAACCTTGGACTGGTTAACTGACATTTACTGTATGGGGGGGGGGGGGGGGGGGGGGGGGGGGGGGGGGGGGGGGGGGGAGAAGGGGGGGGGCAGGAACAGGTGGGCGAGGGAGAGAGAGAGTGTAAGTTACCTAAAATCAAATAATTCAATGTTCATAGTGAACGCAGACACAAAATGTTGGAGTAACTCAATGGGTCAGGCAACATATCTGGGGAAAATGAACAGGTGGCGTTTGTGTCTATCTTCGGTAAAAACCAGCATCCGCAGTTCCTTCCTGCATAATGGATCTCAGTGTCAAGTCTCTGACTCCCGTTGGCAGGCCATTCGGCCCACAGCCCGCCCAGCGATGACTAACCCATGTCACAGGGGGATGGTGTGAAGGCGGAGTTAGACAGAGCTTGATTAATGTTACGGTTGGGGAATGGGCCATAATATGGCCAGGGAAACGCTGTTATTCGTGATGCCCCCTCCGCCCTTTCCCAGCTGTTCTCAATCGCACCCCTGGCCACACAAAAATGTATACTTTAAGAAGGAATACACGGAACATTTAAACTCAGAACGCTTCTAACAGAGTGAGCCATGTGAGCACTTTGATCATTCTCCCTGTATTTGCATTTGACAAAATAGTCGGAAAAAAATGTTTAAAAGTGTTCATACCTTTTGCTATGCCTAATTGGCTCTTACCTCTGTGAAAATAGTCTGATATTCGTAGGTGAAATGTCACCAACAATAATTGATTATATTATTAATTGACTAATAATTGACTCTATTAGCGGAAAGATGCAATTCTGATCTAATATTATAAGTGCCTCAGTCTTTGGAAGTAACACCAGCAATTTATTAAATTTGACTACATGCGGCACAGTGATAGAGTTGCTGCCACAGCCCCAGAGACTGGGGTTCGATCCTGACCATGGGTGCACCGGTTTCCTCTCACACTCCAGAGATTACAGGTTTGTAAGTTATTCGGCTTCGGTAACATTGTAAAATTGTCCCTGGAGTGTATAAGAATAGGTGGTCGGCGCGGACTCGGTGGGCCGAAGGGCCTGTTTCCGCGCTATATCTCTAAAATCTGAAGTTAGGTAATGTCTAAAGGAACTGCAGATGCTGGTTAATACGCACAAAAGAACACAAAATGTTGGTGTAACTCAGCAGGTAAGTCAGATCTGGGAAGAAAAACATAAAAAGCTGGAGTAAGTCAGCGTGTCAGGCAGCATCTCTGGAGAAAAAGAATAGATGGCGATTCGAATCGGAACCCTTCTTCAGACATCCTAATCGGAATTGAGTCTGAAGATGTGTCTCGTCCCGAAACATCACCTATTTTTCTCCAGAGATGCTGCTTGACTCGCTGAGTTACTCCAGCTTTTTGTGTCTGTCTTCGTTTTAAACCAGCATGTGCAGTTCACTCCTTTACACGGGTCTCTGGAGAACATTGATTGGTAGCGTTCCGGACCCTGCTTCGGAAAGGCATCGATCACTGGTCGGCGAGGACTCCGAGCTGTATCTCTCAAAGAAGTACATGTGAAAAATTTCTCACGGACCATAAAAATGCGGGACCTTTCAGTAAAGTCCCTTTTAAAGATTATAGTTATTTTCTTGAATCTCATTAACATAACTCATGAATAAGTTGATGTCCATATGCGGATGCAAATCTTTATTTTTTAAATTCAATCCCACAGAAGACAATTTTTACTCACCTTCTGTCCCCTCTGTCCAGCTTCCGGGTTCACCGTTCGCAGGAGTTCCCACGGTACACGCAAGAGTCAGTACGGATATCACACTGGCCACTACGTGCATATAATGTTGCAATGTTCAACCACAAGTGTACAAGTGACTCTTGGAGAAATATAAGCTTGTTTGAATTTTCTCCCGAGTCACCAAGTTACACGAGTACCTGCCGTTAGCGCCACGGTGGTCCACGGTGGTCCACGAATGCCGTACGGTTATCGCAAGAGGTTCCCACGATGTTCAACTCTGGTTAACTCTTGCGTCAAGCCCCCCGTGAGAAAGGGGTTTAAAGCTCTGTAATTTCAAACCGTGTAACAGTCCATGCTTCACTCACTGCCGAAGTCATCCAAGGGAGGAAGTATGTTATCGTAATCAAACATGAATCTGGTTATAAAACAATAATGGTATTTATTTGAAACAATAACAATGAAAATAATGCTCCCCCGGGCTTAAATTATATATTTGCAGAGTCTATAATTCTCTCTGCAAATGAAACAAGTTTTACTAATGGCTTGTTGTAGAATGTTTGAAAAGTTCTTTCCATGGACCACCAGGATGTGGTCCAATGGCACGTCCATTCTGTTAGCCGCCGACGTGGATGCTGCCCTGGTGGAGTGAGATGTGTAAATATCAGTATCCACTCCAGCAGGTCCCAATACCTGTTTGAGCCATCTAGAGATGGTTTGACTCAACACCCGACCAAGTGGCTTTTTGTGGCTGACCCATCGCGCCTTTTCTCTCCCACGGGAATCTTTGGTTGTGTTGATGTATAGCAGCAAGTGAGTCATGACACATAAACGGGGGTCAGGTGGGTACGCCCGGAATTCCATAATGAGTCCTGAAGTTCTTGGTCTGCTCTGTTTTACCAGCTCCAGAATGGTGAATGTTATTTGGTCTGATGTTATGACCATATTGTCCAGTCTGAGTAGGTAAAGGGACTGGACCCTTTGTGCTGAGACTAACGCCATCAGCATAGCCATTTTCAGGGTTAGCTGTTCCAGAGTGAGGGATCTGGCTGGTGGCCATCCCCTTAGGTATGTCAGGACAATACTGACATCCCAGATCTTGGTGTACCTAGGTCTAGGGGGGTTTGAATTGAAGATCCCTCTCATTAATTTGGCCACCAGCGGATGAGACCCTATGGCCTGTTGTCGTAGTGCCTGCCTTAGATAGGCTGACAGTGCACTCCTAGCACAATTGATAGTGCTATAGCTCAGACCTTCATTGTGGCGAAGGCTGGCCAGGAACTCCAGTACATTTGTTATGGTAGTTGATCTGTATGTTGTCCCTGTTCTTGAGCAGTATGTTTCCCATTTTCTGATACTGGAGAGATATTGTTTCTTGGTGGAAAGTCGGTGAGATGCTGTCATCGTGTCCATGGTCCTATTTGACAATCCCAGGTCCAGTAAAGGTCTTTTTAGAATCTGCAACCCAACAGGTTTATTCTGTCATGGCATGGGTGACTTTCGCCTGATACAGGGTGGATCAGTAGATCTGGTCCGCTGGGAATGGTCATGGGTGGTTCAATGACCCTCTCAAGGACCACTGGGACCCATGGCTGTGTAGGCCAGTCGGGTACTACCAAAATGCCTGAAGCAGAGTCCATCTGTATTTTGCGTAGTACCCGACTGATGAGGCAGAAGGGGGGAAAAGCATAGAAAAAATAGTTCCCCCAGTCCAGCGCGAATGCATCCATCGCCGCTGCCTCAGGGTATGTTCCCAAGCGACATACATTGGTAGCTGGTGATTCAGTCGGGATGCAAAGAGATCGATATCTGGTGTTCCATATTGCTTTGTAATTTCAGCAAATACTTTGGGGTTTAACATCCATTCGGTGTTATCATTGAACTTGCGTGACCTGGTGTCTGCCACTGTAATTAGCATACCTGGTAGGTAAGTTGCTGATAGCCAAATATGTTTATCGACACACCATTGCCAGATTTTGTTGACCAAATTATCACATGTTATCGATTTTATCCCGCCCATATGGTTAATATAGGCCACCACTGTGGTATTGTCAATCTGCAAACAAACATGCAAATGATGCATATTTGAACAATATGCTTTTAACCCATAGAATGCACGCAACATTTCCAAATAGTTTATGCCCAGTGTCTGTAGTAGTGATGATTCTAGATTAGTCCATCTACCACCTGTACTGGATATGGTATTAGTTGCTCCCCAGCCTTAAGCACTGGCATCTGTTTGTATTGTTAATGTTGGGTTATTGATAATGATGAGCCTGGAACTATGCCAAATGTCCTCTTTCCACCATTGTAACTCTGATATTGCTTCCATAGGTAATTTCATGGTTCGGTCAAAGTTCGGCATGTTGTTTTAATGCTTGCACCTTTGCTCTTTGTAAGTTTTGATAATGCAAAGGTCCAAACTGGGTAGCTGGAAATGCTGCTACTAATTTCCCAATTACTCTTGCCACTTGTCGAATAGTTGGTTGATTGTTAACCATTAATTTGTTACAGGCTTGTGCCAATTCTGCTGATTTCTCTTTTAGCAATGTTACAGACATGTGGACTGAGTTAATTATTAATCCCAGATAGTCCATAGTTGTGGATGGCGTCAACTTAGATTTATCTGGATGTATGACAAAGCCCAAGGTTTCAAATAAATGTTTAGTCGCTAATACTGCTGAATTAGTTAATTCCATGGTTTTGCCTATTATCAAAATATCGTCAAGATATGCCATGAAAATATGTTTTTGTTTTCTTAATATTGCCAGGGCTGGTTTGAATATCTTGGTAAACAGTCTTGGGGCTGATGTTAGTGCATTAGGCAATGATTTGTACTGCCATTGTTGCCCCTTCCAGTTAAGTTTTAGGTATCTACAATGATCCTTATGAATGGGTACTGAATAGTATGCATCTTTTAAGTCAATGCTTGCCATAAAGTATCCTTTGGAAATCAATTGTTTGGCAGTCACAAATGTTTCAATTATAAAGTGTATGTACCTAACAAAAGTATTGAATGTGGTTAAGTCAATGATGATGCGACATCCACCATCTTTTTTGGTTTTAGTAAATATATTTGATACGAATTCCAAAGGTTCATGTTTAGATTTCTCTATGATTCCCTTTGCATGTAACCTCACCAGTTCTGCTTGTCCCTCACGTTTTTCTTTTAGTGACAGGGTAAAACCCCTTTGGGGTGCATGCTGAACTGGTGGCATGTTTTCTTGAATAAATTCAATTTTATATCTTTGAATACTTTTTAGTATATAATTATCAAGTGTGATAGTCCTCCGTGCTTCCAAAAACAGGTGTAGTCTCCTCCCTGTTAGCACAATCCCCCCACCTTTTATGTACTGGTAGGAACCAGACCCACCTACCTCCATTGTTATTGGTAGACCGTTCACTTCTTCGGTTTCTGGTTCCTTGTCTGTCGGGGTGGTGCTGTGTGGGGGGTAGCGCATTTTCCATGGGGCCCGCTCTGGGCCCTGTCCTAATAAAAACTTCCGGGGATGATATGCGGGCCCCGAGCTTACACCAGTACCATGAAGTAGACGCTTACTGGTGGATGCACAGGGGTACTGCCGTCTGGGTTGTGTGGTTTTGCTCGTTCCGGGACCTGCCCTCATGAGCCCAAATGCCTTGAATTCTTCATCCAGATGTTTGACTTGCTTTGGTAAGTCTTTGCCAAATAGCAGGATCTGTGGTTCTGAGGTCTGTATTCTACACAGTCCTGCCAATTTTGGGTTGAGGGCAGGTCTTATAGCTTCCTTCCGGAGGTTGTTAATCTCGTACTGTGTGTTGCACAGTAGAGCCAGGGCGTCCTGTTGGTTTGTTGTCATGTCAACCCCGTCCACAGAATGAGCATATGAAGTGATGGCCGACGTCAGGAGCTTCAGTACTTTTTGCAATTTAAGTTCTTGGGTTCTGATACCCTGCCCAATGTACCCTCAGATTTGACTATTAATGGCAGGCACATTGAGCGAAATGCAATTTTCGGGAGGCATGTAAAGATCCAACGCCTCATTGACTACCTGTTCTTGGAGTGGTTTAAAGGACAGGCAGTCAATGCTGGCCGCCAGTTTAGGCTGTAACGGCCGTCCCGCATAATGGTTCACCACTCCCAGCAGCCCTTCCTGATCCTGTACCCCCAGCATACTCCCGTGTTCTTCAGCCAGTGACCCCTGTTCTTGACCAGCCCAGTCCTGGTCGCCAATACTCCCCTCTGCTGAGGGTGATGCGATGGCCAGTGCTTGATAATGCACTGGAGCGGGATGCCTGTGCTCCCTTGGCGAGCTTGCCCCATCTCCCGGAGCAAGTCCCGCTGGAGCATTTGCTCCATGAGCCTTTCCATACGGCCCAAACGGCCACCTCTGGTGCTCTCGGGTGGTGAGTCTTCCTCACCGGACTCATCCGAGTAAACCGGCCGGTCCGATTTCCATTTAGCCTTGCCTCCAGCCCACTGCGGTTGTTCGAGCTGCACTAGCGACGCTGGGCTTGGCTTGGAAATGTCGTCGTTGACTGAGGACCGCAGCGTGCGGGGTCCAGGTGCCGCCGGTCACCCCCCACTACTGAGACCCTCCTGTTCCATCGCAGTCAGACGGGATACAACCTTCTTTGGTTGTTTTCCCTTGTTCATGTTCCTGTGAAGTAAAGCAGAACAAGGGTTCCAAAAATACGACCTCAGAGTAAGTTTACTTACCTGGAGGTCCCGTTTTTAAACTTGTTGCGGGAGAGCTCGTACTCCCGTTCATCGCTGTTGCACTGCGTGACACGGTATGTCGCGCATGCGTGCTGGCGGGGTCTTCACGTAATCACTCACGTGACTCCGAAGTAAAATAAAATAACAAAACACACACTTAACACAGTTTAACATCCACCACAGTGAGTCTACCAGGCACCCCCTCACCGTGATGGAAGGCAAAAGTCCTAAAGTCCTTGTTTCTTCCCTCCTTGTCCTCCCTCTGCGTTGAGGCGTTGAGAAGATAGATACAAAAAACTGGAGTAACTCAGCGGGACAGGAGGCATCTCTGGAGAAAAGGAATAGGTGACAAATCGGGTCGAGACCTTTCTTCAGACTGAGAAGGTGAAAGGGAAACAAGAGATATAGACCTGTGTTGGACTAGTACCAAGTCAGTAAATCAAAAAATAATATATTGTTGTGAATCACATTCATAATTCAACGCTTTGTGACCATTTCTTTCATTTAGCGAATCCCCAGGTTTTGCTCTTATTTAATTGTCCACTACTTTACCCACGAATGCTGTGTGTGGCGGGCTAACATTGGAGTATACCTCTTGATCTTCTTTGAATGAATTGATTCTAATCTTGCAGAAACCACTTTTTAAAATTAAGAATAGAATTTAGGTTCACGTTTGAATGATGAGTATTCTTTGGCTAAAGCTGAACTACTGACTAATGTAAATAGGCTTACTCCAGGGACTTGAAGGGATAATTGACACTTTCTTTCCATACTGCACTACTGGCAGCATTGCCTGTTGGAAGAGATGTCCCCATTGTGCTTGCTGATGACAATGTCCCACTATGCTAAGTGAGGAGCAGCAATGGAATTCTCTACATGTTTGTTCCAACAATTATCCCTCAGCCAGCATGAGCCATATTAGATAGACACAAAATGCTGGAGTAGTTCAATGGGGTAGGCAGCATCTCTAGAGAGGACTGGGTGACGTTTCGGGTCAAGACTCTTCTTCAGACTGAGATACAGGGGAGGGGGAAACTGGAGACATGGATGGGTACAAATGTAAGGTGTGGAAATGTAAGGGGCAGACAATGATTAGCCACGTTAGGTTGATTTGTTCATTGTTTATAGAAACATAGAAACATAGAAATTAGGTGCAGGAGTAGGCCATTCGGCCCTTCGAGCCTGCACCGCCATTCAATATGATCATGGCTGATCATCCAACTCAGTATCCCGTACCTGCCTTCTCTCCATACCCCCTGATCCCCTTAGCCACGAGGGCCACATCTAACTCCCTCTTAAATATAGCCAATGAACTGGCCTCGACTACCCTCTGTGGCAGAGAGTTCCAGAGATTCACCACTCTCTGTGTGAAAAAAGTTCTTCTCATCTCGGTTTTAAAGGATTTCCCCCTTATCCTTAAGCTGTGACCCCTTGTCCTGGACTTCCCCAACATCGGGAACAATCTTCCTGCATCTACCCTGTCCAACCCCTTAAGAATTTTGTAAGTTTCTATAAGATCCCCTCTCAATCTCCTAAATTCTAGAGAGTATAAACCAAGTCTATCCAGTCTTTCTTCATAAGACAGTCCTGACATCCCAGGAATCAATCTGGTGAACCTTCTCTGCACTCCCTCTATGGCAATAATGTCCTTCTTCAGATTGGAGACCAAAACTGTACGCAATACTCCAGGTGTGGTCTCCAGGTTTAATCCAGCTACGCGTCTTAATTGTCACATGACTGATTTATGCTCAGAAAATGAATGTGAGACACATGTGGGTTGCCAATGTATGAACATTTCCACATAAATGTAGGCTGTTGGAACTTCATGAACTATAGCATTTTCAGTAAGTCACAAGGCAACACTGGAAAAATAAATGTTCCATTGGTGATAGACACAAAAAGCTGAGTAACTCAGCGGGTCAGTCAGCATCTCTGGAGAAAAGGAATAGGTGACGTTTCGGGTCGAGACCCTTCTTCAGACTGAGAGTCAGGAGAAAGGGAAACAAGACATATAGACGGTGATATAGAGAGGCGTAGAACGAGCAAATGAAAGACATGCAAAAAAGTAACAATGATAAAAGAAACAGGCCATCGGTAGCTGTGGGTGGGCTAGGTGAAAACGAGTTACTGACAAGGAGACTCAACAAGCCGACAGTGAAACTGTTACATTGGTGATCACATTAGCACAATTTTCCCCGCCACAATGCTTTTATGTATAGGAAGATCACCAGTCTCAATATCCATAGTGTAACACACATTGAAAATATAAACTTCATAATGTGATGCCTCAAGAAGTATTAAGTACATACTAAATAAAGAAACTCAATAACTAAATGTTTTTAAAGGCAATAGACAATAGACAATAGGTGCAGGAGGGGGCCATTGGGCCCTTCAAGCCAGCACCGCCATTCATGGCTGATCATCCCCAATCAGTACCCCGTTCCTGCCTTCTCCCCATATCCCCTGACTCTGCCATCTTTAAGAGCTCTCTCTTGAAAGCATCCAGAGAACCTGCCTCCACCCGCCCACTGAGGCAGAGAATTCCACAGACTCACCACTCTCTGTGAGGAAAAGTGTTTCCTCGTCTCTGTTCTAAATGGCTTACTCCTTATTCCTAAACTGTGGCCCCTGGTCCAACATCGGGAACATAAAGGTGTTATATTATTTCAGTTACATAGTATCTATTTCATTGTAAAACATAAACGCAAATACAATTCAGAAGGTACAATTAATACACAAATGTACCACTGATCTGCAATCAGTGAAACTCTCATTTGAATAGTGTTTAATTTCAAGGATTTCAGACTGGGGATTATCTACTGTATCTGCAGCACTCTGGTACTTGTCAAGCCCTGGCCAGCTGACAAATCTCATCCAGTGTGGGCCGTTAAACTGGTGCTGTTACTGGCTGGATGGTGCCTGGTCTGGCCCTGCTACACACATAATGCTCATGGCTGTTTTTGTGTCTATAGCTGTTTTTTTTTGATGCAGCCCAGACCATCAACCAACCTCCCTTCTATCGACTTCATTTACACCTCACGCTGCCTCGGCAAGGCCAACAGCATAATCAAGGATGAGTTGCAACCCGGCCACTCCCTCTTCTCCTCTCTCCCATCAGGCAAAAGGCATAGAAGTGTGAAAACGCACACCTCCAGATTCAGGGACAGTTTATTCCCAGCTGTTATCAGGCAACTGAATTATCCTACCACAAACGGAGAGTAGTCCTGGGCTACTATCTACCTCATTGGAGACCCTCGGACTATCCTAAATCAGACTTAGACAAAATTGCTGGAGAAACTCAGCGGGTAGAAGCTCTGAAGAAGGGTTTTGGCCCGAAACGTTGCCGATTTCCTTCGCTCCATAGATGCTGCTGCGCCCGCTGAGTTTCTCCAGCAATTTTGTCTACCTTCGATTCTCCAGCATCTGCAGTTCCTTCTTGAACACTTAATCTGACTTTACTGGACTTTATCTTGCACTAAATGTTATTCCCTCATCACGTATCTGTATATTGTGAATGACACGATGGTAATCATGTCTTGTCTTTCCGCTGACTGGTTAGAACACAACAAAAAGCTTTTCACTGTACCTCGGTACACGTGACAATAAACTAAACTGAAACTGAAATAGTTCAAAGCCTAGATGCAGTTGTAAGCACTAAGATCCATGGGTCAATAGTTCAATGGTACTTTATTGGTGCATATATCTGGGTACAGTGACATTTCTTTCTTGTGCACATCGAACCGGGAACTGACTGTACCTCACCTTACCCCGCCACCGTTTAGTCTCTGTGCCCCAGGCACCTCACATTGTAGCCTCCCTGCCTATCTTTGTGGATCGGATAGATCTTTGTAATCCACCATTCTCCGCTCGAGGATCCAGGGTCCCATCCCTCGAGTTGAAGGCCTGGATCGAAGAACTTTAAATATTAAAAAACAGTAAGTCCTGAATTACATTAATATTCACGAAACCAGTATAGCCTCCCAACCCAATTCTAAATATTCAAGGTTTCAAGGTTCCATGGTCAGTATATTGCCACATGTACCAATTAAGGTACAAGGAAATTTGAATTACAATACAGCCATACTAAGTGAAAATCAGCAAGACACACAATCACATAAAAGTTAACATAAACATCCACCACAGTGGATTTCACATTCCTCACTGTGATGGAAGGCAATAAAGTTCAATCTTCTTCCTCTTGTTGCCCTGCGGTCTGGGGCAGTCAAACCGTCCGCAGTCGGGGCGATTAAAGCCCCCGCAGCTGACGAACGGAGCCACGTCAGGAAGATCGAAATTCCCGCGTCTGGGCCGTTGAATCTCTCCGCGGCATGGAGCATCCGAGTCGACCTCTTCTTACCAGAGATATCAATATCTTATAGGAATTCAACACTCCATGGTTTCATTTTTATTCTTTAAATTTTGTTTCACACCAAATGTTATCTAGTACAATGCACTTTAATGAAGAACAAAATGTGCAGGCAAACTATTTTCAGTCTATTATATTTTGTGTCACATTTTTATAGGTTGTGAGGGGAATTTCTTTGCATGTGTCAAATGGCAAATATTCGCCTCGGTTGTGCTACTGCTCTTGGAATGCAAATAAATACAGCTAATCTCTTTGTACCCATACTATATCATGAATGTAAGACTAGAATCCCTGTAAATGTACTGCCCAGACTTGCAATCGTATATTCAAATCCCTTTGAAGTTACCAAATCTGTTACACCCATTGTACAACATAATCCACAGACGTGTGTGTGTGTGTGTGTGTGTGTGTGACCGATTTGTATTTTAATTTTTTTTTTAAATGTCCTCCCCTCTACTTTGTATGAGGAAGTAGTTTTGGTGTACACACACAAACCGTTGCTACCCAATGGAATTATGTACAAGGATACGAAGGAGAATGGATATAATGTGGTTGTGGTAAAGCAACAAAGGGGTAGGAATTCTCTTTGGTTGCAAGCACTAAATACCTGCAAAGTCTTGACTTCCTATTGTATTAGGTTGTTCAGATCCAGAGAAGTTTGTACATCCCACAATTGGAATGTGAGGACAATTGGCGACTGATATTCTTACTCCATTTATCACAAGTTAAATTTGTCTTGTGGTCTTGTGAAGTCTGTGTTTCAATATTTGTACAGCACCATATGACAGTAACTATGCCAACAGGATTTAAATAAAGTTCATCTTATAAATTACATAAAATGTAATGGGCAAATTGCGAACAATATCTCAAACAGCAGTGGATTTTTTAAGAGAAGAAATGTAGACAGTAAATAATTTCACAACTGCACAACAATATCAGCTGACAAAGCATTTGATAGTATAAAGTTGCAATTAATCATGCAATCTTACAATGTTTAGTTTAGTTTCGAGATAAAGCATGGAAACAGGCCCTTCGGCCCACCGAATGCACACCAACCAGTCATCACCCTACACTAGTTCTATTTATCCTAAACACTAGGGGCAATTTACAGAAGTCAATTAACCAACAAACGTGCACATCTTTGGAGTGTTGGAGGAAACCGAAACTCCCGGAGGAAACCCACGCGGACACAGGGAGAATGTGCAGGCAGCACCCGTAGTCACGATCAAACTCAGGTCTCTGGTGCTGTACCGCCACAGTAATGGTTTAGCAATCCCTGTAAAGGATGTATAAAGAACATTTGGTAATGATTAGACGCCCTTACCCATTTAAGCATTAAGATATATTCTGAAGAAGGGTTTCGGCCATAAACGTTGCCTATTTCCTTCGCTCCATAGATGCTGCTGCATCCGCTGAGTTTCTCCAGCACTTTTGTGTACTTAAGATATATTACAACCCCGGTTGCTGGAAGTTTTGGAGAGAATCGAATCAAATCTTTGTTTAAGAAGGAACTGCAGATGCTTGTTTAAACCGAAGATAGACACAGAATGCTGGAGTAACTCAGCGGGACAGGCGGCATCTCGGAGAGCAGGAAGGGGTGACATTTCGGGTCGAGATCCTTCTCCAGACTAGTCTAATCAAAGCTTTGTTGCGAATGATTTGATACAATGGTGAATTTCCTAAGTACATAATATACGATGTATCGCAAGAAATATGACAGACAATGATTATTAGACAATTGTTAATCCAACAATTGTCAGTTGGCATAGAGTTATGCCTTTTACATAGTCTCTGCTGTCTGAATGAATAAAGGCCAACAAATTAATCAAATTAATCAATTAGATATGAGCATTATGAAGCTGCCAGTACAGGAGTTGTACTAGGAAGTGCAAGTTGGAACGATGAATTCAAAGTTTAATTAAGATATAATGTTGCAAGTAAAGAAAGGGAAGGAAAAATCAGATTACTACATCAATCAAAACTTGTTTCATTTTTTTTAAAAGAAAAACACACCAGCAAAAAAATTAAAACCTAAACAAATTAAATTCTAACATATAATAAATTGATTATAATACTGGAGAGAAGAAAGGAAAAAGGAGGAGGAGCCTAAAGGCTGGGGGATGGGAGGAGACAGCAGGAGGGCTGAGGAAGGGGAGGAAACAGCAAGGACTAACAAAATTGGGAGAATTCAATGTTCATGCCCCCAGGACGCAGGCTCCCCAAGCGGAATATGAGGTGCTGTTCCTCCAATTTCCGGTGTTGCTCGCTCTGGCCATGGACGAGACCCAGGACAGAGAGGTCGGATATGGAGTGGGAGGGGGAGTTGAAGTGCTGAGCCACCGGGAGGTCAGGTTGGTTATTGCAGACCGAGCGGAGGTGCTCGGCGAAACAATCGCCCAACCTCCGCTTGGTCTCACCGACATAGATCTGCTGACATCTAGAGCAGCGGATGCAATAGATGAGGTTGGAGCAGATGCAGGTAAACCTCTGTCGCACCTGGAACGACTGCTTGGGTCCTTGAATGGAGTCGAGGGGGTAGGTAAAGGGACAAGTGTTGCATCTCTTGCGGTTGCAAGGGAAAGTGCCCGGGGAGGGGGTGGTATGGGAGGGAAGGGAAGAATTGACAAGGGAGTTATGGAGGGAACGGTCTTTGCGGAAGGCAGACATGGGGGGAGATGGAAAGATGTGGCAAGTGGTGGGGTCACGTTGGAGGTGGCGAAACTGATGGAGGATTACTTGTTGTATGTGACGGCTGGTGGGGTGAAAGGTGAGGACTAGGGGGACTCTGCCCTTGTTGCGAGTGGGGGGATGGGGAGAGAGAGCAGTGTTGCGGGGTATGGAAAAGACCCTGGTGCGAGCCTCATCTATGGTGGAGGACAGGAACCCCCGTTCCCTGAAGAATGAGGACATTTCAGATGCGCTGTTGTGGAATGCCTCATCCTGGGAGCAGATGCGGCATAGACGGAGGAATTTGGAGTAGGGGATGGAGTCCTTACAGGATGTTATAATTTTATATGTTTCTATAAGATCCCCCATCCTTCTAAACTCCAGTGAATACAAGCCTAGCCTTTTCAATCTTTCCTCACATGACAGTCACGCCATCCCAGGGATCAATCTCGTGAACCTACGCTGCACTGCCTCAATCACAAGGATGTGATCTCTCTGTATCTCCCCCTTACCTAACCTAACCCCATTGAGATAATAATCTGCCCCCTTATTTTTGCCGCCAAAGTGGATAACCTCACATTTATCTATATTATACTGCATCTGCCACACATCTGCCCACTCACTCAACCTGTCCAGGTCACCCTGCAACCTCCTAACATCCTCTTCACAGTTCACACTGCAACCCAGCTTTGTGTCATCTGCAAACTTGCTAATGTTGCTCCTAATTCCCTTTTTCAAATCATTAAAATATATGGTAAACAGTTGTGGCCCCAACACCGAGCCTTACGGCACTCCACTCATCACTGCCTGCCATTCTGAAAAGGACCCGTTCACTCCTACTCTTTGCTTCCTGTCTGCCAACCAATTTTCTATCCACTTCAACACCCTACCCCCAATACCATGTGCTCTAATTTTAGACACCGGTCTCCCATGCGGAACCTTATCAAAGGCTTTCTAAAAGTCTAGATACACCACATTCACTGGCTCCCCTTCATTTTACTTGTCACATCCTCAAAAATTCCAGAAGATTAGTCAAGCATGATTTCCCTCTATAAATCCATGCTGACTTGGACTAATACTATTACTGCTATCCGAATGCCCCATTATTACGTCTTTAATAATTGACTCCAGCATCTTTCCCACCACCGAAGTCAGGCTAACGGGTCTGTAATTCCCCATTTTCTCTCTCTTGTTCCTTTCTTGAAACGTGTTATATCATTAGCTATCCTCCAATCCATAGGAACTGATCCTAAATCTATTGAACATTGGAAAATGATCACCAATGCGTCCACTATTTCTAGAGCCACCTCCCTGAGAACCCTGGGATGCAGACCATCAGGCCCTGGGGATTTATCATCCTTCAGTCCCATTAGCCTACCCAATACTATTTCTCGCCTAATGATAATTTATTTCATTTCCTCTACCCCCTTAGATCCTCTGTCCTCCAGTACATCTGGGAGATTGGTTGTGTCTTCCTTAGTGAAGACAGATCTGAAGTACCTGTTCAACTCCTCTGCCATTTCCTTGTTCCGCATAATAATTTCACCCGTATCTGCCTTCAAGAGACCCACTTTGCTACTCTTTTTCCCTTAACATATCTAAAGAAGCTTTTACTGTCCTTCTTTATATTCTTGGCCAGCTTCCCTTCGTACTTCATCTTTTCAGCCCGTATTGCCCGTTTTGTTTCCTTCTGTTGTCCTATGAAAGTTTTCCAATCCACTGGCTTCTGGCTACACTTTGCTGTGTTATACATCTTTTCTTTTAGTTTTATTCTATCCCTAACTTCTCTTGTCAGCCACGGCTGCCTCCTACTCCCCTTAGAATCATTCTTCCTTTTTGGAATGAAATGATGCTGTGTCCAATGATGCCCAGAAATTCCTGCCATTGCTGTTCCATTGTCATTCCTGCTAGGATCCCTTTCCAGTCTACCTTGGCCAGCTCCTCCCTCATGCCTTCATAATCCCCTTTGTTCACCTGCATCACTGCCACTTCCGATTTAACATTCTCCTTCTCAAATTGCAGATTAAAACTAATCATATTATGATCATTACCTCCAAGCGGTTCCTTTACCATGAGTTCTTTTATCAAATTTGGTTCATTGGACAACACTAAATCCAGAATTGCCTTTTCTCTGGTCGACTCCATTACAAGCTGCTCTAAGAATCCATCTCGGAGGCACTCTACAAACTCTTTCTCTTGGGGTCCTGAACCAACCTGATTTTCCCAGTCTACCTGCATATTGAAATCCCCCATCACCACAGTGGCATTACTTTTGTTACATGCCAGTTTTAACTCCTGCTGCAACTTACACCCTACATCCGGGCTACTATTTGGGGGTCTGTAGATTACACCAATTGGTGTCTTCTTGCCTTTGCAATTCCTCAACTCAATCCACAGTGACTCTACCTCCTCAGTCCCTATGTCTTCCCTTGCAAGGGACTGAATTCCATTCCTCACCAGAAGAGGTCCCCCCCCCTCCTCTGCCCACCTACCTGCCCTTTTTATTGGATGTATAACATTGAATATTAAGTTCCCAGACCTGATCCTCCTGCAGTCATTCTCAGTAATCCCCGGTTCTCGGTAATCTTCGGTTTTCTTCCAACTCCAAAGACGTACAGGTTTGTAGGTTAATTGGATTGGTATAAATGTAAGTTATCCCTAGTGTTTGTAGGATAGTGTTCATGTGCGGGGATCGCTGGTCGGTGAGGACTCAGTGAGCTGAAGGGCCTGTTTCCGTTCTGTAAATCTAAACTAAACTAAACTAAACTAAACTAAACTAAACTAAACTAAACTAAACTAAACGTGGATGTACAGGAACTTTGTGACGCTCAAAATATTTGACTGAGAAGCTGGACGTTACAAAGTACACCCTGGAGAAGCACACCTCTGACAGTAAAGGGCCAGTCCCAGAAGCTTGCGACTGCATGCGGCAGGCGTGGCCAAACCGGAAGCGGGGGGGCGCGCGGAGGTCGAGTGAGTGACGTGAAGTTCGAGCGAAGTCCGTGGGAAGTTCTCACGTGATGTACGGCGTCAAGACGCTGCGTACGCCCGTCGAGACGCTGCGTACGGCCTCAATGCGGCTGCGGGTCGGCAGGCCGTTGCCGCGCGGAATTTTTGAACACGGTCAGTTTTTCGGAGCCCCGCGCGATGTCGGGACCAGCTCCGCACAACTCCATACGGCTCTGGTGATCGAAGTTGGACCGGCCCCGCGAGGCCGTACGGCTCAAGCGACCACGTTAGGTTGCGCTTGCCGCATGCAGTCGCATGCTCGAGGGACAGGCACTTAACTTCTCAATTGCTGTGTTTAATCGCGTATCTCCATCAGCAGAAATGCTGCTGTTTGGGCAGCAGCGATTCATGGAGACCATGGGAATGGTTAAAAATAAATGTAAGGCATTACTCAGTGGTTGTTGATGATATGTAAGCTTTCCATGTTAAACATTAAGTAGTTAAACATATTAATTTTTCACGAAGAGATCAAAAGGTGCGGGAACTAATAAGCACTTTGTTATTTGCTTGTCCTGCTCCTCTTGTGTAAGATTCTCTTGTTTTTCTCGTCTCCTCGTGCTTCAGATTCCTGTCCTCGGGCATGTACTCAGACTCTCCCTGAATGGCATAGCTGTGATTGGTAGCTCACCAAGTGGAGGAATGTGGCCGCAACCCAGGCCTTATCACTCCACACATTGCAGGACAAAGCTCTCATTTGCTCTGCTGCTGCAAAGGCCTGGGTTACGCTCTTGAAGCTAATTCCATTTATAGTCAAAATATTTGACTTAGAAAGGAAATTGTTATTGGGAAGAAACGTTAAGCGCATTCTCGGCAAGTTTTCATAGATGCGTTGCTGTTCTTTTAAAAAGTCTGCAGAAAACTAAACACAACCACAGTTCATGATGAACCAAGAATTGATTACTTCAATTATATACAAGGCTCGAAAAATTGATTCCCTCAGATGGCAGCATAGATGGCTTAAAATATAACCTCAAATTTACCTCAAAGAGGAATGTTTAAATTTATGCTCACTGTGGTTCTACATCATTTAGTTTAGGAATATTGATGTAGTGCCAGACAAGATGTTTATATCAGCATTCTGTAAAATCATCAGCCACGATGCCACTGTTCATCATCGACCAGGCTATGAAAGTTAGAGGCACTATCATATGTGCTTTGCCAGCTGTGAGTTTCAACAGTGATATTCTGTCCCAAGCACTGGTGCACAGTAACTGATTCTACATGCTCTGAGGCATTTCAGGCAGTGATGTCTGGTGAATCACTCGCCTGGAATGTAGTACGTTGTAGCTGGGGTCAACTTCTTCCCACTGCGAAGCTGGAACCAGAATGTAAAATGGTCTTTATTATTATTTATGCCTCGTTAATTGTGTCCTGGGTCCAGATAGCCAGGAGGGAGGTCCCTTTCAGACGTTCTTCATTTGCCAAGTTGCATAAAATCACTGCTGCAAAACCAATTATTGTGATTGAATCATTTATGTTCATGTAATATTACTGCCTGGGAACCCCTCTCATTATTGGCCTGAGTGTGACTCTTTGTCCATCTACTGCACACTGTGAAGTAGCACCATTCTACTGAGGAACTCTAATGTCATTCTATTGCTAGATTCCAATGCTGGTTAAGCTATTAGAGTCACACAATGTGAAACTGGTCCTCCGACCCTACTGTGTAGGAAGGAACAGCAGATGCAGGTTTACACCGAAAATAGACACAAAAAGTAACTCCGCGGGTCAGGCAGCATCTCTGGAGAGAAGGAATGGGTAACATTTCGGGTTGAGATCCTTCTTCAGAGTGAAAGTCAGGGGAGTCCCAGTCCTTTTCTCCAGATGCTACCAGCCCCGCTGAGTTACTCCAGCACTTTGTGTCTATCTACCTTCGATCCAACTTGCCCACGTCGATCAACATGCCCCATCTACTCTAGTCCCACCTGCCTGCATTTGGCCAATATCACTCTAAGCCTGTCCTATCCATGTAGCTGCCCAAATGTTTACGTGTGCGACGGGAGTATCCCATGGTGCGATGACGCGCCTCGCCCCACAGACAGGAACCAACCCGGAATGCCCTGGTTGCCACTGCAGATCGAGGATCCAAGCCACGGGCTGGGAACCCAGCTGGAAGGTGCCTAGAGTGGAAGGAGTCGGACGTAGGGCCGGTAAGCAGACCATCTGTGGGAGGGAATGCATGACCTCGACGGGGGAGTGGGTCGCTGGAGGCCCTGTAACAGCCTGGGGCTTGGCTGGAGCTGCCGTCATTCCAAGAGGTTGAGCACGTGACCGGACGCAGCCTACAGTGGTGGAGCAGTGGCGGAGGACACCATGGCTACGCTTGGACATGCCGGGACTTTGATCGATGAATTGGTGCCAAACATGGTGGCGAAATTATATGCGAAATGAATTTAATTGCATATGTAACGATAAATATCCATTGTTTAATAAGCATAGTACCTGCCTCAACTGCCTCCTCTGGCAGCCATTCCATACACCTACCACCCTTTGTGCAGTAACGTTATTAAATGTCAAATCTTTCTCCTCTCACCTTAAACCAATGTCTTTGACTATTGGTTCTAAAGCTTGCAAAAAGTGTCTCTATTGGTTCTAAAGCTTGCAAAAAATGTCTATTGGTTCTAAAGCTTGCAAAAAAATGTCTATTGGTTCTAAAACTTGCAAAAAAGTGTCTATTGGTTCTAAAGCTTGCAAAAAATGTCTTTTGGTTCTAAAGCTTGCAAAAAATGTCTATTGGTTCTAAAGCTTGCAAAAAGTGGCTCTATTGGTTCTAAAGCTTGCAAAAACATGTCTATTGGTTCTAAAGCTTGCAAAAAAATGTCTATTGGTTCTAAAGCTTGCAAAAAAATGTCTATTGGTTCTAAAGCTTGCAAAAAGTGTCTCTATTGGTTCTAAAGCTTGCAAAAAAAATGTCTATTGGTTCTAAAGCTTGCAAAAAAATGTCTATTGGTTCTAAAGCTTGCAAAAAATGTCTATTGGTTCTAAAGCTTGCAAAAAAATGTCTATTGATTCTAAAGCTTGCAAAAAATGTATATTGGTTCTAAAGCTTGCAAAAAAATGTCTATTGGTTCTAAAGCTTGCAAAAAAAGACTATTGGTTCTAAAGCTTGCAAAAAAAAAATGTCTATTAGTTCTAAAATGGTTCATACCAGCGCTCCAAAAAGCCCCCCCCCCCCCTCCTCCCTCCCCCTCCCCCCCCCCCTCTCCCCCCCCCCCCCCTCCCCCCCCCCCCCCCCCCCCCCCCCTTCCCCCCCCCCCCCCCCCCCCCCCCCCCCGGTTGGCTTGGCTTGGGTGTGTCTTGAAATTGAAAGGCACTACTTACTGTTTGCACTGTATAATGGTGGCATGAAGTTGAAAGGCACTACTTACTGCAAATGGTGGCTTGGGAGCTTTGGCTTGAAGTTGAAAGGCACTACTTACTGCAAATGGTGGCTTTGGTGGGGCTGGAAGTTGAAAGACACCACTTACTGCAAATGGTGGCATGAAGTTGAAATGCACTACTTACTGCAAATGGTGGCTTGGATGCTTTGGCTTGAAGTTAAAAGGCACTACTGTAAATGCACTTACTTCCTGTTTGCACTGTATAATGATTTTAGATAAAACGCTACCACTTACGGCTGTGATTTTTGGACATCTTACTCAGTCCCCCTCCGCTGAGCAGGTGCAGAGAATTCTTCCCATAAATGAAAAAATAAAACATTACATCCCACCTTCTATACTCAGTCGTCTGGTGAAAGCCAATGTGCCAAAAGCCTTCCTGACCACCCTATCTACCTGTGACGCCACGTTTGACACAGGCAATCCTTGGAATCCAAACAAGCCAATCTGATATGCATGTTCTGTATTAAAGAGGACGAAGAAATAAACTGTCACAAATCTTCATTGAAAAATAACATTTGAAATCTTTACTTTTTAAGTAGAAAATATGTAAGTAAAAGTAAGCTCGAAACATTATTGACATCAACCCAATGAGCTCATTTCCAGTCAAGGATGGGTTAATATCCACGATCTAAGAGCCAGCCACTGTATTTGGACCGAGCTATGGACTGTACTCCCTTCCAATCAGTATCTACAGCTGAAGATTCCTTTTAAACCGCATCTGTAATTTCAATCTCACTACATCACCTCCCTTTTCACTAACACTTCACCCATGCACAAAAGTTTGATTAAAGTGAAATGTTCTTAACCAAATCCTAACCTTCATCTTCCATAAACGCCAACATTTAAATGTGTTAAATTCTGTTGCCTATTATTCATATATTCAATAAACCCATGCCTAAATACTTGAACTTCATTTCTAAAACCTTTACCGTACATTTTTAACTATCTCATTATTTCGACCTAAACAGCATCCACTGTTTTTATTCCTTCTACTTCACTTTGGTTCATACTTACAGCTGCTAGTGACACACACACATAGGAATTCAATCCCTGAACCACACCCTCCCAACATCTTCACCTCTTCCACCTTAAGTCCCTCCTTGAAACATACCGTTGATGAAGCTATTGAGTCACCACTGCTTATATTCCATTCTCTGGCTGAGTACTCATACTCCACAGGCTCTTGTGAATGATTTTGGATGATTTTCTGCCCAAAGTGCCACATTAATGTAATTTACTTTGGTAAGGGCCAAGTGTGATCCTTCAACTAGTTCTCATTGTTTAGGTTATTGGAAAATGACAACTTTTTGAAATATTATACCTTAAGTGATTTTACTAAATATACAATTTACCCAAAGATGACCTGGCATGCAAATTGTTCCTTAAAAAAGAAATATAAATAGAAATGCCGAATTTTTCACATAGTTAATAAAGACGTTGAAATATTTACTCAAGCACATCTCATTATGATGTCTTCTAATTGAATTGTGCCGTTTATCTTTTAACCTTTATTCTCCATGTTGAGAGTATTCGCAGTTTTCTATACGTTATAGAACATAGCACAACACATAGGCCAGAACTTCAGCTTCAATTTCAGTGGGAACCATTGTGGGGGGATGATTTTATGTTTTATGTTAAATTCTTTAATATTGTGTTTTATTTTTGGTGTGCTGCAGATGGCTCAGAAAACATGGCTACTGGAGGTGAGAGTGAACGTTGGAGCGATTGGCTGCCGCTGCTCTCGATCCGAATTGTGTATTGTTGCTGTATATGTTGTTTTTGTTTCATGCTTGTTTTAACTGTAAGGTGTCCTTGGGAGTCCTGAAAGGCATCCTATAAATAACATTTATTATTATTATTATTATTATTATTATTATTATTATTATTATTATTATTATTATTATTATTAATAATAATACAGGAATATTTAAGAAGAAACTGCAGATGCTGGAAAATCGAAGGTAGACAAAAATGCCGGAGAAACTCAACGGGTGAGGCAGCATCTATGGAGCGAAGGAAATAGGCGACGTTCAGGTCGAGAACCTTCTTCAGACTGATGTAAGTGGTGGGGGTGGGAAGAAGAAAGGAAGAGGCGGAGACAGTGGGCTAAGGGAGAGCTGAGAAGGGGATGAGAAAGCAGGGATTACCTGAAATTACAGAAGTCAATGTTCATACCGCTGGGGTGTAAACTGCCCAAGCGAAATATGAGGTGCTGCTTCTCCAATTTATGGTGGGCCTCACTCTGGCCATGGAGGAGGCCCAGGACAGAAAGGTCGGATTCAGAATGGGAGGGGGAGTTGAAGTGCTGAGCCACCGGGAGATCAGGTTGGTTATTGCGAACGGTGCGGAATGTTGGGCGAAGCGATTGCCAAGCCTACGCTTGGTCTTACTGATGTAGAGCACCTGACACCTAGAGCAACGGATGCAGATGTCGGTCAGATGTCTGTCACCTACGATGGAGATAGTGACATCTAGAAATGGTAGGGAAGTGTCGGAAATGGTCCAGGTGTATTTGAGCGCCGATGGAAGTTAGTGGTGAAGTGGATGAAGTCAGTGAGTTGTGTGTGGGTGCAGGAGGTGGCACCAATGCAGCTGTTGATGTAGCAGAGGTAGAGTTCGGGGATAGGGCCATGGTATCCCTTGAACATGCAGGCATAGCTTGGGCCCATACGTGTGCCCATAGCGACGCCTTGTATTTGGAGGAAATGGGAGGAGTCAAACGAAAAGTTATTAAAGGTAAGGACCAGCTCCGCTAGGCGGCGGAGAGTATCTGTAGATGGGGATTGATTGATTCTGCGGTCGAGGAAGAAACGGAGGACTTTGAGACCCTCCTGGTGGGGGATGGAGGTGTAGAGTGACTGGATATCCATGGTGAAGATGAGGGAGTGGGGGCCTGTAAAATGGAAGTCCTGGAGTCGACGAAGAGTGTGTGAGGTGTCTTGAACATAGGTAGGGAGGGATTTGACCCCGGGGGGGTAGGATGTAGTCGACGTATGTGGAAATAAGTTCGGTCGGGCACGAACAGGCAGAGACAATGGGTCTGCCAGGACAGTCAGGTTTGTGGATTCTGGGGAGAAGGTAAAATCGGGCCGTGCGGGGCTGGGGTACGATGAGGTTGGAGGCTTGGGAGGGAGCTGGAAGTGATGAAGTCGGTGATGGTGCTAGAGATAGTGGCCTAGTGCTCGTCTGTGGGGTCATGGTCCAAGGATAAGTAGGAGGAGGTGTCTGAGATTTGGCGCGTGGCCTCAGCCTTGTAGAGATCAGCGCGCCAGACTACCGTGGCACCTCCCTTGTCGACAGGTTTGATCACCCAGTCTGGGTTGTTGCAGAGTGTTCACGTGCCGGTGCAGCAGAGGTTCACCTGCACCTCCTCCAACCTCATCTATTGTATCCACTGCTCTAGGTGTCAGCTGCTCTACATCGGTGAGACCAAGCATAGGCTTGGCGATTGCTTCGCCCAACACCTCCGCTCGGTTCGCAATAACCAACCTGGTGGATCAGCACTTCAACTCCCCCTCCCATTCCGAATCCGACCTTTCTGTTCTGGGCCTACTCCATGGCCAGAGTGAGTCCCACCGTAAATTGGAGGAGCAGCACCTCATATTTCGCTTGGACAGTTTACACCCCAGCGGTATGAACATTGATTTCTCTAAATTCAGGTAGTCCCTGCTTTCTCCTCCCCTTCTCAGCTCTCCCTCAGCCCACTGTCTCTGCCTCTTCCTTTCTTCCTCCTGAAACGTTACCTATTTCCTACGCTCCATAGATGTTGCCGCACCCGCTGACAATACAGGAATGGGTCCTTTGGCCCACAATGTCCAGGCCGAACATAATGCCAAGTTAAACTAATCTCCTCTGCCTGAAAATGATCCATATCCCTCCTCACCCTGGATACTCATGTGCCTATCTAAAAGCTTCTTAAATGTCACTATTGTATCTGCCTCCTCCACCACCCATGGCAACACATTCGAGGTAATCACCAGCCTCTGTGTAAAAAATACTTTCCCCGCACATTTCCTTTAAACCTTACCCTTCTCACCTCAAAGTCCCCTCTAATGTTTGACATTTACTCCCTGTGAAAAAGGTTGTGACTGTCTATGCCCCTCACGATATTATATACTTCTATCAGGTCTCTCCTCAGCCACTGACACACAAGTCTGTTAAGCCTCTAATTCTACCTCTAATCCTTCTTGTAATGTGGTGACTGGAACTCCAATTGTGCCCTAACCACGGTGCTAAAAAGGGCAACATGATTTCCTGGCTCTTGTACATAATGCCTGACTGATGTAGGCAAGCATATCAAGGAACTTTCACCATGCTAGCCTTCTTTACCACTTGTTTACTTGTGTTACCTCGATCAGGGAGCTATCAACTTGGACCCCAAGATCATTCCATACATCAACGCTTTTAAGTGCCTACGAACTGTGAATTTACCCTTTCTATTCAACCACACAAAGTGCAACACCCGATTTGTGTGGATTAAATTCCATCTGCCATTTCTGCAGCTGATCGGTATACATTGACAGCCTTCCTCAGTGTCTGCAACTCCACCGATTTTGGCATCGGCTACAAACTTACTAACCAACTGATCTACTCCAGGTCAGTCATTTACCTAAACAACAAACGTCCCAACACAGATCCCTGTGGAACTGCACAGGCCAGACACCCCCATCCATAATACCACCCTTCCACCACAGCCCCCTGTCTTCTACAAATAAGGCAGTTCTGAATCCAAATGACCAAACCACCAAGATCCTATGATCTTCAGGGTCAGCCTGTCATGGGGGGTGTTATCAAATGCTTATGTGCTTACTATGTGTTTGAATGCTATGTGTTTACCAGTTATGCAGAACAAAAGGCCTATTAATCTAAGCAGCAGCTGCAATGTGAGATGTCTTTGGAGGTCAGCTGAAAGATATGCAGCAAGCCAGAAGGGTTAGTTAGACGTGTCAAGTTTTCACTTTTAACATAACCTTCAACTAGAATTTTAGTAATTTGCATTCTTAGCATAATGTTTGGTCAGCTGGTTAGGAACTCCTCCAGGATTATCTGGGTGGTAAGCAGCATCTGCAACCTTTATTTTCCATTTAAGAAGTTGGGTGGGGCAGTGTTATCTGATGGTATTTTAGGCAACACAGTTTTATCTGACAATAATGTGAGTGAACACTAAGTTGAAACATATTCTGGCAATGTGTGTACGTGTCCGATGCTGTACTAAATCAAGTAAAAGAACCACAAAGTTAGGTGCCTGGTCTGTCCTCTACTGTTAATGTAAGGATGTGATCAACAAATTCATGCTTTGGAGATGTGTATGGAGGAACTGGAGATGCTGGTTTACACCGAAGATAGACACAAAATACTGGAGTAACTCAGGGACACAGGCAGCATCTTTTTGGAGAGAAGGAATGGGTAACTAGAAGGGTCTCGACCCGAAACGTCACCCATTCCTTCTCTCTAGAGATGCTGCCTGACCCTCTGAGTTACCCCAGCATTTTGTGTCTACATTTTTTGGAGAGTTCGCTCATATCTCATAGATAATCAGGAAATGCTTGAATGCCAGATTGTTTATTAGCGTATACATCTATCAACGTAATCATTTGAACAGACTAAGAGCACACATAGAAATGTATAATTGATCCATGACTGAGGCATTATAGAAGATCATTTGCTTCAAATTTGTCAATTACAGATTAATAAGACTTCAAACGAGAGTGCAAGAGATCACTGAAAATATTTTACGCCATCTGACCTATTCCACCACTGTATTCTTCGACAGCCATTTCACTGTCCTCAATGCAATGTTAGTAGTATAACGACAGGTTTACAGACCTTTTACAGACCTCTTTAGAAACATAGAAACATAGAAACATGGAAAATAGACGCAGGAGTAGGCCATTCGGCCCTTCGAGCCTGGACCGCCATTCAATATGATCATGGCAGATCATCCAACTCAGTATCCTGTACCTGCCTTCTCTCCATACCCCCTGATCCCTTTAGCCATAAGGGCCACATCTAACTCCCTCTTAAATATAGCCAATGAACTGGCCTCAACTACCTTCTGTGGCAGAGAATTCCAGAGATTCACCACTCTCTGTGTGAAAAATGTTTTCCTCATCTCGGTCCCTTATCCTTAAACTGTGACCCCTTGTTCTGGACTTCCCCAACATCATATAACCATATAACCATATAACAATTACAGCACGGAAACAGGCCATCTCGACCCTTCTAGTCCGTGCCGAACACATAATCTCCCCCTAGTCCCATATACCTGCGCTCAGACCATAACCCTCCATTCCCTTCCCATCCATATAACTATCCAATTTATTTTTAAATGATAAAAACGAAACCTGCCTCCACCACCTTCACTGGAAGCTCATTCCACACAGCTACCACTCTCTGAGTAAAGAAGTTCCCCCTCATGTTACCCCCTAACTTCAGTCCCTTAATTCTCATGTCATGTCCCCTTGTTTGAATCTTCCCTACTCTCAGTGGGAAAAGCTTTTCCACATCGGGAACAATCTTCCTGTATCTAGCCTGTCCAACCCCTTAAGAAATTTGTAAGTTTTTAAAAGATCCCCCCTCAATCTTCTAAATTCTAGCGAGTACAAGCCGAGTCTATCCAGTCTTTATTCATATGAAAGTCCTGACATCCCAGGAATCAGTCTGGTAGTCTTTATAACGTAGTCTTTATAACGGATATTGGTTATAGCAAACGGACATGCCGACCTTCACAGCCAGGCTGAGCTGCTGTACCACCCAGGCCCTGCCACCTCTCCAGCCGCTCCTGCAGAAGCACCACCCCAGCAGCTCCCTCCACCGCCGCTGCAGTCACCACCACCACCGCAACCACCACCACCCAACCACCACCACCACCAATGCAGCAGTCGCCATCATTGCCACCACTGCCCCGACCACAATCGCTACAACTGCCGCAGTCACTGCCACTGCCGCTGCCACCATGACCAACACCCCTTACCTGCACTCCAGCCACCCGCGGGCCACGACCATTGACTGGGCAAATCCTCACCTCTCCCCCGGCCATCAACTCACCTGTTCTAGACCGAGAGTCTGAAGGAGGCTTGGACCTGAGATGTCACCTATTCATGTTCTCCAGAGATGCTGCCTGACCCGCTGAGTTATGGCAGCACTTTGTGTATTAAGCAGCACCTGTAGTTGTTTGTTTCTACAGATAATCCCCGACTTGGTTACAGCGGACAATGGGCAATAACCCACACTACCTCCCCCTCTATGGTCCATTATGACGAGGGTTTACTGCATTGACGTTTTGATAAGCCAGGACTGATTCTCTCGTATTTATGTAAACATTGAAAGTAGCAAGGAAGCCAACAAACGGCCTGATCTGCTAAATTCTTCCGTTTTTGTTTTTAAGTGGATTATAGGTTTAGTGGGACAATATGACAGTCTTATCATGTAACAGTTTGAATTATGGACAGAGGAAGATTTTATAGTATTTGTGGACTTTTCTGGAGGTGGGCATGCCAGGCCGAGATCTTCCCAAGATTGTTCCACCTGCATTCCTGATCTCAGACAACGATGAGAAGGCCTACCGGGAGGAAGTGGCTGACCTGGCACTCTGGTGTCAGGACAACAGGCTCCTCTTGAATGTCAAAAACTCTAAGGAGCTGATCGTGGACTTTAGGAGGGCACATCATCCGAGGACGTACACGCCACTGAAGATAAATGGGGATACTGTGGATAGGGTGAGCTGCTTTAAATACCCAGGAGTCCACATCTCAAGGGATCTGACATGGACATCACACGCTGCAGCACTGGCAGAACCGTTACCACCTCAGTCACTTGAGGAAATTCAGAGTGTCTCAGAGGATCCTCCAGTGCTTCTACTCAGCGGCTGTGTAAAGCATCTTGTTCGGAAACATTACAATTTGGTTTGGGAATTGCTCTGCCCAGGACAAGAAGGCTCTGCTGAGAGTAGTGCGTTCGGCCGAACGCACTATGGGAACTACACTCGACCCCCCTGCAGGAACTATACATCAGAAGGTGCAACTCCAGAGCCAACAAGATCATGGGGGACCCCTTCCACCCCAGCAGCAGACTGTTCCAGCTGCTACGGTCAGCCAAACGCATCCGTTGCCATGCTGTGAAAACGGAGAGGATGAGAAGGAGTTTCTTCCCAGTGGCCATTAGGCCTCTAAACTCCTATCTCACCAGGGACTAACTTTACTGGACCATTTTAATGTGTGGTATCTTTTTAAAATTGCTGTTTTTTCTTTTATTTTCCTCCCACAAATATATAATATATATGATTCTGTTCCATTCTGTTTTGTAGTTTTTGTGCAAAGTCCGCAAGCATTGCCATTTTTCATTTCACTGCACATCTTGTATGTGTATGTGATGAATAAACTTGACCTGATGACTTGACTTGATTCTTAAAGGCACTAGACGTCAACCAGGCATGTTGCTGCTTGAGGTGATGCAATGAAAGCAGGTCAAGGGACATGAAAGGGAGACTCAGATGTGACCAATACAACCTGTATGTATATCATCATGGATTGATGCATGCATTTTGTTTGTGGCTTTGGTTTGTCTTTTATTTTGTTATTGGGGTCAAGCAGATCTAGTGATGGTCAGCAAAACATAGGTGATAGGATGGAAACAATTGCAACATGGGGAATTGGATTATGGTTCATTAATAATAGGCTGTCATGGGTTGACTAGTTGGGAAGAGGACCGCTTTTTGCCTTCATCTTTCCTAGTGATTTCTCCTCCTCTCATTCCTCTTCCAGTCCCTCTCCTTGTCCTTCCCCCTTCTTTTTTACTCTTTTCTCCATCTTATAGTTCTTAGCTGCTGGTTCACATTCAGCCTGAGCCTCTAGTGAGGGGCTGTGCAGTAGATCACAATGAGCCCCAGGACTTGCTCTCAAAGGTCAAACGAGTCTGCCGTTGCTTGCAGAAGGCATGCTTTCTTGAGGGTGTTCCTATTTCATGGGAATCAGCACATTTGGTACCCTGCTGTCCCCAATCCGGAAAGGATTAGTCTGGGCAATGTGTTTAGCCATGGACCATGTCCTGAAACATGTCACTGTGTTGCAGAGATGTCCCGGCAAGAGGGAATCATTCAAATCGTATGGACGTACACTCCATTGAGGATAAATGGGGATCCTGTGGATAGGGTGAACTGTTTTAAATATCTGGGAGTCCACATCTCCGAGGATATGACATGGGCATCACACGCCTCAGCACTCGTGAGTAAGGCAAGGCAGCGCCTTTACCACCTCAGGCAATTGAGGAAATTCAGAGTGTCTCCGAGGATCCTCCAGTGCTTCTACGCAGCAGCGGTGGAAAGCATCTTGTCCGGGAACATTACCATCTGGTTTGGGAATTGCTCTGCCAAGGACAAGAAGGCTCTGCAGAGAGTAGTGCGTTCGGTCGAACGCACTATGGGAACTTCACTCGCCCCCCTGCAGGAACTATACAACAGGAGGTGCAACTCCAGAGCAAATAAAATCATGGGAGACCCCTTCCACCCCTGCAACGGACTGTTCCAGCTGCTACGGTCAGGCAAACGCCTCTGTTGCCATGCGGTGAGAACGGAGAGGTTGAGAAGGAGTTTCTTCCCAGAGGCAATTCGGACTGTAAACGCCTATCTCACCAGGGACTAACTCTACTGAACGTTTTTCCTTCCATTATTTATTATGTAAAAGAATATGTGTGCTATGATTGTGTTTATAATTTGTTTGGTTGTTTTGTTGTTTGTCTTTTGCACAAAAGTCCGCGAGCATTGCCACTTTCATTTCACTGCACATCTCGTATGTGTATGTGACAAATAAACTTGACTTGACTTGACTTGAAATCAAGTCAGCTTGAGTTTATTATCATGTGGACAGGCACTATGAGCACCGTATCTGAGGAAGGATGCGCTTGCTCTGGCCAGGGTTCAGAGAAGGTTTACAAGAATGATCCCAGGAGGTTAACATATGATGAGCTTTCGATGGCACTGGGCCTGTACTCGCTGGAGTTTAGAACAATGAGGCGGGACCTCATTGAAATGTACAGAATAGTGAAAGATCTAGATAGAGTGGATGTAGAGAGAGTCTGTCTAGGACCAGAGGTCATGGCCTCAGAATTAAAAAACATTCTTTTAGGAAGGAGACAAGGAAGAATTTCTTTAGAAGGTGGTGAATCTGTGGCATTCATTGCCGCAGAAGGCTGTGGAGGCCATCAATGGATATTTTTAAGGCAGAGATAGATAGATTCTTGATTAGCACAGGTGTCATAGTTTATAGGGAGAAGGCAGGAGATTGGGTTAGGAGGGAGAGATAGATCAGCCATGATTGAATGGCGGAGTAGACTTGATGGGCCGAATGGCCTAATTTTGCTCCTATCACATGATCTTATGGGATACAGGTACCACGAAAGTGTTGTTGCAGCAGCAGTACAATCTCCTAGATTCAGACAAATGTATAAAAGTGTATTTTATCCATAATTGTCAAAAATCCATTCATTTAAGAATTGTAGAAGCCTTGGTTGTTGATCTACATGATCTACAACCTGCAGGAAGAAGCATAGTAAGGGGAGAATGGGACAACCGTAGCTGACAAAGGAAGTCAAGGACAATGCTCGTTTCTAAGCTTTCCCCAGTCTAGTTTCAGTAAAAACACTGAATCAAGCACTTGAAACAACTACATTTTATTTTAACAAAAGCGCATTACAGTTCAACTATTGTACCTATACCACTGCGGGTTCGATCCTTGTATCTGCCTGTTCAAGCCCTCTAGTCCTTGCTCAGACAGAGACACTCCAGAATGTCACGCAATCCCAAGCGCTCTCCCAGAAGATCGACCCTGATCCTCGTGGTAGCGGACTTTTATATGTGCCGGGACCTCGAGGGGCCGAACCACATGGGGGTGGTCTCTGATCAATCCAATTACAGATATCAATTAACCCCATATATAGCAGACATTTCCCTAACCCAATAATACAGCAGCCCAATACATTGTCTCCAAACTGGACTTTGCAAGGAAGCCAACTTAGCAATATTTACCCTGATCTGCAAGAAACCCAGACAAGGCTCAGTGCCTCATCCAATCAACACTCGGCAAAGTTGAACTCTGCAACTTTATTTATCATTATTTAAAAGGTGCATATCTGGTTTGCAGCCATCCAATCCATTCTATGCATTTTGCACCTAATTGACAGGGTCTGCAGATGTTTTTCTTTTCTTGCAAATTGTACCTAGGCTCTAGACACATTGGCACCACTCCACAGCTTGTCCCAGCTCTGCAGAGAGCAATTCCAAATTGACCAAATCTCCCAGCAGCCCTGAAGCTTTTACCCCATTTTGAAGTCCTAACCTCTCTAATTTGGCCAGGATTAACAACATAAAGGGAAAAGAGAAAGCATATAATATGACAAAGATTAGCAGGAAGCTAAAGGATTAGGAAGACTTAAAAAACAAACAGACGGCAACTTGAAGAGTAAGTGGGAGAGCAAAGATGACATTAGAAGGTAAGCTAGCCAATAATATAAAAGAGGATACCTAAGGTTTGTTAAGATATATAAAGAGTAAAGGAGAGGGCGGTGTGCACAATGGACTGCTGGAAAATGATGCTGGAGAATGAGCAATGGGGAACAAAGAAATAGCGGAAGAATGTAATATGTTTTTGCACCAGTCTTCACAACAGATGACACCTTGCCAGAAATTCAGGAGAGTCAGGGGGCAAAAGTGAGCGCAGTCACTATCACTGAGGAGAAGGTGCTTGGGAAGTTGGAAGGTCTGAATGTGGATCCGTCACCTTGACCAAATGGACGACACCCCTGGGTTCTGAAAGAGGCAGCTGTAGAGATTGTGGAGACATTAGTTGTGATCTTTCATGAGTCACAAGAATCAGGAATGGCTCCAGAGGACTGAAAAATTGTCAATATATCTCCACTGTTTAAGAAGGGGCAAGGCAAAGGAAATGAAACTATAGGCCGATTACCCAGTTTTCAGTGGTTGGTAAAAATTTAGAGTCAATTACTAAGGATGAAGTTTCACAATACTTGGAAGCACATGGTCAAATTGACCAAAGTCAGCATGGTTTTGTGAAGGGGAGATCTTGCCTGCCAAATCTGTTGGGATTTCTGGAAGAAGTAACAAGCAGGGTAGACAAAGGATGTTGTTTACTTGGATTTTCAGTAGGCCTTTAATAAGGTGCCACCCATGAGGCTGCTGAAGATATGAGGCCATGGTATTCGAGGCAAGGTACTAGCATGGATAGAAGATTGGCTGACTGGCAGAAGCCAAAGAGCGAGAAGAAACGGGGGGTTTCTGTTTGTCTGTTGGTGGTCAGTGGTGGCCTGTTCGAGTCGGAGTTGGGTCGGCTACTTTTCATGTTATACATTAATTATTTGAAGGATGGAATTATTGACTTTGTGTTCAAGTTTGTGGATGATGCGAAGGTAGTTAGAGGGGCTAGTAGGAGGAAGCAGGAAGTCTTGGGCAGGACTGGTTTCAACATCAAAACATCCCCCCACAATGGTCGAGAGAGGGGGCATAGAAGTGGCAGATGGAATACAGCATAGCAAAGTGTACGGTAATTCACTTTGGTAGATGGAATAAAAGCAAAGACTATTTTCTAGATAGGGAGAGAATTCAGAAATCACAGATGCAAAGGGACTTGTGAGTGCTGGCGCCGGATTTACTAAAAGTTAATCTGCTGGTTGAATTGGTGGCAAGGAAGGCAAATGCAATGTTATTTCAAGAGGACTAGAATATAAAAGGATGCATGTAAGGTGCTGGTCCGGCCACATTTGGAACATTTTGATCACTTTTGACTGAATGAATGAATAAGTTTATTGGCCAAGTAGGTACACATACAAGGAATTTGCCTTGGTGCTCCACTCGCAAGTAACAAACACGACATACAGTAACAATTAAGAATGTCACATGAAACATTAAACATTAATAATAAAACATTGTAGTTTGAACATGTGAATTAAATAAAATGCCAGAGTAAAAGGAGGCTATTGGGCCCCATATCCGAGAAAAGGTGCCCTGGTGTAGCAGAGTGTACAGGGGAGGTTTACGAGAATGATCCCGATTGGGTTAACGTTTGAGGAGTATTTGAAGTGTCTGGTCCTATACTCACCGGAGTTTAGAAGGATGAGGGGAGACCTCATTGTGGATAGAAGATTGGCAGACAGGCAGATAGAGTGGGTGCCAGGTGAATGTTTCTAGTACCCTGTAGTGGGAGAATCTATGAAGTGAAGGCACATCCTCAGAATAAAAGGACATACCTTTAGAATGGAGTTGAGGGGGGAATTCCTTTAGCCAGAGGGTGGTGAATCTGTGGAATTCATTGTCACAGGTGACTGTGGAGGTCAAGTCATTGCGTATTTCTAAAGGTTATAGGTTCTTGATTAGTAAGGGTGACAAAGGTTATGGAGAGAAGGCACGAGAATGGGGTTGAGAAGGAAAAATATATCAACCATGATTGAATGGCAGAGCAGGCGATGGGCCGAATGGCCCCATTCTGCTCCTAGGTCTTATGGTCTTATGCACTGCCACCAATCTCTCACGTAATTGCTGGCTGAAGTTAGAAACGACATTAGCCCTGGCCAGTATGGAACCTTTCCTCTTGTTTGGAATTCCAGAATGGAAACATTAACTCTGAGTCATCAGACTTCAACTTATTTATTCTAAAGATTCTTAGTCACACAGCATGTTGAAACAAGAGTAATGAACTCTGTAAAAAAATGACTGTAGGCCAGTACATTTCATTGGTGTGATGCATGGAGGGGAGAGGTGGGAGAAAACAGGAGAACTGGATTTTTGCTCTTGGCAATCTTGGTTTTCTGCTTTAGTTACTGTGGAACTGAAACCTGGTGATGCACAAAGGGTGATTTGGTTCCATTGCTTTCTGGTTGCAGAATGAATACCAGGCACGCACAATCAATAATCGTACCATTGCTTTTGCAGTAGCTTTATTTTAGAAGTGACCCCCGCCTCGATAACGATAGATGGTCGTCATTTCTGCTTAAAGACATGACTGTCCGCTCAAGCCTATTCTTAGCAAATGACTTGAAATTGCGAGTACCGTATTTCCCGGCAATGAAGACGCATCTGCATCGAAGACGCACCCCCAATTGAAGTTGCTACATTTTGAAAAAAGTATGGCTGGTCGGGATCAAGGGTTTGGTTTAGTGCAGGGGTTGACAACATCGCCTGCGTGCTCCGGGACTGGCTGCAGTCCCCAGATCCCTCGCATCCCCAGGACTAACAACCTAACCGTCAGCCTCCAAGACACAGGTACATTTTCGTGCCTTATTTTTGGGTAAAATAGCGTCTTCATTGCCGGGAAATACGGGTAAATTGTTAATAAACTTTGGTTCTTTTATTGGATGCTTTTCTTTGCAATTAGAGACCACTGGAAAACTATTAAGTAAATTCTTCAGCTTCGTGTTGGCTTCTAGATACAATATTACTATTCAGAGGACATTTTCTTAGTCTTTTTCTAAAAATATTAAGATTAACCACGCATTGTCTTTCCGCTGACTGGTTAGCACACAAGAAAGGCTTTTCACAGTACCTCGGTACACGTGACAATAAACTAAACTAAACTAAATAAACGTAACAGTTGATAAATAAACCACACTATTCAATATGGTACACTTGGGCTAACATCTTAATTGATTAGAGTCAAGTCAAGAGTGTTTTATTGTCATGTGTCCCAGATAGAACAATGAAATTCTTATTTGCAGCAGCACAACAGAATATGTCTTCTTCTTCTTGGGTTTGAGGCAGCGGAAGTCTGCAGCAGGGTGATGCCATCCTGTTCGACATCTGTAGGTGCCCGCCCTAAGAGCGCAAGAGGGCAAGACAACAAGCTGCGGCGACTGAGGCTGCATTTCTGCCGCTGCCTCTGTTTGTTGGCATTCACCTGTCTGAGGTCAGTTGACAGGGTTCACCACAGGGAGGTCGACAACATGAGCCCCAACAGAGTACGTAAATGTAATACACTGTGACATTCATTTCAATCTCACTTCCTACTCATATCCGCTAACTTTTAATATTATAATACGTGTAATACCCATCCAATTATTGCACTGTTGGTCAGTCACTGGCATCAAAACCTGTTTAATAATATAAATGGCAAATCAGCGTATTGATCTGTTGGAAAATCCAGTGGCACAGAAGAGGCAAGTTATCCTGAACCACCCAACCAACCTCACACCAAGAAAGACCCGTTCTTTGTGCACTGTCACTGGATGTATGAAGGGAACGAGGCATGTCTAGGGTGGGAACACTTCACAGGGGATGTGGGAGGAGGGATGGGTGTTTTTGGGGAGGGAGGCCTGGTTCTGGTGGGATGTTTGTGAGAATGGAAGTGTAGTGAGAGGCAAACATGAGGGTGGGCTGCTGAAGGTCATTTGGAGGGGATCGGGTAGTTGTCGTGATGGTTGCATCAGCAGATTAGTGGGCGATGGGATCATTCATCTTCTTGTTTAAGAGGGAACTGCAGATGCTGGAGAATCGAAGGTTACACAAAAAAGCTGGAGAAACTTAGCGGGTGCAGCAGCATCTATGGAGCGAAGGAAATAGGCAACGTTTCGGGCCGAAACCCTTCTTCAGACCGGGATCATTCTTCTTCTTGTGTTTGAGGCAGTAGAATTCAGCTGCAGCAGGGTGATGCTATCCAGTTCGACCTCCGGAGGTGCCCGCCCTAAAAAGGGCGCATGCTCCAGGTTGGCGCCAAGCTGCAACACTGCTGCTGTCTCCGTTGTCGTTTGCCTGACTGAGGTCAGTTGACAGGGCTCACCATGGGGAGGTCGACAACATGAGCACCGATGGGATCTTTGTGCCATCAGATCAATGGTTGGCCAAGGGCTTCAGTAAGGATTGCTGAGATGGGTTGTACGTGGCAGCTAAGCACATTGCTGGTGGGGAATCTGACTGAAAGGGATTCCCAGCCTCTGACACGGGGCTGGGAATTGAATCGATAGAGAGATACAACATGGAAATAGGCCCTTCAACCCACTGATTTCACGCTGACCATCGATCACACTAGTTTTATTTTTTCCCACTTTCTCATCCACTCTTTACACACTAGGAGCAATGTTATAGAAGCCAATTAAGCTACAAAACCGCATGTCTTGTAGATGTGGGAGGAAATAGGAGCACCCTTAGGAAAACATGCGGTCATGGGGAGAACGTGCAAATCCCACACAGACAGGTGGTCAGGGTGGAACCTGGATCTGTGGTGCAATGAGACAGCAGCTCTACCGCTGTGCCATTATGCCATCCAGTTTAATTCCAGCACTCCATGCCTGATTGTAAACTCCATCTCTGCGTTCTTGCCTACTCACTGTTCACACGCAGGATAATCAAAAGCTTATCTACCTTAGATGAAAAATATTTAAAGACTTGACTTCCATCAACTTTTGTAAAACAGACTTAAGCCCCTTGTCCCACTTTCCCGAGTGACTCACAAATTCTCCTTGATTCAAACTCGGAGATGCCGGCCGTACATACTCGCGGCTATTTTCTTTACTCGTGGACATTTTTCCACATGCTGAAAAAATGTCCCGACTTACCTGATGCCCCGAGTACCTACGGCTGGCATTACGAGCCGCTATGAAATATCTACTGACTCCTACAGACCCACTACGGACATTCGCTGAGTTTGAATCAAGGGGAAATCTCGGGAGAATTCATGAGCAAACTCGGGAAAGTGGGACAGGGGCTTTAGAGTGACAACATTTACTGAGAGCAAAAAATGTTTCAACACTCTTAAAAAAGGGTCTCAACTCGAAACATCACCTATTCCTTCTCTCCAGAGATGCTGCCTGTCCCACTGAGATACTCCAGCTCTTTATGTCTATCGACACTCTTAAAGACTTAAACAGCGTCCCCAAGAGGAAACACTTTCATCACAGCTCTGCCAGAAGCCCCAGGATCCTATATGTTTCAATTACCACTCGCGCTTCTAAACTACAGTGGATACAAGAATGGGCTGATCCACCCATTCCACATGTTACTCTAGTAAACATTTGTAAACTGCTTCAAACACATTTACATAATTCCTTAAATGAGGAGATACGATACGACAGAACTGTATTTATCCCAGGAGGGAGGTTGATCTGCCGACAGTCATAAAAACACAACCAGATACATGAAACATGAAATTAAAGTGACGAGTGGAAGGTCCAGGACTGGGGATGCCCAGTGATTGGGGAGGGGGGAGTCAGTCTATCCCACGACAGAAGCGGGAGGAGTTGTACAGTTTGATAGCCACAGGGGAAAAAGGATCTCCCATGGCGTTCTGTGCTGCAGCCAATACACCATGTCAATAACCTGAGCCATAATCTTGCTAGTTTTCTACTCATTTTCCCTAACCACAAAGAGTAATATATAGTAGTGACCTGGCGTTATGGCCTATTTCTGCACACCTTATATAATCACTGCTTAGTCTCCTGTGCTCCACGGAACAAAGCCTTTATTAGGTGTGGTTTGTACCTGGCAGTGAGAACCAGCTATGTATACTGCCCGCAGGGAATCTGCCACCAGCTGCGCCACTGCTCCACCCCAAAGCAAACACAAAGCATGTTGGATACATTCAGCAGGTTAGAAATGGAGTCAACATTTCAGGTTGATAATGTTAACCGTGTTTCCCTCTTCATAGATGTTGTTTGATCTGTTGAACACTCCCTGGCTTTGTTTTAAGACCGCCTTGGTCGGCGGGGGCGCTGCCAGTTGGCTGCCCCGCCAGCAGCGTGTTCGTTATTTTGACTTTTTTGGGGTTTTTTTGTGTGTCTAAATGTTAGTTGTCTCTTGATGTGTCTTGTGTGGGGTGGGGAAATGGGGAACCACTTTCGCTCGCCTCCCTCGTTGCCTAATAGCTTGGATTGGAGCGGCCTTTCCTGGAGTCGGGCCCAGAGCTTCAGCAGCGGGCGCAGCGTGGACTTTTCTATCACGGAGCGGGCGAACCCTTGCCGGGGGGGTCGGCAGAGAGGAGTGCTCCAATTGCTGGCCTGGTGACTTTGGCATCATGGAGCTGTGGTCTGCGGAGCTTCTTGCCGCGGGCGTGGCATGGACTTACCATCCGGAACCTGGGACCCCTCGCCGGGGATCTCCAGAGAAGAGCTCTGACCGCCGGACTGTGGCCTATAACATCCTGAAGCCGTGGTCTCTGGTAGGAAAGTGCCGATTCGGGCACTCCTGCCGCGGAGTGTGTTTGACCGTCCCGACGTCGGAGGTTTGATCATCCTGACAAGAGGGCCTGTATATCGGGCTGTCCGTTGCAGCGACTATGGAGGGTTGATGGCCCGACCACGGGTGAACAAGGAGGAGAACTGACTGAACTGTGTTGCCTTCCACACATTGAAGAATGCAGTGGTGGATTGTTTGTGTTAAATTCTATTGTGTACTAGACCAAGTGCAGACCCGTTGGGTCTGTTCCCCCAACGTGCAGTTGTGGGGGGGGGGGAGGCGGGCAGCGTCACACACTAACTATCCCCCGCCCCCCCCCCCCCCACCCCGCACTCACGCTAATCACCCCCCTTGATATTATACTAATATATTAATTTGCTCCTTTTACCCCCCCCTATCTACTGACACATAGCCCCCAACTTGCAGTCACATCTCGGGGGGGCGCGGGGAGTAGAGAGTGAGGGCAGAGAGAGAAGGGGCAGAGACACAGAGAGAGAGACAGAGACAGAGAGAGGGGCAAGAGGGAAGGGGGGGTGGAGAGAGGAGGGTAAGAGGGAGGGTGGGGAGGGGGGAAAGGTGGGGGGGGGGGGGAGGGGAGGAGGGGAGAGTGAGAGAGAGGATGTGCTGAGAGAGGGGGAGAGATGGGGAGCAGGGGGGAGGGGGAGGGTGGAGGGGAGAGAGGGTAGGGGGTGTGGAGGGGAGGGGGTTTAGGGGAGGGATGAAGGGGGTGGGGTGCTGAGAAGGGGGAGAGAGAGGGGGTGAGAGGGGGAGTGAGAGAGGGGGGCTGAGAAGGGGGTGAGTGAGGAGGAGGGGGGAGAGGTGGTGAGAGGGGGGGAGGGAGGGAGGGAGGGAGAGAGAGGGAGGGAGAGGGGGAGAGGGTGAGAGGGAGGGGGGGGGGGGAGGGGAGGAGAGGGGGGGGGGGAGGGAGGGAGAGGGGGGGGGGGAGAGAGAGGGGGAGAGAGGGGAGGAGAGGAGGAGAGGGGAGGGGGGGGGGGGGGAGGGGGGGAGAGAGGGGAGGGAGGGTGGGGGGGAGGGAGAGGGGGAGAGGAAGGGAGAGGAGGGGAGGGGGGAGGAGGGGGGGAGGGGGGAGGAGGAGAGGGAGGAGGGGAGGAGAGGAGGAGGGGAGAGGGAGAGGAGGGAAGGGGGAGGAGGGGGGAGGGAAGGGGAGGGGGAGGGAGGAGGGGGAGGGGGGGGGGGAGGGGAGGGGGAGGGGGGAGGGGGGGGGAGGAGGGGAGGGGGGGGGGGGGAGGAGGAGGGGGGAGGGAGGGAGGGGGGTAGAGGAGAGGGGGAGGAGGGGGAGAGAGGGAGAGGGGGGGGGGGGGAGGGAGAGGGGGAGGGGGGAGAGGGAGGGGGGGGGAGAGGAGGGGGGGGAAGGGGGGGGGGGGGAGGAGAGGAGGGGCAGAGAAGAGGGGGGGGGAGAGGAGGAGAGGAGAGGAGAAGAGAGGAGAGGGGGGGAGAGAGGAGAGGGGGAGAAAGAGAGAGGGATAGAGAGGGATAGGGAGAGGGATAGGGAGAGAGATAGGGAGAGAGATAGGGAGAGAGAGAGAAAGAGAGTGCCTTTTTAATTCAACCCAAACAACCATTTGCAGGCAGTGCTTTTTTTACTTCAAACTAACTATATTTTCATTTTCAAACCAAATTAAGGGTACTCACAGTGTTGTAGACATTTGTTCAGTGTCATTCAGAGTGACAGAGACTAATTGACAGAGCTCCAGCTTGCAGAGACTAATTGAGGCACACCACTTCCTGGTTTTATAGTCCCTTCCCCTGCCTCCAAGCGGGGGCAGCAGAGAGAATGGGGAATTTTGTAAAAACATTAATATATCTGTCATATTTCATCGACGGGAAAAATCCTCGGCACACATACGGCGGAGGGGGACTCTGAGCGAGGTGGCCAAAAATGACGGCCATAGGTGGCGGCGTTCTCTCGGAAATTGCAGCACAGATCGCCAAAACGGTCAAGAACAGAGTTTTAGTAATATAGATTGTGTGTTCTTTTTAAGTGTATCGCTGCTGGCAAATTCATTTCACTTCACCTTTGGGTGCATGTGACAAATAAAATTGACTGACTTTGACTTTGGCCTGAGTTCAGTTTTCTTTTAATGTTTTTCACTGTTGTGCATTAATTTAGCACACCAGGGCACATGTCTGGGCTCCTCTGTGCATTAGCAGGGCAGCACGGTGGCACAGCAGTACAGTTGCTGCCTTACACTGCTTGGAGCGCCGGCGACCCTGACTACGGGTGCTGTCTGTATGGTTTGTACGTTCTCCCCGTGACTGCCTGAGTTTTCTCCGATATCTTCGGTTTCCTCTCACCCTCCAAAGACGTAAAAGCGTGTAGGTAAATTGGCTTGTAAAAATTGTCCCCAGTGTGTATAGGATGATGTTAATATGCGGGTAGACAAAAATGCTGGAGAAACTCAGCGGGTGAGGCAGCATCTATGGAGAGAAGGAATATGCGGGGATGGCTGGTCGGCGCGGACCTGCTGGGTCCTGGGGCCTGTTTCTGCGCTGTATCTCTAATCTAACCTAAACTAAACTAGTTCACTGGACACACAGAAAACCTGCAAGAAAATCACAGAGCTTGGAATTCACTGCCATTACGGTTTATTTATCATTGAAATTGAATTTAACTGGGCAGTAAGTTGTGGAATCATACAATCTAATTTCTAGGCATTTACGTTAGTTAAATCTTCAACATGGACTAATAAACATATTTTCATTGGACCATTAGGTTTCTAAACATTTTAATAGTTTCTTCCACTTCAATATAAACCTTTGAACAATTTGACAGAACTGAAGGTTCTTGAACTGACATTTAAGGCAAGCACAATGCACGGCAAATCAGAGGAGTTTGTCTGCTAATTTATATTTTAAAAGATGTTTTTGGTGTAAAGGGAACATTCTGGCCACTACTCCATCGTTAACAGCACTTGGGGCAGCACAGTCGCGCAGCGGTAAACTTGCTGCCTTACATCACTGACAGCATCACAGACCCGGGTTCCATTCCAACTACGGGATGCTGTCTGTACAGAGTTTGCGCGTTCTGCCCGTGACCACGTGGGTTTTCTCCGAGATCTTCGCTTTCTTCCCACACTCCAAAGACGTGCAGGGTTGTAGGTTAATTGGCTTGGTATAAATATAAAATTGTCCCTAGTGTGTGTAGGATAGTGTTATAGTGTGGGGATCGCTGGTCGGTGCGGACTCGGTGGGCTGAAGGGTCTGTCTCCGCCCTGTACCTCCAAACTAAACTTCTGTGAAGAGAGTGCATGCAGCATTTTTGATGGAGCAACATTGGTGAACATTCTTGGGAAAGTTAAAAAAAAAAATTCTGTTGAGTTATTATAGCAGTCTACAGATAATGGCTTGTTAAATTCCAAACTGAATTTGAAATAAATAATTGTCCATTAATCAAACAATCGCTGTTTAAAAGTTGCCAAGAAGGAACATGCACCGTGCCAATCCTCATAATGTATCTTTATTGCCTTAAATCAGACCTTCAACATTGCAGTAAATATTGCAAATGATTGTAGCATGTATAGTGGTATGCTATCGGAATGGACTTGTAATAGGGGCGGCACTGCGGCGCAGTTGGTAGAGCCGCAGACTCGCAGCACCACAGACCCCGGTTCAATCCGGACCTTCGGTGCTGCCTGTGTGGAGTTTGTACGTTCTCCCTGTGACCGTGTGGGTTTTCTCTGGGTTCATCCCACATCCCAAAGACGTGCAGGTTTGTAGATTAATTGGCCTCTGTAAATTGCCCCTAATGTGTAGACAGAGGATGCACGAGGGATAACTAGTTTGAACGGGTGGTCGATGGTTGCTGTGGACGCGGTGGGCCAAAGGGCTTGTTTCCATGCCCTATCTCTAAAACAAGGTGTACTAAAATACAGCAAATTACTATCTGTTGCAGTTAATGCCCACTGTCTTCTTCAGGGTGCAAACTTTTTTTCAGTTGAATGATCCGATTAGATGTAATAACAGTTTAAGAAGGAACTGCAGATGCTGGGAAATCGAAGGCAGACAAAAGTGCTGGAGAAACTCAGCGGGTGCGGCAGCATCAATGGAGCAAAGGAAATAGGCAACGTTTCGGGTTGAGTAGTCTGAAGAAGGGTCTCGACCGGGAAACGCTCCATAGATGCTGCCTCACCCGCTGAGATGCAATAAGCGTGATTAATTGGCTTGGTCATTCACGTGGCCAGGTGCCTGGATTGAGTGCCTGCAGTGCCTGAAGACAAAGAGGAATGAAACTACTGCCTTCACACCAAGCACACCTTCCTTAGTTCCTTCAGATGCCGTTACAATTGTGCTGAATGAGACGGATTGAGTACAGACCTGGCAGCTTAAAGTTGTCCGTCTATCAGATGCTGCAAACCATCAGCCGCAGCAGAAATGTACGTCACTACATTCCATTATCTCAGGCTCCTTATGTTCGTCACACTACCATTACTTTTTAACCAGGGGATCAAAGCTCGTTCAATAAGGGTGTACAGTACATCCACATTCACACAAAGGGTGGTGGGTGTATGGAACAAGCTCCCCGAGGAGGTAGTTGAGGCAGGGACTAACCCAACGTTTAAGAAACAGTTAGATAAATATGGATAGGACAGATTTTGAGGGATATGAACCTAGCGTAGGCAGGTGGGACTAGTGTAGCTGGGACATGTTGGCCGGTGTGGGCAAGTTGGGCCGAAGGGCCTGTTTCCACACTGTATCACTCTATGACTATTACGCTAAAGTGTGAAGATCACAGCAGTCACAACTTTCTGTATGAGGTGCCCCTTTGTGTAGCTGCTGCCCATGGGCTGATGTATATTAAACAGCAAAAACAGAGCTGGATTTGCAGATTGGGCTGGATAACATTTCAGCCACAAATCACTGAATTCTTGCTGAAACATAAACTGAAAATGTAACGTTTAAAATGACTCATTCGAGGTATAAGAATTTTTAAACAGTTTTTATTGGATGAACAGAATTTATTTCTGGGATATATGAACCGATGCCAACTTGAACTGGTTGAACTCGCTCTTTGCTGTAAATGGCATTCCATCCCTGTATTATTGAAGGCATTGTGAGAGAGAGATCTGAGTGAACGTACCATTCCCTGCATTGTACTTGGCATCGCACCAACAACCAAAGCTGATGATATACAGTTTCCAAACTATGGTAGAGGTAACAAATATTGGATTTCTATACTATAGACAACGAAATGAGACAACTTAGTCAATAGAGTTGGCCACAATGTCACAGCTGGAAGGGTTATTAGTCAAGGAGCCAATCTCAATGCTAGGATGATCTGTGTTTTTCTAATGATTACAATCTCTACTGTCGAGCTGCTGAAATTATTCATCTTCATCGTGCCGTTTTATAACCCACAGTCATATTGCTCTATGTTTCTGTCAACAGCTACACATTCCTACAAGTGAGGTTGAAACAACACGGTTTCAAGACCCCCCGACTGAGTGTACGACCGGCTAATGTGCAGTCTAAGGAAAACAAGCTGGATGAACTTAAAGCTAAAGATAGACGCAAAATGCTGGAGTAACTCAGCGTGACAGACAGCATCTCTGGAGAGAAGGAATGGGTGGTGTTTCGGGTCGAGACCCTTCTTGGACCTCTAACATTTTGTGTCTATCTTCATGCTTTGGAGAGTCCACTCATATCTCACCGATAATCGGAAGCAAATGCTTGAATGTCAGGTTGTTTATTAGGCAATACATCTCCTGAGTAATTTGAACAGATTGAGAGTGCTTCTCTCCAGAGATCTGCCTGTCCCACTGAATTACTCCAGCATTTTGTGTCTATCTTTGGTTTGTACCTGCATCTGCAGTTCCTTCATACACATTTCATAAGAACTTAAAGCTAGAATAAATTACCTCAGAGAAGTGAGAGACTGCTAAGCATACCGATTCACATGCCTCACCCCTGACATGCTTGACTGTGCCATTCAGCCCTTCACCGATGCACCATACAGCATCTTCGGGCAATGTTAGAGGCAGCGGTGTCTGCTTTCTAATCAATACCTCGTGGTGTTGAGACATAGCAGTCCTGACCAGTTCATGTTCCCTGGACCTGGAATATCTGACTGTGAAGTGCCACCCCTACTACCTGCCGAAGGAATTCACCTCCGCTATCCTGACAGCAGTCTACATCCATCCCCCCCCCCACCCCCTGACCCCCCCCCCCCCCCCCATGCGGACATCAGCTTGCTCTGAACGAACTGTAGTCTTGAGACTAAATACCTTGAAGCCCTAGGTGTTGTGTCCGGAGCCTTCAATCAAGCCAATCCCAGGGGCGTACAACAAAGTACTACCAGTATGTCCTTTGTCCCACTAGGGACCAGAACACCCTCGACCATTGCTACATATCAATAAAAAACACTCTGACCCTCTGCCACATTTTGGGAAATCTGTTCACTTTGCTGTGCCTCTACTCACTGTCTACAAACAAAAACTGAAGCAGGAAGAACTGGTACAGAGAGTTGTTCAATGCTGGTCAGCAGACACAGATGTTACCGTTTGCGACTGCTTTTAGTCAGTGGACTGGTCCATATTCTGGGATTCTGCAGCCAACCTGAATGAGTATGTCACTGCCTTGACTGACTTCATCAGCAAGTGCGTAGAAGAGTGTGTGAAGACAAAGACAATCTGAGTGTTCCACAACTGGAACTATGGATGAACCTCGAGATACATTCCCAGGTGAAGGCCAGGACCGCTGCTGCTACAAGTCAAATTCCGAGCGGTACAAAAAAGTTCACTATAATCTATATACAAGCCTATAAAGTATGCCAAGAGACAATACAGGGGCAAACACGAGTCCCAGTACAATTATTCAGCCAACCACAGATGTGGCACAACCAGAATACCCATACTGGGTGCAAAGCAAAATCAGGCAACATGGCTGGTGATAGTGCAGCCCTACTTGACAAACTTAATGTATTCTTTGCTCACTTTGTGCAGACAATGATCGTGGCAATGAGTGTCCCAGGGTCACTGTTGCAGGAGTTAGATCAACCTTCTTCAGGGTGAATGCACGGAAAGCAACAGGTTTGGACAGAGTCCCTGGTCACGTCCTTAGGAAATGCACAAATGCGTCCTTAGGAAATGCACAAACCACCTAGCGGGAGTGTTCATGGGCATTTTTTAATCTCTCCATACATCGCTCTGAGGTATCCACCAGCTTCACAAAGACTACTACAAGTCAAATTCCAAAAAAAGTCAAAAAAATTCTGAGGAAGGACATTATTGCCATAGAGGGAGTGCAGAGACGGTTCACCAGACTGATTCCTGGGATGTCAGGACTGTCTTATGAAGAAAGACTGGATAGACTTGGTTTATACTCTCTAGAATTTAGAAGATTGAGAGGGGATCTTATAGAAACTTACAAAATTCTTAAGGGGTTGGATAGGCTAGATGCAGGAAGATTGTTCCCGATGTTAGGTAAGTCCAGGACAAGGGGTCACAGCTTAAGGATAAAGGGGAAATCCTTTAAAACCGAGATGAGAAGAACTTTTTTCACGCAGAGAGTGGTGAATCTCTGGAACTCTCTGCCACAGAGGGTAGTTGAGGCCACTTCATTGGCTATATTTAAGAGGGAGTTAGATGTGGCCCTTGTGGCTAAGGGGATCAGGGGGGTATGGAGAGAAGGCAGGTACGGGATACTGAGTTGGATGATCAGCCATGATCATATTGAATGGCGGTGCAGGCTCGAAGGGCCGAATGGCCTACTCCTGCACCTAATTTCTATGTTTCTATGTTTCTATGTTTACTATCATCGCAGTGCCAAAGAAAAGCAAGATCTCATGCCTGAACAACTATCGTCCAGTGGCCTTGACATCCACCGTCATGAATTTATGGCACACTTTGAATCCTTTGCAGCCTTGATCCACTGCAACAGGTCCATGGCCAATACCATCTCCATGGCCCTACACTCATCCCTGGAACACCTGGATATGTGAAGCACCTATGTCAGACTTCATTCATAGATTACAGCTTTGCTTTCAATACCATTATCCCATCCCAGCTCATTTCCAAACTCGTGGAATTTGGAGTAAGCACTCACCTCTGCAAAGGATCCTCAATTTCCTGACCAACAGACCACAATCAGTGAAGGTAATGCAATAAATGCATTTCGTTGTCTCTGTACTTCTCTGTACTCTGTACTGTACACTGACAATGACAATTAAAATTGAATCTGAATCTGAATCTGAATCTGAATCAGGTAGGGGACATCCTCTACACTGATCTTCAACACTGGTGCCCCACAGGATGCGTCCATGGACCCTTCTTGTTTGTACACCCACGACTGTGCGGCCAAATACTAATCCAACTCAATTTACAAATTTGCAGACGACACCACTGTAGTGGTCTCGATACCGAATTAAGACGACACGGAGTACAGGAAGGAGATTGAGAACCTCGTAACCTAGTGACAGGACAACAACCTTTCCCTCAATGTCAGCAAGACAAAGGAGATTGTGATTGGCTTCAGGAGGTGAAGCAGTACACACATATTGACAGCGCTGAAGTAGCTATGTTAATGTGTTTAGGAGTAAATATAACCAACAACTTGGCCTGGACCAGCCATATCGAAGCAATGATCAAGAAAGCACACCAACACCTCAACCTACTTAGGAGGCTTATGCCCCTGTCCCACTTAGGAAACCTGAACGGAAACCTCTGGAGACTTTGCGCCCCACCTAAGGTTTCCGTGCGGTTCCCGGAGGTTGCAGGTGATTGCCGGAAGTTGCAGGTAGTGGAAGCAGGTAGAAGAACGGACAAAAACCTTTGGGAACCACACGGAAATCTTGGGTGAGGCGCAAAGTCTCCAGAGGTTTCCGTTCGGGTTTCCTAAGTGGGACAGGGGCATTAGGAAGTTCGGCATGTCTACAACAACTCTCACCAACTTCTACAGATGCACGGCAGAAAGTATTTTATTGGAATGCATCACAGCATGGCTTGGGAACAGCTCAATCTAGAACCACAAGAAATTGGGAAGAGTTGGGAACATAGCCCAGACCATCACGCAGACCAACCTCTCTTCCATTGACTTGTCCATCTACACATCATGCTGCCTCGACAAGTACACCACTATAATCAAGGATGGGTTTCATGCCAGTCCCTCTTCTACCCTCAGCCATCAGGCAAGATGCACAGAAGTGTGGGAAAGCACACCTCCAGATTCAGGGACAGTTTTCTCCCAACTGTTATCAGGCAACTGAATCATCCTATCCCCAACTAGAAAGCAGTCCTGACCTGCCATCTAGCTCATTGGAGACACTCAGACCATCTTTAATCAGACTTTACTGAACTTTATCATTAACACTGTATCATTTCACTGACTGAATAGCATGCAACAAAAAGCTTTTCACTGTACAAATAACAATAATAAACTAAACTAAAGTATGTGAAATCAGTCTTGCAGGCTTTCAAATCAATTTTGCTAAAATGCTTAAAATAGATCTTCTGGCTTAGGCCACTTTCCCATACAGTGTATCCTAGGAGATAGGATTATATTTCAGACTGTGTACGTGCCCAAGCTAGATAAGTCTTCTTTGCTAAATGAATGCTGCCATTAATAAAGTAACCATGGGATCTATGTTCATGTTTTGTCCATTTCTTGCACATTCCATGACCAAGGGCAAACCATTTTTCGTTGAATCATCCTTTTAGTTTAGTTTTCGGGATACAGCATGGAATCTGGCCCTTCAGCCCACTGAATCCATGCCGACCATCAATCAGCCGTTCACATTAGATCTGTGTTATCCCAATTTCTCATCGACTTCTTACACACTAGGGGCAATTTACAGCGACTAATTCATCCGCAAATCTTTGGGATATAGGATGAAACTGGATCACACGGAGGGAACTCACACAGTCACAGGGATATGTTTAAGAAGGAACTGCTGATGCTGGAAAAATCGGAAAAAGACAAAAAATGTTGGGGAAACTCAGCCGGTGAGGCACCATCTATGGAGAAAAGCAGTAGGCGACATTTCGGGTCGAGCTCCTTCTTCAAACTGAAGTGTCTCCTACTCCTATTCTCCATAGATGCTGCCTCACCTGTTAACTTTCTCCAGCATTTTTTGTCTATTTTCGGTCACAGGGATGAACGTGCAAACTCCACACAGACAATACACGATGTCAGGATCAAACTTCGGTGTCTGGTGCTGTGAGACAGTCGCCCTACCAGCTGTACCACTGTCCCACCCTTGCCCCACTCTAGTGTATACAGCTGGTGGAGAACCATGATAGTGGGTGTAATATCTACACCTGCGCGTTATAGCACAGATGTCTGGACTGAGATGACGTGCCGATGTATCTGAACTCCTGCACTGCTACATCTTCATACATTTAATTTCTTTGTTTAGTTATTTTTCTGCGGTCCTTTCCTCATTATGGAAAGTCATCTCTGTAATTGATCAAGGAAGGTGCAATGAATAAATGAGACGCAATTAGATGCCTCCTTCCTCTGCTCTCTCTTTGAACACAAAGCCGCCAAGATCAGTAAATGTACCTTTTGGAAGGGATTTTACTAGGAGTTCAACTGCGTTCCATTATTGAAAGTAATATTTCATTTGGATCTCTATTGCAGGCTAGGTGGGATAGGTAACGTGAATATAATGCTACATGATGTTCTAATAAAAGTTCTCAAGGTGTTTTTCAAAGAAGCCGTCAGATCAGATTCTAAATAATGCTCAGTGTACAGGGTTATATGATGCTGTACAAGTACAGGTGATTCGTGAAGCATTATAGAAAAACATAATTTCAGCAAATATTCCAGTCTCACATAATAACAGGTTATAAAAACAGAAAATGCTAGAAAATATCAGTGGATCAGCCAACAAAAGAGAATCTTAAGTTTACAGCATGGAAGGAAGTAATTAGATCTACTTAGTGTAGAGTTTATTTCTCAAGAATAATCCAACTAATCCCATTTCACCAGGAGCCTCCCTAAGCCCTACTAATTTTTGTTGCCTTTCAAGTACTCATCTTGCTCCTTTCATTGCCATGATGTTTTCAAGAAAGAGTTAGATATAGCTCTTAGGGCTAAGGGATATGTGGAGAAAGCAGGAACGGGGTACTGATTTTGGATGATCAGCCATAATCATATTGAATGGCGGTGCTGGCTCGAAGGGCCGAATGGCCTACTCCTGCACCTGTTTTCTATGTTTCGATGATTAAACACACCCCTACCAATTCACTGGCAGAGGATTGCAGATCCCAATCATATGAATAAGTAAGTTTTTCTCAAACTCCCAATACATCCTCAAGCTGGGTAGATTGGGAGCGGTTTTTATCGGGTAAATCAACAGAAGACGTGTGGGTGTCAGTTCAAGGCCAACTGATCAAACTGCAAGATCAGCATGTTTCTGTATGCAGGATGATAAGCACCACAAGGTTGGTGAACCGTGGATGACCAAGGAGGTTGTAAACTTGGTCAGGATGAAAAAGGAAGCGTATGTAAGGTTTAAGATCAGACTGATGTTGATATTATGAGGAATATAAAGCGAGTCGGAAAGAACTACGTTTGGGCAATTAGAGGCCACGAAATGTCATTGATGAATGGGATTAAGGAAAATCCAGAGCCATTTTATACATACATTAAAAATAAAAGCCTGAGCAGCGAGAAGGTAAGATGCTCAAGGTCATGGGAGGTAATCTATGCTTGGAGTCGGTGATGTAGGAATGGTACTTTGCATCTGCATTCGCCAAGGAGAAGGATTGGAGAACAGCAAGATGAGTGTGGAGAATACAAATATATCAGGGCAGTTTGAGATCGAGAGGGAGGTGGTGCCGAGGTTCCTGACGAGCATTAAGGTGGATAAATCACCGTAACCTGATGGAATTTATCCCAGGTTACTTAGAGAGACAAGAGAGGTGATTGTGGGGGCCTTGACGAGAATCTTTGTTTCTTCTCTAGCCACAAGAGAGGTCCTGGAGGATGGGAGAGTGGCCTATGTTGTTCTATTGTTTAAGAAGGGAAGTATAGAGACTCCAAGGAAATACAGGCCAGTGAGCCTCACATCAGTGGTCGAGAAACAGTTGGAGCTAATTATTTGAGATAGATTTTACTCCCATTTGGAAGAGAATGTGCTAATCAGGGACGGCCAACACAACTTTATATGTGGCAGTCGTTTCTTACTCACTTGATTGGGTTTTTTGAGGAGTTGACAAAAGATTGTATATGAGGAATTGAGTAAGACTTTTAGAAACATAGAACATAGAAAATAGGTGTAGGAGGAGGCCAATCGGCCCTTCGAGCCAGCACCGCCATTCATTGTGATCACGGCTGATCGTCCCAAATCAATAACCCGTGCCTGCCTTCTCTCCATATCCCTTGATTCCACTAGACCCTAGAGCTCTATCTAACTCTCTTAAATCCATCCAGTGATTTGGCCTCCACTGCCCTCTGTGGCAGGGAATTCCATAAATTCACAACTCTCTGGGTGAAAATGTTTTTTCTCACCTCAGTCTTAAATAGCCTCCCCTTTATTCTAAGACTGTGGCCCCTTGTTCTGGACTCGCCCAACATTGGGAACATTTTCCCTGCATCTAGCTTGTCCAGTCCTTTTATGACTATAAGGTCACTCATGGTAGGCTGACACAGAAGATTGATATACGCGGCACATATGATGACTTGCTCATATGGATTGAGAACTGGCTTATTCATTGAAGACGGGGTTGTGGTGGAAGGTGGACATTCTGGCTGGAGGTCTGTGATCCGTGGAGTTCTGCAGGGATCTATGTGGAGACCTCTGCTGTTTGTGACACATATAAATGACCTAGATGTAAATGTAGATGGGTTGGTGGGTAAGTTTGCAGATGACACCAACATTGGAGGAGGTGCAGAAAGTGAGGAAGACTGTCAGAAAATACAGTGATATATTGATCAGCGGCATCAAGGGGCGGGGAAATTGCAGATAGAGTTTAACCCCATCAAGTGTGAGGTGTGGCTCTTTGGGAGGTTGAATGTAAGGGGAATCTATATAGTTAATGGCAAGAACCGTAACGCCATTTTAACTCCCTTAAATGCCTATTTCCTTCGCTCCATAGATGCTGCCGCACCCGCTGAGTTTCTCCAGCACTTTTGTCTACCTTCGATTTTCCAGCATCTGCAGTTCCTTCTTGAACCCCTTAACACCATTGATGTGCAGAGGGATCTTAGAGTCCAGATATGATAGTGGTATTCAAGAGACTTTTAGATCGGCACATGGATGTCCAGGGAATAGAGGGATATCGCTCATGTACAGGCAGATGAGATCAGTTTAACTTGGCATCATGTTCGGCACGAAGGGTCTGTTCCTATGTCCCATATTCTAAATGTTATTGATGATTTAAAAAAGGACATTGCTATTAAACCAGGTGGTAGGTAGAGTAAAAGGACTGAGAATGCATCCTCATGGGGCACTGGTGGAGGAGGTGTTGTCACTATCCTTGTTGATTATTGTCTGTGGATCATAAAGTTGAGGCTCCATTGGTGAGGGTGGTGGGTGAGGGGGGGGGGGGGGGGGGGGGGGGGGGGTGGCTGGGATTATGATGCTGAAGGCATAGGTATGGCAGAAAACTAACTTTGATGTCCCTCTTGTCAAGATGTTGCAAAGTTCAGATTAAGGTCCAAGACCTCTTGCGACTGTAGGCAAACTGCAATGGATCTAGATTGGCTGGAAGGCTGGAGTTAATGTGTGCCATCACCAGTCTCTCAAAGCATTTCAAATGTCAGAGCTAGTGGACGATAGACATTGAGGCACGTCACCTCACTGGTCTTCTTAAAGTAAGTGAGCACCTCAGAATGGAGTGGGGAGAGGTTAAAGATATCCATGAATATGCCAATGTTTGTGCTGAACATGATGCCATGATGTTAAACTGATCTCATCTGCCTGTACATGATGTTCCAGGTGCGACAGGGGTTCACCTGCATCTCCTCCAACCTCATCTATTGCATCTGCTGCTCTAAATGTCAGCTGATCTATATCGGTGAGACCAAGCGTAGGCTTGGCGATCGTTTCGCCGAACACCTCCGCTCGGTCCACACTAACCAACCTGACCTCCCGGTGGCTCAGCACTTCAACTCCCCCTCCCATTCCATATCCGACCTTTCTATCCTGGGTCTCCTCCACGGCCAGAGTGAGCAACACCGGAATATGAGGAACAGCACCTCATATTCCGCTTGGGCCGTCTGCATCCTGGTGGCATGAACGTTGAATTCTCACAATTCCGTTAACCATTGCTGTCTCCTCTCCTTCCTACCTCTCCCTCAGCCCTCGGGCTCCTCCTCCTCCTTTTTCCTTTCTTCTCCCCGCCTCCCCCCACCCCCTATCAGTCTGAGGAAGGGGTTCGGCCCGAAACGGTGCCTATCTCCTTCGCTCCATAGATGCTGCTGCACCCGCTGAGTTTCTCCAGCATTTTTGTGTACCTTCCATGAATACCTCTGCCAGCAAGTCCGCATTGGTCCTGACTCTCTGTCTGGCGACTGCATCCAGGCCAGTTGCTTTCCGTGGATGAGCTCTCAAGAAGGCCAATCTTATGACTGCCATGGTAACCGTTGGTACAGGCACACCACATGCCTCCACCGACCTATGTTCAAAGCATGTGTTGAATGCTTTGAGCTCATTGGAGAAGCACCAGTTGTTGCTGTCAATACTACTCACCCTTGTAGCATGCAAGCCATGGACTTTGTTGATAATCGATAATACAAGAAATGAATAATTCATTATACTACGTAGGTAAATCTTAATGGTGCAAAACAGTAGTACATAGTGCAACGAAAAACAACGTTCACGGTAGATTGGAGCTAGTTGTGGTTAGCATTGTGCAGTGTGGTTCAAGAACCTGAAGGTTACTGGGAAAAGGTGGTTCTTGAACCTGCAGCTCACGGTTCTCAGGCTCCTGTACCTTCTTCCCAATGGTAGCAGCTTGATGAGAGCATGGCCAGGGTGGTGTGGTTCTTTGCTGACATTGTGAAAATGCTGGGGCTTGGGTACTTTGGAAGTGGCAGGTGTCTGTGAGAAACTAGGCTTCACAGATAGTGACAATACATTGCAAGCTGCTGGAGACCCATGTGACCTAGTTGGCTCCAGTAAATGTGGACCTCTGAAGAAGCTCCAGGAAGCTTCTGCCCATGTGACCCACCTGTCACCACCAAGACTGGGCTCCTCAAGGGTTTTCTATAATGTTGCAATACACTGAGGCTTGTGTCTGTGATTGGTCCAGAGGAGTTACCTCATTGAATGTGCTTATACTTTGTTTCTGAGTATTGAATAGGTGCTGTGATTGGTTTGTAGGGGCTCAACAACTACAACAACCAGAATCAACAACATTAACTGCCTTTTTGAGGATCCCTTTAATTGTGGGGAGGGTCGTACCAATGTTGGATTGGGCAATGCCTTTGAATGAGTTTTGCGCACCTTGCTAAATTTGACCATTCACTCATAATGCCCTGGTGCATCTCATAGTTCAGTGCACTGGTACTCATTAGTTTTAGTAGCATGTGTTGCTACTCGACATTCTTCTATGAAGTTTTATTACAGTTTGAATCTTCCCTGAGACTTGCCAAAATATGCTGCATGTGCAGTAAGGGACAATAAAGGCATAAACATTGAACTTGAACTATTAAACAAAGAAATGTTCAGATGTCAGAGCTTCATTTAAGCTAAATATTAGAAAATCCTGCCACGTTAGATTTATAACATGGAAAAATTATGAAAAGGCAGAACAGAACTTTTTTATTTTCATGGGATGCACAGTGGAGCTGCTGGTGGAGCTGCTGGTGGAGCTGCTGGTGGAGCTGCTGGTGGAGCTGCTGCCTCATGGCACCAGAGACCCGCACTCGATTCTGACCTCGCATGCGGCATTTTCACATTCTCCCAGTGGCCGTATGTGTTTATTCGAGGTTTCCTCCCACATCCCAAAGACGTGTTGGTCTGTAGGTTCATTGGCCCGCTGTGAAGTATAACTCCTATGCAGGGAGTAGATGAAAAAGTTAGTAACATAGAACTAGTTCGAATGGGTGATCGATGGTTGGCGTGGACTCGGTGGGCTCAACGGCCTGTTTCCCTGCTGTACCTTTCAATTGAATAAAATCAATTTACTTATAAAGGTCATAAAACATAGCATTGGCCTGAGATCAACATAATTTTATAGTTAAAGTGTGTGTTTCATCATTTGCTCATGGATTCTTGATGCAGCAGTTCTTGATGAGGGGATAGAGTAAGACATGTTGCTGTAGGTGTAGAGGTTTAAGTGTGTGGAGCGATTGTAATGTGCGATTGTAGATCGGCTTCTGTGGCCCACACGCAAATAATCGCCTGGGTTGGGCGCCATCTTGCCATGGAGCTTTGATTCAGGTCTACAGCATTTAATATTGTTCTAAACATTTTAAACATGGTTCACTCCCTCCCCCCAGAAAGCAAGGGGAGGCATCCAAATCCTTACCTTGTGCAATGGGGTGAGTGATAGTTGGAGTGTGGGGGTGGGCGGGGATTTGTTGTGGTCTGATGCTTGGGTACTAGAGGGATTCTCCCCCTGGTTCACACTCACAGATATAAAGTGCTTCACTTCGTCTGGAAGCCATCAGCACCGTTGAGTGTCACTCAATGACTCTGCAGTGCCTTTACCAATGGTATTCTAACTTCATTACTGCTTCCTTCATTTGAGTTTTAGGAGCAGAGGGAATAGTCTAGCTTAGCGACTTAATGGTACAGATCTTGCTGGGTGGGAACACATGGAATTGCAGCAATATACAAAGAACTTCAGCAAAATACAAAGTGCTGGAGTGACTCAATGGGTCAGGCAGCATCTGTGGAGGAATGGACGGATTATATTTCAGATCTGATCCAAGACATCATCAGGCCTTTCCTTATCTGAGCTGCTGAGTTATGCCCCTGGTCCCACTTAGGAAACCTGAACGGAAACCTCAGGAGACTTTGCGCCCCATCCAAGGTTTCCATGCGGTTCCCGGAGGTTTTTGTCAGTCTCCCTACCTGTTTCCACTACCTGCAACCTCCGGGAACTGCAAAAAAACCTTGGGTGGGGCGCAAAGTCTCCAGAGGTTTCTGTTCAGGTTTCCTAAGTGGGACAGGGACATTACTCAGCAGCTCAGCAGCTCAGATAAGGAAAGGCCTGATGATGTCTTGGATCAGATACAGAGAAAGGTTGAACAAGTTAGGGCTTTATTCTTTGAAGCGCAGAAGGCTAAGAGGGGACTTGATAGAGGTCTTTAAAATAATGAGAGGGATAGACAGAGTTGACGTGGATAAGCTTTTCCCACTGAGAGTAGGGAAGAATCAAACAAGGGGACATGACTTGAGAATTAAGGGACAGAAGTTTACGGATAACATGAGGGTGTGGTGGCTCCTTAGGGTCGTGCCATTATACTGCCGAACCCATCGGCACAGGAGTGGTGCAGTCCGGAGGCAGCCCTCAGCCGGAGGGTTTAAAAGGCAGGGTTTGGGTGCCATCTTCCTCTGGTTTCGTCTTCCCTTCAACCGGGAGGAATACAATAAAGGTGCTTCTCAAACACTGGACTTCGTGCCTCCTTTTGAGACCCACGCACCACAAGGGGGAACTTCTTTACTCAGAGAGTGGTGGCTGTGTGGAATGAGCTTCCAGTGAAGGTGGTGGAGGCAGGTTCGTTTTTATCATTTAAAAAAAATTGGATAGTTATATGGACGGGAAAGGTATGGAGGGTTATGGTCTGAGCACAGGTAGATGGGGCTAGGGGAGAATACGTGTTCGGCACGGACTAGAAGGGTCGAGATGGCCTGTTTCCGTGCTGTAATTGTTATATGGTTATATGGTTATATGGTTCAGGTTTCCTAAGTGGGACAGGGGCATTACTCAAGCACTTGCTGGATGGGAATGTGGGTCTTATGCCTTTAATGTCACTACAAGAGTCTTTGAGTTGATTCATAATCCATAAAATCATAGTCCTATGCCGAGACCTGGTGACCGTGTTCATTCAAGTTTGAGTATCTTCAGCAAGTCTATGTCCAGGCAGCCCGGTTGGTCAATAATCCACCACAATGGCTAGCAATTACATTTCTTGACCTTTTTACAGTGACCAATTAACCGGAGCACCCGGAGGATACCCACACGGTCACAAGGAGAACTTGCAAACTCCACACAGACAGTCAGAATCAAACCTGGGTCTCTGACGCTGTGAGGCTGCAACTTTACCAGCTGCACCACCGTGCTGCCACCACCTCAAGGCTGCGTGCTCAGCCCCCTGCTGTACTCACTCTATACCTATGACAGCGTAGCGAACCACAGTGCGAACTCCATCATCAAGTTCGCTGACGACACCACTATTGTGGGGCGTATCACTGATGGGGATTCAAGTTCAAGTTCAAGTGAGTTTATTGTCATGCGTCCCTGTATAGGACAATGAAATTCTTGCTTTGCTAAAGCACACAGAAAATAATAGGCATTTACTACAAAACTGATAAATCAGAATACAGAAGAGAGATCGAGCAACTGTCCATATGGTGCCAGCGCAATAACCTGGCTCTCAACATCAGCAAAACTAAGGAACTGATTGTGGACTTTGGAAGGAGTAGGAGGGGGACCCACAGCCCCATTTATATCAATTATATTATAATCAGATGGTTGAAAGGGTCAAGAACTTCAAATTCCTGGGCGTACACATCTCTGAAGATCTTTCCTGGTCCGAGAACACTAACACAATTATCAAAAAAGTTCATCAGCGCCTCTACTTCCTGAGAAGATTACGGAGAGTCGGTTTGTCAAGGAAGACTCTCTCTAACTTCTACAGGTGCACAGTCGAGAGCATGCTGACCGGTTGCATCGTGGCTTGGCTCGGCAATTTGAGTGTCCTGGAGAGAAAAAGACTACAAAATGTAGTAAACACTGCCCAGTCCATCATCGGCTCTGACCTTCCTTCCATCGAGGGGATTTATCGCAGTCGCTGCCTCAAAAAGGCTGGCAGTATCATCAAAGACCCACACCATCCTGGCCACACACTCATCTCCCTGCTACCTTCAGGTAGAAGGTACAGGAGCCTGAAGACTGCAACAACCAGGTTCAGGATTAGCTACTTCCCCACAGCCATCAGGCTATTAAACCTGGCTCGGACAAAACTCTGATTATTAATAGCCACTTTCTGTTATTTGCACTTTACCAGTTTATTTATTCATGTGTGTATATATTTATTTCATGGTATATGGACACATTTATCAGTTTTGTAGTAAATGCCTACTATTTTCTGTGTGCTTAAGCAAAGCAAGAATTTCATTGTCCTATACAGGGACACATGACAATAAACTCACTTGAACTTGAACTTGAATTTGAGCCATCAGTTGATTTCACAGCATGCATACGTGCATCTGTATTCTACACTAACCAAAACTTTTGACATTCTTCTATGCTGTTTCCATTCTTATAATAATTTGACATGCTTTATCTAAAGTGAGTGACATACATGTGTCTGTCAACCCACTACCTAGTGATCATATTAAAATCTTTAACTCATTAACATAATTCCCCATTACATCTCCAGGCTTCTGAGTTTTATTGTCCTTTGAAAACTTTTGAGGATCCTGAATTAGAGTGGTTCCACAATAACCTAATTGAATGAGATGTTGATGATCTACCAGGCACTGATAACTTTATTGGCATTATTTTGGTGTTTGAACCTCTTTGTATGAAACAAATCATTTTCTTCCATTGACGAATGGTTTGAGTTCCTAGCACCACTATAAAATCATTAGCATGGAAAATATTTCTACAATTACATCAAGTACTGTATATAATAATTTCTTCCTATGTTTAGTTAGGTTTAGAGATACAGAAACAGGCCCTTCGGACTAAACGAGTCCACATCAACATTTGTTCAGTCATTCACAAGAATTCTATATTATCCACTTTCTCATCCACTCCCAACACGCTAGGGACAATTTACAGAGACCAATTAGGCTACAAACGTCTTTGGGATGTGGGAGGAAGCTGGAACACCTGGAGGAAACCCACATGCTTGCAGGCAGAGCATGCAAACTCCACACAGCTAGCACCCGAGGTCAAAATCAAACCCGTGTCTCTGCCGGTGGCTCTACTAGCTGCACCATTGTGCCGACCTGTTATGTCCTCCCATGGTAACCTAATTTTCCAATATATCCAGCGTAGCCATTACCCCAAGCACTGTATCCCATTCATTCAAACAGAGGAGCACTCTGTCTTTTATGTGACCTTATTGTCTCAGTGAATCTCAGTTCAAGTAATCTGAGTATTCCCAATTACACATCAGTTTGGGTTTGTGTTCGCTGACTGACTGTAGACTGAATAGTTGAGCAATTGCACCAAGGCTCAGAAGCTCCAATGACCAATGGCACCTTTGAGCCAACTCTGGAAAATACTACAATGGTGGATCTCGTGGAGCAGTAAATTAGCCAACATATTACTTAAATAGAGAGCTGCCATAATGCAACCAATAGCTTTGTACACCCAATGGTACATCTATTACATGAATAATTATCTATGGCCCAGGCACTGAAATAAAGGTTGGAATTTGAATACATTGGCACATAGAATAGAAGCATAGAATGCTTTTTATTGTTATTCAAACAGCTTGGTTTGAACAAAATTGCATTTTCTACAGTTTTAACAATTACAAAAAACCCAAAACCCACATTTAACACAATTTACATAAACATCCATCGAACAGGGAAGAGATTAAACGGTTTCCCCCACCCCCAGGGAAGAGATTAAACAGTTTCCCCCACCCCCACATATACACAGCTAAAAAAATAATAAACCTAGAATCAAACATGCATTTAACGAGACAAAAATTTATTAAAAAAGACAGACGGACTGCAGTCACATATATTTTTTGTTCTGCTTAGTTAATTATTTCTTTATCCTTCACAATCATTTATGTTTGAAGCTGATCCTTCTGATTACATTGGATCTAACAGCTACCTGTTTTGAAGCAGTATGATCTCGGTGGATTCAAACTGAGGAGAGCAAAGAATAGCATTAAATGGTGCAGTTAATTCTACGACCAGTTTTTTTCAAAGGAATTCCAGGACGTATTTTGCCTTGTTTACACAATAAGAAACTCGGGTGCTTTTTGAAGTGTGTTTTATGACGTGGCTGTTGGCTTCAGGTTGATTCTCTCTCACCTTATAAGTCATGTTGACATTGGTAGTTAGGGCAATAACTCAATTGCTGGGACTGAAGTTTTGCCCTAACTCTATTCACCTACATGAATAACTATTGCCTCGTGTTATAATTTTAACCTAACACCTGGTAGTCCTGCTCAATGTTGGTTATCAAATATAATTTAATTATTAGTTGTACATCAAGTATTTATTTTATTATCACGGTTGCATACAATTTACAAGGAGGAGGCCCACGAGAGGAAGAGGACCAAGTACGAAGAGCTGGTCATAGACTGCCGCAAGCAGGGCTGCAAGTCAAGGTGTATGCCCATCGAGGTTGGCTGCAGAGCGTTTGCAGGGAAATCGCTCTACAAAGCCTTGAGTGTACTGGGCATCAACAGAATGGAGAGGAGAAAAGCCATCAAGAACACACTGAGGAAGCGGAGAAGGCCTCGAGATGGCTCTGGATCAGGAGAGGAGGTCCATGGGGAGGTGCGAATGCCACCTGAACACAAGTCGTGGTCTGATCAACCTCGGCTGGGTTGCCTGGGTGAGGGTGTCTGATGTTGAAAGACCTGAAACACCCATTGACCCCAGGTTACATCACTGATGATGTGTTCAGGAGCATCTATAGATGTATTCTTATCAATCACTTCAGAATCTCTGAATGGTTAGGTTTGTTAGTGTATATGTTGGGCTTATTTTATTATTCTCTTTCAAATTAACGAGCATTTGATGATCAGATGATTTGCAGTAGATAGAAAAGTTAAACACGGAAAATAAGGTATTTTGTTCTGTGAATTATACAATGGTGGCAGAGCAATTAATCCTGCTCACTTTGTATACTTTAAAATTCTTCAAATGTATTTTATGTAGTTAGACACAAAATGCTGGAGAAACTCAGCGGGACAAGCAACATCTCTGGAGAGAAGGCATGGGTGACATTTTTCTTCAGACTGAGTCTGGGGGAGAGGGAAACTAGAGACCTGGAAGGGTAAAAAGTGAATTTAAGGTGTGAACAGATCAAAGAAATGTAGAAAGGTTCATTGTTGGCTGAGGGGAAGGTGACAATGAGGCATACATACAGTAAAATTAATCAGGACAGTGAAACTTGTTGTAGAACTATGGTGGAGGAGGGACACAGAGAGAGGGACAACATTGAGGTTATAGAGGGTTACTTGAAGTTATAGAAATCAATATTTATATTGTATTGATTAAACAAATTAGGTACAAGAAACGGTGGTGCAGAGATAGAGTTGCTGCCTTAAAATACTTGCAGCGCCGGAGACCCGGGTTCGAACCTGACGATGATTGTCTGTACGGAGTTTGTACATTCTCCCCGTGGTCTGCGTGGGTTTTCTCCGAGATCTTTGGTTTCTTCCCACACTCCAAAGATGTACAGGTTTGGAGGTTGATTGGCTTGGTATAATTGTAAATTGTCCCCAATGTGTGTAAGATGGTGTTGTGCTGTATCTCTAAACTAAACCTTTCCTTTGGCTTAATGCTGCTGCTACAGAGCACCAGAAAATTGGATTCAACCCTGACTGCAGACGCTGTCTGACCGTATTACTGTCTCCTCTACATCTGTTGCTCTGGTTTTCTCCCACATCCCAAAGGCCCGCTGATAGGTAGAAGAGCTACAGTAAATTACCCCTAGATGTATATAAAAAGAATGAGAGGAATATTGGAGGGCATGTGAGAGAGAATGAGTTAATGGGTACAAGGAAGTAAGGAGAGTATGAATGGGACAAATGGAACTGTTCTGATGGAGAGCTAGCATACACTCAATGGGCTGAATGGAGTATGATTTTTTTAACACGTTTTATTGGGTGAATATTTACTTCAGGTTAGTTCTCCTTCACTGTCCTCTTAAACCATGTTTACATTGGTTACCAAGGAAATACATTGTTTACCAAGGAAATAATTTGACGTATTGGGCTGAGGTATTCCTTGGCTTAAGAAGTATAAGTAATTAATTTGACTTATTTTCAACTTAATTTTGCCACATGTATAGTTTCAGCAAGCTGGAGTTTTGAGCTTGCTGGTTGTCAGACTGGTTGTAGGGGGTGGGGAAAGGAAGCTCGAAGAGATGATGTGCAGGACAACGCATGGCAGGTAATACGACAGAGAGGTCAGCATGGGAATGGCAAGGGGAGTTAAAATGTTAGCAACTGGGAGATGCAGCAGGCATTGGTGGACTGTGTGCAATTGTTTGGCGAAATGGTCACTGAGTCTACGCTTGATCTCACCGATGAACAGGAGGCACTGGTGAACTCCGGCTGCACTGGTGAGGCTCAATGCACGTAAACCACTCTCACCTGGAAAAACTGCTGGGTAGAGGTGAGGGAGGAGCTATAGGGACGGGTGTTACATCTCCTGTGGTTGCAGGAGAAAGTACCAGGGAAGGGGGTGTCATTGCCATTGCTCAGCCCACGTATCCAGCTCATCGACATCCTACTGTACTTTTTGATAATCATATTTGCTGTCGACGATACCACCTATTATAATGTCAAGGTCATTTATTTTTATTGTTAGAAGTTAGGTAGCAAACCACATATTATATCTTGCCAACCAATCTGAGATCCACTGATGCCGCAGCATTCCCTGTAAGCAAGTCAACTTCCATCCACGCCAAAATATAATCTCTTAAAACAAGGCTTTTCAATTTTCCACAGTACCAACTGATGTGGCACCCGATCAAATTCTGGATATCCAAGCACAGTCCCTCCACCAGTTCCTCTTCATCCAACGCACATATTACCTCTTCAAACAAACTTCTGGAAATATGATTTCCCTTTCAAAAATCACGTTGACTTTGGCTGATTTTTTTTGAGTACCCTACTAAGACTTTTCAAAATAATAGCTGCTGACAATTTCCCCTGACGCATATTGAGATAATTGACCTCCAGTTTCCTGTTTTCCTTCCTTTTAGTAGAAAACCGTTTACATTTCCATTTTCCAATCCAATGGAATCTTCCCTGATGTTAGGTCATTGTGGAGAATTAAAACCAATGCATCAACTATCCGATTAATTATGTCTTTCAAGATCAATAACATCAGGAACTGTGGACAGTTGTCTCTCCAACAATTTGCTCACTCCATTTGCCCATGGGTGTAATTCTCTCAATGTTGTCATAAAGCACACAAACAGGCCTTTTGGCCCACCTTGTCCATACTGACCTTGGCCTACTGGGATAGTCCCATTTGACTCTCCACTTTTAGGGAAACATGTACCTTTTACTTCCAGCTCTCCCTGTTCTGCAACACTCTCCAGGGCCCGACCATTTACTGCGCAAGTCCTATCCTGCTTTGCCCAACCAAAGTGCCACACCTAACCTTTGTTAGAACTAAATTCCATTTACCATTCCTTTGCCCACAAATTAATAATAATAATAATAAATCAAGAATCTCAAGGACACCTTACAAAAATTTAGCAGGTAGAGGAAAAACATGTAAGGGCAATGAAATAAATAGTCGAGACATGACTAGTACACAAAGTAAAGACAGAACACAATTCAAAACACAATATGAGGCAATTAATACACAGATGAAAAGGGAGGGGGACGTGGGGATAAGGATAGGCAGAGGTGAAGAGATGAGTCTTGAGGTGGGACTGGAAGATGGTGAGGGACAGGGAATTGCGGATCAGTTGGGGGAGGGAGTTCCAGAGCCTGGGAGCTGCACTGGAGAAGGCTCTGTCCCCAAAACTGCGGAGGTTGGAATTGTGGATGGAGAGGAGACCGGCTGATGTGGATCTGAGGGACTGTGAGGGTTGGTAGGGGGAGAGGAGGTCAGTGAGATATGAGGGGGGGGGGGGGGGGGGGGGGGCAGATGGTGGAGGGCTTTGTAGGTGAGGATCAGGATTTTGTAGGTGATCCGGTGGGAGATGGGAAGCCAGTGAAGTTGTTTGAGGACTGGAGTGATGTGATGCCAGGATTTGGTGTGGGTGATGAGTCGGGCGGCTGCGTTCTGGACCAGTTGAAGTCGGTTGATGTAGGTGGAGCTGATGCCAAGGAGAAGTGAGTTGCAATAGTCCAGTCGGGAGGAGATGAAGGCATGGATGAGTCTTTCAGAAGCGGGAGGTGTGAGAGAGGGTCTGAGTTTGGCGATGTTGCGGAGATGAAAGGAGGAGGTTTTAATGACATGGCAGATGTGAGGCTCAAGGGAGAGGGTGGAATCAAAGATAGATCACGCCAAGGTTGCGGGCCTGGGGAGATGGGGAGACAGTGGTGCCGTCGATGGTGAGAGTGGGGCTATTGATTTTGCTGAGTGTGGCTTTGGAGCCTATGAGGAGGAATTATGTCTTATCGCTGTTGAGTTTGAGGAAGTTATGTTGCATCCAGGTTTTTAGAGCTGACAAACAGGAGTTGATATGGGAGAGATCTAAATCTTGTTGTCAATTTGGTTCTTAATTTGCAGCTGTTTCTGTGATATTCTTTGTCGTTAAAACAGATATTTAATTTGTTGTTTAAAAATGACATTCATAAGAACAAAGCTCTGCATAAAGTGTGCAGGCAGGAACTGCGGATGCTGGTTTACACTGTAGATAGACACAAAAAGTTGGAGAAACTCAGCGGGTCAGACAGCATCTCTGGAGAAAAGCAATAGGCGATGTTTTGGGTCAAGACTTTTTTCAAATGATAATGGGGCTGCAATCAGCCTAGACGGAGGAATTGGGGGTTGGGATAGAGTCTTTGCAGGAAGCAGGGTGGGAAGAAGTGTAGTCGACATAGTTGTGGGAGTCAGTGGGGTTTGTAATAGACGTCAGTCGATAGTCTATTTCCTGTGATGGAGACGGTGAGATCAAGAAAGGGGGGGGAGGTGTCGGAGATGATCCAAGTAAATTTGGGTGCATGGTGTAAATTGGTGGTGAAGTTAATGAAGTGAGTACTGCATGGATGCAGGAGGTAGCACCGATGAAGTTGTCAATGTAACGGAGATAGAGTTCGGGGATAGGGCCAGTATTCGCCTCCACGCCCACCCCTCCTCCACACGTTATACCAGCTTCAAAGTCATGTTGTTTAGTCTCGTTGCTATACTTGTTTTCACCTTGGCCAAAGCTAACAATGACATTTTACTGTTTTGCATATCTTTCATTTAGTCTGTGGGCCGAGCATCAAAAATGTGTCTAGAAATCAACTTTCGTGACCCATGTCTCAGAACTACATGAAATTTTGCACAGATTTAGATAAAATATAATTGAGAAGGAAGTCATAACTCGTCAGTGCCAAAAGTTGCACATTAATTAATTAAACTAATTAGAAAAAGAGATCGAAAAAGTAAGCGCCATCTAATGTCCAATGCCCATATTACACCATGGGGAGCCTATTTCCGTGTTGCAGTCTATTTAAACCATATATTAATATATATATATATATATATATATATATAATGTGAATATGACAGTAATCATATATAATTATTTATAATTATATAATATAAAAATAATATAATTGTGAGTGTGTTTTTTTGAATGAGTGCTTTTTGAATGAGGACCAGCTCCTGAACCTGCCTAATTAATGGGTGAGGGCAGTTCCTGTGGGTTCCCCCGTTTACTGAACCCCTCTGACCGCCGGTGTGCAGAGTGGGGGTCATGGCCATAGTGGGACTGGGGCAGTGCAAGGCTGGGGGAAGGCTAAGGCATCTTCCACTGACAGGAAACTTCCAAACCCTAACACTAACCCTAACCCGTCCCCCCTTCCAGAGCTGCCCACAGCTGGAACTGGAGCCGCTTTGGGACGGGCTGTGGGCTCCCTATGTGTGGACCCGCAGCGCATCCACCTCGGCCAGCATGCCCTTCTTGATTATCGTGGTGATGATAGTGGGGAGCAGCACTGCCCTGCACGCCACACAGGCCACCTTCAGCACCCCTATAGACTCCGGCTCTGTCAGTGAAACGTCTCCGCACTCCGCACTTCCTCAGATTTGGCTGACCAACGCAATACTCAGGTGTGGTCTCACCTACCGACACCCCGAGCTAACATACCCCTCACAGCACCCTACCTTCAATGACTGGTGTACCCGGACACCCAGGTCTCGCTGCATCTCCCCCATCCATCGGGCAGTTGTGATGATGGTGGGTAGCAGTGTACGCCGTAACCTTCTAACCCCATAGCTCTGTGTCGGAAAAAAAGTTGTGTGGTATGTGTAATAATCAGGTTCACAAGGATGAAGCTTTCAGATGCTGCCTTGGGATGCTGCCAGGACCGGCCGGTCGTGTGGCGAAAAAAGCGGGGCAGCAGTGACATTCCCGCTCTCTCCCATCATCAACCTCGGGGCCTTCCGATTCCCGCCCTTCATTCCCACTCATTGGGAGGGAGCTGTACAGAGACAACATTCTCCCTGACCACAGACTGAAACATTCATTGCAACGAGCTGGTTGCAACCGCAGAGCCCATAGAGAATATTCGTAAACCTTCGTTAAATAACGTGTGGAATAATGCCGTTTAAGGGTAATTAGCAGCTACGGTAAAGGTTGGAAGCCAGTGGAGGTACTGACACAGACGAGAGCAGTAGAGATTAAGACAGTGTATAATCCATAGCACCTTAGTGGACAATTTCATAATATATACTAAACAACAGGGCTGACAAACCTTGGCTGGGAACCTGGGGCTCACCAAAATTGTTCCCAATTGGGCCCCGCACCTCCTAAGGTTGGCCCTGCCCAGCCACTCTCATGACCCACCGGTGGCCTGGCCTGGCCGACCACTCTCACCACCCACCAGCGGCCCAACCGATCCTCCACAGCATCCATCGGCCTACCGACAAGCCCGACCGACAGACTGACCGACCGACAAATACTGACCCTAACCCTAACCCTAACCCTAGCTCTACATTTGTTATCTTTCATTTGTATTTAACAGTTCACATCATAACTTTATAAAGATAATACAATTGAAAAACAAAATGATCAGCAAGATTAGCATTACCTTTATTCATTGGAAACGTTGTTATTGTTTTGATGTGATGAGGCAGCCATGATCCCAGGGTCCTCGCTGCCTAGCGACCATAAAACAAATTGGTCAATTTGCTTCCGTCCTCAATGTCAAACGTGCATTGATTGGACAATTACTACTCAGAAACTTGGAAGTTTTCCTCACATTTAATAAAAATGTGCAGGTTTTGGTCTTGACGAGTTTCAGGTATGATTTATATAATAGTTTTACACAATATGTTAGAAATACCGTGTTGGGTCACGAACTTGAACGAAAAAGCTCGTCGGCCCACAGCCTAATTCATTTGTTTTATATCTCCCTCCATCGCCGTTTATATCTCTCCTCTCCCTTTCCCCTGACTCTCAGTCTGAAGAAGTGTCTCAACCCGAACCATCCCCTATTTCTTTTCTCCAGAGATGCTGTCATGACCTGCTGAGTTATTCCAGCCTTTTGTACCTATCTATGCCTAAAGTGTGTGAGTCCACTGTGAAGTGAATTGATGCTGCACTTGTTCCCAGCAGTACAACACTTAGTGTACCTCATCTTTGGAAAACCCTCTTGTGTGGAACCCTAACATGCCACGTATAGTTACATCTCTATCCTTGAAGCACTTATTGCTTAATTCCGCAGACAATGGTGCTGCTAAAACATTCACAATATGAATTACCCGATGAATTATCTCAAGTTTTTTTGTACACTTCCATGAGGAGCAGAACATTGATTTTTCTATCAGTCTCTCAAGAGTGGGAATTAGCAAGAACTACCAAGTATGTCTTCAATGACTGCAAAGAAAAAGATGGAACAAAATGAGACATATTAAATTGAAGTCTTGTGAATTAATGCCTATTATTTTGAAGAAGCCAAAATAAAAGATGTTTTGTGCATGACTAGGCTGCTCTATCCAAAAATAAACTTTTACTCAGGACGGCAGCTGGAGTTTATTAATCTTATCTTCCCCACGGTGTTTAACAACACAACAAGGAGACTTGTTTAGAAATGATGATCCAAAAAACCTGCATTGCAGTCTTATATACAATACATTATGGAATGTTGGCCTTCATAACAAGAAGATTTCAGTATAGGAGTAAATAGTTTCTTCTTGCATAGGGCATAGGGCTCTGGTAAAACCACATCTGGAGTATTGCATACAGTTTTGGTCTCGTAATTTGAGGAAAGACATCCTTGTGACTGAGGCAGTGCAGTGTAGGTTCACGAGATTGATCACTGGGATGGCGGGACTGTCATATGAGGAAAGATTGAAAAGACTAGGCTTGTATTCACTGGCCTAGTTTAGAAGGATGAGGGGGATTTGTATAGAAACATATAAAATTATAAAATGACTGGACGAGCTAGATGCAGGAAAAATGCTCCCAAGGTTTGACTGAGGCCAGAACCAGGGGCCACAGTCTTAGAATAAAGGGGATGCCATTTAAGACTGAGGTGAGAAAAAACATTTTCACCCAGAGAGTTGTGAATTTGTGGAATTCCCTGCCATAGATGGCAGTGGAGGCCAAATCACTGGATGGATTTAAGGGAGAGTTAGATAGAGCTCTAGGGGCTAGTGGAATCAAGGGATTTTTATTGTTAGAGGTAGCATGTGGCAAACCACCTATATATCTGGCCAACCATCTGAGATCCACTGATGCCGCAGCATTCCCTGTAAGCAAGTCAACTTCCATCCATGCCAAAATATAATCTCTTAAAACAAGGCTTTTCAATTTTCCACAGTACCAACTGATGTGGCACCCGATCAAATTCTGGATTTCCAAGCACCAGTTCCTTTTCATCCAACGCACATATTACCTCTTCAAACAAACTTCTGGAAATATGATTTCCCTTCAAAAATCACGTTGACTTTGGCTGATTACCTTGAATTTTTTTTGAGTACCCTACTAAGACTTTTCAAAATAATAGCTGCTGACAATTTCCCCTGACGCATATTGAGGTAATTGACCTCCAGTTTCCTGTTTTCCTTCCTTTTTGTAGAAAATCCTTTACATTTCCATTTTCCAATCCAATGGAATCTTCCCTGATGTTAGGTCATTGTGGAGAATTAAAACCAATGCATCAACTATCCGACTAATTATGTCTTTCAAGATCAACATAGAAACATAGAAACATAGAAATTATGGGTGCAGGAGTAGGCCATTCGGCCCTTCGAGCCTGCACCGCCATTCAATATGATCATGGCATTTGATCATCCAACTCAGTATCCCGTACCTGCCTTCTCTCCATACCCTCTGATCCCCTTAGCCACAAGGGCCACATCTAACTCCCTCTTAAATATAGCCAATGAACTGGCCTCGACAAAACCCTCTGTGGCAGAGAGTTCCAGAGATTCACCACTCTCTGTGTGAAAAAAGTTCTTCTCATCTCAGTTTTAAAGGATTTCCCCCTTATCCTTAAGCTGTGACCCCTTGTCCTGGACTTCCCCAACATCGGGAGCAATCTTCCTGCATCTAGCCTGTCCAACCCCTTAAGAATTTTGTAAGTTTCTATAAGATCCCCTCTCAGTCTCCTAAATTCTAGAGAGTATAAACCAAGTCTATCCAGTCTTTCTTCAAAAGACAGTCCTGACATCCCAGGAATCAGTCTGGTGAACCGTCTCTGCACTCCCTCTATGGCAAGAATGTCCTTCCTCAGATTTGGAGACCAAAACTGTACGCAATACTCCAGGTGTGGTCTCAACAAGACCCTGTACAACTGTAGTAGAACCTCCCTGCTCCTATACTCAAATCCCTTTGCTATGAATCAGGAACTGTGGACAGTTGTCTCTCCAATAATTTGCTCACTCCATTTGCCCATGGGTGTAATTCTCTCAATGTTGTCACACAGCGCACAAACTGGACTTTTGACCCACCTTGTCCATACCCTTTTAGGGAATCATGTACCTTTAAGGGACTGTCCCACTTGGCCGTCATTTGCGCCTCATTTCTGCGTTATATGTAAATTAGGTTGACGCATCGTGATGCGTGGGGCGTGCATACGTTGCGCAAGGTGAGGCGTGGAATCGTATGCGGTGGGCGCGCAGTAGCACATGGAGCTCCAGGATTTAGTACAGGAACAAAATCCTCACGCGCCACCTGCGTGACATATCGCGTACGCACGCTGACGCTTTAGGTACGCACGCTGATGCATTGGCGTCCAATGTCTCACGTGTATCGCGTGGTTACATCACCGTGCGTCAACGTCCTTATGTCAATGTCCTACTGCATGCTGCGGGGTATTCTAATGACATCACGTGCACCAGACGGCAGTGCTGACGCATGATGACGCATGATTTGTGCGCGACTTCGTGCATCACTACGCGTCGACCTATTTTACATATGACAAGTAAATGAGGCGCAAATGACGGCCAAGTGGGATTGGCCCAGATCTCTCTGTTCTGCAACACTCTCCAGGGTCCGATTATTTACTGTGCAAGTCCTATCCTGCTTTGCCCAACCAAAGTGCCACATCTAACCTTTGTTAGAACTAAATTCCATTTGCCATTCCTTGGCCCACCATCCCAACGGATCGAAATCTTGGTCTCAATTTGGTTCTTAATTTGCAGCTATTTCTGAGATATTCTTTCTGACCTGCTGAGTTATTCCAGCGTTTTGTACCTATCTATGCCTAAAGTGTATGTCCATTGAGAAGTTAATTGATGCTGCACTTGTTCCAAGCAGTATAACACTTAGTGTGCCTCATCTTTGGAAAACCCTCTTGTGTGGAACCCTAACATGCCACGTATAGTTACATCTCTATCCTTGAAGCACTTATTGCTTAATTCCGCAGACAATGGTGCTGCTAAAACATTCACAATATGAATTACCTGATGAGGAGCATAAAATTGATTTTTCTATCAGTCTCTCAAGAGTGAGAATTAGCAAGAACTACCAAGTATAAGTCTTCATTGACTGCAAAAAAATGATGGAACAAAATGAGACGTATTAAATTTTAGTCCAAGGACAATCTTGTGAATTAATGCCTTTTTGAAGAATCCAAAATAAAAGATGTTTTGTGCATGGCTAGGCTGCTCTATCCAAAAATAAACTTCTATTCAGGACGGCAGCTGGAATTTATTAATCTTATCTTCCCCCACGGTATTTTACAACACAACGAGAAGACTTGTTTAGAAATGATGACCCAAAAAACTGCATTGCAGTTCATACAACACATAATCCTCTGACATTTTTGCCACCTCCATTGGGATCCCACCACTAGCAACATTTTCCCATCTCCACCCTTTCCGCTTTCTGCAGAGACCATTCCCTCCGCAACTCCCTGGTTAACTCATCCCTTCCCACCCAAACCATCCCCTCCCCATGTACTTTCCCCTGCAACTGCAGGAGGGAGATGCATCACTTGTCCCTGATACCTCCCCCCTCAACTCCATCGAAGGATCCTGACAGTCTTCTTAGGTGAGGCAGAAATTCACTTGCACCTCCTCCAACCTCATCTACAGTATCCGCTGTTCCAGGTGTGGACTCCTATATATCAGCGAGACCAAGCGCAGGCTCGGCGTTCTTTTCGCTGAACACCTCCGCTCAGTCCGCCTGAACCTATCTGATCACCCGGTCACTGGACACTGACTCTTCCTCCCATTCCCACACCGACCTTTCTGTCCTGGGCCTCCTGCATTGTTGGAGTGAGGCCCAGCACATATTGGAGGAACATTACCCCACATTTTGCACGGGTAGCTTGCACCCCAGCGGTATGAACATTGACTTCTCTAACTTCAAGCAACCCTCGCTTTCCCTCTCTCTCTATCCCCTACCCTTCCCAGTTCTCTGACCAGTCTGACTTTCCCCGATTATTTGCTTTGTTTTCACCATCTCCTAGCTATCAATGATCTATTCTACATTTTCCTTGATCTTCATCTCTCTTGATGTCTCTGCTTTTCACACACTTTACCCTTCCTTATCTTTGACTCTCAGTCTGAATCAGGGTCTCGACCCGGAACGTCACCCATTCCTTCTCTCTGGAGATGCCGCCTGTCCGCTGAGTGACTCCAGCATTTGGTGTCTGTCTTCGGTGTAAACCAACATCTGCAGTTCCTTCCTATGCATTGCATCATGTCCAGTGTAGAGGCATAAAATAGCTTGAGGTTAGCCGGGAAGTGGTGTTAGGTAAATTGAATGGATTAAAGGCCGATAAATCCCCAGGGCCAGGTGGGCTGCATTTCAGAGTGCTTAAAGAAGTAGCCCCAGAAATAGTGGATGCATTAGTGATAATTTTCAAAACTCTTTAGATTCTGGAGTAGTTCCTGAGGATTGGTGGGTAGCAAACGTAACCTCACTTTTTAAAAAGGGAGGGAAGAGAGAAAACGGGAATTACAGACCAGTTAGTCTAACATCGGTAGTGGGGAAACTGCTAGAGTCAGTTATTAAAGATGGGATAGCAGCACATTTGGAAAGTGGTGAAATCATTGGACAAAGTCAGCATGGATTTATGAAAGGTAAATCATGTCTGACGAATCTTATAGAATTTTTCGAGGATGTAACTAGTATAGTGGATCAGGGAGAACCAGTGGATGTGTTATATCTGGACTTTCAGAAGACTTTTGACAAGGTCCCACATAAGTGATTAATATACAAACTTAAAGCACACGGTATTGGGGGTTGAGTATTGATGTGGATAGAGAACTGGCTGGCAGACAGGAAGCAAAGAGTAGGAGTAAACGGGTCCAGAATGGCAGGCAGTGACTAGTGGGGTACCGCAAGGCTCAGTGCTGGGACCCCAGCTATTTACAATATATATTAATGATTTGGACGAGGGAATTGAATGCAACATCTCCAAGTTTGCAGATGACACGAAGCTGGGGGGCTGTGTTAGCTGTGAGGAGGATGCTAGGAGGCTGCAAGGTGACTTGGATAGGCTGGGTGAGTGGGCAAATGCATGGCAGATGCAGTATAATGTGGATCAATGTGAGGTTATCCACTTTGGTGGCAAAAGCAGGAAGTGGACTATTATCTGAATGGTGGCCGATTAGGAAAAGGGGAGCTGCAACGAGACCTAGTTGTCATGGTACACCAGTCATTGAAAGTAGGCATGCAGGTGCAGCAGGCAGTGAAGAAAGCAAATGGTATGTTAGCATTCATAGCAAAAGGATTTGTGTATAGGAGCAGGGAGGTTCTACTGCAGTTGTACAGGGTCCTGGTGAGACCACACCTGGAGTATTGCGTACAGTTTTGGTCACCTAATCTGAGGAAGGACATTCTTGCCATAGAGGGAGTACAGAGAAGGTTCACCAGATTGATTCCTGGGATGTCAGGACTTTCATATGAAGAAAGACTGGATAGACTTGGCTTGTACTCGCTGGAATTTTGAAGATTGAGGGGGGATCTTATAGAAAAGTACAAAATTCTTAAGGGGTTGGACAGGCTAGATGCAGGAAGATTGTTCCCGATGTTGGGGAAGTCCAGAACAAGGGGTCATAGTTTAAGGATAAGGGGGAAATCTTTTAGGACCGAGATGAGAAAAACATTTTTTACACAGAGAGTGGTGAATCTCTGGAATTCTCTGCCACAGAATGTAGTTGAGGCCAGTTCATTGGCTATATTTAAGAGGGAGTTAGATGTGGGCCTTGTGGTTAAAGGGATCAGGGGGTGTGGAGAGAAGGCAGGTACAGGATACTGAGTTGGATGATGAGCCGTGATCATATTAAATGTATAACTCTGTGACTATCAATGTGGAGTTATAGAGTCATGGTGATACAGTGTGGAAAGGGCTCGAAGGGCCGAATGGCCTACTCCTGCACCTATTTTCCATGTTTCTATGTTTCCAGCATTTTTAATCTACCTTTGATTTTTCCAGTATCTGCAGTTCCTTCTTAAACAAACCTCTGCAGTAGAATCATACAGCTGCCTATTGAGTTTCATTGCAGCCCATTTGCACACTGCAAACTTCCATTAGCAGCACTGTGAAAGAGACAGAAATTCTGCTAATTGTGCTGATTAAGGAGTAAATATCAGCCAGGATCGATACATATAGTCAATGATGCAAGTTGGGAGCCAGAGTAGGCTACTTTGCACCTCAGGCTTGCTCCAATATTTCATAAGATCTAGATGGAACCGTTTGTATCTATAACTCAGAGGAGGTAGTTGAGGCATGCACTATCGCAACAGTGAAGAAATTTGGGCAGGTTTGGAGGGATATGGACCAAACGCTGGCACATGGGACTAGTGTAGCTGGGACATGTTGGCCGGTGTGGGCGAGTTGGGCCGAAGAGCTAATTTCCACACTGTATCACTCTATGACTCTATAACTCCACATTGATAGAGTCACAGAGTTATACAGCACGGCAATGCTGTAACACCGTGCAACTCTGCCATGGCAACCAAGTGGCCTAATCGAGGTGGTCTCATTTGCCTGCACTTGGCCCACATCCTTCCAAACCTTTCCCGTCCATGTGCCTGTCCAAGTGTGGTTTAAATGTTGGTTTTGCACCTGCTTCTTCCACTTGCTCTGGCAGCTTTTTCCATATATGCAACGGCCTCTGTGTGGAAACAGCTACCCCTCAGATTCCTATTAAATAGTTTTCCCTTCACCTTAAGGGGGACGGGTAAGTGACTTGACTATAGGAAGGATGGAATTAAACTGGAAAAGGCACAAAAAGTTGTGCATGTTGTGCATGATATTGTGTCTAGAGGGTTTTCGGTTATAAAGAGAGGCTGGGTCTTTTTTTCTGTGAAGCTTAGAGAGCTGAGGGGTCATCTTATCGAGGTTTATAAATTCATGAGGGACACAGATAATATGAATAGCCAGTCTTTTCCATAGTGTTGGGGAGTTTTAGGTGAGATGGGAATGATATAAAAGGGACCCCATGGGTAGCTTATTCCACAGAGGGCGATGCATATATATGAAAAAAGCTGCCAGAGGAAGTGGCAGGTGTAAATCTTAACCACGTCCTGTTTTCACTATTTATTGATTAAAAAAAAAAAAATACTAACACTTATGGCTGTGATTTTTGGCCATCTTACTCAGAGTCCCTCTCCGCTCATCAGGGCCAATTGATGTTTCACATCGATAAAATATAAAAGACTTATTAATGTTTAAAAAATGTTGAGATTCTCTCCCCTGTCAATCACGCCATGAAGGCCACGCCCCTTCTGGTGGGAGTGGGTGGGACTATAAAACCTGTCTGAGCTGTGAATCAACTGTACACTGAACACATGAAATGAAATGATTCAATTTATTGTCATTGTCAGTGTACAGTACAGAGACAACGAAATGCATTAAATGAAATGATTCAATTTATTGTCATTGTCAGTGTACAGTACAGAGACAACGAAATGCATTTTTAGCATCTCCCTTGAAAGGGAGACACAGGGCGTCGCGGTGTGCCCGCGCCTGCCGCCGTAACATTCCATTACAGGCAAAGGTGGGTGAAGTGTCTTGCCCAAGGACACAACGACAGTATGCACTCCAAGCGGGATTTGAACCGGCTACCCTCCGGTCGCCAGCCGAACTCTTAGCCCATTGTGCTATCTGTCGTCCTATCATGTCTACTAAACCGTGAGTGTAGTTTTTACTGACCTGTGATTGCCCTTAATGTGGTTTGAAAATGAAAATGTAGTTGGTTTGAAAAAGCAAAGCAAATGGTGGTGGGGGGTTTGAAAAGGCAAATGGGGTGGCTTTGAAAAGGCAAATGATTAAAAGTCTAAACTTGACCACTTCCTGTTTGCCCTATATATTGATTTTAGATACAACGTTACCACTTATGGCTGTGATTTTTGGCCATCTTACTCAGAGTCCCCCTCCGCTGATCAGGTGCACAGGATCTTTCCCATCGATGAAAAATAAAAGAGTTATTAGTGTTAAAAATGTTGAGATTCTCTCTCCTATCAATCATGCCATGAAGGCCACGCCCCTTCCGGTGGGAGGGGGAAGGGAATATAAAACCCAGAAGTGTGGGCGTGGCTCAGTCTCTGCAAGATGGGGGTGGGAGAGGTCACGACTCTCTGTCTGAGCTGTGAATCAACTGAATGTCTACTGAACTGTGAGTGTGGTTTTTATGTGGTGTTTTGGGGTGTTTTGTGTGGTTTTTATGGTGGTTTAACCCGGCTAGAAATGGTATGAAATTGCATTTGAATTTGGTGGCCTTGCACCCTGCTTGAAATGGCATGGAACTGCATTTGAATTTGGTGGCTTTGCACCCTGCTTGAAATGGCATGAAACTGCACTTGAATTTGGTGGCCTTGCACCCTACTTGAAGTGGTAGGAAACTGCACTTGAGTTTGGTGGCCCTGGTTCCTGCTTGAAGTGGTAGGAAACTGCACTTGAGTTTGGTGGCCCTGCACCCTGGTTGAAGTGGTAGGAAACGGCACTTTGGAGAAAAGGAATAGGTTATGTTTCGGGTCGAGACTCTTCTTCAGAGACCCATCTGAAGAAAGGTCTGGACCCGAAACATCAACTATTCCTTGTCTCCAGGGATGCTGGCTGTCCCACTGAGTTACTCCAGCTTGTTGTGTCTATCCAAGATGATTACATCCTTCCATAGTAAGACCATTACTAACCAGAGCACCTCATCTGTCTCATCATTGCTAAAAAAAACTTCCAATCTCTTCCCTTCTTTCCTCTCCCACGGTCGGGAGTCTCGAGCCCTCCGTTGACGGGACGATCTTGACTCCCGTAGCCGGCGGCATTTTGGCCTTCCACATCGGGGTGATCAGCTCCTGCATAGGGGGAATGTCAGCTCCCCCGCGATCGAACCCCGCGTCTGGGTTAGTCAAACCTCTGTGTCGTTGGAGCTTCCGACTAGCCTCTCACGAGACTTTCCAGCTTCTGATTTAAAGTCCGCAGGCCGAGGTTGGATCGATTCCAGGCAAGGGATCGTCTCCGTTGTTCAGTCCATATGGGGCCCAAAGTCAGTCCGAGGAGGCCAGTAGCTTCATCGATGTTAGGCCGCAGAGCGCCCAGACGCAAGACCTGGGGGAAAATCGCATCTCAGGCAAAGTAAGAGACTAAAAATGTTTCTCGCTCCCCCACATAAAACAAACCGGAGAACATTTACGCAGCCATTTAAAACGCACTAAAAATTTAAAAAAGACGAAAAAACAGACTGGTGATTATATATAATAGTAAGAGTAAACGAGAACTTATCAGTTTGAAGTTTGATCGTTATTTTATGAGGAGTAACGTTGAGGGAATACGTGAAGAACCCCGCCAGGACATATGCGTGTCATTCTTCAAAGCAGCGGTGTGAAATCACAGATAACTGTAATGACTAAGCATAGTAAGGTTAGAGAAGAGATACCAGTTGAGTATATGATCAAGGGTGGGAGCGGAGGCCACGTATTCCCTCAACGTTAACCCTCATAAAATAATGATCAAACTTCAAACTGGTAAGCTCTCATTTGATCTTACTATTTTACTTGGGAGTCACGTGAGTGACTACGTGAAGATTTTAAAGCTCTGTGATTTCATGCCGTGGAAACGAGTCCATGCATCACATCTGCCTTGATTATGGGGAGAATAGAGTTAACATCATTAGACATCAATACGATATTGAAACCCAACGATAAAATATTAACACCAATTATTGCCCCTATTTATGGGGTAAATTATATTACAGAACTTAAATTTGTTTCTGCAAATATTCCAGGTTCAATGACTGGATTGTTATAACGGCATTTGGAAAGTTTCCTCCGTTGACCATCCTGCTGTCTTGAGGATTTGGTCCATAGGAACGTCCAACTTCATAGTTGCCGATGTAGCTGCAGCCCTGGTGGAGTGAGATTTAAAAATGCTAGTGTCTACTCCAGCCTTTATTAGGACATGTTTTAGCCATCTAGAGATGGTCTGGACTGTCACTGTTTTGAGTGGCTGTTTGTAGCTGATTAAAGTGACATTTCTTCCCTCTGATGATCTTGGTATACTCCATATATAATAGTAAGTGTGTTACAATACAGAGACGACCATCTGTCGGGTAGGCCCTGAATTCTGTTTTTAGGCCTGCTGACCCCTGTCTGTTCTGTTTGACTATTTCATTAATGTGAAAAGTTAAATTTCCAGATGAAATAATCATGTTGTCCAACCTTTGTTTCTGTAGTGACTGGACCCTTTGTGCCGTGACCAAGGCCATCAGCATGACTGTTTTCATAATCAGTTTCTGTAGGGACAGAGCTGTAGCGGGAGACCAGTTTCTTAATATGGTCAGTACAATGCTCACATCCCATATTTGGGAGTACCTGGATCTTGGGGGATTAATATTAAAATGCCCCTCATGAGTTTGGTTACCAGGGTGTGTCCCAACAGAATGCCGCTCTGTTCCTTGCCACAGGTATGTTGACAGAGCACTTCTGGCGCAGTTGATGGCACTATGACTGAGCCTCTCATCGTAATGGAGGCTTGCCAGGAATTCCAGAACAGACGGGATGTTCATAGATATGTGGGTGGTGTTTATTGTTGTGACAGTACTTCCCATTTCTTGATGACACCAAGTACTGATTTTTTGGTGGACTGTCTGTGGCCCGCTGAAATAATTCCACTGTTCGGTCCGTCAGTCCCAGGCGTAGTAGAGGTGCTTTCAACTCTATAAATTAATAGGTTTATATAATTATGACATGGGTAACTCCCCTTGTTGCGGGAAGAACCAGTAAATTAGGTTTATGATGGATGGTGATGCATGGTTCTAAAACCATGTCGATATCACCGGGACCCATGGTTGAGTAGGCCAATCGGATACTATCAAAATACCAGACGCGGAGTCTACTGTTTATTCCTAAATACCCGACTGATGAGGCAGAAGGAGGGAATGCATAAATAATCCCCCAATGCAGCGAAAATGCATCTGTAGCCACTGCCCCAGGTTCTGGTTCCCAAGAACCTAATTCGAGAACTGGTGTGAGCATGGATGTGAATAGGTCGTTATCTGGTGTTCCATACCGTGCTGTAATTCCAGCAATACTTTCCCCAACAGTGTTTTCATAGACTTAGCGTGACCTGTTGTCTGCCACTAAATTCAGTTTACCTGGTGATTTGGTAGCTGATATCCAAATATCTTTCTGGATACATTATTGCCAAATTGTGTTGGCCTGATAGTCACATGATGTCGATATGTTTCCACCCATATGGTTGGCATATGCACCACGGTGGTGTAGTCAATTAGTAGTCTAACATACTGGTGATATAACCCAGAACAATATGACTTAAAGCCATGGAATGCACTCAACTTTCCCAGGTATTTATGCCCAGCGTATGTAATGATGCCTCCTGTGCATTCCATCTCCCCCACAGCTGGAGATGGAATTGGTAGCATTCCATCCAAGTGCCCATCAGTATGTAGTTCCATAGACAGGTAGCTGTTAATGTTTGGATTGGAACAATGCCTAATGTTATGTTTCCACCATTTTAGTACCATGGTGGCCTCTGTTGGTAGCTTCTTTGGTTTGTCAGAATGACCCCCATAATATTTGAGTGCACGCATGTTTGCGCTCAGTAATTTGATAATGTAAAGATCCGATTTATGTGGCTGGAACACAGCCACTATAATGCCAATCATTCTACTACCAGTCTGATGGATGGTTTAGTTTACTGCAAGCCTCCATTAAGGCTGTAACCTTTTCTTACGGCAAAGTCACTGACATGTGAGCTGAGTTAAGGGTGAACCGCAGATGATCCATTGTGTTAAATACATCTAATGGGTACTGTACAGTAAACATTTTTTAATACGATGCTTGCCATGTAGTAACCTAGGATCAATACCTTTGCAGTAACAAAGGTTCCCATCTAGTAATGAATATAAAGTACGAAAGTATTCAAATTAGTCAAATCTATGATGATGTGGCAACCACCATCTATTTTATGATAAACATTTTTGGACACGAATTCCTGTGATTCGTGTTGGATGTCCTCCATTAGTCCTTTTTTATTTGGGTACTGTAGTTCATTATGCGCTTATGATTATTTCTTTGCCTGTAAGCACGAACAGTCAGTTCGGTACATGCTGAACTGGAGGATTATGTTTTGAATAATTCTATGGTATAACCCTATACTCTTCCTCCATGGTTACTATAAGTAGGTTTCTGTAGTTGGGTCTGTGTTGAGAGTTAGCGCATTCCCCAGGAAGTAGTTTTTAGACGTTGCTTTAATGAGCCCCAGGGTTTCCCTCTATGTCAAGTTCTTTACCTGTTTAGATAAGTTGCCTCCAAATGTTAATACAGGTGAACAACCTTTTATCCGAAAGCCTTGGGACCAGACACTTGTCGGATTTCGGACATTTTCGGATTTCCGAATGGAAGATTTTTAGCGTAGATTAGGTAGGTAGCGCGGGCGGCTTGAAAAGTCTGGAGCGACTGCCTCCTCCCCGGAGACCGGAGAATCATTGTAAATCATTGCATAAATGTTAGTCAGTTAGTTTGGAGGGATTTTATGTGGTGGTGGTGGTGGGGTGGGTGGGTGAAGGGGGAAACTTTAATTCTTAGTCCCCTACCTGGTCGACGACTCCCAACCTCCCGGAGCTGGGACCCCGGCAACTCTACCCCTGGCTGCGAGGCGCTCCAAATCCAGCACGGCACGCGGTCGGACGCCCGCAGCCCCAGTTCCGCGAACGTTGGGAGAAGGCGGCCTCAGCGCCCTGGAGCTTACCGCACAGCGACCCGGTAAGGCATTGCCCGCTTCCCGCTGGTATCCCAGCGCTGCGACGCCGCCGACTCCCAACATTGGGCGGGCGTCCGGCCGCGGGCGGCGCTGGATTTGGAGATCCTCGCAGCCAGGGGTAGAGTTGCCGTGGTCGGAGCTACAACCGGCGCCACCCGCAGCCCCAGCTGGGAGTTGGCGGCCACAGCGCTGCAGAGCTTACTGCACGGCGACCCGGTAAGGCATTGACCGCTCCCCGTCTCTCCGACCAGGTAGGGGACTAAGAATTAATGTTTACCCCTTCACCCCCCCCCCCCCCCCCCCCCCTTCACATAAAAGCCCTCCAAACTAACTGACTAACATTTAAGCAATGATTTACAGATGTTTAAGTGTCTCCCCGGTCTCCGGGGAGGAGGCAGCCGCTACAGTAGTACAGACCTGGGTTGACCGTGGGTCGTTTCGGGTCAAGTTTGACGCCAAACGCGAGCTTTGGTGCGCAGACAACATCCTGGAAAAAATGGCCGGTTTTCGGAGTTTTTCGGTTTCCGGAACACCGGATAAAAGGTTGTGCACCTGTATTGGTGGTATGGAGGTTCCAGGTTTGCATAGGCCTGCAAATTAGGGTCTAAAGCCGGTTGGATGGTGCTTCTTCCGAATGCTGTTTACTCATATTGGTAGTTTGCAAAATAAGGCCAGTGCATCCTGGTGATCTAGTGTCATGTCTTTTTTGTTTATTGTGCGGGCGAAACCCGTAATACCCGCTGTTAGGACTTTAGGAACTTTCTTTCGTTTCAAGTTCCTGCCCTGCCATGTTTTCAAATACACTGGTTGATACGGGGAACATTCAGTGTTTTGCAGTTCCCTGATGGTAAATGTCTTCCAATAGGTTTTCTGCACCCCATGTGCACTAGGGGTATGTTCTGCACCCCTGTTCAGGTTCAGCCCAGAATTTACCCCCTATACTCCCCTCTGATGAGGGAGAAACACTGTGCAGCCCTACATAGAATAGAATAGAATAGAATAGAATAGAATAGAATAGAATAGAATAGAATAGTTTCTTTATTGTCATTGTAACATGGGCCATGTACAACGAAATTTAAAATGTCAGCCAGTCAGTGCAGCATTCAAACATTTCTAAAGCTAACGAAACATCCACGGTAAAATAATAAAGATAAGCAAATAAATAAAAATCACAGACAAAGCACGCATACACACCCAACCCTCCATCCTTCTGTCGATTTCACCGTTACCACAGTCCCTTAGTCTGTATCGCCCCTGCGTTCCTTGGCGGCCACATTTAGTGCTTTTATAGCAGTGGGGTAAAAACTGTTTTTTAGTCTATTTGTCCTTGTCCTTGTGGATCTGTACCGTCTGCCTGACGGCAACAGTTCAAACAGGGAGTGTCCGGGGTGGGAGATGTCCTTTATTATATTCTGGGTTTTTTTGGTGCAGCGGGAACTGTGTAGGTCCTCCAAGGTAAGGAGAGGGCAGCCGACAATCCTCTGGGCGTTGTCAATGGCCCTCTGGAGCGCTTTCCTCTGAGCCACTGTGCAGCTGGTGTACCACACGCATACACAGTATGTTAGTATGCTCTCAATGGAGCACCGATAAAAGGACAGCAGCAGCCTCTGAGTGATGTTGTTCTTCCTGAGCACCCGCAGGAAGTGCAGTCTCTGCTGGACCTTTTTCAGCAGCGCAGTGGTGTTCACGCTCCACGTCAGGTCCTCCTCAATGTGGATTCCCAGGAAGCGGAAATCCGCCACCCTTCTCTACACAGTCCCCTCTGATGGTCAGTGGTACCATGTCCGTTTTGTTTTTCCTGAAGTCTATTATTACCTCCTTCGTCTTTGAGGTGTTGAGGAGCAGGTTATTTTCTTCGCACCACACTGTCAGCTGTTCCACCTCATCCCGGTAGGCGGACTCGTCCCCCGCGGAGATGAGTCCCACCACTGTAGTGTCATCCGCAAATTTGACAATGGTGTTGCTGTGGTGGGCGGGGGTGCAGTCATGCGTGTAGATGGTGTAGAGCAGGGGGCTCAGTACGCAGCCCTGTGGAGAGCCGGTACTGAGGCTGAGGGCCGTGGATGTGTGATGGCCCACTCTGACTCTCTGGCTTCGACCCGACAGGAAGCTATTTATCCACGTACAGGTGGAGTGTGGAAGTCCCAAGTCCCCCAGTTTGTCCACCAGTTTGTGGGGAAGGATAGTATTAAAAGCAGAGCTGTAGTCCACAAAGAGCATCCGCACGTAGCTCCCCCGCTGCTCCAGGTGAGACAGTGCAGCATGGAGAGCTGTGGCTACAGCGTCCTCTGTGGATCTATTCGCTCTGTACGCAAACTGGTGGGGGTCAAAGCTTCGGGGCAGAAGTGATGTGATGTGACCCCGGACCAGTTTTTCAAAACACTTCATCACCACTGGTGTGAGTGCGACTGGCCGGTAGTCGTTGAGGCTGGAGATGTTGTTTTTTTTGGGCAAGGGGACTATGGTGGAGGATTTCAGACAGGGTGGAACAGTGGACTGGGCCAGAGACTGGTTAAAAATCCTCGTCCAGACTCCAGCCAGCTGGTCTGCGCAGTCCTTCAACACGCGTCCAGAGACGCCGTCAGGTCCAGTAGCCTTCCTTGGATTGATGGCCCGCAGCGTGCGCCTCACCTCATGCTCCTCTATCTTGAGGGGTAGGCTGCTGTAGACCATGTGCTGTGATGTGGCTGTCTCGGGTGGCTCCACTTCAAAGCGAGCAAAGAAGTGGTTCAGCTCCTCTGCCAGCGAGGCATCACCTTCAACAGCTCCAAGGTTGGTCTTATAGTTGGTGAGATACTGGATCCCCTGCCACACCTGCCTGCTGTTATTACTGTCCAGGTGGTCCTCTATCTTCCTCCTGTAATTTGATTTGGCCTCTCTGATGCCTCTCTTCAGGTTAGCTCGGGCCGTGCTGTATAAAGCCCTATCGTCAGACCTAAAAGCGGTGCTCCTCTCTTTCAACAGCCGCTGGACCTCCCGAGTCATCCAGGGCTTCTGGTTGGGGTAGACCCGGATGCGTTTGTCCACTGTGACCGTGTCCATGCAGTTTTTTATGTAGCACAGTACACTGTCTGTGAACACCTCCAGGTCCCGGTGTTCAAACACCTCCCAGTTGGTCCTGTCGAAACAGTCCTGCAGCTGCTGAGAAGCACCATCAGGCCAGGTTGTGATGGTCTTTGTAATGGTAGGAGCGGTTTTCCTGAGGGGGGCATATGCAGGAATTAAGAGCAGGGACATATGGTCAGACTGGCCCAGGTGTGGTAGTGGTCTAGCCCTGTAGCCCAGCTTGATGTTGGAGTAGACCTTGTCCAGGGTGTTTGCTCCTCTTGTAGCACATTTAACGTGCTGGTAGAATTTGGGCAGCATTTTCTTCAAGTCCGCGTGGTTAAAGTCCCCTGCTATGATGTGAACACCGTCAGGATATGTGCTCTGTTGGCTGCTAATGCTACCATACAAATGACCGATAGCCGAGTTAGCATTGGCATCTGGTGGTATGTACACAGCAGTTATCATGACAACAGTAAACTCTCTAGGGAGGTAGATGGGCCTGCACTTAACAGTCACATACTCCAGGTTTGGGGAGCAGTGACTGTCCACAATCACTGTGTTTGTACACCAGGTGTTATTCACGTACACACAGAGCCCCCCACCTCTGCTCTTACCAGAGTCTCTTGTCCTATCATGACGCTGTGCTGTGTAGCCTGCTAGCTCGATAGCAGAGTCTGGAATGAAAGAATGAAGCCAGGTCTCCGTGATCAACAGGATACAGCTGTCCTTCACGACATTTTTGGCTGCAGTCTGTAGCCTCAGCTCATCCATCTTGTTAACGAGGGATCTGGCGTTCGTTAGGAACAGGCTGGGCAGCGGTGGTTTCAGTGGCTGCCTCCGTAGCCTCGCTAGCGCGCCGGCCCTGCAGCCTCGCTTTTGCCTTCTGTCTCTGCGCCGTCTTCGCCTCCTCCCCGCGGGGATGGTGATCCACGGAGAGTCGGGGCTCCTTGCTATGTCCTTGCTATACGTCCTTGCTATGAGGTACTGCTGTAGGACTTACTAGCTGCCCCCCCTGGACTAGTCTCCATCTCCCAGAGCTTGCCACTTACCTGCTCCAACAGCCGCTCCAGCCGGCTCCGATGCTCTCGGGCACCCAACCGGCTCCAATGCACATGGCCACTGGCCATCGCGGCTGATGCTGAAGCCGCTACTCCTGAGGCCACTCCTGCTCCAGTTCCTGCAGCCACTCCACCCGGCTTCAATGCTCACGGGCACTGGCCGTCGCGGCTGCTCCTGAAGCCGTTCCTGCTCCAGCTCCTGCAGTCAGCCCAGGATTGACCCCCGGTGTTCCCCTCTGATGAGGGAGAAACACTGTGCAGCCCTACAAGAGGTACTGCTGTGGGGCTTACTAACTGCCCACTGTGGCTAGCCTCCATCTCCCGGAGCCTGCCACTTTGGGGTATTTCCTCCAGCAGCTGCTCCAACCGGTCCCAATGCTCACGGGCACTGGCCGCTCGCGGCTATTCAGAGTCGGACTCCTCAGAGTCAACGACCCTGTTAGTTTTGCTTCACTCTCCCGCCCGGCTTGGCCGGTGCGGGAGCGAAGTCGGGCACAGCTGTTCCCATTACGGGAGATTGGCGTGCCTTTGGCTGCTGCCGCTGGCTGCCCGCAACTCCGCGGTTCTCCCCCGCCAGCTTTTCCGCAGCCTTCGTGGATCTGGTCCATGTCTCCACCTGAAAGGTAAGTGGAAGGAACGCAGAATCTCCTTACCTGCTGTTACCGGCTTTCAAATTTTGCCGCTATGGGAACGTCGTTCCCCCTGCTGTGACTCGTTGCAATGCGTGCAGCGATATGACACTCATGCGCCCTGGCGGGGTTCTTCACGTAGTCACTCACGTGACTCCGAAGTAAAATCAAAGCTTACTTTTACTCCTTTTTTTTAATGTTCCCATAGCCTTAAACAATAATATTGTGTTAGATTTCCTTATTCTGCATCTGCACACCAGCATTTTAGTAATCACACTCAGACCTTCAAATCCCAGTGGTGAGAATAGCTCTGCTTTACTTCAAATGTCATCTCGAGATCCTTTGGATCCATCTAAGAGTAGGCAGGTTTTGGATCTGAGCCACAAACCAGTCGTTGAACGACAATGCCTTTGACCATGAATGTCATAATGACTAATCGTTTGAGGGGAAGGTGGAGGAAGTGTGGTTAATAGAGGGAGAGCAGAGGAACGGGGTGATCAAAGAGGGAGGGAGGGAGGGAAAAGAGTTGGAGGAGAGAGAGGAGAGTTCTATGTCATCTGTATTTTAAAACAGATTCCTGTTGCTTCTGTCTTCAGAGCCTCATTGTTTCCCCTGGGAGCAGTGGCTGAAGTTGGTGAGTGTGCAACAAACTTAGATTGAGGCCCACTTCCAACCAAGTGAATCCAGCCCAGAGACTAAACCAGCCAGTGCATGGCCATGATCACTCCTTCAGTCGTCCCTTGCCCTCTCCTTCCTCCCAGCACCATCCAGACCCCTCCCAAGCCATATGTGTATTTTTACAATACTGGAAAAATTTTAGCACAGAGCATGAAACATGTCATATCTTCACTGTTTCAAGTAGTATGGTGTTAATTTTTCCAGGTCCTCAAACGTGCAAGAGATAGTAGAGATAAAATATAGTTAGGAATTCAATTAATTCCCTGATTATGGGGCGAAGGCAGGAAATTGGGATTAGGAGGGAGAGATAGATCAGCCATGATTGAATGGCGGAGGAGAATTGATGGGCCAAATGGCCTAATTCTGTTCCTATCACTTATGACAACCAGTTTATACCTGAAAAGTATTATTTTTTGGGACACAATAATGTGACATGCTTTGACAATGAAATAAAAAAGCAATTTCTGCATTATTTTAATAATAATTCAAAACAAGTTTGTTGCTTTGCAGAGATGCATGTTTCACAGTAATAAGCAAACCTTTTGATGAATTTGGCATTAGGTTGCTCTGAATGGCCATATTTCAAAGAGTGTAAGGGTGGTTACTCTTGGTGTCCACCCTATTTTAGAGTAACCACCGTTATACCACAATAGTAAAATAAGACTAAAGAACTTCCCAAGGAGGTTGAAAATGTTCCAGTTTGAAGAACTCAATAGATAATGAAATTTATGAGCAGAAGGTAACCTTAATATCAAGATTCTGTAAAAGCTGCTGCATGCCAAAATTAGTGACTATATTTGGTGACCACCATCACACGCGTAACACCAGCACTTTGCAGTAGCTATATTTCCATCCAATTATGTACATGCAATCTTTTATTATGTATGGACAATTACTTCCATAAAATTTATTCAAAACATGAGAAAGAAATTAAAAATAAAAATTTCTGGAAGAAACAGGAGCTACTTTCATTTTGGTGTTCACCCTTAGACACTGTAACGCGCATAGCGCACGTTTCAGTAGATAACAGGAATATTGCTCATTTGGCCACATACTCCATGTTTTTGGCAATAAACATTTGTATGTTGAAAAACAGCAAAAGTGAAGAAATCAGCTCTCATGCTTTAGAAAAAAATGACTCTAAATGTCATGTAACGGTTGTTACGGTGGACACCAAACATAAAGTGTAAAGAAAACACATAGGAACGCAAGGAATTTTGTTCATTAATCAAATTTTCTGAAACTTCATGAACTATCTCTCCTTGTCATATACTGCCACTGTGAGGGTTTGTGATTAATCTGAATTATGTTGAAATTATTTATTAGTGAACTTGTTTTATGTGTGATGTTACACTTTTTGTACCCAGTATTGTAAAAACACACATATCTTTATTCCTGTACAACATCAACTATTCTTGGCTACAATGGTCTTCATGAAAAGTGAGGGGGGGGGGGGGGGGGGGGGAGGGAGGAGAGAGAGAGAGATGGTGTTGGCTGTCTCGGTTTAACATCAGAAAGTTCTAGTGACATCGTTTGGGCAGAGTCATGTAAAAGCCACTGTTTGAGGTGTATATAAACTGCAGCTCGGGCTCTGTAAGGCAAACCAAGAACTCGCCACACTCTGTGGATGGAGTAAAACAGGGCAAGACTGCTCAGGCCTTTAGCTACACAGCTGGTTAGATCATGGCATTGCCCAAGTGAGAGACTGAAAGAGGGCCTGAAGCATCCATGCTGTAACAGTGCATGAAGGAACTGCAGATGCTGGTTTAAACCGAAGATAGACACAAAATAAAGAAAGAATAAAACAAAGATAGAAATAAAAAGAAATAAAGACTCTGGTCTGAAGAAGGGTCTTGACCTGAAACGTCACCCATTCCTCGTCTCCAGAGGTGCAGCCTGTCCAGCCGAGTGCTTTGTGTCGATCTATGCTGCGACAGTTACAAATAACCATTGGACTAACCATAGGTGTGAGGAGGTTGAGCAGGCTAGGACTTTCATCCTTGGAGCACAGGACGATGAGGGGAGATCTTATAGAGGTGTATGTTCACCACCCAACAACTCCAAGAGAAATGCAGGGAGCAGCACGGACCATCGTACATGGCTGCCTTTGATCTCTGACTCCAATGACATTGGAACCGTGGAGCATGCTTCCTAAATTTGGATGTCCGTGGAAGTGGATCTCTGTCCTGTGTCTACAATATGATGACATGCAAGCCTTGGTTTAAACCAACAGCACCATGACACCCAATGTTAATGAAGACTTGTGATAAGCAAGGCCGCATCATTGCCTAACCCAATAACCTGCTGGTGTTTGATTAAGAGAAACAAGATCCTCAGGAAAACTGGGCAAGAGGAGAGGATGAGAACGAGAGATGCAAAAGCAGCGACGGTTTGTTAAAGGTACACAGTCTGTGGGGTAAATGGAAAAACTCAACACCATGACGTCCCCACTGTTAACACTTAGAAACATAGACAATAGGTGCAGCAGTAGGCCATTCACCTCTTCGAGCCAGCACCACCATTCAAAACGATCATGGCTGATCATCCAGAATCAGTATCCCATTCCTGCTTTCTCCCCATATCCCCTGATTCCTTGCCATGTAGCAAAGGGCACTTGGTATCTTCAAGTATTGTCAGTCAAGCCTGATTTCCTAACCGCCAAACAGGCATGCAGCCAAAACACATGCTGGCTGCGTGCCCGATACATAATCTGTACACCTCAGCTCAGCAGGGGTGCAAAGAGAAAAAGGATCCACAATAACTTTATACCTTTCATCCCTTAATACTTCACAGTGGTTAAGTATATTGGAACTGTATTCGCTGTTGTAAATACAAATTTCAGCAAGCAATTTATACACAAAAAGCTCCAGCAAACGACAATATCAATAGATTGTCAGTACATGGAAATGTTGTGATATAAGCATTTGTCAGGGCACTGGAGATAAACCCCCAGTACTTTGCCCATGGGATCCTTAACACTCTGAGAGAGTAATAGCCATGTCCCACGATGTAACTTGTGGTAAGCACAGAGACTGAATGTAGCGGGTATGTCGGAGCTCGGGGACGTCTCATAGCACCAACGGCAGGTACTTGGGAAGACTGGCTAACGGCAGGTAAGTACGCGAAGAGTCGTGAAGATTTTTCAACATGATGAAAAATGTCCACGGAAGCCCCGAGTACCGACGAGTGGCCATTACCGTAAATCTCCGAGTTCGAATCAGGGCAAACTCGGGAGAACTTGTAGAATGGATTCGTACCATGGAACAGGAGTTTTAAGTCTGTTTAACATCTCTATATTACTAAATCTCTGATCTTGACCGCTTTTGGCCCACTGTGCTGCGATTTCCGACAGAACGCTGCCACCTATGGCCGTCATTTTTGGCCACCTCGCTCAGAGCTGGAGGATGTTTCCTATCGATGACAAATCAGAGAGATATTAATGTTTTAAAAAAATTCACCATTCTCTTTGCTGTCCCTGCTGGAGGGAGGGGGAGGGTCTATAAAACCAGGAAGTGGTATGCCTCACTCATTCTCTGCAAGATGGATGAAGCCAAGGGTCACGTCTCTCTGAGCTCTGAATGACACTGAACAAATGTCTACACAACTGTGAGTACCCTTAATGTGGTTTGAAAATAAAAATATGGTTTGTTTGAAGTAAAAAGGCACTGCCTGCAAATGGTTGTTTGGGTGCTTTGGCTTGAAGTTGAAAGGCACTACTTATTGCAAATGGTGGCTTGGGTGCTTTGGCGTGGTTGAAAGGCACTACTTACTGCAAATGGTGGCTTGGGTGCTTTGGCTTGAAGTTGAAAGGCACTACTTACTGCAAATGGTGGCTAGGGTGCTTTGGCTTGAAGTTAAAAGGCACTACTGCAAGTGCACTTACTTCCTGTTTGCGCTGTATATTCATTTTAGAAAAAACGCTACCACTTACGGCTGTGAGCAGGTGCAGAGAATTCTTCCCATCAATGAAAAGTGTTATTAGTGTTTAAAAAATGTTGAGAATCTCTCTCCTGTCAATCACGCCCTGAAAGCCACACCTTTTCCGGTGGGAGGGGGAGGGTTTATAAAACCCAGAAGTGTGGATGTGGCTCAGTCTCTGCATGATGGGGGAGGGAGAGGTCATGACTCTGGCTGAGCTGTGAATCAACTGAACACACTGAATGTCTACTGAACTATGAGTTTGGTGTTTTGTGTGGTTTTATGGTGGTTCACCCTGCATGAAATGGTATGAAGCTGCATTTGAATTTGGTGGCCTTCGACCCTGCTTGAAGTGGAATGAAACTGCACTTGAGTTTGGTGGCCTTGCACCCTGCTTGAAGTGGTTGGAAACGGCACTTGAATTCGGTGGCCTTGCACCCTGCTTGAAATGGTAGGAACATGGATTTGAATTTGGTGGCCTTGCACCCTACTTGAAATGGAATTTCAAGGAATAGTCATGAGTCAACAGCCAGCCCACCAGCCGTGAGTGAGCTGCCAGCAGATCAGGCTTGAGGGACTGAGCTGCCACCCCAAGAACCCATACCAGGCTTGAAGGACTGAGCTGCCACCCCAAGAGCCCGTACCAGCACTCCAGAAAGCCCCCCCACTGACCACCAATATTGGAATTGGTGGAGCGGTGGAATATTGCATTGGGGGACCAGCCCTCCCGTGTGAACATGGGACCCAACGGGTCCCACTTAGTCTAGTCTTATTGAAAAATCAGCGCAGCCAGCCAGCTAGTGCCCGACGTGATATTCAATGTAGATTCTTCTGCTCATTTCACAGCAGTGAGCTTTGGAGAAAAGACCGTTGGTAGCAGGTATGTTTTAAAGGTGAACGTCTATGTGCAATAGAGAGGTTCATGTCCGAATTTCAGGATATTCATAAAATAGATTCATCAAAATTTTATTTGAACAAAAGTACACAAAAGTTTACATTGAGTGAAATCTGTATCAAAAAAAAGAAACATCTACATTTTTATAAATGAGATTTCAAACAGATCTTCAGAACATGCAGATGTTTTATATGAAGTATAAATGCGTTATCGGTAAGAGGCAGCTTCACTAACATACGCGTACAGTAACAAGTTCCTTGGTCACAATCATGCAACATGCTCTATTCACTAACACATTATTATTATTATTTGCAATCAGAGAGTAATTGCTCAATACACAATCCATCGGTAGTAGAATGTATAGTATACAAACTAACCATGCACCCAACATTTAATTTAGCTGCCGTTAATCTTGCCTCTTCTTTTAAGACATCAACTTCTTCTTGCACTCCACTGAACAGAGCAACATTCCTTCCACTGGCATGAATTTCTCGCCGATCAGGCATTTACCACAGCAGGAGCACAGGAAACATTCGGAGGTGGCGTGCCAGTTGTAGTTCCCATATGTAACACGCTGAGCCTCTGGATCAATGACATTATGACAGCCCTGGCACACCTAAAAATCAGACATTGATACAAGGAATTAAATTGTGGTTGCACCCCTTCTGTTGGCTTCTTTCTGAAGGGCCTGTCCCACTGTACGAGGTAATTCAAGAGCTCTCCCGAGTTTATAAAAAAATCAAATTCGTGGTAAGCACATAGAATGTACGTAGCGGGTACGTCGGAGCTCGGGACATCTCTTAGCAGCTCGTAATGCTAACGGTAGGTACTCGGGAAACGTGGTAAGCTCGTGAAGACTCATGAAAAAATTTCAACATGTTGAAAAATGTCCATGAGAGCCCCGAGTAGCTACAAGCGGCTATTACCGTAATTCCCCGAGTTCGAATCAGGGGAAACTCGGGAGAACTCTTGAATTAGCTCGTACAGTGGGTCCTCCCTCATTAAAGATGCAAAATATGGTAAGCAGTAACGTGCACATTTTGAGCATCTAGTTCTCATTTGCAACCCCACACCATGTTGCCAATTAGCTCACATTCCAAATGCACCCATTTTCTGACTACCTCAAATACTACAAAACTAGCTACTTTTGTTTTTGAAAAACACAATTGCAATAAAATGCCAGATTCACCAGAAAGCGATTTCATAGCTGTGGCCAGAAAAAAGTGGCATTCTTAAATATAGAATCACAGATCAGATGGTACCTTTAGATTAGTTTAGAGATGAGATATTGGATGTATTGGTTGTGTTTTTATCTTGTTTTAACTTGTTTTGGTTGCACTGATCAGGTCCTGCACCCTAATACTATCCACCACCCTACACACACTAGGGACAATTTTTACAATTTCACCAAGCCAATTAACCTATAAACCTGTACGTCTTTGGAATGTGGGAGGAAACCGAAGATCTCAGAGAAAACCCACACGCTCACGGGGAGAACGTACAAACCCTGTACAGACAGCACCCGTCGTCAGGATCAAACCCGGGTCTCAAATGCTGTAAGGTAGCAACTCTACCGCTACGCCACCGTGCATGCCATCCCTGTTACAAAGTTAACCCTGTACCTGTTACAAAGCTTGGATCAGCAATGAAACTGTTATTTAGCACTGGTTCACTTCCTTCACATATCAACTGTCATGCTTTGGCCTTTTTGCAGACACCATATCTAATGCAAAAATGAATCTCTGCATGCCTTCTAAATTCAATGTCCCACTCCAGATCTGACTGCTTTACTTTTCTCACTCCTGTGTTCAGAAGGAACAATGCCTCTAACTCCTTCCCATGCAAGATCTCAAGCAAACTGAGTAGTTGCCTTCTCAAAGCATGTCACATTGCATATCTCTTGCTGAGCTAGGAATGATCCTTCTATAATAAATATGAATAGATGTTTGTCTGATCAAATGGAGGCAACTAATGGCTTCAAAGCTTTGCTTATTGTGGAAATCTCTACTTCAACCCGTCTTCGCCCCATCTCAGAGATTCAAAACTGCGGGTGGAGAAATTCATTACTGGTGAGTGAAAAGTCCAGGATTGGGGATGTGCAAAGATTGGGGAGGGGAGGGGGGAGGTTATAAGGAATAGGAGTAGAATTAGGCCATTCGACCCAACGTCAACTCCGCCATTCAATCATGGTTGATCTATCTCTCTCCCCTAACCCCATTCTCCTGCCTTCTCCCCATAAACTCTGACACCTGTGCTAATCAAGAATCTATTAAAAATATCCTCTGACTTGGCCTCCACAACCTTCTGTGGCAAAGAATTCCACAGATTCACCACCCTCTGATAACAGAAATTTCTCCTCATTAGGAGGAATTCCTCCTCATTAGAATTCTTCCTAAAAGAACGTCTTTTAATTCTCAGGCTATGACCTCTAGTCCTAGACTCTCCCGCTAGTGGAAACATCCTCTCCACATCCACTCTATCCAAGCCTTTCACTATTCTGTATGTTTCAATGAGGTCCTCCCTCGTTCTTCTAAACTCCAGCGAGTACAGGCCCTGCGCTGACAACCGCTCATCATATGTTAACCTACTCGTTCCTGTAAACCTCCTCTGGACCCACTCCAGAGCCAGCACATCTTTCCTCAGAAATGGTATCCAAAATTGTTCACAATATCCCAAATGCGGCCTTACCAGCGCCTTATAGAGCCTCAACATTACATCCCTCTTTTTGTATACAAGCCCTCTTGAAATAAATGCTAGCATTGAGTTTGTTTTCTTTACTACTGTCAGTCTACCCCACGACAGAAGGGGAAGAGGGAGGAGTTGTACAGTTCGATGGCCACAGGGAAAACGGAACTCCCGTGGCGTTCTGTGCTGTAGGTTACACTCACCTCTATCCATTCAATTACAAAGTCAGCAGAAAAGACATGTGGAGGGCAGGTATGTATTTTAGCTCTTTACCAGTTTTGTGTTAAAATGACGCCATAAATGTTTCTATATTTATTTTCCATGAACTGAAAAAAATTAAATCCCACACAAAATTATCTAATGATGCTTATTAAATAATGAATTTGAAAAAAAATCATGCATTACATTGTTCATCTGAATTTGATGTAATTAACCATAGAATAAGAGGGGACAGGATGGATTTTTTAAAATGAATAAATAGGTCAGCATGTTGAATACACTGGGTGCAGGGGCACGAGGAGCAGATTCAATGCTGATTTTCAAAAAAAAATTGGACAAATACATAAAAGGAAATAAAATATTGAGAAGAACTGTTGAGTGGAACAAACTGAATAGTTTGAGAGAACTGGCTCATTTGTCGAAACAGAATCAGCCGCTGTGCAGTATTAGTCTATGACTCAGTGCATCAATTTATTCAACGATCGGTCCATATCGTTTGAGAATAGTTAATTAGTCAACGGTATATATTGTGTTTTGCTGTTGCAATTTTCACCTTCAAAATTAAGACTGGATTCATAAAACAAACTGAATGTTCCCAAACAAAAAGAGATTTACTCGACACCAAAGCCAAAATTAGCTGTTTCCAAATAGTCTAGCTGCAGCATTTTAGTAACAATCGCAGCTGAAATGTTAACTAAAAATCACTCAATTCACAAGGGCAGGATCAATCTTCGATATGGCCATTTAGCTTAGTAACATTGTGCTCAGTTATTGTAGATAGATACATTACCACGGCATGAAACTTCACGTAGCAAGGTTTGCAGACAGGTTTGATGTTCACCATCACATAAATCTCTCCTGCAAGGACACAGTCACACTCAAAGCAGCAGAAGTGCTTCAAGTGCCAGTTCTGGCCTTCAGCCTGGGTATATTCATTGCTGAATATCATCTGGGGAGTGAGAAAGAGACACGGCAATGATAAGAACAGCAAATTCAGGTCTACATTAATTAATTACAATACGTCATAGTAATAGAAAATAGAATTGTGATTACATTCCAGAATGAAAAATCTCACAAAAGTAATTTGATTAATTCACATCCTCTAGTGCCTGAGGGATAAAGAACATAATCCAAAACATAGAGAGACACAAAAAGCTGGAGTAACTCAGCGGGTCAGACAGCATCTCTGGAGAAATGGATTAGGTGACGTTTTGGGTCGAGACCCTTCTTCCCGATCCGATATGCCAGTTATTCCTTTTCTCCAGAGATGCTGTCTGACCCGCTGAGTAACTCCAGCATTTTGTGTCTATCTTTAGTTTAAACCAGCATCTGCAGTTCCTTCCTACATATAATCCAAAGCATGGTTTATTTTGCAGCCTTTTGTGCAGGTTGTCTATTGTCACAGGAGGCTCATGGTGGATGCCATATCTCTTGCCCAACATTTATCGCTGGAACATCTAGATAACAAGGACACCTACGCCCGACTCCTATTTATGATAACCCTGTCTTCAACACTACAATCCTAATCAAACTCGTCACCATATGCCTGGACCTAGAAGTCAACACCCCTCTCCAACTGCATACTTGGCTGGTCAGTTCCTGTGGATTGGAGGGCAGCTAATGTTATCCCACTTTATAAGAAAGGAGGGAGAGAGAAAACAGGGAATTATAGACCGCCTGACATCGGTGGTGGGGAAGATGCTGGAGTCAATTATAAAAGATGAAATAGTAGCACATTTGGATAGCAGTAACAGGATCGATCCGAGTCAGCATGGATTTATGAAGGGGAAATCATGCTTCACTAATCTTCTGGAATTTTTTGAGGATGTAACTAGGAAAATGGGCAAGGGAGAGCCAGTGGATGTAGTGTACCTGGACTTTCAGAAAGCCTTTGATAAGGTCCAACATAGGAGATTAGTGGGCAAAATTAGGACACATGGTATTGGGGGTAGAGTGCTGAAATGAATAGAAAACTGGTTGACAGACAGGAAACGAAGAGTAGGGATTAACGGGTCCCTTTCAGAATGGCAGGCAGTGGCTAGTGGGGTACCGCAAGGCTTGGTGCTGGGACTGCAGCTATTTACAATATATATTAATGATTTAGATGAAGGGATTAAAAGTAACATTAGCAAATTTGCAGATGACTCAAAGCTGGGTGGCAGTGTGAACTGTGAGGAGGATGCTATGGGGATGCAGGGTGACTTGGACAGGCTGGGTGAGTGGGCAGTTGCAGTTTTATGCAAATAAATGTGAGGTTATCCACTTTGGTGGCAAAAACAGGAAGGCAGATTATTATCTGAATGGTATAAAGTTAGGAAAGGGGGAATTACAACGTGATCTGGGTGTCCTTGTTCATCAGTCACTGAAAGTAAGCATGCAGGTACAGCAGGCAGTGAAGAATGCGAATGGCATGTTGCCCTTCATAAAAAGAGTTGAGTATAGCAGCAAATACCTTCTGTATTTGTATAGGGCCCTATTTGTATAAGAGTTGTATAGGGCCCTAGTGAGACCGCACCTGGAGTATTGTGTACAGTTTTGGTCAGCAAATTTGAGGAAGAACATTCTTGCTATTGAGGGAGTGCAGCATAGGTTCACAAGATTAATTCCCGGGATGGCGGGACTGTCATATGTTGAAAGAATGGAGCGAATGGATTTGTATGCACTGGAATTTAGAAGAATGAGAGGGGATCTTATTGAAACATATAAGATTATTAAGGGTTACACAAAAAAGCTGGAGAAACTCAGCGGGTGCAGCAGCATCTATGGAGCAAAGGAAATAGGCAACGTTTCGGGCCGAAACCCTTCTTCAGTCTGAAGAAGGGTTTGGTGCCATTTCCCCTGTATCGCACGAGTTTTCAATCGATTCTCCAGCATCTGCCGGCGATTATTAAGGGATTGGAGTTGTGGGGAGGAGGAGGACGTGGTCCACCCTGGAGGAGGATCAACCCGGCGGCACAATGATAAGATCAAATGAACAATTGATCTATAATGTAGGCCAATCCATCAGACAAAATGGCTTCCCCACCATCGACTCAATCTACACTTTATGCTGTCTCAGGAAAGCAGCCAACATAATTAAAGATATTTTCTTTCACTCTGTTTATGTCATCTTCTCCCCCTACCAATCATGAAGATCCAAAAGTTTGAAAGCTCATAGCAGCAGATTTAGGAACAGCTTCTTCCCTGCTGTTATCAGACAACTGAACGATCCTCGCATTGGTCTCGATCTGTCAATCTATTTCATCGTAGATCTTGGAATTTGCTCTGTGGAGAAAGGGCCCGTCTCACTTACACCATTTTTTTCGGCGACTTGCCGGCACCTGTCATGGTTGCAGCAATTCGCCGAAAATGTGCAAAATGTTGAAAATCCAGCGGCGACCAGAAAAAGGTACGACTCTTTGGGCGACTACTCACGACCATACAGGCGTCACCCCGCGCGCGACATGTCGCCTGTATGGTCGTGGTGACGTCCGTTTGGTCGTGAGTAGTCGCCCAAAGAGTTCTACCTTTATCTGGCCGTCGCTGGATTTTCAACATGTTGAACATTTTCGGTGACCTGCTGCGACTATGACGGGTGCTGGCAAGTCGCTGAAATAAATCGTATAAGTGGGACAGGCCCTTAATGCAATAACATTTATTCTGCACTCTGATATCCTTTTCTTTGCACTATCCATTGTACTGTCGTACAGAGACAACAAAATGCATTACTGTCATTGATTGTACTCATGGATTGTATGATTGTATGATTGGACTGGATAGATTGTAAACTAATATTTTCACTGTATCTTAATAACCCTATACCAACCAAACAAGATGTCTTAAAGACAAAATAACTGGGAATATTTCGGAAAAGGGGAGAGGATCGAAGAAACAAAACTACTCTTTACAAAGGGCAACCCCAATAAACTGTGGGAATCACAGTAAGAAGGGTGTAGACTCGATCACAGGATGTTAGTGCCTCTTAGGTACACAAAAAAGCTGGAGAAACTCAGCGGGTGCAGCAGCATCTATGGAGCGAAGGAAATAGGTAACATTTCGGGCCGAAACCCTTCTTCAGAAACGTTGCCTATTTCCTTCTCTCCATAGATGCTGCTGCACCCGCTGAGTTTCTCCAGCTTTTTTGTGTACTTTCGATTCTCCAGCATCTGCAGTTCCTTCTTAAATACTGTTAGTGCTTCTTATTGTGTCCACACGGGACATTGCATACCGATTCACAAATAACCAACAGGGTACATTCGTTCAAGAGGTTGGTTCTGAAATTGTCATTGCTAAACTGAATATCAACTCTACTAATAAGATTAGAAGCAAGTGGAATTCTCTGCCGGTTCTCTGGAATGCTTTCAAGAGAGAGCTAGATATGACTTAAAAATAGCGGAGTCAGGGGATATGGGGAGAAGGCAGGAACGGGGTACTGATTGGGGATGATCAGCCATGATCACATTGAATGGCGGTGCTGGCTCGAAGGGCCGAATGGCCTACTCCTGCATCTATTGTCTATTGCCAAGTTCTGGAAAAGGAGTATGGCAGGGTTATGAGTATTAAAAGCACAAGCAAAGTAAAGATGACAACAATTATTTTGTTGAAGGAACCTGCACTTTTGCCAAGCATAATTATGTAGAAGACAAGTTAAGAAACAAACATTGGTCTTCCAGTTGAACTTTGATCAGTTGTAATCATTTACAAGAAATTTAGGAGTATAAAGTGAAGGGGGGTGGGGGTGCCTGATAAACAGAGACGTTATCTTCACTTTCAAACATATATTGCATGAAAGATTCTTTGTGGAATTCCAGACATCTCTCAGCTTTTAATTTCTAGTCAGTGATGTGGCAAGATTGAGTGGATTGCACATGGTAAAGTCAGTAAGCTGAGAACATGCTTCAATGACTTGGACAGGACATCAGACTAATGGGCATACCAACAAAAAAATGTACCACAGTGCCATCTACAGGGCAAAGCTCAAACTAAAAGCCAGAAGAAAAATGGAATAAGCATCTGGGGTACACAAGAGGCAGGATGCGTGGGTTTTACCTGTAAACTTAAGGTGTTGCAGAAAATAACGAGCTATGAACCTGCAGCTTTTATTGCTTTGCAGACTACAAGGAGAATGGGAAAGCAAACATGCCATTCGGTAGGGATGAAATATCTTTAGTGTGGGAGTTTGGAAAAATAGTAGGAACTGCAGATTTGGGTTTAAACCATAGACAGACACAAAAAAGCTGGAATAATGCAGTGGGACAGGCAGCATCTCCTTCTCTCCAGAGATGCTGCTTGTCCTGCTGAGTTACTCCAGCTTTTTGTGTCAACCTTTGGAAAAATAGTTAATATGGATAAACAAGGAAGTTTTCAAAAAGAGAAACTGCTGGAGTAACTCAGCTGGTCGTGTAGCATCTCTGGAGAACATGGATAGGTTTTGGGTTGGAACAAGCTGGAAAGGACAAAGTCTGGCAAGTTACTGGTAGATAGAAATAACACACGTTTTTAATAGACAGGTGGTTGGACAAAGGCCAGAGGTTGAATGACAAAAAGTATGAGATGAGAATAGAAGAAGTGCAGGTTGTGAAGCCAGAGGAAGGAACTTAAGATCATAAGAGATACCTGCAGGGGGGAATAATCACATTTACTTAAGAACGAGGACATCTCGGATGTCCTAGAATGGAAAGCCTCATCTTAGGAGCAGATTCGGCATGGACAGAGACATTGAGAGTAAACACTAAATGGTGGAGTAACTCAGCAGGACAGGCAGCATCTCTAGAGAGAAGGAATGGCTGACGTTTTGGGTCGACACCCTTCTTCAGACTGTCTATCTTCGATTTACACCAGCATCTGCAGTTCCTTCCTACACAAAGAAATTGAGAGTAGCGGATAACATCATTGCAGACTGGGCAGAGGTGGAGACCACATAACTGTGGGAGTTAGTAGGTTTGTAGTAAAGGGCAGTTGATAGTCTGTCCCCTGATGGAGATAGTGAGATCAAGAAAGGGGAGAGAGGTATCAGAGTTGGTCCAAGTGAATTTGAAGGCAGGGTGGAAGTTGGTGGTAAAGTTAATGCAATGCACGAGTTCTGCATGGGTGCAGGAGGCAGCCCTGATGCAGTCAAAACTGTAGTGGGGAAAGAGTTAGGTGATGGTGTCAGTGTAGGTTTAGAACAAGGTCTGTTCAACAACAAACAAAAAGGCAGGCATACTTGGGGCCCATGTGAGTGCCCAACGCTACACCTTTCACTTTAATAAAGTGAGACGAGTCAAAAGAGAAGTTGTTGAGCGCAAGGACATGTTTGGCCAGGTGGAGGAGAGTGTTAGTACAGAAAAATTGATTCGGTTTTTGTTCAAGGACGAACTGGAGGACCTTAAAACCTTTCTGGCGGGGGATGGAGATGCAAAAAGTCCATGGTAAAGATGGGCATTGAGAGCCTAGAAATTGAAAGTTATTGAAGAGTTGAAGGACATGCGAGGTGTTTCATATGTAGGTCGGTAGATACTGGACAAGGGGGCCATAGGATGGGCTCAAAGTAATTGGAGATGAGCTCAGAGAGGCAGGAGTGGGCAGCAATGCCAGTGCAGTCTTGATTGAAGATTTTGGTTGAAGCAAGCAGTGTGGGACTGGGGAACAATACATTTGGAGGTAGATAAAAAATGCTGGAGTAACTGAGCGGGACAGGCAGCATCTCTGGAGAGAAGGAATGGGTGACGTTTCGGGTTGAGACCCTTCTTCAGACTGATGTCAGGGGAGGAGCCGGGACAGAGATAGAATGTAGTCGGAGACGGTAAGACTAGTGGGAGAACTGGGAAGGGGGCGGGGATGGAGAGGGAAAGCAAGGGCTATCCTGAAGTTAGAGAAGTCAATGTTCATACCACTGGGGTGTAAACTACCCAAGCGAAATATGAGGTGCTGTTCCTCCAATTTGCGCTGGGCCTCACTCTGACAATGGAGGAGGCCCAGGACAGAAAGGTCAGATTGGGAATGGGAGGGGGAGTTGAAGTGCTGACTGAGCCACCAAGATATCAGGTCGGTTAAGTCAGACTGAGCAGAGGTGTTGTGCGAAACGATTGCCGAGCCTGCACTTGGTCTCGCCGATGTAGAGAAGTTGACACCTGGAACAGCGGATACAGTAGATGAGGTTGGAGGAGGTGCAAGTGAACCTCTGCCTCACCTGGAACGACTGTTGGGGTCCTTGGATGGATCGAGGGGGGAGGTAAAGGGACAGGTGTTGCATCTCTTGCGGTTGCAGGGAGGGGGTGGTTTGGGTTGGAAAGGGTGAGTTGTCCAGGGACTAACAGAGGGAACGGTCTCTGCACAAAGCAGAAAGGGTTGGAGATGGGAAGATGTGGCCAGTAGTGGGATCCCATTGGAGGTGGCGAAAGTGTTGGAGGATTATATGCTGTATGCGATGGCTGATGGGGTGGAAGGTGAGGACAAGAGGGACACGGTCCTTGTTATGAATGGGGGGAGGAGGAGCAAGAGCGGAGCTGCAGGATATCGAGGAGACACTAGTGAGAGCCTCATCTATAATGGAAGAGGAGAACCCCCGTTTCCTAAAGAATGAGGACATCTCTGGTATGGAACACCTCATCCTGGGTGCAGATGCAGTGTAGACGGAGGAATTGGGAGTAGGGGATAGTCTTTACAGGAAGCAGGGTGGGAAGAAGTGTCATCAAGATAGCTATGGGAGTCAGTAGGTTTGTAGTAGATGTCGGTCAATAGTTTGTTTCCTGTGATGGAGACGGTGAGATCTAGAAATGGTAGGGAAATGTCGGAGATGATCCAAGTGAATTTGAGTGCAGGATGGAAATTAGTCATGAAGTTGATGAAGCCAGTGAGTTCTGCATGGGTGCAGAGGTAGCACCAATACAGTTGTCAATAGGATAGAGTCAAGGTATGTGGAAATTAATTTTGTGGGACATGAACAAGCAGAAACAATGGGTCTGCCAGGATAGTTCTGTTTGTGGATTTTGGGTTGGAGGCTGTGGACAGAAGATCATCTGAAATGAGGTGATTGGTAACAGTCTGGGTGAGGATGGCCTGGTGTTCACCTGTGGGGTCATGGTCAAGGGGTAGGTCTGAGAGGCTTCAGGAGCTGGTGCCTGGCCTCAGCATGGTAGATGCCAGCCTGCTAGACTACAATGGCAGCTCCCTAGACTGCGCTGTTGGCATTGTTGTTGAGTGAGTGGAGGGCTGTGGGTTCACAGAGGGCATCATTGGTGTGCGTAAGAGGAGTACTGAAGTCAAGACAGTCATGCCAGTTGTTGGGAAAAGAAAGATCCAGAGAACGTAGGAGGCCGACAGAGAGAGTCCGTGAGGAGGAGGAGGAGGAGGAATGTTGGTGATGGGAGAAGGGGTCAATAGACAATAGGTGCAGGAGGAGGCCATTTGGTCCTTCGAGCCAGCACCGCCATTCAATGTGATCATGGCTGATCATCCTCAATCAGTTCCTGCATTCTCTCTTCCCATCAGAACTGCCCCCTCCATCGACTACTTTAAGTCGAGACTTAAAACTCATCTTTACTCTCAAACCTTTCTTGACGTCCTCGGAGTGAGGGCTATACATATGTATTTATGTATGTACGTAATCTATGAACCAATGTTGTTTAACGTTAGTACATCCACCAATGTAAAGCACTTTGGCCAACGAGAGGTGTTTTTTAAATGTGCTATAGAAATAAAGTGACTTGACTTGACTCCCCATATCCCATGACTCCGCTATCTTTAAGAGCCCTATCTAGCTCACTCTTGAAAGTATCCAGAGAACTGGCCTCCTGAGGCAGAGAATTCCACAGACTTACAAACTATCTATGAGAAAAAGTGTTTCCTCATCTCCGTTCTAAATGGCTTACACCTTATTCTTAAACTGTGGCCCCTGGTTCTGGACTCCCCCAACATCGGGAACATGTTTCCAGGCTCTAGCGTGTCCAAACCCTTAACAATCTTATATGTTTCAATAAGATGCCCTCTCATCCTTCTGAACTCCAGAGTGTACAAGCCCAGCTGCTCCATTCTCTCAGCATAGGACAGTCCCGCCATTCCTGGAATTAACCTTGTAAACCTACGCTGCACTCCCTCAATAGCGAGACGCTGCACTGCTGGTCTGACTGGGAGACGAACAGACAAAGGCCCAAAGGCAGGAGCGACAGAAGAAGAGCTCAACATCGCGTCTGGCTTGATACTCATTAGAGTGATGGCATGGGGTACACAGGTAAGTTCAAGAGATGCTGCCCGACCTGCTGAGTTGCTCTAGCACTTTGTCTTGTTTTTTTACACACATGTAATATGTTTTTCATATTGCTCTGCTGATCTGAGTAAATAAATCGGGCTATATAATAGAACGGCTGGTTACCTTTTTGCCCATCTGTTTAAATTAGTCTTTTCCATTGTCAGTAAAACACAAAACATTGAAATCCATTGTTTTTCATTCCATAAATGCTTTTATTGTTAAGGAGTTCCGCTCAAAAGTCCATTGAAAAAAGACTTTGTTTTCCACAAAACAAGAGCGTTACATATGTCTACATTTCCTATTGTGTTCATGAACTATAATTATTTTGAGCTCCCAGTTAAAAAAAAATAATTGGGTGGCCATTAAAAATGAAAATAGATTTTAATTAAAATTTGCTTCCTTGGTACACGGTTAACTTCACTCTAAGAACGAATAGTGTATAATATACCATAATTGCAGGAAGTTGGATTAGTTAGAATATATTGCAATTGTTCATCGGATATTAGTTTTTATTTCAAGATTACCTCAGCAATAAAGTTAACATGTGTATTCTTAACTTGCTCCTGCTGTTTGAATTTTTTTTTTAAAAAGAACAATTGATCTAAACAGTTTCTAACAATGGCTTCCCTGTGGATTTTCACCATGAGTAATTTTCCACTGAGAAGAGTTTAGGAAGGTCAGGTCTTGCAGTCAGCAGGTTCTTGCACGCTATGTGAATAGCCAGATTTTCAAGGGACTAAGCCAGAACCTGCTATCTAACAGCTTTCCCCAGAGGCCTTACAGTAAGTGTACTGCATATCACAAGTACCTGTGTAAGAAATTTTATATACGTGATGAAGCAGGCCCTTGCAAATGCTTTGTTGCCAAGTTAAACAATCGCTTTCCAAATAGAAAAATATGCTGTCATTCTCATGTGAAATCCTTTCCTATTAAAGAGCACAGAAAGGCTGCAAAACATCTTCCCCAAGAAAGTGGAAGTATGCAGTCTGCGTCCTTTTCACTTTATGGAAAATAGGAACACACCGTTAGAATTTCAGCTTCTTGACTGTTGACACTTCTGAATGAGCTCGTTCTTTTATATTTAGCTCCTGCAGGGCACTTTTCCTCATGTGATTGTGCATGGCCTTCCTGTTTGCAAAATCTCACTTCAAATGCATTATTCCTTTGCAAGGACACTTGAAGAAGTTACTTACCATGAACTATTGTTTGCTGAAGTTCATTCAACATACACAGTGGGTCTGCAGCCTCACACCTAGCCAGTGATCTGTGGCTTAAGGAGGTGACTGCTCTATCTATTCATGCTGGAAGGCATTTATTTTAAAATTTTCTTCACATTCCAGTTTTATGCTTCAAAGGATTTTAGTAGTATTTTGGCAGCTGTGCCTGTGTACAATCAATTTAACTGTGGAATACTACTCATGAAGGCCATCACAGTTGTTCAATTACAGGCGAACTATAGGCCAGTTTCAGTAAAAGCCCCCAGCAAAGTGTACCTTCTGGCCATTGATTTTGTAATAGAAAGGAAAGGACAAGTTTCAAGCTCCAGAGAAATGTTGCACCCTCAATTAATCTCAAGTTGAATGTAAGAGCAAGATTTTAGGTAAAAGGGGGCAGTTATTTCAACTTTCAATATATATATATTACATTATATCAATGGTTTCACTAGACATCACTGACTGCTGGGAGTTGGAGAAAATTAAAAAGTGGAATTCAGAAACCAGAGTTTTATATGGAAGAATAGCTGCAGGATGTATTGTTATTTCTCATTAAAGAAAAAGCCTAAATGTATACCTGGATTTCCATGACAGAGAATATTACAAGGATATGTTGAAATTGCACATTTCCTTCTACCTTGTAGGAGGGAATATTGTGCTGTTTTTGTGCTATACCCGTATCATGCATCTAGGCACAAACACAAAATAAAACAGCTTGTAGATCAGTGGTGAGCCTATCGTAGTTGGTTTATTGAAGCACACTGAGGAAACACACTGAGCAAACCCAAAGTGTTTCCAAGATTCAAAGTAGTTGCAGCATTTTATATTCTCATGACCCAATGGTTACTTGTAGAGTTGAAATAAATGATCACTGTCTGGAACCTTTCATCTTTGTCTTACCCCAGAGTTGACTTTAGCCTTACACTTCCTGTTTTGAAAATCTCTCCCATATATCGAACAAATAGATCCATTTATGTCAATATCCCTGTAGGGAGAATTGATGGGGTCTACTTATTAAAAAAGGGCATCCATTAACTTCTGGCAGACTTGCCTGCTGAACATAGTGACAAAGAGCAGTTGTAATCTCAAGGTTGCGACAGATAAGAACATAGACAGAACCGCAAACAACTATCCCCCCCCTCAATAGATGAGTAAACCTGCTTTTCATCAGAGTGTATTAATTTTAGCTGTTTTAATTAAGCTGTGCCGTGAAAGCTAAATACAATGACACATCTATTTATTACCATTCTAACATCCTATGTTGGCCATTTTCCCCATCATGCTGCCCCAGTAAGTGAGCTCTAGGGTTAACCAGATTATTAATTACTCATCTTCCTTACAAATTTCAAATTTCAAAACTCCAAACCACATACCTCATCACAGCCAGCACACCGTGGTTTCTCGGTGTCACAATAGTGACGGCCACAGTACAGTTTGCCCTTCTTCCAAAAGTAGATCATATCCACGAGCAGCTCGCTACAGATGCAGCAGACAAAGCAAGCAGGGTGCCACAGCTTGTCGTAGCCAGCACGCTCTGCAAACACTGCTGGGTCTCCCTTCTTCATGTTCAACTTGCATCGGAAGCACGCCTAGAACAAGAACAACATTCAATCATCAGAGACCAGAAAATAGACAAAAATCTGTTACTAAGTCGAGAAATAAAAATAAGGCTCTCAGGTTAAAGTGCCAAGACCAAGTGCGATGAGGCTACTTAATTTATTAAATTCCAGATAGAGAGAGTTACTAGACTGAATACAGAAGTAATAAAAACAGAATGTGTAGGAAGGAACTGCAGATGCTGGTTTGAACTGAAGATAGACACAGAATGCTGGAGTAACTCAGCGGGTCAGACAGTATCTCTTGAGAGAAAGAATGGATGGCGTTTCGGGTCAAAACCCTTCTTCAGATTTGGAGTCTGAAGAAGTCACCCATTCCTTCTCTCCTGAAATGCTGCCTGTCCTGCTGAGTTACTCCAGCATTTTGTGACTAATTAAAAAAAAAAAAAAGTGCCTAGAGACACACAGAGGGTTAGGCAGCAGCTGTGGAAAGAGAAACAAAGTTATGTTTCAGGTCAAAATGCTTCATTGAAGTGCTATTGAATCACAAGAGAGACCACGGGAAAACTATAGCGGTGACAAATTTTGTCTTCACTAGACATATACACAAGCTCAAACAAAAATAACTGGAGAGATAAAAAATTATGAAGGATTTAACCTGAAATTGTAACTCTGTTTCTCTTTACACTGTTGGTCTGTGGCCTGCTGAAAACTTCCAGCATTTTCTGTGTTATTTTGGATTTTAACCATCTGCAGGTTACTTGATTTTCCTTTGGGTGTCCTTTTAAAATTATACTGTGAAGTTTCTTGCCCCTATACAAGCCTAGATGGCAGCACCTATGTCATTGAATCACAGTGGGAAAACAGCAGAAACTCATAGCCGAATTACATTATAGACACAATTAGTTCACAGCAGATATGTTGAAGTAACAATGATTGGCCAGAGGTCACAAGTAGGAATCCTGGTGTCCCCACCTTCCATTTACAAGCCATCAAGGCCAGTTTCAGATTCTCTACACATTGCCTCCCAGCTGAGCTAGTTAACAAGAGCTGGAAATGAACTCAAGATTGTATCAAACAATATGGTTTAGGGCACAACCCATAATGCATTGCCCAATTCGAACATAAAGTGTTTTTTTTTCTCTACCATAACAACTGACATTAAATCAAAAAAAGTCACAAAACACTGAAGTAACCTAGCAGGCCAGCAAACATCTCTGGAGAACGTGGTGGGTAGGTGAGACAGGCGAGATGGATAGGTCTGAAGAAGGGTCTTGACCCGGAACGTCACCCATTCCTTCTCTCCAGAGATGCTGTCCATTCCGCTGAGTTCCTCCAGCATTTTGTGTCTACCTTCGATTTAAACCAGCATCTGCAGTTCTTTCCTACACATGGATAGGTGACATTACGGTTGGCCTTACCTGTGTGAAATATTTGACCGCACCTCAATTGTCAATAATCTGTGAAGGAGTTCTCCCAGTATTCTGGGCAACACTTATCCATTATCAAACATGAATAACTTAACATATCATGGAACATTATTGCTCATAAATAAGTTGCCACAGTTACTAATATGTTGACCCTGAATATTTAGCAAAATATACGTGGTATTTAAATGCTTTGGGTCAATTGGGGACATCAATAAGGCACCAAATTAGACATTCAATCTTTCTTTAGTTTGGGAATTGGAAAAGACAACATCATCCTTGGACCAGAATCCGCCTGGAACGGCCGGCTCACCCACTGCGGACCGAGGACCCACGGAAACCCACCCGGAGGGCCGGTGAGCAGACCGGTGGCGGGAGGGAGTGCACAGCCTAGATGGTGTAGTGGGCCGCTGGAGGCCCTGCAGTAGTTGGACCAGGCGCTGCTCCAAGAGGCCAAGCACGTGGGCCAGACGCAGCCTACAATGGTGGAGCAGCGGCGGAGGACACCACGACTACGCTTGGCCAGGCCGACCCTGCAACGCCCTATTGATGCCCAGTCTGAAATAATTTATTGATCTGGTTGAGAATCAATAGCTAAAACCTTAATAATTCTAATATAATTACAGATATTGGAAATTAATCTATATTTGACTACCAAATGCATAACCAGTAGATCATGGAGTGATGTGTTCAGTCTTAACAATCTACAGAAAATCATGTTAAATGTCTTTAAATATCAAGAGTTAAACACAAATGCCAAATGAAAGGGTTTAATAAAAGCATTGCTTACTGTTCCACTTTAGCAAAGAAACTATAATATGTTCTGACATATCTATAGGCAAACGACGATGACATTGAAAATGTGAAGATGAAATGCTAAGTATACAATTATTACCACTAATATATCTCTGGACAAGGCAAACCAGGGATTTTCTTACAGAAAGAAAGATGCTGTTACAAGATTAATGCAAAAGTCTTCCAAAAAAAATAATTCAGCAGCAACTTTACAGAAAACTATGAGTCACAAACTGTTTCGGCCCCATTAAAAACTGCCTAGCATTGAGGACCATGACTCACCCAGGATGACTGCAAAAACTGCTGACCTCAAGGCAAGCACTTTGCCAAATGTCTCACTTATGTTTGAAGAATGGCTTATTTTGATTAAATGAAAATGTGGCTGGCAGAGTGGCGCAGTGGTAGAGTTGCTGTCTTACAGCGCCAGAGTCCCAGGTTTAGTTCTGACTACAGGTGCTGTTTGTGTGTAGTTTGTACATTCTCCCTGTGACCATGTGGGTTTCTCCAAGATCCTCCCACACTCCAAAGAAGTGCAGGTTTGTAGGTTAATTGTCCCTAGTGTGTAGGATAGCACTAGTGTACGGGGTGATTGCAGGTCGGTGCGGATTAAGTGGGCCTAAGGGCACGTTTCCATTCTGTAACTCTAAAGTCTTAAACTCTAAACTAGTGGACTGTGGAAAAATAACATTTCTACAACTTTATATAAATTTCATAAACAAATGCAACAAAAATTAATAATGGCGCTCTGGTGTCTGGCATAGAAATGAGCACTATGTCCGCACCTTAAAGCTATGTAGTGATCTCAATCAATGTGTGAACAAAGCACTTTGCTAATTCTGGAAGAGCTTTCTAACATGCTATTGTGGAATTTGTTCTCCCCTGTTGAAAGGCTGACTGCAATGAAAATAATGGAAACAATGCCATACATCCTAATCCCCAGTTACACAAAAACTTTAGACATGATCACATTGTGGAGTTCTTAAATCAATATTAAAAATCCGGAAGGTTTGAGAGCAGGACCATTTATTTCAATTGTTAGCGTGCAACACCTCGCTAGATGAGCACCAAATGCTGTTGAGATGCCGAATGAAGCTGCCAAATGTTGCATTGGAGTGAAAATGAACTCACGGAATTCATAGCTTAAAAAAAAAAAAAAAATGGGTGTGGATAGAAACTGATTTGGACCTTTGGACTTTCAGATTTCCCTCACTAAATACCTGGCCTACGTACGGAAGTTGAAATTAAATTGATATGTGTGTAGAGTCAGAAAGAAGGTGGAGGTTCCCCCTCTGCTGGCCACTGGTTGTAAATACAAAAACTGGTGATAGGAAATGAATCATGTTACATTAGCTCAGAACAGTAAGAGCACAGGATCAGTGAAAGTGAGCCCGCAACAATTAAATCCAGTTAGTTGCATCAGCAGCAGGATGCCACACAAAGATACTGGAGGACCACATTCACTCTGTTAAACCGAATTTCTACAAATCTGGTTTTGTACATTAATTGTTTAACAGTAGGTTAGTCCAGTAATAAAAACATTAGATAGACACAAAATGCTGGAGTAACTCAGCGGGACAGGTAGCATCTCTGGAGAGAAGGAATGGGTGACGTTTTGGGTCAAGACCCTTCTTCCGACTAGATTTCATACTTGATAGGAGTGCAATTAGGCCATTCGGCCCATCCATCCTACTCTGCCATTCAATCACGACACCTGTACTAACCAATCTCCGACACCTGTATTAACCAACAATCCATCTCTGCCTTAAATATATCTACTGACTTTGCCTCCGCAGCCGTCTGTAGCAAAGAATCCCACGGATTCACCACCCTCTGACTAAAGAAATTTCTCCTCATCTCCGTCCTACAAGGATGTCCTTTAATTCTGAGGCCGACCTTCAGTCCTAGACTCTCCCACTAGTGGAAGCATCCTCCCCACATCCACTCTATCCAAGCCTTTCACTATTCTGTACATTTCAATTAGGTCCCCCCTCACTCTTCTAAACTCCAGCGAGCACAGGCCCAGTGCTGACAAATGCTCATCATGTGTTATCCTACTCATTCCTGGGACCATTCTTGTAAACCTCCCTGGGAATTCTGCAACAGCTCTCTTAAGTCCATTTGCCCTCCAATTTCTGAATTCTCACCCCATTTAGAAAATAATCTACACCTTTATTCCTACTACCAAAATGCATGACTCTACACTTTGCTGTCCAAATCGCTATTAAATGTTACTATAGTATCTGCCACAACTACCTCTTCTGATAGCTCGTTCCATACACCCAGCACCCCGAGTGAAAAAGTTGCTCCTCAGGTCCTTATTAAATCTTTCCTCTCCCACCTTAAACATAGGTCCTCTTGTTTTTGATTCATACTCTGGTTAAAAGACTTTCCCTTGTGATCTTTTACACTATTAGATTACATCTCCTGCACTCCTCGGAGTAAAGTCCTAGCCTGCCCACCCTCTCCCTTTTTGGCTCAAGTCCTTACACCCCCATTTACCACATTAATGTCACCCATCCTATAGCAAGTGACCAAAACTCAGTACTCCAAGTGTGGCCTCACGAATGTGTTGTGCTACTGTAATATAACGTCCCAACTTCTATACACAATACTCTGACTGATGAAGGCAAATGTACAAATGGCCTTCTTGAACACCTTATCTACCTGTGACACCACTTTCAGGGAACTATGTAGCTGCCTAGTTTACAACACTAGGGTGGCACAGGTAGAGCTGCTGCCTTACAGCGCCAGAGTCCTAGGTTCGATCCTGACTATGGGTACTGTCTGCACGCAGTTCATACGTTCTCCCTGTGACCACTGGGGTTTTCTCCGGATGCTCCGGTTTTCTCCCACACTCCAAAGATGTACGTTAAGTCACTTTGGTAAAATTGTAAATTGACCCTAGTGTGTAAGATAGTGCTAGTTTTTTATGGGGTGATTGCTGGTCAGCGCATACTCGGTGGACCAAAGGACTTGTTTCTGCCCTGTGTCTCTGAAGTCTAAAGTGTAAAATCTAAATGCACTCCAAGGTCCTGCCATTCACTGTGAAACTCCTGCCCTGTTTTTACTTCCCAAACTGCAGAACATCACATATTTGCATTCAACTTCATTTGCCATTCCTCAGCCCACTTGCCCAGCTGATCAAGATCCTGTGGTCATTTTAGATAAGCATCTTCATGGCCTATGATACTCACTTTTAGTGTCATCTGCAAACTTACTAATCATGCCTTGTACATTCTCGTCCCAATAATTGATATGAACCACAAGATGGTAATGGGCCCACCACCGATCCTTAAGGCACACCACTCATCGTTACAGGCCTCCCGTCCGAAAAACACCTTTCACCACCATCCTCTCCTTCCTTCTGTGAAGCCAATTCTGCACCTGGTATGCTAGCTCTCTCTGGAGCTCACCCAAAAAAAAGAATTTCAATCAAGCAAAATATCAGTGCAAGGCACAAGGAAATACGTGAATGGGAGAAGCGCAGGAGAGAGAGAGAACTTTTAATTGTATCTAGGGATTACCGATACTGAGTTATTAGAATCTCTTTGAGCTGATAGTAACACCATGGCAGGACTTGGGAAATCCACAAGCATTTGTAGTGCATTCAAGAATTTAACGAAAATACAATATTTAGCCATTAACACTCAGTCTACGTTTGAGACAGATAGAGGGATATACTCAGTCTACCTGTCCCGCTGAGTAACCCAAAACATCACCCATTCCTTTTCTCCAGAGATGCTGCCCGACCTGCTGAGTTATTCCAACTGTTTGTGTCTATCATTGGTTGAAACCAGCACCTGTAGCTCCTCTTTATACAATATCCAGGCTCTGGGGTGCTCTGCCTCTCGGCTATTGATAGCAGAGTACAGTGGAGAGGTTATAGTAGAGAGGGTTAACTGACACTATTGCACAAACAACATGATAGAAATCTCTGGGTATTTCAGGCCCTGCTTAAAATGAACAGGGCCTGAATTTATTAAATTTAGTTCTATAAACAACTGAAAAATGCTTTACTGGATTTAAACAAAGATCAGAACTCGAAAGAGGCCTAATGTGAACTTTCCAAATGAAAAGATCCAGGGGCTAGGTATTCAACGTACAAAGGCAATTTCACTAAAACAGATACACACATATATCCTTGTTCTATCATGTCAGCTGTTGCATTCTCTTCATCTCAAGAGTCTTTTAAACCAACAAGATACAGCTCGCAGGAACATCATTGAGAGTCATACCACACAGAAAATGGCCTTTCGGCCCAACTCGCCCCTGCCAACCATGGTTGCTAGTCCCACCTGCCTGCATTTGGCCCATAATCCCATTAGCCTTTCCTATCCATGCACCTGTCCAAATGTCTTTCAAATGTTGTTATTGTACCTCCACTGCAGCCCATTCCATATACACATCACCCTTTGTGTGAACACGTTGCCCTCAGATTCCTATTAAATCTTTCCCCTTTTGCCATAAATCTGTGTCATCTTGTTCTTGATTCCTCTACCTGGGGTAAAAGACTGCGTTTACTCTATCTATTCCCCTCATGATTTTTTACCCCTCGATATGATCACCCCTCATCCTCTTGTGCTCCAAGGAATAAAGTCCTAGCCTGTCCAAACTCCCCCTATAGCTCAGGCCCTTGAGTTCTGGCAACACCCTCATATTTTCTCTGCACCATTTGCTTAATGACATTCTTCCTAAAACTGACCAAAACTGAACACAATGCTCCGAATACAAACTCACCAACATGTTGTACGACTAACATAACATACCAACCTCTATATTCAGTGTCTGCCGAGACCGTTCCCTCCACAACTCCCTGCTTCACTCATCCTTTCTCACCCAAACCATCCCCTCCTGAGGTACCTTCCCCTGCAACCGCAGGAGATGCAACACCTGTCCCTTTACCTCCCCTCTCGACTTTGTCCACGGACCTAGACAGTTCTTTCAGGCGAGTCAGAGGTTCACTTGCACCTCCTCCAACCTCATCTACTGTATCCACTGTTCTAGGTGTGGACTCCTATATATCGGCGAGACTAAGAGCAGACTGGGCGATCGTTTCACTGGACACCTTTGCTCAGCACAGCTTGGCCTACTCGTGATGTCCCGGTTGCCAAGCACTAACTCCCCCTCCCATTCCACACTGACCTTTCTGTCCTGGGCCTCCTCCGCTGTTAGAGTGAGGCCCAACACAAATACGACGAACAGCACCTCATATTTCACTTGGGCATCTTACAACCCAGCAGCATGAAGGTTGATTCTCTCTCCCTCTCGCGTCTTAAATTGGAATGTCAGTTATACTTTACTATGATGCCACTGTTGCGCAGCTGCTAGAGCTGCTGCCTCCACTGCACCCTCGACCTGGGTTCAATACTGACCTCGGGTGCCGCAGTGTGGAGTTTGTACATTCTCCCTGTGACCCATGGGTCTCCTCCAGGTGCTTCCGTTACCTTTGGTATATGGAAGGTACGTGAGTTTTTAGGTTAATTATCCTCTGAAAATTGCCCGAGTGTGTCGGAAGTGGATGCGAATGTGGGATTACATAACTAGCGAAAGGGTGATCAATGGTTAGTGTGGACTCAGTGGGCCAAAGAGCCTGTTTCCATGCTGTATCTCTAAACTAAAGAACAAGCACAAATTTAAGGAGCATCAAAGTGGTAATTATAAGGAATGTTAAATTTGTTTCAGATTTTAAGCATGAAACCTACTATTCACATTTGCAAATCAATTCTTGACATTAACTAGTTAAAATAAAATCAGTCTACATTAGACAAAGATTTACTGTCATTCCTTTTAAGACAATGAGGAAAGTTAAAAATAAAGCAACTTTGCAAACTAGATGGTATCAGAGCATATCATTTATACCCTAATGCCAAAAATACAAGGAAAATAAAATGTAATGTTTCATTTATAAATGCTAATACTTTCAAAATATATATGATTCTAAAAACCTGAATAATAACCCCAATCCCATTGAGAAAATGTACATCTTTGAAGTGGACAAAAGTAGTTGAAAATCCACATAATGTAAAGATATTAATTTCGGTGTTTTTCATAGAAGTGCATTAACATTCAGAAACTAGACACATCATTTATAATTACAAATACAATATAGAACTTGCTCTGGATGCTTTAGCTGTTATATAGTGTTCAAGAGGAAAAAAGTCAACAAAGTTACATCTTAGTTTTCGTACTTACATATTTTGCATCCGGTTGCCCAGCCACTGATCCAACAGCAACTGTTGTACTCCTCTCACCAGCATCATTTTTGTTTGGTTCTTTAGATTGTGCCTCCAATTCATCCGGGAGTTTGACATCACCAACCCCAAGAGCCTCATTCTTGTATTTCTTCACAAACTGCTCCATCTGTTTCACCTCATTAGCAGACAGCTCGTGGCACTTTGCAGGGTCTTGATCATGAGCAGGCAGCTGCTTAACCAACTGCTTCTTGCGATACTGAGCTCCTTCCGAGCCAGCCACTGGTTGCTTCTCCTTTGGTAGCAACTCCATATACCGCACAGCCTTCAAAGGAAGAAATGAGTTGAATTATCAAAGCTTTCCAAGTTTGTGAGTCAGGCAAGATAACTTTTTTCCCTTATTTGCCTCCAAGGAAACACACAGAAGATCCAACAGCTGTCCAAAGGCAAAGTATTTCCCCAACTGAAGTCAGCACGTTTTTAATTAATGATTTTCAAACACCAGATAAAGCAATGAAATAAAAGGGCAGCTGTTGTGATACAAGAACATCTGGGATGGCAAGCAGCCAAAATATGCAGGTTTTCCATATAAAAATGGAGACACATTATTCTGGTATGTAAATACAGATAGACACTTGGATTACGTTTTCATGCATTTTTAATCCAACATTTTGTTTTGAGGTATCTGTGATCACCAGTGCAATTCTATAAATTGAAATCTTACTACCTCATATACTAACCAAAGTTGAACAATCTATAAAAATGGATGCAAACATAAAACCCTGGAGTTTATTTACTTGACAATTTGTTTCTACAGGTTAAAAGTAGTTTGAGAATAAAAACAAATTTTTAATCACATCTTTGAGAATTAATTGAGTTATGCAACATGCGATCAATATTTATCACTCACTTACCAATGCTTGATTTTGGACAGGTGGGGCCCACTCATAGGTGATGGTGTTAAAGGATGCATCCTTCTTGGCAGCTATTGGATTAGTAAGTGTCACGATGTTACGCTTGTAGACGGGGGCTCCATCAGTTTTAAGTTTTGCGATGAGACTCGTGTACTTGGTATCTTCAAAGAGTTTGCCTACTTTCTTGTCTTCTTCAGTGCTGGAAAGGACATCATGTTCTTCTTGACCACACTTACAATTGCGGCAGATCTTTCTGTGAAATTAAAGACCATGCTCAGTTCGGTGAAGTGCAGATTCTAATTATTCCAAATTAAAGATGAAAATACACCAAATTAACCTTGCAAAACTAATGGGAAAAATGTGCCCAGCATAGTGTAATGCCAGAACCGATGCAGCTTCAAATCCAGCACTTTTCCAAATGCTGCTCGGCAACTTTCCTAGTAACTAATTACAAAGTAGAAGCCACGTACCATGTTTCAGACCCTTCAGCTAAATTAGGTCAATAGAGAAGAGAAAAGACTTACAATTAATAAAAGCAAATAAAACACAACAGAAAAAACTTTATATAAAATATGACCAAACGGAGCGTAAATTTTAAACAGCATAAAAGCAATTAAGGAAACACAAAGAATGGGCATCTTTAAATAAAGATGAAAAATGAAAAATTTGATAAATTAATGCTTTAGAAATTTATGAGATGCAAACATCAATATTCAAATAATGCTGTACTTATCTGTACATCAGTTATTACACACTCATTACCAGTACATCTTTTACTTAAACATAAGCAGTTATAAATGACTAATGCCTGGTCTCCACATTAGTAGATGCTCAGCTGTGTGTCAAAAGCATCTTAGAAACCATATTTTTTCTCAAAATCTATTGCATTCTGGCATCAGTTGACATCTAGGAGTGCAGGGATGGCTGCATGAGATTCACAACTAGTGCCCCGATAGGGAACAAAATTATGACATGGACAAGTAAAACGCTTTCTGTTTGATACAAACAGCCAGCAAATAACTGCTGGAGGTATGGAATCTTTAAAGTCAACAATTGTTAACAAAATCATAAACAATTCCTCTTTATCTCACTTTCCTTAAGGGCCTGTCCCACCTGGGCGTCATTTGCGCCTCATTTACGCAACATAATTTACGCGTCATGATGCGCGCATGGCGCGTGGTGAGGAGTGGTGGCGTAGGCAGGGTAGCGCGCGGCGCCACAGGATTTTGGGATTCACAAAATCTTTACGCGCTACCAGCGCAAATTACGCCCAAATGCGACAGGCCCTTAATAGTGCTGTGTTAATAGCTGGACCTTTGGAAAATCATTGTTCCATTGTTTTAATTAATCTGAATAAAAATGGCACTGTGTCCAAATTGTATTTGTGCCACTTGGACCTTCCAGATAAAACTGCTGTTGGATTTTAAACAAAAACAGAAACCACAACTCGATCTCTTTAGATATATTTGTGCAGAAGTGGCATTGCACAGCTACCTGGGATTTTCCACTTCAGCGACATTGCACAGCTACCTGGGATTTTCCACTTATGGATATAAGAATAACAAGATGCCTGGATAATGCTTACTTCACTGAGTTATATACAGTTTCAGCATTGGCTGGTTGGTTGGCGAGTGGCAAGCTCACCAGCTCACTGTCCAAAGAGGAAAGTAGGAAGGACCCCCCCCCCCCCCGATGTCATTGTGTCAAAGTCATAGCCCCCGGCTGGCGATGGCGATCTAAACCTCCGCGGCCATTATAGCCCAATCGGGTGGTACGAGGTCGCACACCGGGTCTTGGTGTTAGAGCCCCCGGCGTGCGCTCGCAGAGTCCCGCGGCCATTCCAAGCCGCGTGGGGCAGTGGTGTCAGGCCCCGCTCCAGGAGCTCTTCGCCCCCGCAACTCGGGCGGGAGAAGGAGAAGTCGCCGCCACATCTGTATGGCCTTTTCAAAGCGGTCTCCCCCCAGGGAGCCGTGGGCTCCCGGCGCCGTCGTCCACAGACAGTGTAGAGAGCCTCCGACTCTTACGCAAGCAGCAGACAACTAAAGCACTCAGCAACAGCATCACCAGCAGCAGCGCTTCCTCATCTAGCGCTGGACCCGGCCAGCTCCGCGACGGCAACGGTGAGGAGTCGGCACCTGACACGATGAGTCAGAACCTGTCAAGAGGCCGCTCCTCGTTGCGGCCTCAACGACGCCTGAGACCCGACGATGAAAAAAAGGTCGGGTCTCCAGTGCAGGGAGAGATTTAAAAAGTTTCCCCCCACCCCCCCCCCCCCCCCCCCACACCCCCACCCCCCCACACACACACCCCAACGAAAAAAATAACAAACACTACATAAAACACAGACAAAAATAATAAAAACGCGGACAGGCTGCAGGGGCCGCTGCTGGCCAGAGCCGCGCCGCCTACCGGAAATAATTATGGATATAAGAATAACAAGATGCCTGGATAATGCTTACTTCACTGAGTTATATACAGTTTCAGCATTGGCTGGTTGGTTGGCGAGTGGCAAGCTCACCAGCTCACTGTCCAAAGAGGAAAGTAGGAAGGACAGCTTCAGAGAATTCTGTTTTATTGTGTACAATTAATTTAATTTAAAAACTTCGGTCAAATCTAAACCTTCGTAATCAGTATAGCACCAATCAGTAGGTACACCATCAAAGAAGGTTCAATGTCTCAACCACTGGCAAGGGAGACCTGTTGCAAGAAAATGTCCGAAGGGTTTTGACCCAATACGCCAACTATTCTTTCTGTCCCGAGATGCTGTCTGACCCGCTGAGTTACTCCAGCTGTTTGTGTCTATCTTCGCAGGAATAAGAAGTATCTGTATGGTCCAGGCTGGCTCTTTGAAAGCTTTTTGAAATGCACGAGGCTCCTAACTAGGTTCTCAACAGTGTAAGAATGGAGAAATTACGCAAGCTGCAGACAACTAAAGGCAACTCAACTAACACTGGTGAACCTGTAACTCAATGGCTTCAACATCTAGCGCTGTAAACCAGACCAGTGGGGATGAAAGAAGTGGGAGAGGAGTCTGGAGAACACGATGAGAACAGAACCATCAAGAATGGTGGGATGAAAGATGCGGGAATGAAAATCCAAGATGAATGCAAGAATGGGTCAAATGAACGGAAACAGTGGGATGGAAGAAGTGTAAAAACTAATCTGGGAGCTGCATCAGCTAGGTAGTTGGCTGGCACTTTGTTTGATTATCCTTTAAGTCAGAGAATAGTTTAAACCAAGCCGTGTTTATTTCATAGAGATATCTGCTTTACTGCCCATTTAAACAATTCTTAAAATGACAAAAAGCACTATAACCACTTGATGCTCACGAGCGTGGATTTTCAAAGTTTACTTTATTGCTATTATATATTTAAAGATTCCATTAAGCTGGAAAGAGTGCAGAGGTGATGTACGAAGATGCTGCCAGGACTTGTGGGACTGAGCTAAGGGAGAGATTAGGCAGGCCAGGACTTTACTCTTTCAAGTAAAGTGATCAACTTGTGAGGGAATAGGGTGATTGGGCAGAGTGTTTTTCTCTGGGCATATAAGCATAAGACAGTGTCATGTTTTGCTTTAAAGCCAAACTGGTTATTTGTGGAGTTAACAAACTCATTTATTCTGTCCAGCAGAACTCTTTCTAAAACCTTTGACAGTTTGCTGGCTAAAGCTATGGGCCTGTAATTATTTAGGCTGCCTACTTTACCAGCTTTGTCCTTAATGACCGGCACTAACAGAACAGACAACATTGTGCCTGGTAACAAGCCATGAATCATAAAGCCAGTAAAACAATTAGCAAGGAGAGGAGCTATCCTCATAGTCGCATACTTAAGATAGGCATACTTATATATATCTTGGATGTAAACATTGATGGTTCGTTTAGTAAATTTGCCGATGACACCAAGGGTTGCTAGGGTTGTGGACTGTCCAGGAGTTATGGACTTGGACCACAAGATCCCTCTGTACATCAATGTTGTTGAGGGTCATGCCATTAATCGTGTATTTCCCCCTTACATTTGACCAAACGCAACACCTCACCAACACTTGCATGGCTTAGACTCCATCTGCCGTTTCTCTGCCCATTTTGGTAGTTGGTCATTATCCCACTGTGTACATTGACAGCCTTCCTCACAGTCCCTGACCACAGCAATCTTGGTGTGATCTGTAAACTTACTAACCAACCCATGTGTGTTTATGCCCAAGTCATTTATATATAAATGACAACAGCAGCAGTCCGAGCACAGATCCCTGCAAGATTCAACTGGTCACTGACGTCCAGTCTGAATATTGTCCCTCCATCACAACCCTCTATCTTCCATCAGTAAGCTATTTCCTAATCTATACAATCAAGTCACTATTAAGAAACAAAGAACTGCATGCTGGTTAAGGTCATAATTGATAGGAGCAGAATTAGGCCATTCGGCCCATCAAGTCCACTGCCATTCAATCATGGCTGATCTATCTCTCCCATCTAACCACAATCTCCTGCCTTCTCCCCATAACCCCCGACACTCCTACTAATCAATAAACCATCTATCTTTGCCTTAAAAGTATTCACTGACTTGGCCTCCACAGTCTTCTGTGGCAAAGAATTCCAGATTCACCACCCTCTGACTAACAAATTCCTCCTCATCTCTGACCTAAGCGAACGTCCTTTAATTCTGAGGCTATGACCTCTGGTCCTAGACTCTCCCACTAGTGGAAATATCCTCTCCACATCCACTCCATCCAAGCCTTTCACTATTCTGTACATTTCAATGAAGTCCCCTCTCATTCTTCTAAACTCCAGTGAGCCCTCAAATACTCATCATATGTTAACCCATTCATACCTGGGATCATTCTTATAAACCTCCACTGGACCCTCTCCAGAGCCAGCACATCCTTCTACAGGGGTGGTGCCCAAAATTGCTCAAAATACTCGGAATGTGGCCTGACTAGCACCTTGTAGAGTCTCAGCATTACATCCCTGTTTATGTATTCTAGCCCTCTTGAAATAAATGCTAGCATTGCGTTTGTCTTTTTTACGACCAACTCGATTTGCAGATTAACTTTTTAAGAATCCTACACCAGCACTCCCAAATCCCTTTCCACCTCCAATTTCTAGTTTCTCTCCCCATTTGGAAAATAGTCTACACCTTTATTCCTACTCCACATTTTGCTACACTATCTTCCATCTGCAACTTCTCTGCCTTCTCTCCCAAACTGTCCAAGTCCTTCTGCAGAGTCCTTGCTTCCTCTACACTACATGCCCCTCCACCTATTTTCATATCATCCACAAACTTGGCCACAAAGCCTTCAATCCCCTCATCCAAATCATGGGAACGTGAAGAGTAGCGGCCCCAGCACCGAGCCCTGCGGAACTCCGCTTGTCTCTGGCAGCCAACCACTCTTTGTCTTTTGCGGTTAGCACACAAAAGGATAAAAAGTGTTGGAGAAACTCAACAGGTCAGGTTGCATCTCTGAAGAACCAGGGGGGGTGATGTTCAGGCAGAGACCTTCAGGCTGACGTTTCAGGTCGAGGTTCTTACTGCAGTACTTTGTACTCCGGAGATTCTGACTGACCTGCTGAGTAACAGGCCTTTCTCACGGGGCGACTTGACGCAAGATGTAACCAGAGTGAAGTGGTCGTGGTCTAGCACAATATCACACGATATAACGGGGGGTAGACAAAGAGTTCCCACGGTACTCGGCATTTCTGTTATTTGTGCGAGTGACTTGTCCGTCTCCCGAGCTTTCTCGTTAAATCTTGAATGACATTGTAAACTGTCAAGTGTAATTAAATCATCACGTGGCACAAATGATGGGGGGGAGAGAAATGAGGGGAGACATATATACACACACAAAGCAGAGTTTTACTGTGCATGTGGGAGACACAGATGGACTGAGCACAGTATCTCGGTCTTACTGTGTGTGGGAGAGGGGGTGAAAGAGACGTACACTCACAGAGTCTCTCAGCCTGTGTGAGAGGGAGGGAGGGAGAGAGAGAGGCACACACAAGGTGGATGTGAAATCTCACCTGCCTGTTTCAATGACAGACACCCGCCGCCAGTAAATGAAGACACCCCCATCTGTCTCCCCCTCCTCGACTCCCCCACCTTTCCCTCCCAACTCCAGTCCCGTCCCGACCCCCTGGGAAACTGAAGGGAGCAACAATTAACTGCTGCCTGCCCACTGAGTTAAAGAGTTCCCATGGTAGTTTGACGATGTTAGTTGCGCCCAAGTTTAAATTTCCAACGTGTGTTTCAGAGTAAAGAGTCAGCGCAGAATCCTTGATAATCAAAAACTGTCTGAATCAGCAAGTTAGACACAAAATGCTGGAGTAACTCAGCGGGCCAAGCAGCATCTCTGGAGAAAAGGAATAGATTCCATTTTTGATCGGGCCCCTTCTTCGGGATGATTGTAGGGGGGAACTGGAAGCAAGAAAAGACCGGGACATATCAGGGCCAACAAGAGATGACCTCAGCAGGGTATTTTGAAGAGGGGTCCCGACCCGAAATGCGGGACCTTTCAGTAAAGTCCCTTTTAAAGATTATAATTATTTTCTTGAATCTCATTAACATAACTCATGAATAAGTTGATGTCCATATGCGGATGCAAATCTTTATTTTTTAAATTCAATCCCACAGAAGACAATTTTTACTCGCCTCCTGTCCCCTCTGTCCAGCTTCCGGGTTCACCGTTCGCAGGAGTTCCCACGGTACACGCAAGAGTCAGTACGGATATCGCACTGGCCACTACGTGCATATAATGTTGCAATGTTCAACCACAAGTGTACAAGTGACTCTTGGAGAAATTCAAGCTTGTTTGAATTTTCTCCTGAGTCACCAAGTTACACGAGTACCTGCCGTTAGCGCCACGGTGGTCCACGAATGCCGTACGGTTATCGCAAGAGGTTCCCACGATGTTCAACTATGGTTAACTCTTGCGTCAAGTCGCCCCGTGAGAAAGGGGTTTAACTCCAGCACTTTGTGTCCATTTGTGCTTTAACCAGCATCTACAGTTCTTTGTATTGGCAGTTTGTTTAACTGCTCTGCTGCAAAATCTCCTCAAGATATGCATACTTTGAAGAAGGGTTTCTCCTCCAAGGGTGAAGAAGGACCTCGACCCAAAACATCACTTATTTATGTTTCCCAGTGGTGTTGCCAGACCTGCTGAGTTACTCAAGCACACAAGTCAGTATAAAACAAGGGCATCTTAATCTTCTGGATCAGCCTACATGGGGGGGATTTTATTAAATGCCTTACTAAAAGCCATCCAGCCAACATATACTCCCCAACCCTTATTGATTACCTTCATCACCTTCTCAAAAAGCTCAAAGATGTGCAGGGTAAGGAGTTGTTTTTATCCAGAGGGTGGTGAGTGACTGAACAAACTGTTAGGAGCAGTGCCAGAGGCAGATATGATAGTGGCATTCGAAAGGCTTTTGGATAGGCATATGGATACATGCAGAATGAAGGGATATGGATTATGTGCAGACAGATAAGAGTTGGTCTTGGGATAATGTTAAGCACGGACATTGTGGGCTGAAGGGCCTGTTCCTGGGTTGTACTGTTCTATGTCCTGTGGAAATAAAGTAAATATTTTGCAAGTCAGATATAATCTGAAGAGAGAAAAAAAAGTTAATGTTTCACGTCAAAGACCTTACTTACATTTGAACTAGCAACAAGCAATCAACCAGAAGAGGTCTGTAGACGGGTCACGAACTGAAACGTCACCTATTCCTTTCCTACAGATATACTGTCTGACCCGTTGAGTTACTCCAATTTTCTGTGTCTATCTCCAGTTTAAACCAGCATCTGCAGTTCCTCCTTCCTGCACACTGAAGAGTTAGCTATCGTTCTCTCTGCTATGTAACCTGAGCCGATGAGCATTGATAGAATCTTGGCTTTTACTTCAGATCTCTGATGTTTTGACTTTACCCAGTTACTACACAAGGTTATAGAACAGAGAAACAGGCCCGTTGGCCCAACTTTGCATGCCGGCCTAGTTGCCTAACTGAGGTAATCCCACTTCCCCAAAAGTGGTACCCTACATTTTTTTTGTCAAACTTAACATCGGAGAAATATTACAGAACTCAGAAAGGATACAAATAAGTGCTGATTTAATGAGACCAATGGAAAATTTACTCTTGTACTTTATGAAGTACCTCTTCCTTTCCAATGTTTTGTTCAATACTTCACACATCTAATAATGCAAATAAATCTAGGCCATTAGTATGAAAAGTGTCTTCAGCTCTCTTCAACTGGTCTTGTTGTAGCAGTCTGTGATTTACAGTTCACAAGTGGTATTGCATTGCCTTGTGCTGAATGCAGCTTGAGAATTTTGCCTTTAGTTAGGCAGAACATGTAGCCTGAAGCTGACGACAATGTCTAAATAGTAACAGTCACATTTTGATAGCTTCTCCCACAATGGAAAAGTAAACTATTGCGGTTTAAATTTTCTGCAACATTTCAGGTACCATTTTTGTGGTTTCACAAAACTCAATTTAAACATCCACAGAACTGGCTCGATGGGTTGTGAAAGGGGCCAATGTAATAAGATATATTAAAATATACATTGTAGTTGCAAACACTGAATGCAGTATTACCTTCCAAAGGAGTATTCTAAACAGCCACTCACCTGGCTTACTCACAGCAATTCACATTGGGATTCATTGGCAAAGTATTCAAACATATGCGAGTGCGTGTATATGATGCACACTGAACGTTTTTTTTCTTGTTTATTATATTGTTTACATGTTCGGTTGTGCTGCTGCAAGTTAGAATTTCATTCTTCTATCTGGGACATATGGCAATGAAACACTCTTGACTCTGCATCAGCAACAGGAATTGTTTACACAAAAAGCTGGAGTAACTCAGCGGGTGAGAGCTAGAAACCATCTCCATTACAGGAAACAGACTATTGACCGACATCTACTACAAACCTACTGACTCCCATAGCTATCTTCACTACACTTCTTCCCACCTTGCTCCCTGTAAAGACTCTATCCCCTACTTCCAATTCCTCCATCTACGGTGCATCTGCATTATTATGGGGAACAAGGAAATGGCAGACGAGTTGAACAGGTACTTTGGATCCATCTTCACTAAGGAGGACACAAACAATCTCCCTAATGTACTAGTGGACAGAGGATCTAGGGTGACGGAGGAACTGAAGGAAATTCACACTAGTCAGGAAATGGTGTTGGGTAGACCGATGGGATTGAAGGCTGATAAATCCCCAGGGCCTGATGGTCTGCATCCCAGGGTACTTAAGGAAGTGGCTCCAGAAATCGTAGACGCATTGGTGATCATTTTCCAATGTTCTATAGACTCAGGATCCGTTCCTGTGGATTGGAGGGTAGCTAATGTTATCCCACTTTTTAAAGAAAGGCAGGAGGGAGAAAACAGGGAATTATAGACCAGTTAGCCTGACATTGGTGGTGGGGAAGATGCTGGAGTCAATTATAAAAGATGAGATAGCCGCACATTTGGATAGCAGTAACAGGATCGGTCAGAGTCAGCATGGATTTACGAAGGGGAAATCATGCTTAACTAATCTGGAATTTTTTGAGGAGGTAACTAGGAAAATGGACAAGGGAGAGCCAGTGGATGTAGTGTACCTGGACTTTCAGAAAGCATTTCAGAAAGTATTGTACACTGACAACGACAATTAAAGTTGAATCTGTTCTGATGTGATCTGATAAGGTCCCACAAAGGAGATTAGTGGCAAAATTAGAGCACATGGTATTGGGGGTAGAGTGCTGACATGGATAGAAAATTGTTTGGTAGACAGGAAACAAAGAGTAGGGATTAACAGGTCCCTTTCAGAATGGCAGGCAGTGACTAGTGGGGAATAGCAAGGCTCGGTGCTGGGACCGCAGCTATTTACAATATACATTAATGATTTAGATGAAGGGATTAAAAGGGATTAGCAAAATTGCAGATGACACAAAGCTGGATGGCAGTGTGATCTGTGAAGAGGATGCTATGAAAATGCAGGGTGACTTGGACAGGTTGGGTGAGTGGGCAGATGCATGGCAGATGCAGTTTAATGTGGATAAATGTGAGGTTATCCACTTTGGTGGCAAAAACAGGAAGGCAGATTAATATCTAAATGGAGTCAAGTTGTGAAAAAGGGAAGTACAACGGGATCTGGGGGTCCTTGTTCATCAGTCATTGAAAGTAAGCATGCAGGTACAGCAAGCAGTGAAGAAAACGAATGGCATGTTGGCCGTCATAACAAGAGGAATCAAATGTAGGAGCAAAGAGATCCTTCTGCAGTTTTACAAAGACCTAGTGAGACCACACCTGGAGTATTGTGCGCAGTTTTGGTCTCCCAATTTTAGGAAGGACATTCTTGCTATCGAGGGAGTGCTGCGTAGGTTTACAAGGTTAATTCCTGGGATGGCGGGACTGTTATATGCTGAGAGAATGGAGCGGCTGGGCATACAAGAGTTTAGAAGGATGAGAGGAATATCCTATTGAAACATACAAGATTATTAAGGGTTTGGAAACACTAGAGGCAGGAAACATGTTCCCGAAGGTACACAAAATTGCTGGAGAAACTCGGCCCGAAACGTCGCCGATTTTCTTCGCTCCATAGATGCTGCTGCACCGCTGAGTTTCTCCAGCAATTTTGTGTACCTTCGATCTTCCAGCATCTGCAGTTCCTTCTTGAACACAAACATGTTCCCGATGTTGGGGGAGCCCAGAACCAGAGCCAGCAGTTTAAGAATAAGGGGCAAGCCATTTAGAATGGAGATGATGAAACACTTTTTCTCACAGAGAGTTGTGAGTCTGTGGAATCCTCAGCCTCAGAGGAGGCTGGTTCTCTGGATGCTTTCAAGAGAGCTAGATAGGGCTCTTAAAGATAATGATGTCAAGGGATATGGAGAGTAGGCAGGAATGGGGTATTGATTGTGGATGATCAGCCTTGATCACATCGAAGGGCCGAATGGCCTACTCCAGCATCTATTGTCTATTGTCTATGCCCAGGATGAGGTGTTCCATAGCAGGGCATCGGAGATGTCCTCATTCTTTAGGGAACGGGGGTTTCCCACTTCCATTATAGTTGAGGCTCTCACTAGGGTCTCCTCAATATCTCGTAGCTCCGCTCATGCTCCCCATCCCCCCACACATAACAAGGACAGAGTCCCCCTTGTCCTCACCTTCCACCCCATCAGCTGTCGCATTCAGCATTCTCTGGATGCTTTCAAGAGAGCTAGATAGGGCTCTTAAAGATAACGATGTCAAGGGATATGGGGAGTAGGATTATAATCCTCCAACATTTTCGCCACCTCCAACAGGATCCCACTACTGGCCACATCTTCCCATCTCCACCCCTTTCTGTTTTGTTTGCCACTGAGACCATTCCCTCAGTAACTCCCTGGTCAACTCGTCCTTCCCACCCAAACTACTTCCTCCCCAGGCACTTTCCCCTGAGACCGCAGGAGATGCAACACCGGTCCCTTTACCTCCCCCCTCAATCCCATTCAAAGATCCACACAGTCTTTCCAGGTGAGGCAGAGGTTCACTTGCACCTCCTCCAACCTCATCTACTGTATCCACTGTTCCAGGTGTCAACTTCTCTACATCGGCGAGACCAAGTGCAGGCTCAGCAATCGTTTCGCACAACACCTCTGCTCAGTCCGTCTTAACCGACCTGATCTCCCGGTGGCTCAGTCAGCACTTTAACTCCCCCTCCCATTCCCAATCTGACCTGGGCCTCCTCCATTGTCAGAGTGAGGCCCAGCGCAAATTGGAAGAACAGCACCTCATATTTCGCTTGGGTAGTTTACACCCCAGCGGTATGAACATTGACTTCTCTAACTTCAGATAGCCCCTGCTTTCCCTCTCCATCCCCTCATCCTTCCCAGTTCTCCCACTAGTCTTACTGTCTCCACCTACATTCTATCTTTGTCCAAGAAACTTCACCCATTCCTTCTCTCCAGAGATGCTGCCTGTCCCGCTGTGTTACTCCAGCATTTTGTGCTTACCTTCGATTTTACCAACATCTGCAGTTCTTTCTTACACAGGACTTGTGTTACTGCATTTCCATCAGAACAAGTCCCAATCCCAGAATCAGGCTGGATGCCATAACAGCATTAATTATAGCTATAACTCCATCCCCAACAAACATACAAAGTGGCTGAAAACGGGCAATGATATTTTCCTCTTGCACAGTTGGGTCAGCGAGAGCAACTCCAAGATAATGCTGAGAATTCCAGCAAGACAGGGGTCCAGAGCTGGAATGTTTCAGAGTCCATATTACATCACGTATTGGCCTCAGTCTTAGAGATAGGAGATGCTGTCAATTCTGGTTGGAATTACGAACCTCAGTCAGTCAAAAAATCAGCCCACACAAAAAAAACGCACACGGGCTGCAGAGGCCGCTGCTGACGAGAGTCGCGCCGCCTACATCACACAGATGTAGGTTAGTTACATGGAGGGAGACGGCTTAGGGAGGGTGTTTAGGGAAGGTCCAGGCCTTGCCCAAGGTTATCAAGTGAGTAGCAAACAAAAGTGTATACATGCAATAGAGAGGAACTGGAGGAACACTGACATCAAAGAGAGATGGTGGGATATGGACAATAATTAAAAATATTGAAACCGAGGTGCTGAGGAGAATACTGTGACTTGGTGTGTGTTGATGACCGCAATTTGGATGAGATCTCATTTGTGTCTAGTGGAAGGTGAGAAGCTACACAGAGCAGTACAAGAATTGCCACAAAGAAAAGACGCAAAATAACTCAGCAGGTCAGGCAGAATTTTTGGAGAATATGGATAGGTGACATTTCGTGTTCAGGCCCTGGACCTAAAATGTAGAAGAGCTCGACCATAAACGTCACCTATCCATGTTCTCCGGAGATGGTGCCTGACCCACTGAGTTACTCCAGTGCTTTGTTTCTTTCTTCGTATACCAGATTCTGCAGTTCCTTGTTTCTATGAGAATAGTCTAGAGGCTTTGATGAAAGATTCAAAAACTGAGGAGCTTTGGATGGGGCAGTCAGGCACTGCAAGAGATGCACGGCCATGGATTTGGATGGATGTATTTGTAATATTAACAACTTATTCTATGGGCAACAATGACACCTTAATAAACAGTTGGCTCCTGCCTCAGACCATTGCCAAAGTGGAATGGAATCAATGGGCAACATATGCAGTTGCCATGCACACTGAAGACAATGGTCTTGGTCTTCCCAACATTCGATGGAAAGCAATTTCAGTTTATCTAGTCCTGGGTGTTGGACAAGCAGACTGACTATGAGGCAGCATATGGATCAGGTGCCAAAGCAGAATTGGAAAATGGTGGTCCATCAGGTCCAGGTGACTTATCCACCTTCAGATCTTTCAGCTTCCCAAGAACCTTCTCCTTAGTAATAGCAACCTCCGCTAACTTCTGTTCCTGACTTGAATTTCAGGCATGTTGCTGGTGTCTCTCTTACAGTTCAGGCCCTCAGGTCCTGGTAAAATCCCTGTGAAAATTCTCTGTGCCCTCTCCAGCTTAACAGCATCTTTCAGAAAGCAGTGCGATCAAAACAGAACACAAAACTGGCCTCACTATAGTCATTATAACTGTAACATAACACCCCATCTTCTATACTCAATTCCTTGCCTGATGTCCCAAAAGCCTTCTTATAATATTCACTACAATATTCACTTGTAATACAATATTCAACCTCTCCCTGGACAAGTCCGTGGTCGCTGCCTGCTTCAAAAGATGTACCGGTACCTAAAAATTCCTCCCCAGCTTGTCTGAATGACTACCGTCCGGTGGCCCTCACCTCGGTAGTCATGAAATGCTTTGAGAAGCTGGTCAAGAAACACATCTGCGCCTTCCTCCCTCGCAACATGGACCCGTTACAGTTCGTATACAGTCCGAATAGATCCACGGACGATGCGGTCTCCCAGGTTTTGCACACCGCTCTCTCTCATCTTGGCAAGAAGGGGGGCTACGTGAGAATGCTGTTCATAGTTCAGCCTTCAACACGATAGTCCCCACCGGGAAGCTGCTGTAATTGGGGCTCAACACCCTCCTGTGTGCCTGGGCCCTGGACTTTCTCACCGCCGGGACGCAGGTAGTCAAGATGGGAGGGAATACATCAAAGTCCCTAACCCTGAGCACAGGATCGCCTCAGGTTGCGTCCTCAGCCCCCTAATGTACTCCCTGTACACACATGACTGTGTGGTTAGGTTCAGCTCCAACTCGATAATCAAGTTTGCTGATGATACTGTGGTGGTGGGACTGATCTCCAGACAACGATGAGAAGGCCTACCGGGAGGAGGTGGCTGATCTAGCACTCTAGTGTCAGGACAACAGCCTCCTCTTGAATGTCAAAAAAACTAAGGAGCTGATCGTGGACTTTAGGAGGGCACATCATCCGAGGACGTACACTCCATTGAGGATAAATGGGGATACTGTGGATAGGGTGAACTGTTTTATATATCTGAGTGTCCACATCTCAGAGGATCTGACATGGACATCACACGCCACAGCACTCGTGAGTAAGGCAAGGCAGCGCATTTACCACCTCAGGCAATTGAGGAAATTCAGAGTGTCTCCGAGGATCCTCCAGTGCTTCTACTCAGAGGCTGTGGAAAGCATCCGGGAATATTACAATCTGGTTAGGGAATTGCTCTGCCCAGGACAAGAAGGCCCTGCAGAGAGTAGTGCGTTTGGCCGAACGCACATTGGGAACTTCACTCGCCCCCCTGCAGGAACTATACAACAGGAGGTGCAACTCCAGAGCCAATAAGATCATGGGAGACCCCTTCCACCCCAGCAGCAGACTGTTCCTACTGTTACGGTCAGGCAAACGCCTCCGTTGCCATGCTGTGAGAATGGAGAGGTTGAGAAAGAGTTTCTTCCCAGAGGCCATTAGGACTGTAAACTCCTATCTCACCAGGGACTAACTTTACTGTACCACTCTACTGTTTTTTTAAATTGCTGTTTTTTTTCTTTTTTCTTCCCACCCTCCCACAAATATGTAATATGTGAATATGTGATTCTGTTCCATTCCGTTTGAAGTTTGTTAGTTCGTTTTTTTTTTTGCACAGTCCGCAAGCATTGGCACTTTTCATTTCACTGCACATCTCGAATGTGTATGTGACAAATAAACTTGACTTGACATCTTCATTACTCTATCTGCCTGTCACACCACATCTTTAATGTTGTACTGGTGCTGCATCAAGAAAAAATACTGGTCAAAACTGTACTGAAAATGTTGCTTATTAGTTAGAAATTGTATATAAGTAATGTAATATAAAAAACACACCAACATTTAATTGAAAACCACCGTGCTTTGGTTTAATGTAATAAAAAAAATGTGCATGGACTAACAAATTCAGATGGATATGAACATCCAAGCCTTGGTGTGCGATCAGGCTGATGATCCAAGGATTGAGCGGTGACGAAAAGCACCAACATTTAGAGAGGAAATTCTCGAGACAGAACGCAGGCAACAAAATGCTGAGAGAGTCAGAGGTTGAACAAAAGAAGAAATAGAGTTGCAAGGGGCCGGGACGGGGGAAAAAGTCTGGAAGCTATTAACGAAGTAGGGTGGGGGGGGAAGGGTTGGAGAGAAAGTCGTACCTTGCAGGTCTGGGAAACAAGAGAGAAAGCAAGGCTAGGTACAGGACAAAATACAAGTAGCAGAGTGGAACCCAGAGGCAAATATGGGAAAAGTTAAAAGATAGACACAGAATGCTGGAGCAACTTAGCAGGACAAGCAGCATCTCTGGAGAGAAGGAATGGGTGACGTTTAGGTTCAGTCAAGTGTGGAGTTGAGATAGGCAGCTGTTAAATAGGATTTCAACATTAGACAGAGATGGAGGTGGGCAAGGTTGTGAACGTGGACCAGAGGTGAGAACCAGTATAGTGGGTTCGAGTGGGATCCCAGGGAGTAGGTCAGAAAAAGGATGGATTGGTGGTAAGGCAGAGTGCAAGTGCAAGTGAGTTTATTGTCATGTGTCCCTGATAGGACAATGAAATTCTTGCTTTGCTTCAGCACACAGAACATAGTAGGCATTTACTACAAAACAGATCAGTGTGTCCATATACCATAATATAAATATACAGTATACACACATGAATAAATAAACTGATAAAGTGCAAATAACAGAAAATGGGTTATTAATAAACAGAGTTTTGTCTGAGCCAGGTTTAATAGCCTGATGGCTGTGAGGAAGTAGCTACTCCTGAACCTGGTTGTTGCAGTCTTCAGGCTCCTGTACCTTCTACCTGAAGGTAGCAGGGAGATGAGTGTGTGGCCAGGATGGTGTGGGTCTTTGATGATATTGCCAGCCTTTTTGAGGCAGCGACTGCGATAAATCCCCTCAATGGAAGGAAGGTCAGAGCCGATGATGGACTGGGCAGTGTTTACTACTTTTTGTAGTCTTTTCCTCTCCAGGGCGCTCAAGTTGCCGAACCAAGCCATGATGCAACCGGTCAGCATGCTCTCTACTGTGCACCTGTAGAAGTTAGAGAGAGTCCTCCTTGACAAACCGACTCTCCGTAATCTTCTCAGGAAGTAGAGGCGCTGATGAACTTTCTTGATAATTGCATTAGTGTTCTCGGACCAGGAAAGATCTTCAGAGATGTGCACGCCCAGGAATTTGAAGCTCTTGACCCTTTCAACCATCTGATTATAATATAATTGATATAAATGGGGCTGTGGGTCCCCCTCCTCCTCCTTCCAAAGTCCACAATCAGTTCCTTGGTTTTGCTGGTGTTGAGGTCAGGACCAGTTAGTCTCAAAGGAAAGACAGACAGGGAGAGATGAAGCCAAAGAGGTGATGCTGATGGAAGTGTGTTTATTGCAATGCAAGGAGTATTGTGGAGAAAGTAGATGAACTTAGAGGCTGGATTGATGCTTGGACTATGATGTTCTGGACATTATGGAAATGTAATTACAGGAGGGACCTCCGAGGAATATGAAGAAAGGAGAATATAACTTAAGTGGATGATTAAAGGGGCCAAAATGGGCCAGGAAATGGCTTCGGTGAGTGAGATTGAAGAAAGACTCAAAGCTGCTTATTTATACCTATATTAAAACACTAGGTCAGTCAGGGAGAAGGTAGGCCAACTCAAGGATAAAGGAGGGAATTTGTGCTTGGTCTAGGGATGCAGTATGGATGGGGAAGTATTAAACAAGTACTTTGTATCTGTTTTTATCAAGAAGGACATGGAGGACAGCGAGTGGAGGAAAGAACTGCAGATGCTGGTAAAATTGAAGGTAGACACAAAATGCTGGAGTAACTCAGCGGGTGAGGCGGCATCTCGGCAGAGAGGGAATGGGCGACCTTTTGGGTCGAGATACTTCTTCAGATTGACCTGAAAGGTCGCCCATTCCTTCTCTCCAGAGATGTTGCCTCACCCACTGAGTTACTCTTTGTGTCTACCTTGGAGGACAGTGAGATCAGGGTGAAGAATATGTAAATGCAAGGGGAGTTTGAGATTACCAAGGAGGGGTATTGGTGTCTTGAAGAGCAGCAAGATGGATAATTCCCCAAGACCTGAGAGGATTTATCTGAAATACTTGAGTGTTGTTCCTTTAATTACGCTAGAGGAGGAGATTTGTGGGAGAACTGGCAATAAAGATCTTTGTGTCTTCACTAACTATTAGTGTGAGGTGCTCCAGAGGACTATAAAGTAGCTAGGGTGTTGTTCCTTTAATTAAGAAGTAAGAGAGAATCCAGGGAATTTTGAGATTTGTAATGGAAATAAAGACTGGCAATAAAGGCATTGTCAGATTTTCTGGTTGGCTGCCAGAAGACTAGCGGAGTTCCGCATGGGATTGCCGCCAATCAATAACCCGTGCTGGGGCCGCTGCACTCTTCACGGCTCTATCTACTCTCCCTTTAATATAATGTTTTGGACACATGGAAGGCGTTTGAATTGCTCTGTGGCCAAGCCTCTTTGCATCATGATAACGGGGCGACTTGACGCAAAGATACATTGCCCTGCATAATGTTTGTGACGAAGACCCATCATTTATTTATTTGCCTCTATATTCCACAATTTGAGATTTGTAATAGAAAAAATATCACATGTGGTTAAAGTGCACATTGTCAGATTTTACATAGAAACATTGAAAATAGGTGCAGGAAGAGGCCATTCGGCCCTTTGAGCTATTCATTGTGACCATGGCTGATCGCCGCCAATCAATAACCCGTGCCTGCCTTCTCCCCATATCCCTTGATTCCACTAGCCCCTAGAGCGCTATCTAACTCTCCCTTTAATAAAAGTCATTTTTATACATTTTGGTTTCACCATGTAGAAATGACAGCAGTGTTTATACATGGTCCCCCCATTTCAGGGCACCATAATGTTTAGGACACATGGCTTCACAAGCGTTTGTAATTGCTCAGGTGTGTTTAATTGCCTCTTTAAAGCAGGCATAAGAGAGCTCCCAGCACCTGGTCTTTCCTCCAGTCTTTCCATCATATTTGGAAACTTGTATTGCTGTTTATCAACATGAGGACCAAAGTTGTCAAATTAACCGTTATGAAACTGAGAAACACGAATAAACGTTAAGGCTTACCAAAATGTTTGGAACATCATTAAGAAGAAAGAGAGTACTGGTGACCTTACTAATCGCAAAGGGACTGGAAGGCCAAGGAAGACCTCCACAGCTGATGACAGAAGAATTCTCTCTATAATAAAGAAAAATCCTCAAACACCCGTGTTATATTCCGGACAGTAGAATGAACAATAACTTACACGCAGGCTGGCTGGATCACAAGAGAGATTTATTACCCAACATTCCCTACTTGTATACAAGACCAACTCATTAGCATATAATGAATATGCATGAATACATTACACTGCTCTCCTTTTTTAAGTATTAAATCTAAGTACACAGTTACAATTTTCTTGTTATGATACTTGATTTAAACCAGTTTTCATTCAATTTTAAATGATAACACAATATATTTATTTTACATATTTACACATTTTCTATCTACCTAGACAGTGAGTTACTTAATTTAAAAACCTAATCTGACAACTGGTTTATGGATCCTGCCTGATCGTCTAACAGTAACAGGTTTAGGTGTTGACTCAACTGTAGACTTGTTTGGCTCTGTTTTAGTACTCTGACTTTGACCAGAGGAATCTGTTTCTTTGTCTGTACTAACTGAACTTTGTGTTTCAATCACAGTTGGCTCTTCCAACTCACTTTCTGATAAAGACTCGGAGATTAGGACTTCATGTTCAGTTTTTGGTTCATCTTTGGCTGGAATCATTTGATCAACATGAACACTTTTGATCCTATCTCCAACTTCAACTAAGTATCTTTTTGTTCCACACACTTCCACTATTTTCCCAACGTCCCATTTGTCTCTACTGGACTTGTTGGGAGAACTGAGAACACAAACCTGCTCATCTGGCTTGAAGTACCTCTCCTTTTTGTGGGAGTCGAAGTGACGTTTTTGACAATTGTTTTTGTTTAACTCTCAAAGCCAAATTGGGTTGAACTAGACTTAGGCTTATTCTTAGTCTTCTCTTCATCAACAGTTCTGCAGGTGAGTAACCCGTTGTTTTGTGTTCTGTGGTTCTGTACTTCAGCAAGAAACTAGCCAAACGATGTTTCATGCTGAGCTTTGAACTACCCTGCAAAACCTGTTTCTTGAGAGCGTCTTTGACAACTCTAACAGACCTTTCCTCCGCCCCGTTAGAGGCTGGATGGTATGGGGGAACAAGTGTGTGTTTTACACCTTTCCGCTGCATGAACTCTTTGAACTGTTCTGAACGAAATTGAGGCACGTTGTCAGAAACAAGATCTTCCGGTAAACCATGGCATGCAAAAATTGATCTCAACTCATCTATGGTACGTTCAGTAGTAGTGCTTGACCCCATATGCTTAACCTCATTTGGAATGACTATCTACCAGCACCAGAAAGTGATCATTACCCTTTTCGCAAAAATCTACATGAACTCTCTGAAAAGATCTACTTGGCCATGACCAGGGTTGCAGTTGTGTTTTTGGTGGTTTACTCCGGCAATATTGGCAGACACTACATTTGCTCACCAGTGACTCAATGTCACTGTCAATACCAGGCCAATACACAAAACTTCTGGCAATTGACTTCATGCTTACTATGCCAGGATGTTCGGCATGAAGTTCGTTCATAATTTTGTTTCTGAAAGACCCTGGTACCACTCTGTAACCCCATTTAACGCATCCCTGCTCACATGATCATTCATGGCGTTGATTATGGAAAGGTTTCAGCTCTGAGTTCAGAACTGAGTTCAATCCACTATTGATTTCAGTCCAACCATTCAATGTCTGTTCATAAACCCACCAGCACATTGTCTTTCTTTGTTTCTGTTGCATTCACTGGAAAGTCTTCATCTACCACTTGCATTGTGTAGATTGAGTTCTCGCTTCCCACGTCAGAGTTCTCATGGGGCAACCGGGACAACGCATCTGCGTTGCACTTGGAGCTCCCGCCATACTTTGGTTTTGGTTTAGCGCCTCTTGGTTTGGCCATAGGCACTGCCTTGTGACTCTAAACGGCCACTGCAGTCCGTGGTGGACAAAACTCGCGAGCATCCTTTGATGCCATCTCTATTGTGGTAGTAATCTTGCATGCTTTCTCGAATGCGAGATCTGGAGTGTTCATCAGTTTGGACTGAATTCGTTCATCCACTAGACCACAAACAAATCTGTCGTGTAGTGCTCGTCCAAGAAATGTTCCAAAGTTACAGTGTAAACTTAAGTTTTTCAAGGCAATAATGTACTCATTGATTGTCTCATTCTGCTTCTGGTGTCTAGTGCCAATTTTATAGCTTTCTGCAATTTCCAGAGGCTTTGGGTTGAAGTGCTCCTCCAACTTATTCATAATGTCATTGAATGGCAGGTCTTTTGCCTTTAAGGGCGCAAGGAGATTCACGAGTGTACCGTACACTTCAGGACCGATCTCCGTGAGCAGAATCGCTTTCATGCGTTCACAAACGGCCTTATTTGTTTCAGTCACTATCTCTCCTTCACCACTAATCTCTAATATATTGTTTGCCGTGAAAAACATGTTTGCTCTCTCCATGTAGGAGCTGAATGGCTCTCTACTCTTGTCAAAAGTTCCAAGGTTCCCAATGTAGCCTGTGGACACTGCCATCGTGTCGTTCTCTTTTTTTTTTAAAAATTAAATAAAAGGTCCGTTCAAAACCCCAAATTCCTGTCTGTTCTGGTGTAACAATTCACCTAAAACTTAGCTGTACAAAGACTATTCAGCTTGAGGAATTCGACAAAGAAAACTCAGTCAATAATCTTGTACACTCCCAAGGACGACATCTTGCCACGTAGACACAACATAGAGATAGCCTGACAAACTCTTGCCAATTTATCCAGCTGCTGTTTTACTACAGCCCCCTGCCTAGAAGGATCTGCAGGCCTCTCGTGTCCAGCTCGCAAACAACTGCGACAACTCCGTATTGACTGTTTAAACAATCCTGCGCGTTGTAAAACAGTCCTGCACTGTATTTAAAGGATGAGTTCACAAACTCTATCCCATCCTCGTCGTCAATTTTGTTATATTCCGGACAGTAGAATGAACAATAACTTACACGCAGGCTGGCTGGATCACAAGAGAGATTTATTACCCAACATTCCCTACTTATATACAAGACCAACTCATTAGCATATAATGAATATGCATGAATACATTACAACCTGTCTGACAGATCAGAAACACTCTTAGGGAGTCAGGTGTGGATTTGTCAATGACCACTGTCCACAGACGAAATCATGAGCAGAAATACAGAGGGTACACTGCAAGATGCAAACCACTGGTTAGCTGTAAAAATATGATGGCCGGGTTACAGTTTGCCAAGAAGTACTTAAAAGAACAAATACAGTTCTGCAAAAAGGTCTTGTGGACAGATGAGACGAAGATTAACTTTTATCAGAGTGATGGCAAGAGCAAAGTATGGAGGAGAGAAGGAACTGCCCAAGATCCAAAGCATACCACCTCATCTGTGAAACACAGTGGTGGGGGTGTTGTGTCCTGGGCATGCATGGCTGCTGAAGGTACTGTCTCACTTATCTTCATTGATAATACAACTGCTGATGGTAGTAGCATAATGAACTCTGAAGTGTATAGACTTATCTTATCTGCTCAAGTTCAAACAAATGCCTCAAAACTCATTGGCCAGCAGTTCATTCTACAGCATGACAATAATAATAATAATAAATTTTATTGTCATTGAACATAAGCGCAACGAGATTTGGTATGCAGCTTCCATCTGATGTCATAACTTAAATAACTAATAAAATTTAGATTTAGATACCCCGAGAACATGGTTTGTAAAAAGAACATTACAACAGTAAAATAGTCAAAACAGTTCAAACAGACTAAAGTGCAGATGTGTCTGTGCATCATGGGCATCACCAGAGAAGACACCCAGCAACGGGTGATGTCCATGAATCGCAGACTTCAAGCAAAGGATATGCAACAAAATACTAAACACGACTACTTTAATTGACATGACATTGCTGTGTCCCAAATATTATGGTGCCGTGAAATGGGGGGGGGGGGGGGGGGGGGGAGTACAGACGCAAATAAATAAATGATGGGACTTTGACCCAAACATTCTGGAGGGCACTGTAGGTGGAGGGGCAGGTTGTGTAGAGAAAGCAGGGACTCCACAGAAGGACTTGGACAAGTTGGGAGAGTGGGCAGAGAAGTGGTAGATAGAATACAATGTAGCAAAGTGTGGAGTCATGCATTTTTGTAGAAGCAATAAAGGCAATAAAGACTATTTTCTAAATGGGGAGAAGTTTTGGAAATTGGAGATAAAAAATAGACTTGTGAGTGCAGGATTCATAAAAAGTTAATTTGCAAGTTGAATCGGTAGTAAGGAAGGCAAATGCAATGCTGGCATCTATTTCAAGAGGGCTACAATACAAAACAGGGATGTAATGCTGAGGCTTTACACGGCATTAGTCAGACCGCATTTGGAGTCTTGTGAACAGTTTTGGACACCATATCGATGGACGGATGTGCTGGCGTTGGAGAGCGTACAGAGGAGATTTACGAGAATTATTCCATGAATGAGTGGGTTAACATATGATGAGCGCTTGTAGGCACTGGACCTGTACTCATTGGAGGTCAGAATGATGATGGGGAACCTCATTGAAACTTACTGAATAGTGAAAGGCGTGGATAGAATGGATGTGGAGAGGATGTTTCCACTGGTGTGAGATTCTAGGACCAGAGGTCATATGTTCGTCATGTTATATCACACACACACACACAAACATATGACTTGAGTATAAATGCATGTTTTAACTTGAATTTAAAATTAAACCAGTTTGCATGTCTCTTCCCACTGCTTGTCACATTAACAAAATAAGCACTTCAGTGGATTCCAGTAGGATTTCCTTGGTTCAGAAACATATTTAAAAGATACATAGGAACTTTTGGATAGGTTTCTGCTAGATTAGTTCAGTGACAACCAAAGACATGTTTTGTTTAAAAGAGTAGTTGGGCTGGTTTGCCATCAATCGTTTTCAATATAAAGGAGGGTTATAAGCAATTTCATTTGAGTATGTTCAGCCTATTGCACCCCATCTAGAGTGGTCCAAATCAGAAGCAATTCATCACTATGGAAAAGCCATCATTATGGGCACAGTCTGCACACTCAACAGAAGCAGGGAAGCAAGAAGTGCAGAGTTCAGCAACATTTAGGACTAGGAATCATAATGCTTATCTTAGTTAGAACTGTGGACAGAATGCCACAGGAGATCCTTCTTCACTGTGGCTATCAGACTTTACAATTCCTCCCCCTTCTGTTGTGGGGTAAACTCCCCTCTCCCCCCCCCAATCTTTGCAAATCCCTCAAGCCTTTTCTCTTGTCACTTTAATTTCATGTTTCATGTATTTTGTGGGGGGGGTTTATGATTGTTCGCAGATCAATTTCCCACCTGGGATAAAAAGTTCTATAGGGTGATTTCACCAAAGGTCAAATGAGCGTAGATCCCCCCTCACGTGACCGAAAATTTTAACTGGAGGACATATGTCAGATCAGTACATGTAAGTGAATGGGGAAACACGCACTTTCCCACCCGTTAAAAACATGGAAAACGGCGGATTTTTGAGCTGACATTTTCTGTGCTAGTCGGGGTGACTGTGAAGCACAGCGACCTAAATTTTCAGGCAAAAAAAAAAGATAGAAAATAAGGTAATTACAAGAGGGAACTGAAGGTAGAAAACAGCGGAAGTGAACAGCTGACATTTGCCATGGTGATTTTAGGATAAATGTTTGGCAAAACAGTGCCAGTTTTTCTTCACAATCTAACTTTATTGTCCATTTTTGTTGCTCTTGCATGTAAAAGTTCACAGTCAAAAAACACCATTGAATAGTAGTCCTAGATTATAACTCTGATTAAAGCAAATTTTGCAAGCAAGGTGGACCATTCCGAAATCTGAATTGCCTCCAAATGTGACTTGGTAAGTTAGTAAACAGGCAGCAGCATTGTCAAGGAATTCACATTGGAGAAAAAAGTCATTGTTGTTATGCAGGATAGTTTTAAATTGGAATTGCCAGCAACAAATTACATCTTAGGTTATGACTGTAAGATTTTAAAAGAGGAAAAAAGTGCTTATTATCATCGTAACAGTAATGGGCATTTGCCAAGTCAGCTGGTTGGTGTGCTTTTATCCATAGAAAAGCGTGTAGGGATCAGAGCAGTGGTAGATTTGATGAGGTAATTGCTTTGTTTCTAGGCTATAGCATGCTTTAATTCTATGATGTATATGAGAAAGTATCCCATTGAATGCTAAACAAACCTAGTACAATCCGCACAATATTTCCAAGACAGTTAAATGGAAATGTTTAGCCCGGCCTTGAATGACTATGCTCATCAATTCAAAGATAACTCATCAATAGGACGGAAAGGACTTGGGTGACATTTCTAGTTGCGACCCTTCTTCATACAGTCTTTGAGAGGGGGGGGGGGGGGGGGGGGGGGGGGGGGGGGGGGCGGGGGGGAGTTGGGAGAGAAGAAGAAAGGAGGAGGCAGAGACAGTGGGCTGAGGGAGAGCTGAGAAGGAGAGGAGGAAGCAGGGACGACCTGAAATTGGAGAAGTCAATGTTCATGCCGCTGGGCTGCAAACTGCCCAAGCTAAATAGGAGGTGCTCCTCCTCCAATTTATGGTGGACCTCACTCTGGCCATGGAGGAGGCCCAGGACAGAAAAGTCGGATTCGGAATGGGAGGGGGAGTTGAAGTGTTGAGCCACCGGGAGATCAGGTTGATTACTTAGAACCGAACAGAGGTGTTGGGCGAAGCGATCGCCAAGCCTACGCTTGGTCTCACCGATGTAAGGCAGCTGACACCTAGAGCAGCGGATGCAATAGATGAGGTTGGAGGAGGTGCAGGTGAACCTCTGCCCCATCTGGAAAGACTGCTTGGGTCCTTGAATGGAGTGAAGGGGGGAGGTAAAGTGACAAGTGTAGCATTTCCTGCAGTTGCAAGGGAAAGTGCCAGGAGAGAGGGTGGTTTGGGTGGGAAGGGATGAATGGAGCAGGGAGTTACGGAGGGAGCGGTCTTTGTGGAAAGCAGACAGGGGAGGAGATGTGGCAAGTGGTGGGGTCACATTGGAGGTAGCGAAAATGTTGGAGGATTATTTGTTCTATGTGACGGCTGGTAGGGAGGAAGGTGAGGACAAGGGGGACTCTGCCCTTGTTAGGAGTGGGAGGATGGGGAGTGAGAGCAGAGTTACAGGGTATAGAAGAGACCCCGGTGAGAGCCTCATCTATGGTAGAAGAGGGTGAACCCCCGTTCCCTGAAGAATGAGGACAGCTTGGGTGCAGATGCGGCGTAGACAGAGGAATTGGGAATAGGGGATGGAGTCCTTACAGGAAGCAGGGTGGGAAGAAGTGTAGTCCAGATAGCCATGGGAGTCAGTGGGTTTATAGTAGATGTTGGTCAGTAGTCTGTTACCTGCGATGCAGATAGTGAGGTCTAGAAATGGTAGGGAAATATCGGAAATGGTCCAGGTGTATTTGAGTGCCAGATGGAAGTTAGTGGTGAAATGGATGAAGTCAGTGAGTTGTGTGTGGCTGCAGGAGGTGGCACCAATGCAGTCATCGATGTTCAGGGATCGGGCAATGGTACGCCTCGAACAAAGACAGCAAAGTGGTTTTAGTGGCTTTCAGACGGAGCTTCAGAAATTCTGCAAAATCATCAAAAGTTTTAAATAGGCTCAGACTGACTTTCAAACAGAAAGTGGATTATAACAGTTTTCAGGGCGGTCACGGCGGCACAGCAGTAGAGTTGCTGCCTTACAGCGAACGCAGCGCCGGACATCCGGGTTCGATCCCGGCTACGGGTGCCGTCTGTATGGAGTTTGAACGTTCTCTCCTGTGACCTGCGTGGGTTTCCTAACACACTCCAAAGACCTACAGGTTTGTAGGTTAATTGGCTTGGTAAATGTAAAAATTGTCCCTTGTGGGTGTAGGATAGTGTAAATGTGCGGGGATCGCTGGTCAGGGCGGACCCGGTGGGCTGAAGGGCTGTTTCCTCGCTGTATCTCTAAACTAAACATTTTCTCTGTTGGAATTATTCATGTAATTTCTTCCTTTCAGAGGGTCTGCTTAAGGGTCTGTCCCACTTAGACAATTTTTTTGGGGACTACAGGAGACTACCGCAAAGTTTTCAACATGTTGAAAAATTTATCGTCGCCAATGTTGATAGGTTGTCGTAGGTTGACGTAGGTGTTGTCGCCAATGTGTCATAGGTGAATTCCATTAAAACTAGTCTCGGGCAGTCGCCCAAAGAGTCGCCTAGTGGGACAAGCCCTTAAGTTAGGGTTCAATTGCTTAGAAAAATACTGGATATATTGCCAATCATTTATGACAATGAATAGTCTCATCAGTTTTTACTCCATAAATTGACCTTAAAGCCATTTAAAAACAGTTTTGCAAACATTGAACCTTTAGAGATAGTCCACCGAGTCCACGCCAACCAGCGATTGCCGCACATTAATACCATCTTACACACTACCATACCCTACAATTTTTTTAAACTTTATACCAAGCCAATTAACCTACAAACCAGTACATTTTGGAGTGTGGAAGGAAACCAAAGAACTTGGAGAAATCCCACGCAGGTCACGGGGAGAACGTACAAACTCTGAACAGACATGCACCCGTCGTCAGGATCGAACCCTGGTCTCGGGCAGTAAGGCCACTATAGTTCTACTGCTATGCCACCCTGCCGCCCTAAGTTCAGGATAATTCAAAGGTTTCAGACTTATTGTGGAACAATTTCAAAGTTTGCTTTTCTTACATACTGTCATGAACATTTGATGCAAAAGTTGAGTTAGAAACATAGAAAATAGGTGCAGGAGGAGGCCATTTGGCCCTTCGAGCCAGCACCACCATTCATTGTGATCATGGCTGAGGCACTACAAAAATTATAATTACAAACTAGAAGCACAAACGACTCACTGAATTTATAACATTTAAATCTATAGATACAAGACACAAACCAGGCATTCTGATGCTTCCTGGTAAATGCCTATTGGTTTGTTAGTAAGGAACCACACAACCCACCATGGATAAAATAATCCAAATTATTCAATAAAATACCTAATTAAATAACAATTCTCATTTCAGTCCAATTAAATCCCATTGTACTTAATTAGAATAGTTGTTATTCTCTTTTTAAAAAGGGTTCAGATGGAAATGCACAGAGGTCAAATAAATAGTTATTCAGTTTCCAACTGGCTTATAGTCCACCATTATGAAGGTAGACACAAAATGCTGGAGTAACTCAGCAGGACAGGCAGCATCTCTGGAGAGGATGCTGCCTGTTCCTCCGAGTTACTCCAGCATTTTGTGTCTACCTTCGATTTAAACCAGCATCTGCAGTTCTTTCGTACATCACAATGAGACAAGGACAGTGTTATCACATCAATTGATCATTTCTTTTCATAAAATAAAATGCAAAGACATTTCTTTAAAACAAGCCCTTTCCTGAAGCTACAGAATAATTTCTTTAAAATCCTACAAAGAAATCTGTAGACCAAGCATCTTGTACTGGTAGGTGACGAAAGGAGGGAGCAGAGTGGGAAATAGGGAGTTACCTATGGAGGAGATGAAACAAGAGAGGTTTAATATAGGAAAAGCACTGGATTTGAAAGCACAGGAAAGGGGAGGTTTTTTTTATTTACTAAACATACATTACCTCCAAAAATGGAGCTCAAATCCTTCACATTTATCCTTGCACTTCAGGCAAGGGGCTCCTGCACCTTGTTCATGTCCCAGGGTCATCTATAGGGGAAAAGAAAACTGTAGTTGACCAAGAAAAATAATGTTTTGGACCACATAATTACACATAAACTGATGTAACTATTTATCAGAAAAAATGATTATTCATATAACAAATCACCATGGCTTCCACTGGGAAAGAAGATGCCTGTCGGAAAACCAACAATGGTTTCTACGTAGTTCAGTTAAAAGGAAACGTAAGCAAAGCAGCCAAACCACATTTGTTCATTGACCACAAGTAGTGCTGCCGTTTGACAGACACCAAAAGCTGGAGTAACTCAGCGGGACAGGCAGCATCTCTGCAGAGATGAAATGGGTGGCATTTCGGGTTGAGATCCTTCTTCAGACTGAATGTCAGAGAGGGAGATACAGAGATAAGGAAGTGTGAAGGTATGAAAATGAGACAAAGGGGATTGTTAGCTAAGATACGGCAACAAGGGAAACAAGAGATAAAATGTAATCGAGGACAGTCGGACTGGTTGGAGAACTGGGAAGGGGGGGTGGAAGGGATAGAGAGGGAAAGCAAGGGTTACTGGAAGTTGAAGTCAATATTCATACCACTGGACCTAGTTAACAATTATCTATTGTTAACTAGGTCTACTTGTTAACTGGATTGTTTTTAGTGTTATTATGTGTGAAATGTTTTAAATTTCATGTGCGATGCTCCGCTATTCACTGGGAAACGTCTTTTCATTTTGCACTGTACAACTGTTGCTTGCAAGATGACAATAAAGGTTGATTGATTGATATTCTACATGTTCCTTGATCTCCATCTCTTTGGTCTTGTTTTCACACCCTATACTTCATTATCTGTATCTCTCTCCCACCTGACTCTCAGTCTGAAGAGACTCGACCCAAAATGTCACCCATTCCTTCTATAGAGATGCTGCCTTTCCCGCTGAGTTACCCTAGCATTTTGTGTCGATCTTCGGTTTAAACCAGCATCAGCAGTTCCTTCCAACACATAGATCTGCCGTTAGGACTTCTCTAAGATCCTGAAATTTAAGAGATAATTTTAGCAGGAAAAATGGTAGTTAATGATCATTTCATAATCTCAAAGCAATGGGGAGGAACAATAAAGACTCAGAAGTAGTGCAAATGGAACTAAAACCAGCATGTTCTTTCCTACACACTTAGATTAGGTTTCTACACAGAAAATTAGAAGTGGGCTGCCCAGGATACATGTGCAAAGTGAAGGCTTTCGGTTAATTGTAGATTGACTGATAAACCCAATGCCATACCTCCATGAAAGGAAACACGTTTTACATATAATTAATTCAGTTGTTGAATCTAACACCAACATGGCATCCAATTAATGCAATCAGATCAATGTTTCAATTAGTAATTTACAATCTGGTTTATCTTAAATGAGGATTTGTATTCCCAATCTCTAAATGAAATGTTGCTGCAGAACTTTTGTACAGCAGTTTCATCTACAATTGTGTTATTTCTCAACAATTAAGCCGTTTAGTTTTGCATGTTAAAAAAAAGACATCTGTGACCGGTAGTTCCGTATATGAGATTAAGCAGACATAATGTTTTCAGCTTTTTGCCCACAAATGGTTTATCTGATGAACAACGTTTGCTGAACAGTCCAAATAGTCAGAGCTACTGCAAATGCAATGAGATTTTACCCTTTTAGGGTCATTTTAATCTGCAGCCAACCCAAAATAAAAATCTCCAATTTAATCCAAACATTTGCTTTTGAGCTGGATGTATTTTTAAACACAGCACCAAAATGATTCACATTTCAGTCATGTTAGTACCCTTTTCAATACAGACTGCAAATACATTATCAGATTGAAGGAAGTATTTGACACAGACACATTGGAACACAGCCAAAACTGTTGCTCATTTGACAAAAAGCTTTACTTTACACAAACTACTTGACGTCAGGTTTTGGAATACGAACTTGATCATTAAAGTACATCTGGATGCTTGTCAAAGTGAAAGGCCCTGTGCATTAATGATGACCAAAATAAAACGATGCGATTATCTACATCCGCCAATTGTTAACAGCAGTCATATATGCAAAATAGCTGGTCGAAAGTCACTCTCAACTGTCAGATTACAGAGGATGTTACAGAGTTAAACGCACATTTTATACAGACCATCAATCAAATAAATAGCAACAGAACCTTTCCCCCAAAACCAACTAGTTTATGCAGCCTAGCTCAAATTACAACTATCCTTAGAGTGCTGTCAATGCATGTTTATACTGGCAAAGCCAAGTTTACCAAATAATGTTTTAATCCTCCAAACGGAGGGGAAAATGACATTTCAAAATAGGGAAATACAGAATTAGAACATGTTTTAAACTAGCTTAAAGAAAAATAGATGGCCTTCAAGTTAAATGTCTCACTTCATGATTACATGGTCAATTAAAGTTTGGGAAGTGTTGTAATGTACAGAATGCAGCATCTTTTGGAACACAGGCAACACTGACTACACCCAGATAAAGAGTCTGGCATTGCTATCGGCACTGACTTATCATTAGCAAGAATCCAACTGCTAATGCTCTTCAATGCATTACCACAGCCATCAACCTGTTTGAAGTTACCATTGATCTGAAATTTGTCTGGACCGGCATAAATAAGGTGCTTACAAAAAAAGGCACGAACTGTTAGAGTAACTCAGCGGGTCAGGAAGCATTCCTGGATAACATGGACAGGTGACGGTTCAGTTAGGGACTAAAAATGTTTGCAGTCCATGTTTTCCAGAGATGCTGCCTGGCACGCTGAGTTACTTCAGCACTTTGTGTCCTTCTTTTGTAATAACCAAACTCAGTGGCGCACCGGTTGAGTAGCTGCCTGACAATGCCAGGGACCCGGGTTCAATCCTGACTGCGGGTGCTGTCTGTACAGAGTTTGTACGTTCTCCATGTGATCGTGTGGGTTTTCACCTGGTGCTCCAGTTTCCTACCCAGACATGTAGGTTCGTAGGCTAATTGGCTTCTGTAAATCGTCCCTGGTGTGTACTGTAGTTAGCGCAAGGGTGATCATTGATCGGCATGGACTTGGTGTGCCGAATGGCCCGTTTCCATGCTGTATCTTTAAACTAAACCAACATCTGCAATTCCGTGTTTCTAAATATGCCGATTACAAGATCAGATCATCGCCCACGCATCGTCCATATCCTCATGTCCTGATGCCCCATTGCTACCATCAGCAAGGCACACATCAGTAGTGCAATGTACTTCTTGCCACAGAACTGGATGAGTGCTACACCAAGGATTTTAAGGTGAAGGGGAGAAGATTTAATAGGAATATGAGGCGTAACTTTTTCACACAAAGGGTGATGGGTGTATGGAGCAAGCTGCCAGAGGAGGTAGGTACACAAAAATGCTGGAGAAACTCAGCGGGTGCAGCAGCATCTATGGAGCGAAGGAAATAGGCGACGTTTTGGGCCAAAACCCTTCTTCACTGATGGGGGGTGGGGGGGGAGAAGGAAGGAAAAAGGGAGGAGGAGGAGCCCGAGAGGATGGGAGGAGACAGCTCGAGGGTTAAGGAAGGGGAGGAGACAGCAAGGGCTAGCAAAATTGGTAGAATTCAACGTTCATGCCATCCGGACGCAAGCAACCCAGGCAGAATATGAGGTGCTGTTCCTCCAATTTCCGGCGTTGCTCACTCTGGCAATGGAGGAGATCCAGGCCAGAGAGGTCAGATTGGGAATGGGAGGGGGAGTTGAAGTGCTGATCCACCAGGAGTTCAGGTAGGTTATTGTGGACTGAGCGGAGGTGTTCGGCGAAACGATCGCCCAACCTCCACTTAGTCTCCCCGATGTAAATCAGCTGACATCTAGAGCAGCGGATGAGGTTGGAGGAGATACAGGTGAACCTTTGTCGCACCTGGAACGACTGCTTGGGTCCTTGAATGGAGTTGAGGGGGGAGATGAAGGGACAGGTGTTGCATTTCTTGTGGTTGCAACGGAAAGTGCCCGGGGAGGGGGTGGTACGTGAGGGAAGGGAAGAATTGACAAGGGAGTTGCGGAGGGAGCGGTCTTTGCAGAAGGCAGACATATGGGGAGATGGGAAGATGTGGCGAGTGGTGGGGTCACGTTGGAGTGGCAGAAATGGCGGAGGATTATGTGTTGTATTTGCCATCTGGTGGGGTGAAAGGTGAGGACTAGGGGGACTCTGCCCTTGTTGCGAGTGCGGGGATGGGGAGAGAGAGCAGTGTTGCAGGGTATGGATGAGACCCTGGTGCGAGCCTCATCTATGGTGGTGGAGGGGAATCCCCGTTCCCTGAAGAACAAGGACATTTCCGATGCCCTGGTGTGGAACGTCTCATCCTGGGAACAGATGCAGCGTAGGCGGAGGAATTGGGAGTAGGGGATGGAGTCTTTACAGGGGGCAGGGTGGGAAGACGTGTAGTTCAGATAGCCATGCGAGTCAGTTGGTTTGTAGTATATGTCGGTCAGAAGTCTGTCCCCTGCGGTGGAGATGGTGAGGTCAAGGAATGGTAGGGAAGTGTCGGAAATGGTCCAGGTGTATTGGAGTGCTGGATGGAAGTTGGTGGTGAAGTGGATGAAGTCAGTCAGTTGTGTGTAGGTGCAGGAGGTGACCCCAAAGCTGTCGTCAATGTAACGGAGGTAGAGGTCGGGGATGGGGCCCTGGTACGTATTGAACAAGGATTGTTCAACATACCCGACAAAGAGGCAGGCGTAGCTGGGGCCCATGCATGTGCCCATAGCTACGCCTTGTGTTTGGAGGAAATGGGAGGAGTCAAACGTAAAGTTGTTGAGGGTGAGGACCAACTCCGCTAGGCGGAGGAGAGTGTCAGTGGCTGGGTATAGGTTGCTCCTCTGGTCGAGGAAGAACTGGAGGGCTTTGAGGCCATCCTGGTGGGGGATGGAGGTGTAGAGTGACTGGACATCCATGGTGAAGATGAGGGGGTGGGGGCCTAGAGAGTGGAATGCGTGGAGGCGGCAGAGAGTGTCTGAGGCGTCTAGAACATAGGTGGGAAGGGATTTGACCAAGGGGGATAGTATGGAGTCAAGGTATGTGGAGATGAGTTCGGTGGGGCACGAACAGGCAGAGACAATGGGTCTGCCGGGAGAGCCGGGTTTGTGGATTTTGGGGAGAAGGTAAAAACGGGCCGTGCGGGGCTGGGGAACGATGAGGTTGGAAGCTTGGTCAGGCAGGGCGTGGGAATTGATGAAGTCGGTGATGGTGCTAGATATGGTGGCCTGGTGCTCGTCAGTGGGGTCATGGTCCAAGGGTAAGTAGGAGGAGGTGTCCGAGAGTTGGCGCGTGGCCTCAGCTTTGTAGAGATCGACACGCCAGGCTACCACGGCACCTCCCTTGTCGGCTGGTTTGATGACCCAATCTTGGTTTTTGCGGAGTGATTCAATGGCAGTGCGTTCAGGGGGGGAGAGATTGGAGTGAGACAGGGGAGTGGAGAAGTTGAGGCGGTTGACGTCGCGGCGGCAGTTCTGGTAAAGAGTTCCAGAGCCGGGACGTTACGAGGGGGGTTCCACGAGGAGGGGGTGCGTTGGAGATGGGAAAAAGGGTCATCATTGGGGGGCGAGGACTCCTTCCCATGGAAGTGCACTGTGAGGCGGAGGCGACGGTAGAAGAGCTCCAAGTCGTGGTGGGCGCGGAACTCATTGAGATGGGGACGGAGGGGGACAAAGGTAAGACCTCTGCTGAGGACGGGACGAGGAGGTCGGGGGGGGGAGATGGTGACACCGGCGTTCGGTGGGGACGGGGCGATGTGTGGGGTGGGGGGGGGGGGGGGGGGGGGGGGGGGTTGTGGGTGTTGGAGGGGTGGTGGGTGGGAGGTGGGGGGGGGGTGGGGGGGGGGGGGGTGAGAGGGCTGTAATGTGGGTGGGGAAGAGCGGGGGTGACATAGTTGGAGGGAGATGGGGGAGAATCAGTGGAACAGCCACTGAGGTTAGCAAGGCTGGGCAGACGGGCACTAGGACCCAGTGCAGTTAAGCCCAGGAGAGAGGGAGTGAGCAGCGTGGAGGCTTCAGGCCCAGTGCAGAGTCCAGGTTGGGGTCCAAGTTACCGTAGAAGCGGCGAGGCTGGGTATCATCGGTAGGCAGGTGAGGGTCGGTGGCGGCATCGATGTGGAGGTTGGTGAAGGTGGCGTCCTGGTGAGTATTGAAGTCGCTCCTCGTGGCCAAGATGGTGTCGTGGGACTTGGGCAGGCGATGCAGGCCAGAGTTGCGGCCTGGAGTCTGCGGGTGGTCGAGTCGCAGGGCGTTGGGAGCGGCCTGGAGGCGGGATAATTTAAGATCCTTGGTGAAGTTGAGGTAGGCCAGGAATTTTTGATTGAAGAGGTGGATCTTCCGGCGGATGAAATATAATTGGGGTCCGTTGCAGGTCTGGGTTAGTGAGGCCTGAAGTTCAGGGAGTGTTGGTGTGAGGTCCTGCTGGTGCCGGCGCATCGCGACCAGGGTGGATCTCAGTGCCCGGTTGGAGGATTGCTGGGTATGTCGGTGGATGCCAGAGGAGGTAGTTGGGACTGGAACTATACTATCCTTTAAGAAACAGTTAAAACCCTGTCCCACTGTACGAGTTCATTCAAGAGCTCTCTCGAGTTTAATAATAAATCAAACTCGTGGTAAGCACAGAGAATGAATGTAGCGGGAATGTCGGAGCTCGGGGATGTTTCTTAGCGGCTTGTTACGCTAACGGCAAGTACTCGCTAAGACTCGTAAAGATTTTTCAACATGTTGAAATATGTCCCACGAGAGCCGCGAGTACCGACGAGCAGCCATTACCGTAAATATCCGAATTCGTATCAAGGCAAACTCGGGAGAGCTCTTTGAATGAACTCGTACTGTGGGACAGGGATTTTAGACAGGTACATGGATAGGGACAGGTTTGGAGGGATATGGACCAAAGAAGGCGTGGGACTAGTGTAGCTGGGACATGTTGGCCAGTTTTGGCAAGTTGGGCCGAAGGGCCGGTTTCCACACAGTATCACTCTATGACCAACATTATCATGCCGCATGACATCAAGCAGGACAGATCAACATCCCACACCATCACCCTCGTCATCAGTAACTTACCGAGGCCATGGCATGCATCAATCCAACAGCATCTTGCAAATCCATAACTTCAACCACAATGAACGACAAGGGCATTAGGTGCAAGAAACATCACCACTGGTGATCCCTCTTTCCCCACCTGTCAACGTCAAAAGCTAATCCTACATTAGAAATCCTTCATCGCTGTATCAGAAAAGCGGCAAGAATTGGGGGGGTGACCATAAAGAACAAAACAAAAAATGATATAAACCCCATCAAAAATACAGAAAGGCGCAGCATACAAAATCAGTTCCGAGCCAAATGCAATAAATACAATTAAAAAAACAATAAAGTTATATTCAGCTGTCTGACCCGCTGAGGTAGTCCAGCTTTTTGTGTCTATTTTCAATTGAGTATTATGTTTTTCTCATTACTAAGCTTCTTGAGTAATGTTGGGGCTGCACTCATCCAATTGCTGGGCGGAATTCCATCCCATTCAAGGTTTCAAGTTTCAAGGTTCAAAGTTTGTCTATTGTCACACGTAACAATTAAGGGGAACAGTGAGATTCAGATTGCGTACAGTCATACCAATAAAGAGCAAGCAAGACAGCCAAATAAATGTTTAACATAAACATCCGCCACAGCGACTCCCCAACATTCTTCACTGTGATGGAAGGCAAAAAAAATCTTCTTCCCTTTTTTGTTCTCCCACGGTCGGGGTACTCAAACCTTCTGCCGTCGGGGCGATCTTGGCGCCCGTATCCGGTGGTTAAGCCCGTGTCAGCGGGGATCAAGCTCCTGCATCAGAGGGATCTCAGCTCCCCATGCCGGACGATCCGACTCCCGGGTCGGGGCTGGTCGAACCTCCTGCGGCTTGGAGCTTCCGCATTGACGTTGGAGCGTCAATCCCAGGCAAGGGATCGCAGGCTCTGATGGCAAGTCCACGTCCCGCGGTGGGGCTCAAAGTCAGTCCAGAGCAAGGCCGCCAGCTCCATGATGTTAGGCCGCAGAGCGACCAGAGATAGGATCCGGAAACCCCCCCAAAAAAAAATTTCCCCGCCAAGGTAAGAGATTGAAAAAAGTTTCCCCTGACCCCATAAAACAAACCAGAGAACATTAACACATACTTTTTAAAACACACTAAAAATAACAAAAATACAAAGATAAACAGACAGTAGTCGAGGATGCCATAGCTGACGGCACTACCCAATGGAATTCCATTCCTGAATTGTGCTTTGATGATGATGGCAAGATTTTGGGATGTCAGAAGATCTGTCATTTCCCCAAAAATGTCCAGATTCTGACCCGTTCTTGTGAACACTATCAGAATGTTGGTCCATTTGAGTTTCTGGACATTGATGATAAGGGACTTGGTGATGGCAATGCCATTAAATCTGTGACTAAAGAATTAGCAGAGATGAAAACATTGAAGCTGATTTACTTTATACTGAAGAAGGGTTTCGGCCCGAAACGTTGCCTATTTCCTTCGCTCCATAGATGCTGCTGCACCCGCTGAGTTTCTCCAGCTTTTTTGTGTAACCTTCGATTCTCCAGCATCTGCAGTTCCTTCTTAAATACTTTATAACTTTGTTGGCACCCTGTATGTAGCGACTCCTTGCATACTTGTTCATGCAAAACAAAGAATCTCACTGTGTCATGTCATTCATTCACCTGTTAAAAGATATATTGTGTTTAGTTTAGTTTAGAGATACAATGTGGAAACAGGCCCTTCGGCCCATCGAGTCCACACCGAGCAGCGATCCCCATACATTAACACAATCTGACACGCACTAGGGGCAATTTACACATACACCGAGCTAATTAACCTACAAACCTGTACGCCTTTGGAATGTGGGAGGAAACCGAAGATGTCGGAGAAAACCCACCCAGTCACAGGGAGAACATACAACCTCTGTACCCACAGCGCCCATAGTCGGGATCGAAACCGGGTCTCCGGCGCTGCAAGCTCTGTAAGGCAGCAACTCTACCGCTGCGCCACTGTGCTCAGAGTCAATATTTAAAGTCGAATATGAATCACTTCTTCAAAAAGAAAAAACACTGCCTGATTGCTGAATAACCTTGAAATGGTGATGAGCCGCACCCTTGAAATGCTGCTGCCCTTCTGGTGAAGTTACACCCATACTACTGCTGAGCAGTGTTCTATGACCGAGGCCTGCTGCAACGAGAATATCTGGCAGACCTGCGTTTCCGAACTAGATATAATAGAAAGACCACAAATCTCAGCCCTAGTGCAGCATTTTTCACATTCAGTAGTCTGTTGCAGCAATATCTCTCCCGTTTTAGCTCTCACAGTGGCACTGAATACTCGAGGAGCTCTACATTATCAACATGTAACTTTCTCCTGTTACCTGAATGCAAAACCTCACATTGCAACACATCCAGGACAGTAGCTCTAGACTCTCAATTTCACTTCTTTCTCAATGCACTTAATTGAAACAAAGTAACTGATTATTCTTTCTGAATAACTGTGGCACACAAAGTGTGCGAGCTATGGAAAATAGTTGAGGAGCCTTTGATATCCAACATTAGGCAATGATTAAACTTGTTTGTTCTCAGCATGTTAAGGAAGGGAAAAGGGATTGAAATGCATATGCCATTTTGATTGGCAAAATATTTAGCATGTCCCAAATCATCCACATAACCATGTTCTTATTTGCAAAGTGGTGTACTCTCCGAGTCAGAGCAGCATGAAAACTGGCCCCTCAGTCCAACTTACCAATGTTGATCAGGATGCTCCACCTACACTGATCCCACCTGCCAATGTTAGGCCCATATCCTAACCCCTAACCCATCCAAATATATATTAAACCTATGTACCCTGTTTCACGATTCATCTATTCTGGGTAAAAGACTGAGCATTTATTCTCTCTCTTCCCCTCGTGATCTTATCCACCTCCACAAGATCATCCCTCATCCGCCCTTCAACAAGGAATATATTCCTAGCCTACACAACCTCTCCATATTGCTCAGGTCCACAAATCCTGGCAACATCCTTGTAAATCTTCTCTGCACGTTTCCAGTTTAACAGCATCCTTCCTACAGCAGAGTGACTAAAACTATCCAACTGTGGCCTCACCAACATCTAGTACAACTGTTGATAACATCCAAACTTCAACACTCAATCCTCTTACTGATGAAGGCCATGTACAAAAAGACTTGTTGACTATCCTATCTACTTGTGACACCATTTTCAAAGAATTATGTACCTGAACTCCTAGATTCCTCTCCTCCACAACATTCCTCAGGCCTCTGGTTAGCTTGCCAATGGTTTCTTTGGTACTATGTGTCCCAATGTACAAGAGGTCCTCTTTATACACGCAGATCAGTAAGATTATTGCTAAACATGAATACAATCCCCAGTTATGCATAAAATCAGCCCACTGAGCAAGCGTCACCAGGTTTTGGTACCATTCAGTCCCAAATGCAGCTGGCCATAAAGGCCTGTTGCAGCCAAAATGCACCATCTCACACTTATTTCCATTGACCATTCCTTAGCCCACTTGATCAAGATCCTACTTTAATCTTGAATAACCATCTTCACATTTACAATACCACCCATTTAACATTACTTATTTCAGTAAGCAAACTTACTAAACATACCTTTTACATCCACATCCAGATCTACAGTATTCTAGTAATGTATCCTAATTTAGAAAATAAAGTAAAATTTAAGATAGCAATGTCCTCTCTTCTGTAATAAACACTTGACAGGAAATATGATTAAGCTGAGTGAAGATATGTATAACATTAAAAAATACACGATAAGAATCAAAATGAAAAAGCACATCTTTCATTTGCTGTTTTTGCTGAATGTTTAAATATAACATTAAAAGGCAAGACACAGATGGCATGATGATAATTCTGCAAAAGTATAACTAATGAGTTGCACTCAAATATGGATTAACCCTTCACTGTTTATTTGGATCTTTATGTTCCGATTAAAATTCTTTAAATTACAATGGAGTGCAGATACTCTGAGCATTCAGAAAACTGGGATTGAAATGTGAAACTAAATCCCGCTTGTTTTTACACACCCTTTTATTCGGTACTCAGAATAACCCAAACTGCTGTAGTCAACGCAGTTGCAGATACGTGTGGCTAGTGCGGCCACTGAGCTACACTGCGATACTTTATCAGCAGGTCCATTTTGTCAATGTTGTGGACAATACAAGTGGGCCAGAAGTTCAGGGGAATTTTCCTGCTGCTCAGGGGATCTTACACCTCCACCCAATGTCACATCTGTGGATCAGGATTAGAACACACAATCTTCAATGGTCGGAAAGTTAGTGAAATCCTAATCAGCAACTTTCAGCAAAAACCCAAGAGCCTAATTTAACACTGAGATTGGGAAGCACTACCAGAGAAGTTGACTTTGTCTGAAGATGGACACAAAATGCTGGAGTAACTCAGTGGGACAGGCAGCATCTCTGGAGAGAAGAGTGACGTTTCGGGTCAAGGCCCATTCCTTCCCTCCAGAGATGCTGCCTGTCCCACCGAGTTACTCCAGCATTTTGTATCTATCTTCGGTGTAAACCAGCATCTGCAGTTCTTTCCTACACATTAACTTTGTCTGACCTTGCACAAACTCCAAGATGGATGTAAATCATTCCACGGAGCTGCTTTCAAGTAAAAGATGCAAATTTCCTCTCCTGTGCGGATTGTCATTAACACCTCAAGTAACATTTAAAAGCACATTTAATGTAGTTTGACATTCATTAACTGCAACATTCCCACATCACAACGGGCACCACACTTCACTAACCATTTAGCTGTAAACTAACTCTGAAAGGCCCATGGTTGTGAACAAAGATTTTTCATTGTTCCCATTCAAGCTACATTTGGGAACGTTTAAGCACAAGGCTGGGTGATGTGATTCACCGCTGGACCCAACATTCAACTCGACCATTTGTTGCCTGTTACTCACACAGACGCTACATGAGTTACTCGGAAATTGAAGGAGTGGCCACTTTGATGCAGAAAAAATAGGTCCAGCTCCGTCTGTCTAATTACAGTTATGTCGGTGTCACAGTTCAGCAATTTCCCCTTTTCACAGTAGATGCGTTAGGTTTTTAACCTGCTGTAGATTCACACACTTCAAATCTGCTAATGTCCTTTCTGACGAAGGGTCTCGACCCGAAACGTCACCCATTCCTTCTCTACAGAGATGCTGCCTGTCCCGCTGAGTTACTCCAGCATGTGTGTGTCTATTTTCGGTGTAAACCAGCATCTGCAGTTCCTTCCTACACAATTCAATGCCAGACATGACCTTTCCATCACCTCGCTCGTTGCCAGATTCTCAAGTACAATTTATCGTCAGCATTTAGGCGTATAAATCTTTCAACAAAGATGGTGCATAATTCATTAGGTAGGAAACGCTCACAAGAGGCAGCGATCAACTGGGCTCAGTCCCACTGATGAGATAAGGCATGGGATCAGAAGTGAAGCAAAATGCTTATTCGTCTTACCTTTTTCACTTCTTTTTCTAAATCCATTTCTTTCCAACGAGTGGATCAGTCAGTACGCTGCTGGAAATGAAGAAAGTTATGGGAGAAGGGTGGTCGTGATACCACTGAGCCAGCAGTTACTTTACTCAGTCGACTCCTTGTCCCTTCTACAAGCTTTCAAAGCACTTCCGCTACCGTCCGCATTCCGCAACTTTAGCAAATCACAAGGCTTGCTGCTTGCACACACTCGCCAATCACTACAATACAGACTAACGTCAGGCCAATTGTACTCCACTCAATACACCCAGCAGCCGCGGAGCTGCTACAAGTACCTAACCCTGTGCATTGACAGAGAGTACTTCACTGGCTACAAGTACCTAACCCTGTGCACTAACAGTGGCTGCTTCACCGCTGTTGGAGCTTCACCACATCACTACATTCAGTCGGGGGGGACGGAATTTTTTGCACATTAGGCCATTTGGACAATAGCCATTAGGCTATTAAATACTAAACCTCAAATAAGGTCTGAACTAAATAGGCTATTATTGTTATTATTGCACTATATATATACTTTATATGTATACAGTATATATATATATATAGTATATATATATATATATGATCTGTATAGACACGTGTGTAAAAAGGAACTGCAGATGCTGGTTTAAACTGGATAGACACAAAATGCTGGAGTAACTCAGCGGGTCAGGCAGCATCTCTGGGGAGAAGGAATGGGTGACATTGTGGGTCGAGACCTCTCTCCAGACTGTTTCAGTAAAGATGAGGGGGTGGGGGCTTGGAAAGCGGGTCATTAAAGAGACAGACTCATTAAAGAGTGAGGTATATTGGACATAGGTCGGGAGAGATGGGGGGGGGGGGGGGGGGGGATAGGATGGAGTCGAGGTATGTGGAAATTAATTCAGTGGGACAGGAGCAGGCAGAAATAATCGGTCTTGAATTGGTGAAAAGCTTTTGTTGCGTGCTAACCAGTCAGCAGAAAGACAATGGTACACAAAATTGCTGGAGAAACTCAGCGGGTGCAGCAGCATCTATGGAGCAAAGGAAATAGGCGACGTTTCGGGCCAAAACCCTTCTTGAGACTGATGGGGGGTTGGGGGGGGGGGGGGGGAAGAAGGAAGGAAAAAGGGAGGAGGAGGAGCCCGAACGTGGGGGGATGGGAGGAGACAGCTCGAGGGTTAAGGAAGGGGAGGAGACAGCAAGGGCTAGCAAAATTGGGAGAATTCAACGTTAATGCCATCAGGACGCAAGCTACCCAGGCGGAATATGAGGTGCTGTTCCTCCAACACCGGAAATTGGAGGAACAGCACCTCATATTCCGCCTGCAACACCGGAAATTGGAGGAACAGCACCTCGTATTCTGCCTGGGTTGCTTGCGTCCTGATGGCATGAACGTTTAATTCTCCCAATTTTGCTAGCCCTTGCTGTCTCCTCCCCTTCCTTAACCATCGAGCTGTCTCCTTCCATCCCCTCGGGCTCCTCCTCCTCCCTTTTTCCTTCCTTCTTCCCCCCACCCCCCATCAGTCTGAAGAAGGGTTTTGGCCCGAAGCGTCACCTATTTCCTTCGCTCCATAGATGCTGCTGCACCCGCTGAGTTTCTCCAGCATTTTTGTGTACCTTCGATCTTCCAGCATCTGCAGTTCCTTCTTGAGCAGAAAGACAATGCATGATTACAATCGAGCCAATTACAGTGTAGAGATACATAATAATGGAATAACGTTTAGTGCAAGGTAAAGCCGGCAAAGCCTAATCAAGGATAGTCTGACGGTCACCATAGAGGTAGATAGTGGTTCAGCACTACACTCTGGTTGTGGAAGGATAATTCTGTTGCCTGATAACAGCTAGAAGAAACTGTCAGTGAGCAAGATGAAGCTGGAAGTTAATCGGGGAGAAAACCACATCCTTTTAGGTGGTTTACGTTACTCATGAAGAAACCATTGGTATTATTAGCATTGATATTGCGGGGAGAGCGGTTAGGAGGGACACAACTGCCTCTTGGTATTCGTTTTAAAAAGTTATGATTTAGATGCAGATCCACACATTTTCTGATAACATTATGGACATGTCAAAAGTGTTTTATTGTCATGTGTCCCAGTTAGAACAATGACATTCTTACTTGCAGCAGCACAACACAATATGTAAACATAATACACTGTAAACAATGTAATAAACAAGAAAATTAAATTCAGTGTGTGTGTATATACATGAACTGTTTTAATGACTAGAGTTATACTGCACAGAAACAGGCCTTTCATAGAAACATAGAAATTAGGTGCAGGAGTAGGCCATTCGGCCCTTCGAGCCTGCACCGCCATTCAATATGATCATGGCTGATCATCCAACTCAGTATCCCGTACCTCCCTTCTCTCCATACCCCCTGATCCCCTTAGCCACAAGGGCCACATCTAACTCCCTCTTAAATATAGCCAATGAACTGGCCTCAACTACCCTCTGTGGCAGAGAGTTCCAGAGATTCACCACTCTCTGTGTGTGAAAAAAAGTTCTTCTCATCTCGGTTTTAAAGGATTTCCCCTTTATCCTTAAGCTGTGACCCCTTGTCCTGGACTTCCCTAACATCGGGAACAATCTTCCTGCATCTAGCCTGTCCAACCCCTTCAGAATTGTGTAAGTTTCTATAAGATCCCCTCTCAATCTTCTAAATTCTAGAGAGTATAAACCAAGTCTATCCAGTCTTTCTTCATAAGACAGTCCTGACATCCCAGGAATCAGTCTGGTCAACCGTATCTGCACTCCCTCTATGAGAATAATGTCCTTCCTCAGATTTGGAGACCAAAACTGTACGCAATACTCCAGGTGCGGTCTCACCAAGACCCTGTACAACTGCAGTAGAACCTCTCTGCTCCTATACTCAAATCCTTTTGCAATGAAAGCTAACATACCATTCGCTTTCTTTACTGCCTGCTGCACCTGCATGCCTACCTTCAATGACTGGTGTACCATGACACCCAGGTCTCGCTGCATCTCCCCCTTTCCCAATCGGCCACCATTTAGATCATAGTCTGCTTTCCTGTTTTTGCCACCAAAATGGATAACCTCACATTTATCCACATTATACTGCATCTGCCAAACATTTGCCCACTCACCCAGCCTATCCAAGTCACCCTGCAGTCTCCTAGCATCCTCCTCACAGCTAACACTGCCCCCCAGCTTAGTGTCATCCGCAAACTTGGAGATATTGCCTTCAATTCCCTCATCCAGATCATTAATATATATTGTAAATAGCTGGGGTCCCAGTACTGAGCCTTGGGGTACCCCACTAGTCACTGCCTGCCATTGTGAAAAGGACCCGTTTACTCCTACTCTTTGCTTCCTGTTTGCCAGCCAGTTCTCTATCCACATCAATACTGAACCCCCAATGCCTTGTGCTTTAAGTTTGTATACTAATCTCTTATGTGGGACCTTGTCGAAAGCCTTCTGGAAGTCCAGATACACCACATCCACTGGTTCTCCCCTATCCACGCTACTAGTTACATCCTCGAAAAATTCTATAAGATTCGTCAGACATGATTTACCTTTCGTAAATCCATGCTGACTTTGTCCAATGATTTCACCACTTTCCAAATGTGCTGCTATCCCATCTTTAATAACTGACTCTAGCAGTTTCCCCACTACCGATGTTAGACTAACTGGTCTGTAATTCCCCATTTTCTCTCTCCCTCCCTTCTTAAAAAGTGGGGTTACGTTTGCTACCCGCCAATCTTCAGGAACTACTCCAGAATCTAAAGAGTTTTGAAAGATTATTACTAATGCATCCACTATTTCTGGAGCTACTTCCTTAAGTACTCTGGGATGCAGCCTATCTGGCCCTGGGGATTTATCGGCCTTTAATCCATTCAATTTACCCAACACCACTTCCCGGCTAACCTGGATTTCACTCAATTCTTCCAACTCCTTTGACCCGCGGTCCCCTGCTATTTCCGGCAAAATATTTATGTCTTCCTTAGTGAAGACGGAACCAAAGTAGTTATTCAATTGGTCTGCCATATCCTTGTTCCCCATGATCAACTCACCTGTTTCTGACTGCAAGGGACCTACATTTGTTTTAACTAATCTCTTTCTTTTCACATATCTATAAAAACTTTTGCAGTCAGTTTTTATGTTCCCTGCCAGTTTTCTTTCATAATCTATTTTTCCTTTCCTAATTAAGCCCTTTGTCCTCCTCTGCTGTCTTTGAATTTCTCCCAGTCCTCCGGTATGCTGCTTTTTCTGGCTAATTTGTACGCATCATCCTTCGCTTTGATACTATCCCTGATTTCCCTTGTTATCCATGGATGTACTACCTTCCCTGATTTATTCTTTTGCCAAACTGGGATGAACAATTTTTGTAGTTCATCCATGCAGTCTTGTAGTTCATCCATGCAATTTTTGTAGTTCATCCATCCATTTCAGCCCATCTTGTTCAGGCAAACCAAGATGCAACACCTAAGCTAGTCCACTTTGCCTGTATTTGTCCGATATCTCTCTAAATATCTTCTGTCCAGGTACCTGTCCAAATATTGTTACCTGCCTCAACTACCTCCCCTTGTGGTTTGCTCTGTGTACTCCCCACTCTTTGAGTGGAAAAAGCTGCTCCTCAGTTTCATGTTAAATGTTGTCCCTCTTCCCTTAAACGTATGTCCTCTGGTTTTTGATTTCCCCATACCCTGGGTACAAAACTGTCTTTGCCCAATCCCATCATGGTTTTATTAAGATTTCACATCAGCCACTTGCGCTCCTAGGAATAAACTCCTAACCTCTCCCTACAGCTCTGCCCATCGGGTTCTGGCAATGTTTCTGACAATCTTTGTAATGGACTCATGCATATTCATGTATATGTTAATGAGTTGGTGTTGTATATAAGTTGGGAATGTTGGGTAATAAATCTCTTTTTCTAGGCAACCTGCGTGTAAGTTATTCATTCTGCCGTCTGGAATATAACAAAATTGGCGACGAGGATGGGATAGAGTTTGTGAATTCATCCTTTAAATACAGCCCAAGGTTGCCGCATTTAAAAATAAATTGGATAGGCATATGGATGAGAAGGGAATGGAGGGTTATGGTATGAGTGCAGGCAGGCGGGACTAAGGGAAAAAAGTTGTTCGGCACGGGCCGAGATGGCCTGTTTCCGTGCTGTAATTGTTATATGGTTATATGGTTACAGTGCAGGACTGTTGTGCAACATGCAGTATCGTTTAACATTTTAAACAGTAAAAACGGAGTTGTGTCGCAGTTGTTTGTGAGCTGGACACTCCGCTAGATTCTGCGTACAGATCTTACGAGGTTGGTAATGGATATTGTAACGGATATTGTAACGGATCAACGGCTTGGTTGATTGTGACTTTGTAATCACCACATAGTCGAACAGTTTTGTCGGCCTTGGGTCCGTACCTTGGGCGTTGGCCAGTTACTCTGGTCTGTCTTCATGAGTACTCCATTCCGCTCTAACCTGTTAAGTACTTCCTCCACTTGTTGCTTTAGAGCATATGGTACAGGTCTTGGTCGACAGTACACAGGTCTCACATCTTGCTTAAGTCGAATGTGTGCAGAGCACCCTGCAATTTTGCTGTCCCAGTATGACTACAAGGTGTAGTACAGAAGCTCCAAGTGCAACGCAGTTGCAGAGCCGTTGTTCCGTTTGCCGCATGAGAACTCTGACGTGGGAAGTGAGAACTCAATCTACACACTGCAAGTTGTAGATGAAGACTTTCCAGTGACTGCAACAGAAATTGCAGCAGAAACAGAGAAATACACTGTGCTGAAGTGGGTCTATGAACAGACATTGAACGGATGGACTGAAATCGATAGTGGATTGAACTCAGTTCTGAACTCAGAGCTGAAGCCTTTCCATAATCAAAGCCATGAATTATCATGTGAGCAGGGATGCATTAAGTGGGGTTACAGAGTGGTGGTACCAGTCTTTGAGAAACAAAATTATGAATGAACTTCATGCCGAACATCCTGGCATAGTAAGCATGGCAGAAGTTTTGTGTATTGGCCTGGTATTGACAGTGACATTGAGTCACTGGTGCGCAAATGTAGCGTCTGCCAAAATTGTCGGAGTAAACCACCAAAAACACCATTGCAACCCTGGTCATGGCCAAGTAGACCTTTTCAGAGAGTTCATGTAGATTTTTGTGAAAAGGCTAATGATCACTTTCAGGTACTAATCGATAGTCATTCCAAATGAGGTTAAGCACATGGGGTCAAGCACTACTACTGAATGTACCATAGATGAGTTGAGATCCATTTTTGCATGCCATGGTTTACCGGAAGGACTTGTTTCTGATAATGGGCTTCAGTTTTGTTCAGATCGGTTCAAAGAGTTCAAGCAGCGGAATGGTGTAAAACACACACTTGTTCCCCCATACCATCCAGCCTCTAACGGGGTGGCAGAAAGGTTTGTTAGAATTGTCAAAAAATGCTCTCAAGAAACAGGTTTTGCAGGGTAGTTCAAAGCTCAGCATGAAACATCGTTTGGCTAGTTTCTTGCTGAAGTACAGAGCCACACATTCACACAACAACAGGTTACTCACCTGCAGAACTGTTGATGAAGAGAAGGGAAAGATTATGCCTAAGTCTAGTTCAACCCAATTTGACCTTGAGAGTTGAGCAAAAACAGTTAAGTCAAAAACGCCATTTTGATTCCCACAAAAAGGAGAGGTACTTCAAGCCAGATGAGCAGATTTGTGTTCTCAGTCCTCCCAACAAGTCCAGTTGAGACAAATGGGATATTGGGAAAATAGTGGAAGTGTGTGGAACAAAAAGATACTTAGTGGAAGTTGGAGATAGGATCAAAAGTGTTCATGTTGATCAAATAATCCCGAGCCAAAGATGAACCAAAAACTGAGCATGAAGTTCTAATCCCTGAATCTTTATCTGAAAGTGAGTTAGAAGAGACCACAGTGATTGAAACACAAAGTTCAGTTAGTACAGACAAAGAAACAGATTTCTCTGGTCAAAGTCAGTGTACTAAAACAGAGCCAAACAAGCCTACAGTTGCGTCAACACCTAAACCTGTTAAACCTGTTACTGTTAGACGACCAGTCAGGTTCCGTAAACCTTTTAGGTTAGGTTTGGTTTGCAAGTTAGTTAGGTTTGTAAGTTAAGTTAGGTTTGCAGGTTAGGTTTGTAAGTTAAGTAACTCACTGTATAAGTAAAACAAAAATGTGTAGATATGTAAAATAAATATATTATGTTTATCATTTAATATTTCATAAATACTGGTTTAAATCAAGTATCACAACAACAAAATTGTAACTGTGTACTTAGATTTAATACTTAAAAAAAGGAGAGCAGTGTAATGTATTCATGCATATTCATGTATATGTTAATGAGTTGGTGTTGTATATAAGTAGGGAATGTTGTGTAATAAATCTCTTTTACGTGATCCAGGCAACCTGCCTGTAAGTTGTTATTCATTCTGCCATCCAGAATATAACAATCCTCATAAATCTTTTCTGAACTCGTTTCTTGGTTGAAGCAGATTTAGACTTTGGACAGCGTGGAAACAGGACCTTAGGCCCATCGAACCTGTGGTGACCAGCAATCACCCCACACACAAGTAGCATCCTACACACTAGGAACAATTTACACGTATACCAAACTAATTAACCTACAAACCTGTACATCTTTGGAGTGTGGGAGGAAACCGGAGCACCCGGAGAAAACCCACGTGGTCACAGGAAGAATGTACAAACACCATACAGACAGCATCCATAGTCAAGATTGAACCTGGGTCTCTGACGCTGTAAGGCAGCAACTCTATCGTTGCACCACTGTACCAGCCCAAATGTCCCCATGTAATGCACCTCTCTGCCCTGCCCACTAAAAAGTGATCCTCCTTTACCTTTAGAGGTTACTCTGCAACTCCCTCGAGAACAGGAGTGGGAGTGCTGAAGTTGTGATTTGGGTCAGGAATGGGCACCTGTCATCACCCAAGCAAGGAATCACAAATATCATAAGCACCAAGAAAGGTCTGATGACTGATGGACTGTTTATTATTTAATCCATTCTGTCATTTCCATCAACCAAAACATCAGAAGCGTTGTCGCCAGTAAATAAATGTGGAAACCCTCACATGCATAAGTGCCTCTTCTCCAATAACCTGCAGATCCCAACCAGCAGAAGATGCACAGTGTCTACAGCTTATGGATGAAGCCCTCCAAAATCACCACAGATGAGCACAATCCTGGGTAAGTCACCAAAAAGAACCAGGGCTGGTTTCACAAGAATGTCTGAGTAATTGAGGAGCTAAGGAAGGTGTTCCTTTGTTGGGAACTCCAGCATTCCTCAAGGGAAAATAAACAATTCCTGAGACAGATGTCTTTCAGGAAATTCCTGTCCTAAGGAAGAGATGATGGATGTAGAGAGTACTGTAAGCTAAGCAATTCACTCTCAGCAGTGGAGTTCAGCATTCTGCAGCTTTGTTGAGGAGATTTGCAATTGATATATGCAATAACCCACTTTACTGGCCTAAGCCAAAGAATGGAGGTCAACTTATCAAGGGCAGAGAGACGGTCAATATCCATTGGAGGAACTATTTTGAAAGAATACTCAACTGTGACATGTACCTTTGACTCCATCCCTCCATTCTGCCCAGCCCAGCCTTGGTACCAATTATGGTCAACAAGGAATTAGAAAGGTCATATCCCAATTAGAGAAATGTCTTGGGGTGGATGATATTCCAGTTGGTGCTCTTAAGTGGTGAAGACCTGTCGTCATAAACCCACAACCAAACAACAGACTCACAACCCCGAGGCAGCCTTCATTGTTGCGGGTGACTTCAATCACTCTAACCTGAAGACTGTACTCCCCAAATTCCACCAACATGTATCCTTCCCCACTAGAGTAGACAAGACACTGGACAAAGTCTACACCAACATGGCTGAAGCTTACAAAGCCATCCCCCTCCCCCACCTTGGTCAGTCTGATCACGTCTCATTGTTCCTGCTCCCTAAGTACTCCCCACTCATCAGACGGGTTAAACCAACTGTGAGGACAGTTAAAGTCTGGTCAGAGGAAGCGGACTTCACACTTCAGCAGTGTTTGGAAACACTGACTGGAAGGCGTTTGCAGCCCAGGCCACCCTTGACTCCCACACGGACATTGATTCCTACACATCCTCTGTTCTGGACTTTATAAACTCCACCATCAATAGTGTCACCTCCCTCAAACAGGTGACCATATACCCGAATCAGAAGCCATGGATGAACAGCGAGGTCAGGCTACTGCTGAAAGCATGGAACACCGCTTTCAGGTCAGGCGATGCTCGAGCCTACAGTTCATCCAGGGCTAACCTGAAGAGGGGCATCAGGAAGGCCAAGCACTGCCATAAGCTCAGGATTGAGGAGCACTTCTACAACAACTCCGACCCCCGACGCATGTGGCAAGGCATCCAGGCCATCACGGACTACAGACCCTTCAACATCACCCTCACATCCAGCGACGCCTCCTTCCTTGAGGAGCTTAATCCCTTCTATGGGCACTTCGACAGGGACAATCAAGAGACAGCCATCAAGGCTGTGCTACCTGCCGATCACCAACCCCTCACACTCACCCCCTACGACGTGTACGTGGCACTGAGTAGGACTAATGCACGTAAAGCTGCTGGCCCTGACGGCATCCCCGGGCGCGTGCTCAGGGCCTGTGCTGCGCAGCTGACAGACGTCTGGACTGACATCTTCAACCTGTCACTTCCCCTCCTCTACTCCCTGTCACTTGCCCAAGCAGTACTAACACCATCATCAAGTATGCAGATGATACAATGGTGATTGGCCGCCTCCCCTGAGCTGGCCTACAGGGAGGAGGTCCAGCACTTAGCAGCATGGTGCGCTGACCACAACCTGGCCCTTAACTCCAAGAAGACCAAGGAGCTCATTGTAGACTTCAGGAAGTCTAGGGGTGGCACGCACACCCCCATCCACATTAACGGGACGGAGGTGGAACGTGTTTCTAGCTTCAGGTTCCTGGGAGTCAACATCTCCGATGACCTCTCTTGGATCCACAATACCTCTACTCTGATCAAGAAGGCTCACCAGCGTCTCTTCTTCCTGAGGAGACTGAAGAAGGTCCATCTGTCTCCTCAGATCCTGGTGAACTTCTACCGCTGCACCATCGAGAGCATCCTTACCAACTGCATCACAGTATGGTATGGCAACTGCTCTGTCTCCGACCGGAAGGCATTGCAGAGGGTGGTGAAAATTGCCCAACGCATCACCGATTCCTCGCTCCCCTCCATTGAGTCTGTCCAAAGCAAGCGCTGTCTGCGGAGGGCGCTCAGCATCGCCAAGGACTGCTCTCACCCCAACCATGGACTGTTTACCCTCCTACCATCCGGGAGGAGCTACAGGTCTCTCCGTTGCCGAACGAGCAGGTCGAGGAACAGCTTCTTTCCGGCAGCTGTCACTCTACTAAACAACGTACCTCGGTGACTGCCAATCACAACCCCCCCCGGACACTTGTTATTATTTATTCAAATCGTTTGCTATGTCGCTCTTCCAGGGAGATGCTGAATGCATTTCGTGGTCTCTGTACTGTACACTGACAATGACAATTAAAATTGAATCTGAATCTGAATCTGATCTCAACATCCACATCTGAGAAGAGGAAGAACGTTGGAGATAGAAACATAGAAAATAGTTGCAGGAGGAGGCCATTCGGCCCTTTGAGCCAGCACCGCCATTCATTGTGATCATGCCTGATATTCCCCTATCAATAACCCGTGCCTGCCTTCTCCCCATATCCCTTGACTCCACTCCACTCTAACTCTCTCTTAAATCCATCCAGTGATTTGGCCTCCACTGCCCTCTGTGGCAGTGAATTCCATAAATTCACAACTCTCTGGGTGAAAAGGTTTTTCCTCACCTCAGTCTTAAATGACCTCCCCTTTATTCTAAGACTGTGACCCCTGGTTCTGGACTCGCCCAACATTGGGAACATTTTTCCTGCATCTAGCTTGTCCAGTCCTTTTATAATTTTATATGTTTCTATAAGATACCCCCTCATCCTTCTAAACTCCAGTGAATACAAGCCTAGTCTTTTCAATCTTTCCTCATATGACAGTCCCGCCATCCCAGGGATCAATCTCGTGAACCTACGCTGCACTGTCTCGATCACAAGGATGTTCCTCCTCAAATTAGGAGACCAAAACTATACACAATACTCCAGATGTGGTCTCACCAGAGCCCTATACAACTGCAGAAGAACCTCTTTATTCCTATACTGAAATCCTCTTGTTATGAAGGCCAACATTCCATTAGCTTTCTTCACTGCCTGCTGTACCTGTAAGCCAACTTTCAGTGACCGGTGTACAAGGATGCCCAGGTCTCGCTGCACCTCCCCCTTACCTAACCTAACCCCGTTGAGATAATAATCTGCCCCCTTGTTTTTGCCGCCAAAGTGGATAACCTCACATTTATCTATATTATACTGCATCTGCCACGCATCTGCCCACTCACTCAACCTGTCCAGGTCACACTGCAACCTCCTAACATCCTCTTCACAGCTCACTCTGCCACCCAGCTTTGTGTCATCCGCAAACTTGCTAGTGTTGCTCCTAATTCCCTCTTCCAAATCATTAATATATATGGTAAACAGTTGCGGCCCCAACACCGAGCCTTGCGGCACTCCACTCGCCACTGCCTGCCATTCTGAAAAGGACCCGTTCACTCCTACTCTTTGCTTCCTGTCCGTCAACCAATTTTCTATCCACGTCAACAACCTACCCCCATTACCATGTGCTCTAATTTTAGTCACCAGTCTCCTGTGCGGGACCTTATCAAAAGCTTTCTGAAAGCCTAGATACACTACATCCACTGGCACCCCTTGATCCATTTTACTTGTTACATCCTTAAAAAATTCCAGAAGATTAGTCAAGCATGATTTCCCTTTCATAAAACCATGTTGACTTGGACTAATCCTTTTACTGCTATGCAAATGCCCCATTATTACCTCTTTATAATTGACTCCAGCATCTTTCCCACCACCGGAGTCAGGCTAACTGGTCTGTAATTCCCCGTTTTCTCTCTCGTTCCTTTCTTGAAAAGTGGGATAACATTAGCTATCCTCCAACCCACAGGAACTGATCCTGAATGTATAGAACATTGGGAAATGATCACCAATGCGTCCTCTGTTTCTAGAGCCACCTCCCTGAGGACCCTGGGGTGCAGACCATCAGGCCCGCAAATAAAAGAGATGCCGCAATTGAGACCACCTTCAAGAAAGGAATCCAATGTGGTAACTACCGAGCGATCTTTCTGCCGTCTGCCACAAGTGATGTCTGCCTCACACAGCTGAAGTTCTGCTCTTCGACTTACAGTAGCTGGTATAACGAGGAATTGGGGAGGGATGAGAAATGGGCCAGAGGGTGAGAAGTGGAGTTGGAAGACTCCACATCCAGGCAAGTACTGGGTGGAAGCAGATGTAATGCAGAAGGAACCCATCGAGGGGAAGGGAAGGGATGGGATGGTGAAGGTGGAGAGTGGGCGATAAACGGGCCACAACGGCTATGTACTGGTAACTGGTAAGTGAGGAAGGTGCTAAAGGGAACCATTAGGGGGCAATGAAGAACAGATGAAGAGCAGATGGAACAAGATGGGGAGCCGATCGAGTGGGTACAGTGTATGGGTAGTAGGTAGATGGAAGGGTAAAGAAAATAGGCGACTGGGGGCTGGAGGCCCAGAAAGAGAAGGGGAACAAAGATAGGAAACTCAGAGATGGATTAGAAGGCAAGAGAGAGGGGAACACTGGAGAGGAGGGTTACCTGAAATTGGAAACATTTTCATTTTCCGTTCCATTGGTATGCGGACTACTCAAGTGGAATATGAGGTGTTGTTGGATTGGTCCTTATCCTGGCAGTGGAGATGGACAAGCATGGACGTGGAATGGGATTGAAATGACATGTGAGCTCAGGACAGACATTGTAAACAAGGGAGGACTAAATGATGTAGACAATGGTGGAGGTGGTGCACATGATTCTTTGCTTTACCTGGAAGTCTCTTTAGGTGAACGGAGGAACTGCAGTTTTAATCGAAGATAGAAACAAAATTCTGGAGTAACTCAGCGGGACAGGCAGCATAGAAGCACTGGGTGGCGCCGTTCAATGGCAGCCTCACCTACCAGTCTGTCTCATCCTTTTCTTTATTTGTTGTTTTTAGTATGTTTTAATGTATGTTTTGGTGTATCTTTCACTTTGTATTATGTGGGGAGTGGTGGGGGAGTGGGAAACTTTTTTTAATATATTTTTTTCTTGACGGAGATGCGATTTTCTTTCCATATATCGTATCTCCGGCCGCACTGCGGCTTAATATCGAGGAGCTGGCAGCCTCTTGTTGGGGATCGACTATGTGAGCTCCAAGCCGCTGGACCAGTCGCGGGAGCTTCCACTGCCCCGGTCGCGGGAGCTTCGATCGCCCCAACTGCGGATGGTTCGACTGCCCCGTCCACGGGTGAATGCGGAGGAATGAAGATAAGACTTTATTGCCTTCTATCACAGTGAGGAATGTGGGGGAGACACTGTGGTGGATGTTTATGTTAACTTTTATGTAGTTGCGTGTCTTGTTGCTTTTTTCTGGTAGGACTGGTAAATCACATTTCACTGTACCGTAAATGGTACCCGGGACATAAAGAACCATTGAACCATCTCTGGAGAGAAGGAATGGGTGACGTTTCTGGTCGAGACAAGGGCCTCTTTAGGTCTCTGGATGGTGGTGGGGAAGGAGATGTAGGCATAAGTGTTGCACCTCTTGAGGTTGCAGGGGAAAGTGCTAGTGAATCAGGAAGGTGTGGGTTGGGGGGGATGAGCAAACCAAGAAGTTATGTACAGGAGATGTGGGGATGGGAAGATGGGACGTGGGATTCTGTTGCAGCTAGCGGAAATGACAAAGGATGATGTGTTGGATGTGGAAAGTGTAAGTGTGACTCTTGGATATATTCTGTGTGGCTGAGGCCTCATGTGCAGTGAGAATTTTTAGGAAATGCCAATTTTTGCTGAGACATTGTTACGGTTCCTGTCTCAAACCTAAAACAAACCCTTTTACTGACTTCAATGGTTAAATGATTGGATCAGAAGAATCCCAGGACTTTGATTCAATGATACTCATTAATAATGAGGATCTGTGAAGATGCTGCAGGGTGGTCAGTAATTGTGACCTAACAAAAGGTGAAACGGATAAAGTTGCAAGATGTTGATGCATTTTGTCCATATCATACTATGAAGATGGAAGAGAACAAAGCTGGAGAAAGTACACAGATCCAAAACACCACTCCACTCTCCCAAAATATCCGTTGCCTCCAAATTGGCCAAAATCCTTTGCTCTTAACCTCGAATAACTGATCCACAACCCTCTTGTATAGGGAATTCCAAAGATTTGTAACATTCCCAATGAAGTGGGGCGGCACAGTAGCACAGGTTGTGGGGCCTCTGCCTCACAGCGCCAGAGACCCGGGTTCGATCTTGACTGTGTGGAGTTTGCACGTTCTCCCTATGATCAAGTGGGTTTCACCCAAGATTCAAGAGAGTTTATTGTCATGTGTCCCAGATAGGACAATGAAATTTTTGCTTTGCTTCAGCACAACAGAATATAGAAGGCATGAATACAGAACAGATCAGTGTGTCCATATACCATTTTATAAATATATACACACATGAATAAATAATACAGATAAAGTGCAAATAAACTGATAATGGGCTATTAATGTTCAGAGTTTTGTTTGAGTTGAGTCCAATAGCCTGATGGCTGTGGGGAAGTAGCTATTTCTGAACCTGGACATTGCAGTCTTCAGGCTCCTGTACCTTCTACCTGAAGGTAGCGGGGAGATGAGGGTGTGGCCAGGATGATGTGGGTCCTTGATGATGCTGCCAGCCTTTTTGAGGCAGCGACTGCGATAGATCCCCTCGATGGTAGGGAGGTCAGAGCCGATGATGGACTGGGCAGTGTTTATTACTTTTTGTAGTTTTTTTTCGCTCCTGGGCGTTCAAGTTGCCGAACCAAGCCACGATGCAACCGGTCAGCATGCTCTCTACTGTGCACCTGTAGAAATTAGAGAAAGTCATCCTTGACAAACCGACTCTCCGTAAATGTAACTCCTGTAGAATATAACTGTAACTACAGTAAAATGTAACTACAGTAGCTCCGAATTGCTCCCACATCCTAAGACTTGTGGATTTGTAGGTTAATTGGCCTCCATGTTGGGGAAGTCCCAAACAAGGGGTCACAGTTTAAGGATAAGGGGGAAATCTTTTAGGGCCGAGATGAGGAAAACATTTTTCACACAGAGAGTGGTGAATCTCTGGAATTCTCTGCCACAGAAGGTAGTTGAGGCCAGTTCATTGGCTATATTTAAGAGGGAGTTAGATGTGGCCCTTGTGGCTAAAGGGATCACGGGGTATGGAGAGAAGGCAGGTACAGGATACTGAGTTGGATGATCAGCCATGATCATATTGAATGGCGGTGCAGGCTCGAAGGGCCGAATGGCCTACTCCTGCACCTATTTTCTATGTTTCTATGTTTCCATATAATCCCCTACTGTGCAGGGAGAGAAAGTGGGTGACATAGAACTAGCGTGAATGGCGGACCAATGACCAGCACGGACTCAGTGGGCTAAAGGCCTGTTTCCAAACTGTAACCTAAAACTAATGTAAACAATAAAACTTTCTTCTTCTATTCAGTCCTAAATTATTGACCTAATTTGGGACAAGCTTGAGAAGAAACAGCATGTCAGTAATTAGCTTTAAAAAAAAAGTTTTTTTAGAGATACAGCACAGAAACAGACACTTTGGCCCAACGAGTCCACACTGACCAGCGATCCCCACACATTAACACTATCCTACACACACTAGGGACAATTTACATTTATACCAAGCCAATTAACCTACATACCTGGACGTCTTTGGAGTGTGGAAGAAAACCAAAGATCAGACTGAAGAAGGGCCTCGACCTGAAACGCCACCCATTCCTTCTCTCCAGAGATGCTGCCTGGCCCGTTGAGTTACTCCAGCATTTTCTGTCTATTTTTGCATTAAACCAGCATCTACAGTTCCTTCCTGCACTTGTCAACAAAGATGTCAGGGTAAGTCCTGGAACCACAGGGCAGATGATCTGTCCCATCATTTTGCTTTGTAATTTTAATCTATATTCTGCGATTTATGTCTGTCACCAGTCATTTAACACTGTGCCTTTGTAGTCTGCCTCCTTCTTGCATCTGATTCTTTTGATCAACGCTGAATCACCTTAAACCAGAGTATATTCTGTTCAAGAAGGAACTGCAGATGCTGGAAGATCGAAGGTACACAAAAATGCTGGAGAAACTCAGCGGGTGCAGCAGCATCTATGGAGCGAAGGAAATAGGCGACGTTTCGGGCTGAAACCCTTCGTCAGACTGATGGGGGGGGGGGGGGAGAAGGAAGGAAAAAGGGAGGAGGAGGAGCCCGAGGGCGGGGGGATGGGAGGAGACACCTCGAGGGTTAAGGAAGGGGAGGAGACAGCAAGGGCTAGCAAAACTGGGAGAATTCAACGTTCATGCCATCCGGACGCAAGCAACCCAGGCGGAATATGAGGTGCTGTTCCTCCAATTTCCGGTGTTGCTCACTCTGGCAATGGAGGAGACCCAGGACGGAGAGGTCGGATTGGGAATGGGAGGGGGCGTTGAAGTGCTGAGCCACTGGGAGTTCAGGTAGGTTCAGTTTATGATCACGTGTACCGAGATACAGTGAAAAGCTTTTGTTGCGTGCTAACCAGCCAGAGGAAAGACAATACATGATTACAATCGAGCCATCTACATCAAAGATCCTATAGTGAGCAAGATAGATCATTCAACGAAAAAGAAGTAGTACAGGCATGGGCAGATTCATGGCTAATTTTAGGCCCCATTTCCGTAACCGGCTTCCAGTCCCTTCACCAAAGATCCCACAGCGGAGCAAAGATAACTAGTGCGGAGACGGAAGCCGGTTACGGAAACATCCTCGTAAAAATAAAAGTTATTTGGTAAAAACCTTCTCCTCATTTTCAGAATTTTAATTTATTAACACAAACTGTTCCCCCGCTACGTTGATTACACTGCGAGGTCGGGTCGGGTCGGGTCCGGTTACTGAAATGGATGAAAAAAAGGCCCACGTTTCGCTCCATTGCTTACTACACGTCAGCCCATCGCATTTAGCAGGAGTGATCTATTGGATCTTTGATCTACAGTGTATAGAGAGATACACAACAATGGAATAACATTCAGTGCAAGGTAAAGCCAGTAAAGTCTGATCAAAGATAGATCCTTTACCAAAGCCACTAAAATTATAAATAGCTGAGACCTGACATTGTGTTTATTACATTCTGTCATCTGAGCAAAAGATTAACTTGGTAAATATGTGGAATGGTATCTATCGCATGTGGACTTTCTGACCTTTCACTGCATGGATAAACAAATGAATATCTCCCACAGTCAGAGCTTGTGAATGATCTTTCACTGATGAATTTTATGCACAGACGTATTTCAAGCCATTCCTCTGGTAGCCCCACTCACAATGCAACTGTTCAGTTAAACAATAATAAAAGCAGACATACATTTATCCATGCCTCGAGCAAAAGCTAGAACTATTCAATTTTGTGGAGGTATGTTTTATTCCGATGGCCTCATACTTACTTATGCTACAAGCTTGTGTAGGAAAGAACTGCAGATGTTGGGTTAAATCGAAGGTAGACACAAAATGCTGGAGTAACTCAGTGGGACAGGCAGCATCTCTGGAGAGAAGTAATTACTCTTGTGATCCCACTGCTGCATTTTTGGAATATTGATCCTCCAGCTCAGATTTCAGTCTCTCTTGGATTACTGTGAAAGATACTGGGACTTGAGTTACAGGCAGAAACTAAAAGCTGCTAAGCCTGTGGTCAGAACAATGAAAAAGACAACAAGCGAAGGCATTGAAAACCTACAGTCCTGCTTTGACTGCACTGATTGGAATGTGTTGAGGGAAGCAACCACAGGCCTCGATGAGTGTACAGACACTGTAACATCATATGTCAGCTTTTGTGAGGACAGTTGCATTCCCACTTGGACCCGGATCAGGTTCAACAACAACAAGCCCTGGTTTACAGCAGAGCTCAGACAGCTCCGCCAGTCTAAAGATGAGGCCTACAGGAGCGGGGATGCAGACCTCTACAGGCAGGCCAAGTACAAGCTGCGAAAAGGAATCTGAGCTGCCAAGGAAAGGTACTCTGAGAAGTTGAGGAGCAAGTTCTCAGCCAATGACTCTTCTTCAGTGTGGAAGGGCTTGCAAGAAATCACCAGCTACAAGAGGAAAACCCCCCACTCCCGCGTCAGCTTGGACAATCATCAGCTGACCAACGACCAGTTCTACTGCAGGTTCGATAGACAGAAATGTAACCCCAGTTCCCCCTCCCTCCCTCTCCCCCACCCACCCCTCTCCAATCACCACTTCACACACACTTACAGCCTGACTCCAGTCTACAAAGACTGGGCCCTCGTCCACTACCCACCCCCTCCTTGCTGCCCAACATCAGTCTGGCCACTTCTCCATCACTAACAATAGAAATTGAGGAGGTGGAGAGGCTGTTCAGGAGATAGAAAAGTTGGAAATCTCCAGGGCCGGACAATGTTTCCCCCTCCACCCTCAAGCTCTGTGCCGAACAACTGGCACCGGTCTACACAGACATTTTTAACCAATCCCTGCAAACCTGCACTGTCCCTGCCTGCTTCAACGTCTCCACTATTGTCCCTGTACCCTGCTGGACCCCCTGCAGTTTGCATACCAGGCAAATAGATAAGTGGATGACGCAGTCAACCTAGGCCTGCGCTTCATCCTCCAGCACTGAGACCATCAGGTGACCTATGCAAGGATTTTGTTTGTGGATTTTAGCTCTGCATTCAACACCATTGTGCCCGAGCTACTACACTCCAAACTCTCCCAGTTGACTGTGCCTGAACCCCTCTGTCTGTGGATCACCAACTTCCTGACAGACAGGAAGCTGCATGTGAGGCTGGGAAAGTACATCTCGGACCCGCTGACCCTCAGCATAGGAGCACCGCAAGGCTGTGCACTCACTCCACTCCTATACTCTCTCTACACCAACAACTGCACCTCCACAGGCTCCTCTGTCAAGCTTCTCAAGTTTGCGGACGACACAACCCTGATTGGACTGATCCAGGATGGGGAGGAATCTGCCTACAGACAGGAAGTGACACAGCTGGCGTCCTGATTCCTTACCATATAACCATATAACAATTTACAGCACGGAAACAGGCCATCTCGACCCTTCTAGTCCATGCCGAACACATATTCTCCCCTAGTCCCATATACCTGCGCTCAGACCATAACCTTCCATTCCCTTCCCGTCCATATAACTATCCAATTTATTTTTAAATGATAAAAACGAACCTGCCTCCACCACCTTCACTGGAAGCTCATTCCACACAGCCACCACTCTCTGAGTAAAGAAGTTCCCCCTCATGTTACCCCTAAACTTCAGTCCCTTAATTCTCAAGTCATGTCCCCTTGTTTGAATCTTCCCTACTCTCAGTGGGAAAAGCTTTTCCACGTCAACTCTGTCTATCCCTCTCATCATTTTACAAACCTCTATCAAGTCCCCCCTTAACCTTCTGCGCTCCAAAGAATAAAGCCCTAACTTGTTCAACCTTTCTCTGTAACTTAGTTGCTGAAACCCAGGCAACATTCTAGTAAATCTCCTCTGTACTTTCTCTATTTTGTTGACATCCTTCCTATAATTAGGCGACCAAAATTGTACACCATACTCCAGAATTGGCCTCACCAATGCCTTGTACAATTTTAACATTACATCCCAACTTCTATACTCAATGCTCTGATTTATAAAGGACAGCACACCAAAAGCTTTCTTTACCACCCTATCTACATGAGATTCTACTTTCAGGGAACTGTGCACAGTTATTCCCAGATCCCTCTGTTCACCTACATTCTTCAATTCCCTACCATTTACCATGTACGTCCTATTTTGATTTGTCCTGCCAAGATGTAGCACCTCACACTTATCAGCATTAAACTCCATCTGCCATCTTTCAGCCTACTCTTCCAACTGGCATAAATCTCTCTGTAGACTTTGAAACTCTACTTCATTACCCGCAACCCCACCTATCTTAGTATCATCTGCATACTTACTAATCCAATTTACCACACCTTCATCCAGATCATTGATGTACATGACAAACAACAGTGGACCCAACACAGATCCCTGTGGCACCCCACTCATCACTGGCCTCCAACCTGACAAACAACTATCCACCATTACTCTCTGGCATCTCCCATTCAGCCACTGTTGAATCCATCTTGCTACTCCACCATTAATACCCAACCATTGAACCTTCTTAACCAACCTTCCATGAGGAACCTTGTCAAAGGCCTTACTGAAGTCCATATACACAACATCCACTGCTTTACCCTCATCAATTTCCCAAGTAACATCTTCAAAATATTCAAGAACATTAGTCAAACATGACCTTCCAGGCACAAATCCATGTTGACTGTTCCTAATCAGACCCTGTTTATCCAGATGCTTATATATATTATCTCTAAGTATTCTTTCCATTAATTTGCACACCACTGACGTCAAACTAACAGGTCTATAATTGCTAGGTTTACTCTTAGCCTTCACAACAACCTGGAGCTCAATGCTCTTAAGACAGTGGAATTGATTGTAGACTTTAGAACCTGGAAGTAATGGTTCTCAGGCTCCTCCACCTTCTTTCTGGCGAGGGAGAATTGAGAACATGGTTAGAGTGTTGCGGATCTTTGATAGTTTGAGCCGCCTCCTTGAGGCAACACTACCTGTGATGGTGGGGAGGACAATACACTTTCTGCAGCCTCCTCTGTTCTTGGACGTTCAAGTTACCAAACAAAACATGATGCAGTCAGTTAGTATGGTCTCTATCATGCCTGTGAGATGTCAGGTGGAGTAACCGGTGGCATGATAAACGTCTAAGGAAGTACACACATTGATGAGCTTTCTTTGTAATTGTATCCTAATTGTGAGCCTAGGACTGATCTTCAGAGATGTGCACTCCCAGGAACTTGAGCTATTGACCTGGTCTGCCAACACCTACTGGATCTCCTAGTTGTTCATCATTTTAAATCCCCTGCCCATTTCCACACTGACCTCTCTGTCCTGGGCCTCCATCATTGCCACCATGAGGCCACATACAAACTGGACGAACAGCACATCATATTCCACTTGGATAGTTACAACACTGGTATGAACATTGAGTTCTCAATTTTTTGATGACCTCTCACAACCCCCCCCCCCTTTCTCCCCCTACCCCATCCCGAGTGTGGCAGGTGATAGGTTGACATGGCAAGGGGGAGGAGGGGTTGATAGGCAGATGCTTAGAACAAAATTGGGAGAATTCAATGTTCAGACAGCAAGGGCTAACAAAATTGGGAGAATTCAATGTGAATTCTCCCAATTTTGTTAGCCCTTGCTGTCTCCTCCCCTTCCTTAGCCCTCGAGCTGTCTCCTCCCATCCCCCAGCCCTCGGGCTCCTCCTCCTCCTTTTCCCTTCCTTCTCCCCGCCACCCCCTATCAGTCTGAAGAAGGGTTTCGGCCCGAAACGTTACCTATTTCCTTCACTCCATAGATGCTGCTGCACCCGCTGAGTTTCTCCAGCATTTTTGTGTACCTGCCACACTCTGCCCTGCATCTTCCCTTTTCCAGCTTTCTCCCCCACCCCACCTTTCAATCACTCTGAAGAAAGATTGCAGCCCGAAATGTCACGTATCCATCAAAGATCGTATAGCAAGCAACATAGATCACTTGACGAAAAAGACGTGGTACGGTCATGGGCAGATTCATGGGTAATTTTCTGCCACATTTCCGTAGCCGGCTTCCATCTCTGCACCAAAGATCCCATAGTGGAGCAAAGATACTAGTGCGGAGATGGAAGACGGTTACGGAATCATCCTCGTAAAAATAAAAGTCCTTTGATAAAAATCTTCTCATTTTCAGAATTATAATTTGTTAAACAAACTGTTCTCCCGCAACGTTGATTACACTGCGAGTCGGGTCGGATTACTGAAATGGATGAAAAAAAGGCCCACGTTCCGCTCCGTTGCGTACTACACGTCAGCCCATCACATTTAGCAGGAGTGGTCTGTCTTGCTCCACTATAGGATCTTTGGTCTCCATGTTCTCCAGGGATGCTGCCGGGGCTGCTGGGTTACTCCATCATTTTGTGTTCCCTCCCACTGATGAAAGACAGGTTTATGAACACTCAGCTTTTCCTTCCTCTTGTCAACAATTAGCTCCTTACTCTTGCCCATGTGAATTGCAAGATTGTTGTTCTAGCACTAATCCAGTTTATCCACCCCCTTCTGCACTGTGACTCATTATTTATACTATTTATCACTATTTATAATATTTATCACTATTTATACTTTCATCAGGGACTGGGTTGTTTTTACTGTTATTATGTGTCAAATGTTTAGGTTTTATGTGCAATGCTCCGGTATTCCCTGGGAAACGTCTTCCCATTTTGCACTGTACAATTGTTGCTTTGCAAGATGACAATAAAGGTTGATGATGATGATGATGGTGATAAATTCTCTTTTAAATGTTGTAATTTTACATACCTCCACAGCGCTTCCTGCTAACTGGTTTCATATATCTGTAACCTTGGGCCACTCAGTTCTATAATACTCCCAGGGTCCCAACATTTACTGTGGAAATCCTGCCCTGGATCCATTTACCAAAATGTAGTACCTTGCACTTTTTCAGTTAAATTCCACCTGCCATTCCTTTGAATACTTCCCCAATTCATCCAGATCCTGTTACAATCTTAAATGATTTTCTTCACTGTCCATTGCCCCAACAATTTCTTGGCATCCGCAAACTTACTAACCATGTGCTAAACAACAAAAGATCAAGCTCTGTACACCACTGGTCAAAGGCTTCCAATGAGAATAACAACCCACCACTACCACCTGACTTCCTTCGCTAAGCCAATTTTCTATCTAATTGGCTAGCTTTCGCTTGATCTACTCTTCTAGACAAGCCTGCCAGGTGAAACCTTGCCCTTCTGCCCTCATCAATCCTCTTTGCACTTTTAGCTAATGCCCCTGTCCCACTTAGGAAACCTGAACGGAAACCTCTGGAGACTTTGCACCCCACTTTTGTCAGTCTCCCTACCTGCTTCCACTACCTGCAACCTCCGGCAACCACCTGCAACCTCCAGGAACCGCACAGAAACCTTGGGTGGGGCGCAAAGTCTCCAGAGGTTTCCGTTCAGGTTTCCTAAGTGGGACAGGGGCGTTTAGTTTAGGGATACAGCATGAAAATAGGCCCTTCGTCCACTGAGTCTGCACTGACCAGCCAACTGCGCGCATTAACACTTTCCTACATTAGAGAGGATTTTTTAATTAATACCAAGCCAAACCTGCAAGTCTTTGGAGTGTGGGAGGAAACCAAAGTTCTCAGAGAAACCTCACGCAGATCATGCGGAGAAAGTACAAACTCTGTACAGACAAGCACCCGTAGCCAGATTGAACCCAGGTCACTGGCGCTGCAAGTGCTGTCAGGCAGGAACTCTACCGCTGTGCCACTGTGGCGCCCTTCTTCAAAAAATCCAATCAAATTGATGATACACTATTTCCCACACGCAAAACCATGGTGACTAACCCTTTTCATTCAATACCTTTCTAAATACTGCTAGGTCCTGCCCTCAGGACCCCCTCCAGTCACTTTTCCACCATTGATGTTAGACTCAGTTCCCTGTCTTTCCCTTCTTAAATAAAGGTAAAACATTAGGCGGCATGACGGTCGAGTTGCTGCCTTACAGTGCTTGCAGCGTCAGAGACCCGGGTTCGATCCCGACTACGGGCACAGACTGTACGTGGTTTGTACATTTTCCCCGTGAGATTTCTCCGAGATCTTTGATTACCTCTCACACTCCAAAGACGTACAGGTTTGTAGGTTAATTGGCTTGGTATAAATGTAAATTGTCCCTAGTACAGGTAGGATAGTGTTAATGTGCGGGGATCACTGCTCGGTGTGGACATGGTGGGCTGAAGGGCCTGTTTTTGCCCTGTATCTCTAAATTTAAAAATAAATGAACCACCCTCGAGTCTTTTAATTACCTTACCCGAGGATAAACTTGATGCAAGTCTCTGCCAGGACTCCAGTCCCTTCTTCCCCAGCTTCCCACAATGTGATCAAGAATGCTTCTGAGTAGAGAGATACTTTTAAATCTTATCTTCATAGTCGATCATCATATCATGACAACTTTTCTGATGGTGGTGCCAACTTTTATTTTGATAGCAGCACAAATAGGTTCCAGGGATTTCATCAACCACTCCTTGCACTTGGCAACCGCAATCAACGTATCATCCTTCCTTCCTCTCTGTCTGTAAGGGCCAGATACCAAAAGCATTGGAATAAAACCAACCTTTGTGCACTGTCTCTAAGTTTTGTTTTTTTAGTTCCGAGATACAGCACGGAAACAGGCCCTTCGGCCCACCGAGTCTGCACTGACCAGCGATCCCTGCACACTAACACAAGCCTATACACACTAGGGACAATTTACACTTATACCATGTCTACAAACCCAAGACAATTAACCTGCAAACCTGTACGTCTTTGGAGTTTGTCAGGAAAGTGAAGATCTTGGAGAAATCCCACGTGGTCACGGGGTGAACGTATAAACTCTGTACAGACAGCACCCGTAGTCGTGATTGAACCTGGGTCTCTGGCGCTGCAAGCGCTGTAAGGCTGCAACTCTACCTCTGCGCCACCGTGCCGCTCATAGAAATAAGTTAATAGCTATATGTTACTCCATGCTTTATGAAATTTATTTGAAACGTATTATCTGGACTCTAAAAAAATCAATGGTTCAGTGGTTTAATGTCCCCTCTGGAGAAGATTTTTCATAGAATAAAGTTAATCTCTGAGATTGCAAAATTCATTATAATGAATATATACTTGTTATTTAATGAAATTCGAATTTTACTTTGCAAAATATATGCAATAATCAGCACATGGGTAGTCTGAACCATTTTTTCCATATTTTTCCTATTTACCAGAGCAAGTTGCTTACTCACTGCTAAAGCAAGGAAGTTAAAGAAGGGTCTCGACCCGAAACGTCAACAGCCTGAAGAAGGGTCTCGACCCGAAACGTCACCCATTCCTTTTCTCCAGAGATGTTGCCTGTCCCGCTGAGTTACTCCAGCTTTTTGGATCTATCTTCATCTTAAATTAACACTTAATGGTTATGTCAACCAAACATTTGAGAATGCAATATGCCCAATTGCTCACTAGCAATAGCATTTTAGGCAAAATAAATAACCAGTCTTCAGAAAACAATTACATTTACTTTCATTACAACAAGCGTATTCAAAATTTGAAAAATATATTCCAATGTAAAGACAGGCACAATGTCTTCAAAAATAACATCTAGAACTTTCTCTCCTATCCTAGAATCATTGAAGTGCCTTCAAATTAATTCAAACTGGCAGCATTATGGTGCTCAAGAAGGAACTGCAGATGCTGGAAGATCGAAGATACACAAAAATGCTGGAGAAACTCAGCGGATGCAGCATGTTTCATGGTCGATCTTGTGCTTATGGTGCTGACTGGTGCTCAGGTTTGATGAACATGCATTTTGCATTTGGCAATTAAAGTTAATCGATCTAACTTGGCCCAACACTCCTCTGGCTTCTACTTCACTGCATGTAAAAAAACAACCTCATGTGTTCACCTTTAAGCGAGTCCACAGCTTACCATCTCTTTGTCTCAGTTTTTCCCTGTTCAATTTTGTAATATTTATAATCCACTGATTATCCTGTATTTATAAAGCTATACATTTCTAAATTTGTGGATTTTTCTGCTTCCTTTTACAAACTCCTCATAATAGAAATCATTTCTGTTTGTGGATTTTAGTTACGAGATGGAAAGATAATCCTGAAAACTCCCATAGAACTGAATAATTGCAGACTTTTTTCAGTTAAAGTTACAGTCAAATAAGGAAATTTAATGCCTTTTGTCTTCATTTCACTAATAGATTCTTGCATTTAAGAGCATGAACTACAGGAATTTTGGGTGGATTTCACGACGTTTCCCAACTGCTGTCAAAATTTTAGTGTACATGTGACAATTTAATTGTCACATGTACCGACTATGGAACAATTAAATTATTATTTATGGCCCATAAATGCAATCCACAACAATAAAAATATATAATAAATTCAATAAACGAATAACCGTAACGTTACGCAGGCATAAAGGTGTAAAAACCCAAGTCCAAAGACAGTTCGTAGAAGTTCATAGTGGATGAGATTCATATTATGTAGTGTTTAAGGGCTAGATGGTTGCTGGCAAGAAGCTGTTCTTGAACTTGGTGGTCATGGGTTTTCAGGTTCCTGTACCTTCTTCCTGAAGCTAGGAGTGAAATAAGAGCACAAAGGAAATCTTCTTCTTCTTGCGTATGGCCTAAAGTTGTAGGACAACTTGTTCTATCTGATCTTATTTGATTGTGCACGCCAGGTTGATTGCATTTGTTGAAACAGAGTGGACCACGTGAAGATTGCAATCTCCCCACCTTCCCGCCCCCTCCCCCCCACCCCACAAAGAAAATGAAATACACAAATGTAACCACTCTCCAGTCTTTTAGCATCTCATCGGTGACCAGTGATACAAGGGATTTACGTTTTTATGTCACAGTAAAGGGGCCTAACATTCCACTCAGGCAATTTGGCCACTTTTTCGGGACAACTTCCGCAGCAGTCGCTGACGATGGTAAGGACAAGGTACAAGTCCAGGTAAAGTCCAGAAAGTTGGTGTAGGCCGCAGGCCGGCGGCCGAAGATTTAAAGTTCTCTCCACGTCGCAGCCATCTCTACAACAACCTACCAGTTGGCCGCGGGCCCTAAGCTTCTTCTTCCCCCCGGGTCGACGTCACGCCGCGCCAGCTATGGCAAGCTCCTGACAACCGGCGACACAATCGTCGCGACTTAGGACGTCCACCTACGACAACACAAAATGTTTGATTTATTATTAGATTAAAAAAGTTGAAAAACATACCACAGGGCTGTGCACTCACATACCCCAAGGAGGGACTGTGCTTGAGACATATCAATATAGTGGAACTTCAAACTTCAAACAGTTGACAAATACACACTCAGGTGACAAATATTTTTTTTCTGCAAAAAAAAAACAAAACAAAAAAGTAATGATAAACATTGATATTGTAGAGCACAGCCTAATAACAGTTGGTAAATGAGTCTTGTATGGCCCCGCTATAAATACCTATGTATAAAAACCGTAGTAGTTATTGCTGGACAAGTGGGACCCCCTCTAAAGAAAAAATGCAAAACTCCTCTTGTCAACAAATTTGTCCCTGTTTGTCATCAAGTCCGTTCCACCGTATAACGGTAAAAAAAATATTATAACAGTTGTAGAGGGGACAATTTATGTCGTGTGAAAATGTTGCATAAATTTTCCCCAAGTCCTATCAAATTTAACCAAGGGTTCAACAATGTCACTCCTAATTGTTTCTAAATTTAAACATGATATTGTTTCAGTGTGCGTATTTCAAGTCCAATTCACAAAAAGTATTATAGAATGAGATACCTGGTGAGCCTGCTGATGTGGTGGTCCCATCAATGGCATCTGTTGTGGTGGTTCCATCAGTCTCATCTGTGGCTGTCCCATGTGCCCCATCTGCTGCTGAGTCTGCAACACACATGAATTCATTGTGAATATTTCACACAAAAACATACATTTTAAGGTCAAATATTAAAGTAAAATGTTCCTAAAATTCTACAAAAATTGCTTAAAATATTTACCGGCTGGGAGAAGTTATGGGTCATCGTGATGGCAGCCAGGGTGTGGTTGACTCATATGTTCTCTGGTATCTTGAGCATCTCAGTCTTTAAGAATCTCTGGAAGGTGTCAACAGCCCTCTCATGTGGTGTCTTGGGCCTGGTCATGGCCTGTCTTGCCTCCCTGGCCTCTGTTGCCTGTTGCGTGAGCTGTGACTATGTAGAGGTAGTTAGGGAACAAAAAAGAATGATGGAAAGGAATGATAGACGTAATGGATGGATGGATGGGATGGATGGATGGATGGGATGGATGGATGGATGGATGGGGTGGATGGATGGATGGATGGATGGATGATGGATGGATGGATGGATGGATGGATGGATGGGTGGATGGATGGATGGATGGATGGATGGATGGATGGATAGATGGATGGATATCTGCCAAAAATGTCCCCAAAAGTACTTACTACCTCGATCAGCTCCTGCTGACTTGCCTCTCTCTCCTCTACCTCAGTTGCATTTGGGGTGGAGCCTGCGAAGGAGCTGTGAGTGGTTCTGCTCCTCTTGCTGTGCTGCTGGCTGGTGGAGGGGGTGAATCCAGAGGTTCCATCAAGTGGATCAAACTCCTCTCCACTGGACATACAGGGCAGTGGCTTCTTCTTGTCAAACTGGAAGAAAGTAAATGTGTTTTACAAACTTTCAAGACCATCAGGACATGGCAAGATGACAATCAAATGATCAATTTCACATTTACTATTTTATTATAATTACCTTCTCGGTGCTCTGTCCACGTACTACATGTGAGTTGATAAAGCCCCATTTGTCGATGATCCACTGCTGCCTCGGGGTAAAGTTTATGCCACCAGACCCTGACTTGTTCACACTGTGAGACAGCTTGCCATATCTTGTTCCTTGGCTTTTGAACCACTGACAGAGTTGGGCATCTGTAAAAAAATAATTAAATAAAGACCAGTGTGAATTGCCTGCCTGCAAAAGAATGGAAGAGCTACTGCTTGAAACGTGCAAGTTTTAACAGACTGTACATGTTACCACATATGGCAAAATAAAATACCAAGAAAATAAATAACCCCAAAAATACAAAATGCAACTGGTAGGCAAAATGTACATGCAAACTTGCTGGTGGCTTGTGGCACGAGTATCTGTCCACAATTTCATGTCATGGGAAACAAGATGAGAAACAGATTTGTATTTTCATGACAATGATTCTGGATCAGGAAACACACAGCATGAAGTTGCAAATTTCTGGACCAGAAATACAGCCAAACAAAGTAGGTACTTACAGGTGCAGTCAGAGAACTCCTTGGCCTTGGAGTCAAGTAGTGAGTTCTTCCTGTCCTTCCTTCGATAATCTTGGTAGTTCTTGTCATACAACTCTGGGTTTGACTAATACCACTCGACCAGCTCTCCTACTTGTTCCCTGCTGAACTCATAATGAACTACCTTGGGTGTCCTGCCCTTCTTTACCTCACTTGAGGCATCAATGTCCTGAGCATCATCTAATGGTGAGTCTGGATCAGCTGCAGCAGCAGCAGCAGTACCTGTAGTTGTGGCAGGGCAGCCAGTCCGGGCCGGGGTGGTGGTGGGGACACGGGCCACCTGCCTGGTCTCCTCCTGGAACTCCCCCCCCTGGGCCTACTCCTCCTGGGCCATCTCAGTCTCCACCTGCTTGGTAGGTGCTGATGGGGGTTGGGCCTTGCCCTTGCGCTGCCCCCTTCCTTCTCCTTGGAGCCATGTTGCACTAACTGATGTCCAATGTCCCCAACACAAAATGCCCAATGTCCACGCACTATATTCGCCTGACCACGTGGAGCTGTGGACTTGGCTTTTTCCAAAACACCAATGGAATTCACCGAAGTCAGCACCGGCGATCACCTGGTGAAAACCTACGTTAACCTAACCTAGCCTAAGTACAATACAGTGGTACCTTTTTACAGGTGCCTAATATATGTTAACAGAATACATTCTCTGTACAACTTCATTTTTTATTTTTTAAAGAGAGAAATAAGAAAAAAAAAGGGGGATATAGTAAAGAATAAGGAAAAGTGTAGTGTGTGTAGATAAAAAAGGATATGAGATAGTGAGGGAAAGAGATAAGCGAGAATAGAGAGCAGGAGAGAGATTATCCAATAGACGCAAGGAGATGCGTTTTTATATTGTTGATCATCTTTCACCCATACCTGAAACATTTAATTTTTACAATACTGTTGCACCACATGAATCCAAGAAATCAATAAATGGAGACCAACTCGTTAAGAATTGGTCTTGTTTGTCTATTAGGAGGAGTCTCATTTCTTCCAGGTGTGCCGTATCCAACATATTACTAATCCACATTTTAAGCGTTGGTATAGTAGCATTTTTCCAAAATTTAAGTATGAATTTTTTTGCTGTTATTTTAACCCATAATTTAAAAATTAGATTTGGGATGTGTTGAATTTGTTCCCGTCTCCCACTACTCCAAATATAATCTTTTCAGTATAAGGTTCCAATTTTATCTTAAACAGCTTTATGAATATATCAAAAATATCACACCAAAATGTACTGTCACTTATTGTGTCTGTATCTCCCTCTCCCCTGATTCAGTCTGAAGTAGGGTCTCAACCCGAAATGTCACCCATTCCTTCTCTCCAGAGATGCTGCCTCTCCAGCATTTTGTGTCTATTTTACTGGCACTGACATCCGGCCTCCCACCCGCCTCGCTCCCGCTATGGATCCCGTCCCTCTGCCAGGTTAGTTCATAACCTCCTGAATAGAAAACCTTCCCGCCAGGATATTCATCGTCCTCCTGTTCAGGTACAACTGTTCCTCTAGTGCAGGCTATCTCTGTGGTCTCAGTGGTCCAAAAATCTGGACCACCTGCACCAACTCCTCAGGCACACATTCATCTTTCTTATTCCCACCCTCACTAGATCAGGGGGGCATCATCAACATCATCGTTGAAAACATTAGTGACGCAGTGGTGCTGGTTTCCATCGGGAACGGTGACGGACGCATCACACATCTCTGTCCTCCAGTTCCTGCGCCGCTGGAAGCATAGGATTTTGCTGTGTGTGTTTTATCATCATTCCTTACAATGCCATGCACGACAGTGATCGCAATTTCTACTGAAGTGTGGATGGCCGTTGGCTCGCTAGAAGCTCATCCGCCTTTTGACTTGTTTTTGGTCCTGCTGGGGGTCCACAGCCCCCTCCTCACCTGGCAAACCAGGTAGGGGAGACAATTACATGGTACCCATGGCAGGGGGAACTAACCCCGACCTGACAGTAAACAGGGCACTAGGAGTAATCCTAAGACAGCAGGGGAGTGGACACCTCCCCATCCACATCAGTGATGCTGAGGTTGAAAGGGTCAGCAGCTTCAAGTTCCTCAGTGTGCACATCACTGAGGACCTCTCTTGGACACTGCACAAGGACACAGTAACTATAAAGCCCACCAGCGGCTCTTTTTCCTGAGAAGACTGAGGTAGTTTGGCATGAACGCCAGCATCCTCACCAACTTCTACAGTTGCACCATCGATAGTCTGCTGATGGGCTGCATCACAGTCTGGTACGGGAACTGTTCTGCTCCACAGCCGCAAATCACTACAGAGAGTGGTGAAGGTGGCACACAGCGCATCACTGACAACTGTCTCCCGGCCATTCAGGACATGTTCCACTGGCGGTGCCTGCGGAAGGCACACAGCATCATCAAGGACCGCAGCCACCCAGCACGCAGACTGTTCTCCTTGTTGCTGTCAGGCAGACGATACAGGAGCAGGGCTGCACGTAGCACCAGACTTAAGAGCTGTTTTGTACCATCAGGCCATCAGGCTTCGGAACTCATAAACACATCATATATGTTGATTATTTCACTTATTATTTTCTTTTACCTACCAATGTCACTTTTATCTTATCTTTTTTTATCTTATTTTTTATCCTTGTAATATCATTGCTGAGGTGGCCCGTTGTCCTGTCAAATACATTTCATTGTATCGTTGACCCTGTGTTAACCTACAAATGACAAATAAAACTGAACTGATTACTACCCATGAGATCCTGCTTTAAACCTTTTGTTCAACTTCCTAAATTCACTCCTCAGGATTTCATCCTATTTCCTCCGTATTTAGTTTGTGCCAACGTACACAATGGTTTCTGGCTGCTCACTCTCCCCCTTGAGAAAGTTCTGCAGCCACTGAGAGACATCTTGGACCCCGGCACCAGGGAGGCAATTCCCCTTCCTGGCGTGTAGGAAAGAACTGCAAATGATGGTTTACACCGAAGATGGACACAACATGCTGGAGTAACTCAGCGGGACAGGCAGCATCTCTGGAGAGAAGGAATGGGTGACGTTTTGTGTCGAGACACCCCATCGATATGAACATTGACTTCTCTAACTTCAAGTTAACCCTTGCTTTCCCTCTCCCTAGTTCTCTGACCCCCTTCTTCTTCTTCTTCTTCTTTGTGTGTCTTTTAGACCTGCAGCTCCGTTGAGGGGAGCCAGGCCAACATAGAAACATAGAAAATAGGTGCAGGAGTAGGCCATTCGGCCCTTCGAGCCTGCACTGCCATTCAATATGATCATGGCTGATCATCCAACTCAGTATCCTGTACCTGCCTTCTCTCCATACCCCCTGATCCCTTGAGCCACAAGGGCCACATCTAACTCCCTCTTAAATATAGCCAATGAACTGGCCTCAACTACCTTCTGTGGCAGAGAATTCCAGAGATGCACCACTCTCTGTGTGAAAAATGTTTTCCTCATCTCGGTCCTAAAGGATTTCCCCCTTAACCTTAAACTGTGACCCAACGTGTCATCGTCCAGGTCAATCAGACCTCGTTCACCATTCGGTGTCCGGTGTTTAGGGCAACTGGTGACGATGTGCTCGACTGTCTGTGTTGGGTCCCCACACTCGCAGGAGGCGCTGTCCACGAGGCCCCACCTCTTCATCGCTACTCCATAGCGTCCAATGCCTGTCCTCAAGCGGTTGAGAGACGTCCACTGCTTTTGGGGCAGGTCCTGGCCAGGGACGTCCATGGGGTCGTCGATGTAATGGTGTAGCCTAGATGGTTCCGCTGACTTCCACTGGTCTCTCCATCTCGTTTGGACCCAGGAGGTTTAGGAGCATCAGCCGGTGTTGTGCAGGGCAGCTCTTGGGCTTGCGTGGCAAAGGGGTGCTGTGTCTTGAGGCGCACTCTACGTGGTGTCTCTGTGACCATCTGATGGAGGAGGTGGGATTCACTGGTCTGCGCCTTTCGAGAGAGGGCCAGCGTGGCTGCTTCTCGCCTGATGTTGGCTGGGGCGATGCCAGCGAGGAAGGGCAGTTGGTTTACGGGGGTGGCTCGTAGGCATCCGGAGACAGTCTGCAGGGCGCTGTTGAGGGCAGCATCCAGCTTCTTGGCGTGAGGGCTACAGCACCAGACCGGGGCGCAGTACACGGCGGCTGAGAACACCAGGGCCACTGTGGACATGCGCAGTGTCTTCGTCGTGGCTCCCCATGTGGTGCCGGCTAGGCGGCGTATCAGTGCGGCACGGGCGCTTGTCTTTGCCTTGGCACCTTCCAGGTGTTGTTTGAATGACAACGTTCTGTCGAGCTTCACACCGTGGTACGTGGGGACGGGCTGGGACCGTAACCGGGCGTTATCCACCATGACGTTCATCTCGCGGGTCGCTTCCCTGTTGTTGAGGTGGAACATTGAAGATGTTGTCTTACCCATGCTGAGCTTAAGGTGCCAGTTCTTCAGGTATGAAGACAGGATGTTCATGTCTTCAGAGAGGCCCTCTTCTGCTGCTTCCCAGGATGGATTAGAGTAGGATGGCCAGGTCATCAGCATAGCCATACTTCTTTGACTGGGTTGCAGGCAGGTCATGGATGTAGATGTTGAACAGCATTGGTGCCAACACTGAGCCCTGAGGGACGCCGTTCTTAAGTTTCCTCACCCTGCTGCATTGCCCGTTGCTGGTGTGTAGCCTGGAGCTGCGGTGGCTCAGCATCTCCATGATGAAGCTCACCATGTGCTTGTCTGGGATGGTTTCCAGAGGCTTCTTGTGTAGTCCTCGCAGCCAGACAATATCATATGCAGCTGTGAGGTCCAAGAAGACAGTGCCAGACTGGAAGCTGTCCTCTATGTCTTGGCACAGGAGGGTCACCTGGTCCGCCGTTGACCTACCGCTTTGGAAGCCAGCCTGTTCTTTAGGCAGCTGGGGGTCGATCACTGGATTGAGACGTGTGTGTGGAGGAGACATTCCAGGAGCTTGTATGGAACACACAGCAGTGAGGGGTCAGTATCCCTTGTGGTCATCGCTAGGCTTGTTTGGCTTTGGCAGAGCGATCACCTTGGCACGGCGCCAGATCTTTGGCAGTGGAAACACATGGAGAGGAAGGAGCACAGCCAGTCAGTTGCCTTCTTGCCTTGGTGTTTTATGTATGCCGTCGGTGCCTGGTGCCTTGCCGGTTTTCAGCTGTCGGATGGCTTCTCGATTTCTTGTGTTGTGAAATCATGGGACAGGTTGGAGTCGCAGCTCGGGACCCTGTGTAGCTCGTGGACTCTCGCCGATGTTGTTCTGGTGAAGTCCTTGTCTGCGTTGGGGAAGCGGCCGTTGCTCAGCAGTATCGACGTGATGGAATTTGCAGTGATGGGACACTGTGCTGGAGTTGTCCACCTGCCCATCAACTTATTCATGGTCTGCCACGCCTGATGGCTGGAGTGTGTGAAATCAATTGATTCCACTGTCACCATCCATCTTTGCCTGCGTTTCTAATTTAGTCTGCAGATTAGGTCATTCGCTGCTTTGTCCCTGTCTTCACTAGTTTGTGGTTCTGTGTGGGCGTGAAGTGGGTCTTCACATTTGTCATCCCAGCAGTGAACATCGGCTTTACGTACACCGTGAGCGGGGGATGTTCTTCTTGGCGGCAGCCAGCAGCATCTTGCAGTATGAGTTGTAGGCATTATTCAGGTTGGAGGGGCATGGGTGTGGGAGACTAACGGCCAACAAGCATGCGACTGCATGCGGCAAGTGCGACCAAAACGGAAGCGGGGGCTGCTCGGATGTCGAGTGAGTGACGTTAAGTTCGAGCGAAGTCTGCGGGAAGTTCGCGCGTGGCGGACGGCATCGAGACGCTGTGCACGATGTCGAGGCGGCTGCAGGCCGGTAGGTTGTTGCTGCGCAGAATTTTTGAACACGGTCCATTTTTCGGAGCCCCGCGCGATGTCGGGACCAGTTCCACACAACTCCATACGGCTCTGGCGATCAAGTGGGACCGGCCCCGCGAGGCCATACGGCTCAAGTGACCACGTTAGTTTGCGCTTGCCGCATGGAGTTGCATGCTCGTGGGACAGGCCCTATTGTTGTGTGAAGCCTACCCAGTTTGCTTTCAGGAAGTTCCACCTCTTGACGTCTTTCCCTTCCACGGGCTGGACCAGAGATGGAATGGTTATGAGCGATGGTCGATGGTGTGACTGGGGAAACCTGTCCAGGATGCGTCTTACTGGGAGCGGTTCTCGTTGCGACATTTTGCGAGGGCCAGGTCCGGGTTGGTGGTGCTGTTCCAGCGTGCAGAGTAAAAAGTGCGTGGCTCCTTTGGGTTGTATAGGAGTTTTGCATTGTCCTCCTGATTAACTGTTATCTCAGTTTGCTTTGTTGTATAACCTTAGTCCAGCTAACAATGACCCGTTCATGTCTCGTTACACTTCCTTATCTCTGTGTCTCCCTCTCCTCTGACTCTCAGTCTGAAGAAGGGTCTCAACCCGACACGTCACCCATTCCTTTTCTCCAGAGATGCTGCCTGTCCCGCTGAGTTACTCCAGCGTTTTGTGACTGTCCCATCCTGGACTTGCGCTTGTTTCACACAGAGTCTCCTGACTGTCTCCCTCACGAGTTTCCTATCAGTTTAGGCCTGCCTGACTTCACCCTCCCTGTGCCTCAGAGCCAGGGCTGGTGCCACAGACCTGACTACTGTTGCTAGGGAGAGGTTGAGTAGGCTGGGTATATTCCTTGGAGTGCTGGAGGATGTGCGATCTTATTGAGGTGTAATTTGCCCTCATTTGAGGAAGGACATCCTTGTGATGGAGGCAGTGCAGCGTATGTTCACGAGATTGATCCCTGGGATGGCGGGATTGTCATAATGGGAAAGATTGAAAAGACTAGGCTTGTATTCACTGGAGTTAGAAGGATGAGGGGATATCTTATAGAAACATATAAAATTATAAAAGGATTGGACAAGCTAGATGCAGGAAAAATGTTCCCAATGTTGTGCGAGTCCAGAACCAGGGGCCACAGTCTTAGGGGAGGTCATTAAAGACTGAAGTGAGAAAAAACCTTTTTCACCCAGAGAGTTGTGAATTTGTGGAATTCCCTGCCACAGAGGGCAGTGGAGGCCAAATCACTGATTGGATTTAAGAGAGAGTTAGATAGAGCTCTATGGGCTCGTGGAATCAAGGGATATGGGGAGAAGGCAGGCACGGGTTATTGATTGGGGACGATCAGCCATGATCACAATGAATGGCGGAGCTGGCTCGAAGGGCCGAATGGCCTCCTCCTGCACCTCTATTCTATGTTTCTATGTTTCTATGTATAAAATTACGAGAGGAATAGATCGGGTAGATGCACAGAGTCTCTTGGCCAGAGTAGGGGAACCAAGGACCAGGGGACAAAGGTTCAAGGTGGAAGGGAAAAGATTTAATATAAATCTGAAGGGTAACTTTTTCACACAAAGGGTGGTGGGTGTATGGAACAAGCTGCCGGAGGAGGTAGTTGAGGCTGTGACTTTACCAACATTTAAGAAATAGTTAGACAGGTACATGGATAGGACAGGTTTGGTGAGATATGGACCAAACACGGGCTGGTGGGACTAGTGTAGCTGGGACATGTTGGCCGATGTGGGCAAGTTGGGCCGAAGGGTCTGTTTCCACACTGCATCAGTCTATGACTCTCTGTATCTAAAGGGATGTATTGTTTTAGGGGGAATAACCACAGGGGATTCCTGCACTCATTCCTGGTGGAAATAACATCGTTTTTTCCAGTCTCCCATCCCTTCCTGGTATTCACCCATCTACTTTCCGCCTGTACCTTCAGAGTGACCACTTCACTGTAACTATTGTGTTTAAAGTGTTCAGTCTGCGGTCGTGCAGCTGCAGCCCTGTTTCCCTCACGTGGTGAGTCAGGAGTTAGATGCATTTCCTCAGGAGCTGGAACACTGGTAGTTTCCCCGACTTCCCACATCCTGCAGAGTGAGCGGACCAGTGCCCTACCTGCCATCCCCACAGACTGCACTAACACCAAAGAAGACTTACGGAAAACAAGAGACCTAACCTGCCCTCACCGTCTACTCCACAACCTCACTGAAGCTTCTCGAGCCAAAGCCTCAACACTTACCCACAAACACAATACTTCTCCTCAACAAAGATAGAAACAAAATGCTCTAGTAACTCAGCAGGGCAGGCAGCATGTCTGGAGAGAAGGAATAGGTGATGTTTCGGGTCGAGACCCTTCTTCTGGGTCATCACCCATATCCTTCTTTCCAGAGATGTTGCCTCCAGCATTTTGTTTCTATCTTCAGTGTAAACCACTGCAGTTCCTTTCTATCCACTTCACCTCAACAGCCAGCCTCTCCTAATATGGCCTCTCCCAAATGGCTGTTCCACTAGTGTCTACATTCCTTTTATACACCATGTATCTTACACACATATTCCTCCTCAGAGTTCTCTCCAGTAATGCCCCCGTCCCACTTAGGAAACCTGAACATAAACCTCTGTAGACTTTGCGCCCCACCCAAGGTTTCCGTGCGGTTTCCGGAGGTTTTTGTCAGTCTCCCTAATGGTTGAAAGTGGTTTCCGCTTCTTCTATGTTCCGGCAATTATTTAAAAAAATTCAAAACCGGCCATGACTAAAAATAGGTTGTCCTTTTAAAAATTGGTAATTTTTTAGTCGAAGCCGGTTGCCGGTTGCGATGCTAGTTGAAGGTGGTTGCCGGAGGTTGCAGGTAGTTGCCGGAGGTTGCAGGTGGTTGCCGGAGGTTGCAGGTAGTGGAAGGTAAGACCTCCCTGGTGGAATAAAACTGGGTGAAAAAAAGGTCTTACCTTCCACTACCTGCAACCTCCGGCAACCACCTTCCACTAGCATCGCAACCGGCTTGGAATAAAAAATTACCGATTTTTAAAACATCAACCTATTTTTAGTCGTGGCCGGTTTTGAATTTTTTGAAATAATCGCCGGAACATAGAAGAAGCGGAAACCACTTTGAACCATTAGGGAGACTGACAAAAACCTCCGGGAACCGCACGGAAACCTTGTGTGGGGCGCAAAGTCTCCAGAGGTTTCCATTCAGGTTTCCTAAGTGGGACAGGGGCATAACATTCCTACCACAGATGTTAGACTTGCTGGTTGTGACTGTGCCCTCTCCCTTGGATGTAGCTCTGATCCCTATTCACTGGCTGACTGACCAGGAGAGGCCAAGCCCCAACATTATTGATAACAGCTGGATCCAATGTAGTTGGCAACTTAAACTCCCTGTAAAACCCAGGCGTTCTAGCGAGAGTGGAATGAGGGAAAGGAGGGAAGGACAAAGTGGACACCTTGCTGCTAGTTGTGTTCCTCTGTTGCAGCTTTGAGGAAGACTGAGTCACTGGGACAAACCCAAGACCATCAGTGCTACCCTGTGGTGATGTCTCGGTTGCTTGTAAGAAACTCTAGACCCCCCAGTGCCTCTACGGAGGCTAAGACTGTGGCTGGTACAAGCCTGAGATGCCAGATCATCTTCCTGCCCTCAGACAACGAGGGACTGTGCCCACACCCAAACACTGAGGCAAAGGCTGAGCCGCTGGGATAATCCAGACACTGCCAACTCTTCAAGCCCAAAGCTGAGCTGTCAGGAAGAAACCTGAGACCACCAGCGCCTCCTCTTGAGGCAAGGGTGAACGTCAGCGAGAAGCCTCAGATCGCCACGCCTACTTCTTCAAAGGCCACGACTGAGCTGCCGGGACAAGCCTGAGATCACCAGCGTCACCCCACATATTAAAAAAATATATCAAAATAGACTTTATTCGGGTAATAAATATATACAATGCATGAACCGTGCAAAAAATGTAATACAGTACAGAAATTCAAATTGTTCAATACAGTCTATACATTGCTTAAATTTCATGAATCTGTCCCCCATCCTTGCCACTCATGTGGCCCCCTGGCGTGGGGTACCTTCCCTTATATAGAGGGGCGTCTCCACCATACCGTGCCCCCCATGTCCAGCAGCAGAAGGACCCTAGACTGTGGTCCTCCCCCACAGAGCCTTGGCGTTGGCTGCACCAAGCTTCAGTGCGTCCCTCAGCACGTACTCCTGCAGTCTGCAGCGGGCCAGTCGGCAACATTCCCCGACAGACATCTCGCTCTGCTGGGTGGTGAACAACGCTCGGGCAGACCAAAGAGCGTCTTTCACCCCACATGTGTCCTGACGGTGAGGGGCAGCGCCCCCATGTGGTCCTGGACTTTTTTACCACTGTAAATAAAATATATGGTGTGGGTTGACCCCTCAGTGAGGGTCGGTGTGGCCATTACCGAGCCCAGCCTCTTCCCCAGTGACACATGGCCTACATTCCTAGGTTTTTCCTTCCTCTTAAATAATATGAGCCACCTTCTTGTCTTCTGCCACCTTGTCTGTGTCTAACAATGTTTCATTTATCTCATTATGTTTTTACACAAATGATTTGTTTTTCGCACAGTTGTATTTCTTTTAGAAATTGTGTGTATAATTTCTGTATAATTTGTATTTGCGTGTTTGCCTGAGTCGATGTCTGTGATGCTGCTGCCATGAAGATTCTTCATTGTATCTGCACTTCACATGACAAAAAATCTGACTTGACTTCACTTCACTTCATTTAGTGCTAGCTTGATTTTGCAAAAAATCTCAAGTGGCCTTTGGCTTGAAATACTAAATAGGACCTCTAGTGTCGACGTCAGGTATTACAAGTGGATTATTTCAGGCTGGAAATAAACACTCTTTACTTGACTTGTTATTTTTAGTTTAAAACAACATTTCTAATGATTAATGATGATATTTCCAGTGTATGTTCTCAAAAGGTAATTAAAATATATCAACATTTATAAGATTATGGAATGTTGAATCTTGAAATCCACATTTACTGTTTTGCGACTCTCTAAGTTAATTTCACTTCCAGCATGCTCTCTTTTTATTAGATTGTTTGAATTATATTGGTTGGTAACGCAGGTCGCGGGGAGAACGTACAAACTCCGGATAGACAGCACCCATAATCGGGATCGAACCCGGGTCTCCGGCATTGCATTCGCTGTAAGGCAGCAACTCGACATCTGCGCCACCGTGAGCTTTCTTTGTGATTAGAACATGGAACACGTACAGCACAAGAACACACTCTTTGGCCCACAATGTCTGTGCTGGTCGTAATGCCGAGATTCACTCTGCATCAATGCATTGATGTGCTGGGCCCAGGACAGATCTTGGGCATGTCCAGGAACTTGAAGCTGTTGACTCTCGCCACTGTTGTTCCATGAATGAAGACATGGATCCTGGGCTTTCCCATTCAGGTCAACAGCCAGCTGCTTGCTCAATGTGCTAACAACGAGAGCATGATTGGTGTTCTGGATGTGGTATCACTGGAGAATTTGAAGATGGCATTGGAGCAGTAGACAAAAGAGATGGGCTATTTCAAGAACACACTGCTTTTGGAGTACAACACACACAGTGAATGCTATCTTCACATTTGCCTGCATGAGTACTTGGAAGACACCACACTTGTAATGGGTGTCTTAGGCTTCCAAGGTAAATCCTCCCTGGAGATTTTCCTGCAAGGAATTTTGGAAATGTAGAAGGATTGACATCTTTGAACTGTAGTTTTTCACAAACATCATATGCCTGTGAACACCATGGTGCAAGCCACTGGGTGCAGTTGAAGAACAAAACAGAACAGCACAGTAGTGGAGTTGCTGCCTTACAGCACCAGACACCCGGGTTTGATTCCATCTACGGGTGCTGTCCGAATGAAGTTACACATTCTCCCCATTTATTCTGGGAGCTCCGGTTTCCTCCCACACTCCAAAGGTTTGTAGGTTAATTGGCTTGGTAAAATAGTAAATTTCCCCTGGTGTGTGTAGGATAGTGTTAGTGCATGGGGGTCGCTGGTCGGCAGGGACTTGGTGGGCTGCAGGGCCTGTTTCAGTGCTGCATCTCTAAAACGAAAACCAAAATCTCCCAATAACTGGATAACTAAATAATGTCTTAACCTTTCCATACACTATTTCCATAAGCTAAGAAGAATAGCAGAAACATTTATATTTTACAGGGACATAACTCGGCCAATTGCGACAATATAAAAACTGTCACTCTCACTTCACTGACAGATATCAGTTTTCTTAAATATTTGGATCAAGGCATTAACGGGTTTTGGCAGAACACAATCTCAGCATTGAAACGGAGTTTAGTTAAGATATACAGCCCCGGAAATGGGCCTTTCGGCCCACCGAGTCGGCACCAACCAGCAAGCCAATTAACCTGCAAACTTGTAGGTCTTTGGAGTGTGGGAGGAAACTGGTGATCCTGGAGAAAACCCAAGAAGGTCACGGGGAGAACGTACAAACAAGCACCCGCAGACAGGATTAAACCCGGGTCTCTGGTGCTGAGGCTGCGCCACCATGCCGCACGTTATTTATGAGTATGTGTCATTTTCACCAGTGTTAGTTTTGTTGACTGGGTGCCAACTGTAAAAGGTTATATGGCAATAAATAATCAAAGAGGATTTGTCCTGATCCTTATCAGCAGGAGGGTTGGGATGCCACTGTTCTAACTGTGCAGAATACAATTGGTTAGCGACATATCAAGTTCTGATTTACAGCCCTCCATTGTTTTAACTTCTTATTGAGTCAGCATCACAAGATTAGAATTTGTTCAGCCAGAGCTGAACACACTTCTCGACTTCTGCATACAATGGCGTCTTGCGCATCTTGTGGCTCTTGTGCGTGGTGGTGGAAACAGGGCCGCGAGGTGAACGCTCTTTCCTTGACCCCACTACTTTAACTGGAACATGTAAGAGTACATTGCCTTTATAATATCCAAAATTGTCAGGTTTCATTACCTTTAAAACATCCAAAATGTTCATAAACTATACTTCTTAATGTCATGTTAAGGGAATAGAATTGGTTGCAAATTGGATTCTGTGATAGCAACGACCTCAGTACATTAGGTGACTTATTCTTTTTAAAAATTAACAGTTTTCTTTATACTTCTTCCTTCTCAATGTTTAATCTCATTATAAGTCTCCCAACATTCTTCTTACGATAATTTTGCAAACTTCATTTGTTTACTGATGGTGGAACAGCAAACAGCAGCACAATTGAAGTAACAGGTCAAGAGGGCCAGTGGCACAAACTCATATGGGAATGAATTAAAAAAATTCAGTCCATGAATCTCGAATACAAACCTAAACACAGTAATTATGATCGTGAAATTACTGGATTATGGTAAAAATGCACATGTTTTTTGCTCTTTGGGGAAGAAAATCTAAAGGGCCTGTCCCACTGCGGCGATCTAATTAGCGAGTTTAGAAGAGTTTAGGAGAGTTTGAAAAAATGTCATGTTGAAGACCTCCCATAGACCTCCATTAGACTATGTTGAAAATTATCTACGACTCCCTTCGATTACCTTTGACTTCCCTCGATTACCTACTTCGACTAAACCTACGAGTAAAAGAATTATTGTTTTTTTCAATGGCGACCTTTTTTTACTCGTGGGCATTTTTCAGCATGTTGAAAATTATGCCGCGACCTAGCTGAGGCCTTGAGTACGCAGGGACTACTCTCGAGCATGAAGGAGAGTTACGAAGACCTCCTAGACCATGCTGCGAGTATGAGTCAAGGGCAAACTCTTCTAAACTCGCCAATTAGGTCGCCGCAGTGGGACAGGGGTTTACCCGATTTTTTCGGTGACTTGCCAGCACCCGTCGTAGTCTGAGCAGGTCTCCAAAAAATTTAAACATGTTGAAAATCCAGGGAACAGGGTGAAGTCTGTATGGTCGTGAGTAGTCGCCTAAAGAGTCATGCCTTTTACTGGGCGCCGTTGGATTTTCAACATGTTGAACATTTTCGGAGACCTGCTGCGACTATGACGGGTGCCGGCAAGTCGCCAAAAAAAATCAGGTAAGTGGGACAGGCCCTTTAACCCGGTCAGCCCCATAGGAGATCCTGACCCACAGAAATATGAGTAATAATAACTCTGCAGTAAGTCACTCAATTTGAGGTAATTTGGAGTCAATGGTAAATGTTGGCCTTGCCTGCCATGGTATCAGTCCATGAATAATATAATATTCTTTGTTTTGTGCTCTGTCTCTTTTAAAGTATCATAAAATTGGTCCCTAATTGGTTCCACGTCTCTCTGACAATATTTTAACTGCTAATTTTCAAAGCATCTAAGTTCTCAGGCTATGAAGCAACGATCAAGTCTGTCACTGTTGGGAATGTCCATATGAAGTGGGACTTTCCTCTGCATGAATTCTTACTATTAATTTCCACACAACAGAACCTGCTCTCCAGTTATCGTGGAGTCCCCTTCCTTTGGATCAAGACAGCCATATCTTTAAGTCCACGTTGAAATTATTGTGCAATGGCAATCACATGTTAAAAGAAGTCCAGATAACTGCTCAATTTCCAAACATTATTTAATACGTGATAGGGCTTTACTGTATTATTTAGTGTTCCGATACATGTTTCATTGTAATTTTACAATATATTTTATGTATGAAATTGTCCAAGTTGGAACAAAAAGAAAACTTCTAAGAATATAATTTCCATGACAATGTGATTATGGGTTTCATTGGGAAAACCATTATGGAGTAGAATTTAGATTTTCTGGATACATCTGATAAAATACAATAGTTCTGGAAATATTGACAACTTGCTTTTCAAATCTGTAGGAAATAGGAAACTCCATAGATTTAAGAAAGAGGAAGTAGAATTGTAGTAGTATATTTATGTGACAGCCTGGCTTGCAGTCCACAATGTTTACTGGAAAGGGGACTGGATATCTCAGTACAGGTCACAATTACAGCACTCAGAGTGGAAGCACATCAGAAAATTATATTCAGGTAGGATGATTTTCCTTTCCTTAAATAGTGTACTTCATTCATATAGAATGTTGCTCAGACATCATTACTAGAGCATATGTGTGAATTGTTTAAACAAAATATAACTGTTGTAAAATTATAATTAATAAATGTAATGTTCAATAAAAATAGTTATGTAGACACAAAATTCAGGAGTAACTCAGTGGGACAGGCAGCATTACTGGAGAGAAGGAATGAGTGACGTTTCAGTTCGAGACCCTTCTTCAGACCTCGACCTGAAAAAATTACCCATTCCTTCTCTCCAGAGATGCTGCCTGTCCCACTGAGTTACTCCAGCATTTTGTGTCTACCTTCGATTTAAACCAGCATCTGCAGTTCTTTGCTACAAAAATAGTTATGTGATACACTGGCATTTTCTAAAGGCTCTCAATAGTTTGTACACCTAAGGGACATTACCAAACTGGAATGGGTGATAAACAACTGAATGGATAATACCCTGGCCAACATTCAGACAACAGGCATTTGGCATTGAAGAATAACGTCCCAGGCAGGCAAACGTTGGGAAGTGGCATTCCATGGGGAATGAGTGCAAGCATATTTTATTCACAATTTTAAGTACCAATTTGGGTTTGGAAATCAGAATTATAATTTCAATACTTGCGGGCAATGCCATATTGGGAGAAATAAGTTGTACAAAGGAAGAATATAGCAAAATACAGTAAGGCATAGTCAAATGAGAGCATGGGGTTCCAATTTTCAAATTAATCTTAGTTTATATGAAGTGTGTTCTATCATCTTACACTCTTGTACATGGTATGATTGTGCCTAATGAAGAGCAGGATTGTCATTGAACTGAATGCAAGACAATAGTGCTAACGTGCATGTGATAATATAGTATCCTTGAAGTGCAGCTTTTTGTTAGGACTAATAACATTGGGTGGCAGAGTGGTGGAGCAGGAGATCTGATGACTCACAGCACCAGAGACCCAGGTTCGATCCTGACTACGGGTGGTGTCTATGTGGAGTTTATGGTGGCCGATTGGGAAAGGGGGAGATGCAGCGTGACCTGGGTGTCATGGTACACCAGCCATTGAAGGTAGGCATGCAGGTACAGCAGGCAGTAAAGAAAGCGAATGGTATGTTAGCATTCATTGCAAAAGGATTTGAGTATAGGAGCAGAGAGGTTCTACTGCAGTTATACAGGGTCTTGGTGAGACCACACCTGGAGTATTGCGTACAGTTTTGGTCTCCAAACCTGAGGAAGGACATTATTGCCATAGAGGGAGTGCAGAGACGGTTCACCAGACTGATTCCTGGGATGTCAGGACTGTCTTTATGAAGAAAGACTGGATAGACTTGGTTTATACTCTCTAGAATTTAGAAGATTGAGAGGGGATCTTATAGAAACTTACAAAATTCTTAAGGGGTTGGACAGGCTAGATGCAGGAAGATTGTTCCCGATGTTAGGGAAGTCCAGGACAAGGGGTCACAGCTTAAGGATAAATGGGAAATCCTTTAAAACCGAGATGAGAAGAACTTTTTTCACACGGAGAGTGGTGAATCTCTGGAACTCTCTGCCACAGAGGGTAGTTGAAGCCAGTTCATTGGCTATATTTAAGAGGGAGTTAGATGTGGCCCTTGTGGCTAAGGGGATCAGGGGGGTATGGAGAGAAGGCAGGTACGGGATACTGAGTTGGATGATCAGCCATGATCATATTGAATGGCGGTGCAGGCTCGAAGGGCCGAATGGCCTACTCCTGCACCTAATTTCTATGTTTCTATGTGGAGTTTGTATGTTCTCCCCGTGACCGCATTGGTTTTCTCCAGATGCTCTGTTTTCTTCCCACATTCCAAAGACACGTATGTCTGTAGGTTAATTGGCTTCTGTAAGTTGCCCCTGGTGTACAGGATGTGAAAATGGGGTAACATAGAACTCGTGAGTGGGTGGGTGATCAATGGTCGGAGTGGACTGGGTGAACTGAAGGGCCTCTATAAACTAAAAAAAAACTTTAAAGAATGGAGATTACATGTTGCTTGGAAGATTAACTTGGAACCATTAAATGGGGTATAGTATCAATTGAATTGAGAGGCTCAGATACACAATTTACTAAAAGTTAATGTTGATTACTAAAGCAAATTAAGCATTGAGGTTCATTTTTAAGAAGATGGAATTGTGAAGTGCGGACGTTATGTGAAACTTGTGGAACATTAGTTGACTACATGGAGTAATATTCATAGCTGTACAGGATTGTAGAGGGCTGAGGAAACATTTGCTAAAAGGTTACTTGAACAGGAAGCCTATAATGACCATAGAATGCTGAACTGCTGAGAATAATTTTTTTGAAAAAGGGAAGTCTGAGGGTGATCTGATGAAAGTAGTTGATAATTAAAAAAGTTTGATGAAAACATTTCAACTTTGGTTTTCCAAAGCCGTATGTCTAAGGTCATCACTAATAAATCTACCAGGAAATATATTATGGGGATACTTAGTCACTAAATTAAAATTAAAAATATGAAATGGGGTTTAAAGTCAAATTTGAGTAGTTTTGAGAATAAATACATGAGGGATAAAGGTATATGTTAATAGGGTTATATGCAAAAGTGGTGGAGGCTTGAAAATACAATAGGTGACATGCAATTTCTGTATTAATGGTATGCCTGTGTAACATGATAAAAATTATTGTAAATCAATGAGATATAACATAACTTGAAGTAAAATGTAGAAACAAGGAACTGTAGATGCTGGTTTGTACTAAAAATAGACACAAAGTGCTGGAGTAACTCAGCGGGTCAGGCAACATAGGTAACATCTCTGGAGTAAAAGGTAACTTAAGGTTTGAGTTATTTAGAGCCAAGAACATAGCCTTTTGGGATTTTTGCTTGAGTAAATATTCACAACAAATCTGATTTCTTGTAATTGTAATTTTCTTTAATTTGAATTGATAATATGTTGATTGAGAAATGTTTTGTTTGCACTGGAGATTTGGTGGGAAATTAGTGGTTGCCAGATTCCATGTGGAACAATGACAAGGAACTGCAGATGCTGCTTTAAAAGTAGCTTCTTCCAGCTTCACACAATAGCTAAAATCAAACCATTCCTCCAATTCGACGACTTGAAAAGATCACCCACACATTTATCTCCTCCCGCCTTGATGACTGCAACTCCCTTTACACTGACATCAGCCAATCATCCCTGTCTCACCTGCAATTGGTCCAAAACGTTGCAGCGAGACTTCTGAAGGGCACCCGAACAAGGGACCACATCACCCCGATTCTGGCCTCTCTCCACTGACTCCCAGTGTGGTTCAAAATCAAGTTCAAGCTCCTCCTTTATGTATACAAAGCCCTTAACGGACTTGCCCCCACCTACATCCAAAATCTGCTAACCCACCGTTCTGCCTCCAGGTGCCTCAGGTCGGCCGACTTCGGGGCTACTGACTATCCCGCGGTGCAGGTTTAAGCTCAGGGACGTCCGAGTTTTTGCGGTTGCAGCACCTAGACTGTGGAACAGCATCCCTCTTCTCATCAGAACTGCCCCCTCCATTGACTCCTTTAAGTCTAGACTTAAGACTTATTTCTACTCACAAGCCTTTCTTGAGGTCCTCTGAGGGAGCGCTGTATGTATGTCTTAATATATGTATTGTTAGATCTATGTAGCACGTTAGTACCTGCACTGATGTGAAGCACTTTAGTCCACGAGAGTTGTTTTTAAGTGTGCTATAGAAATAAAATTGACTTGACTTGAGAAATAAAATGCTAGAGCAACTTGGCGGTTCAGGCAGCATCTCTAGGCACGTGGATATGTGACATGTCTGGTTGGGATCCATCTTCACACTGATAGTGGTGCTGGGGGGGGGGGTGGGGAGAAGGGATGGGGGGGAGAATGAGGGGTGGAGGGGGGGGGGGGGGGGGGGAGGGGGGGGGGGGGGGGGGGGGGGGGGGGGGGGAGAGGGGAGGGGGAGAGGGTGGGGAGAGGGGGGGGGGGGAGGGGGGGGGGGGGAAGAGGGGAGAGGGGGGGGGGGAGAGGGGAGGGGGGGGGTGGGAAGGAAGAAAGATGGAAGAGAGAGGAGGTACAAAACAAAGCCTGGCAAGTGATAGGAGAGTAAATGGTCAGAAGGGTTATGTTTTGATAGGCAGATGACTGGACAAAAGCCAGAGATGAAAAGCAAAAGGAGTGAGACAAGAATAGTTAGGGTGTGAATTATGAAGCCAGTGGAAGGAATATACTGTAGGTGTACAGAGAGGGAAAAGGTGAGAGAGGCCAGGTGGGGCACAGGGAAAAGGGAGGGAAGGAAACATGGAATGATATCATTCCTTTCTGTTTAAATACGAGACAAAGTGGGACCCGTTGGGTCCCTGTCACACAGGAGGCTTGGTCCCCCAACGCAATATTCCACCACTCACCCATAGCCCCCAACTGCACAGGCGCAGCTCATTTCCCCTCATCCCCAGCACACTCTCCCCTTCCTCCACCCCCCCTCTTCTTCCCTTCTCCTCCTCCCCTCCCCAAATCCCTCCCTCACCTCCCTCACCTCTCTCTTCCCCTATGCTCAGTCACTCCTTCCCTCCATCCATAACCCCTCTCCCTTCCTCTCCCTCTATCCCCCCCCCATCCCCCCCACTCTCCCTCCCCAGGATCTTGAGGTTGCCACTCCTCTCCCTTCTTGTGTGCCCCGGAGGAGCATCAGCTGTCGGCACGTATCCTCCGCTTGGCTCAGCCCGGAAGCACCAACAGCTAGGGCCGCGCCGGCGTGTGGGAGGGGGAGAGCTCGGAGAAAAGACGGGGAAAGAGCCATGGAGGAGAGGGGGGTATCACGAGGGAGGGGGCAGGAGCCAGGTCGGGGGACCAGAGGGGAAGGGGCTTGTGCTGCGGGTCGTTGTGATGGTGGTGCGTTTGGGAATCACAGCGGGAGCCGGACGCTCTCCTCCGCTGGGATCAGACTCTCCACTTTCCGTTGGGCTGGGTTGCTTTGGTTCTCTCTGAAAGTCCAGTTGGAAACCTCCGCCGGCTTTCCTCAGCTCCAGTAAAGACGCGATGGCGGACCGTCCCGGGGAGTGACAGGGGAAGAGACTCATCCGCGCGGCGCCGAGATCAATCCATGCCGCGCGGTTTTTAAGATTTTTAAACCTCGCTGACTTTTACGACATTCAACCGATCTGAGCGAAACTTGGTGGACACAGTGGAGAACGGTGAGTGAACTGGCGAAAAATCGTAGCGCTATCATGAACCATTTTTGCGCAAATAGAATGACTGCCAAACCGGAAGATAACAAGATCAGAGTTTTATTTATGTATTGATATAGAAGATTGGAAGAATGAGAGTATGGGAATGTTTTTAGCTGGTACGATTGATTCCAATCAAACTTCACGTGTGACATTATTCGGGGCTAAATTTGAATTTCACAGCACCTGTAAAATAAACTGCAGAAATATCATAATGAGTGATTGATTTAAATCTCTTGACGGTAATGCAGGCATGTTCCTGTCACCTGCTCCTGTCAGTTACTTCAGATTCTAGCCAATGCTAATCACACTGTGGAGAAGCCACTTGGACAGAGTATCGAGGAGTCAATGTTGTCATTGGCTGGCATTTGTTAAGGCTAATGTGAATTGTTTAAAGCTAGCCTGCAACTCTTAAAGCGGAGGTGTTGGCACACATTCTTATGCCCCTGTCCCACTTAGGAAACCTGAACGGAAACCTCTGGAGACTTTGCGCCCCACCTAAGGTTTCCGTGCAGTTCCTGGAGGTTTTTGTCAGTCTCCCTACCTGCTTCCACTACCTGCAACCTCCGGCAACCACCTGCAACCTCCAGGAACCGCACAGAAACCTTGGGTGGAGCGCAAAGTCTCCAGAGGTTTCTGTTCAGGTTTCCTAAGTGGGACAGGGGCATAACAACATATCTGCAGTGGAAAATGGTGAAGAAGTGTACAGTGTGGCCAAGAGTGAACTCTGAGTTTGGAGGAAATGAGCTCCATGTTTTTGTGGTAGTCTTGTCAGAAGAGATGAAAAATAGTAGAGGTATCCTGAATCCACAAGAAGCCAGAAGACTATGGCACATGGGATCAAGTAGCTGTGGTAGTCAATGTCAAGAGTTAACTCCTGAGGTTGCAATGCTCTGTGTAGTTTAGCGACATCATAGAGTGTTCAAGGTTGGTCAGTTGAAGAAGTCTTTCCCAGTCCGAAACATCAGCTACCCTTGTCCTCCAGAGATACTACCTTTTTAGTTTAGAGATACAGCGCAGAAACGGGCCATTTCAGCCCACCGGGTCCGTGCCGACCAGTAATCCCCACGCATTAACACTATCCTATACCCACTAGGGACAATGTTTACACTCACCAAGCCAATTAACCTACATACCTGTACGTCTTTAGACTGTGGGAAGAAACCGAAGATCTCGGGGAAAAGCCATGCAGGTGACGGAGAGAACATACAAATTCCATACAGACAGCACCTGTAGTCAGGATCGAACCCGGGTCTCCGGCGCTGCATTCGCTGTAAGGCAGCAACTCTACCGCTGCGCCACCGTGCCGCCTGCTGACCCCTTGACTTACTCCAGCATTTTGCGTTCTACATGAGATTCCAGCATCTGAAATTATAAATAAAAATGCCCTTGCTTTTGCTCGGAACATTCTGTGAATAGTGTCCTTAGAGTTGGGAATCAGTATTGAGGAATAATGGCCATAGGCCAGCTGCCATCATTTGACGGCACATTGCGTTGATATGAGCTTTCATTGTTCAACAATACTATGATGAATATTTGGTGGTATTTCCATTCAATTATTTTGTTCTACATTTGATTTTTGGTTCTTAAATATCTCAAGCTTAAAAGTTGACCTTGGTATTTTGTTGTCATCTTGATTTTACGCCTTTCAATTTCTCCAATCACATGTTGACACCTAGAACTTAAGCTTAAACTTGCAATTATTTCTATCTCCAAGGTTACTCAAAATATTTTCAAATGCTATAACTTATCCCCCCCACCACCACCAAATATTAATTGTAAAGGCTGTGTTTATTGTTTACTGGTGCACGTCTGAAGGGTGACTTTATCAAGACTTATTTTAGTTTATTACTGTTACATGTACTGAGGTATAATGTTTATTGCATGCTATCCAGTCTATATATGGTTACAATCAAGCCGTCCACATGGGTAGAGTCTTTTTTATCCAAGGTGGTAATGTTAACTATTAGAAGACGTGGGTTTAAAGTGATGGAGAGAAAGTTTAAAGATATGTAAAGGTATGATTGAATAAGTTAGGTCTTATTCTCTGGGAGCGCAGAAGGTTAAGGGGGGACTTGATAGAGGTCTTTAAAATGATGAGAGGGATAGACAGAGTTGATGTGGACAAGCTTTTCCCTTTGAGAATAGGGAAGATTCAAACAAGAGGACATGACTTCAGAATTAAGGGACAGAAGTTTAGGGGTAATATGAGGGGGAACTTCTTTACTCAGAGAGTGGTAGCGGTGTGGAATGAGCTTCCAGTGGAAGTGGTGGAGGCAGGTTCATTGGTATCATTTAAAAATAAATTGGATAGGCATATGGATGAGAAGGGAATGGAGGGTTATGGTATGAGTGCAGGCAGGTGGGACTAAGGGGAATAAAAGTTGTTCGGCACGGACTTGTAGGGCCGAGATGGCCTGTTTCCATGCTGTAATTGTTATATGGTTATGTAGAGGCATGGAACACTCTGCCATGAGAGGTGGAAGAAGCAGACATGACTGCAATGTTTCAGAGGCATTGAATAGTGCATGGATAGGAAAGGCATAGAGGGTTCCAGGCCTATGGCAGGCAAATGGGATTACTGTTGGTGGGCTTGGACGAGGTAGACCAAAGGAATCCATTTCTTTACTGTACTCTTTCTCTGAAAACCTGGGTGTGTCGACACTTCTTCTCTCAGAGGCTAGTGAGTCTCTGGAATTCTATGACCCAGAGCATGGTGGGACCAGACCATTTGATGTATTTAAGATCGATATAGATAAATATTTGAAAGTTTGCAGGGCCTGACCCACATGGCAATTTTTTCGGTGAGTTACCGGCATCATTGACGGACGTATCAGGTCACCATAAAAGTCGCGGCGTGATGACGTATTGACGCGCGGTGTTTCCTCAAGTGTCACAACATTTTTTTTTGTCACCGCTGGATTTTGAAATGTTCAAAATCTTTTGGCGACCCTGATAAGTCAGTCAATGACGCCGGCAGTCGCCGAAAAAAGTGGGACAGGCCCTTGAGGAAGTGAGGGTTATGGGCAACTGGTATAGAAGAAACGGTGAAGCCAAAATAGATAATATTTAATGGTGGGCGGGGCACAAGGAGCCAGTGACTACTCTTTAGGTTTTGAGAATAGTTTGCATAGGGCGTAGAATATCCTGGATTTAGTGGTGAGCATCATATCAGTGTGAATTCTTAATCAACTGGTTAGTTTAGTTTAGTTCATTATCATTACCAAGGTACAGTGAAAAGCTTTTGTTGTATGCTAACCTGCCAGTGGTAAGACAATACATGATTACAATCGAGCCATTCACAGTGTACAGATACATGATAATGGATACAGTCTGAAGAAGGGTTTCGGCCCAAAACGTTGCCTATTTCCTTCACTCCATAGATGCTGCTGCACCCGCTCAGTTTCTCCAGCATTTTTGTGTACCCATGATAAAGGAATAACGTTTAGTGCAAGGTAAAGTCAGTAAAGTCTGATCAATGATATTCCTAGGGTCCCCGATGAGGTAGATAGTAGTTCTCTGGTTTTGTGGTAGGATGGTTCAGTTGCCTGACAACAGTTGGGAAGAAACTGTCCCTGAATTTGGAGATGTGCGTTTTCACACATATACCTTTTGCCTGATGGGAGAGGGGAAAATAGGGATTGGCGAGGGTGTAACTCATCCTTGATTATGCTGCTAGCCTTGCCGAGGCAGCGTGAAATATAAATGGTGTTAATGGAAGGGATGTTGGTTCGTGTGATGGTCTGGGCTGCATCCACAATTTGCTGCGATTTCTTGCATCAGGAAACAGCTTGCAATAGCTTAGTGGTTTAAAAGTGGAAAATATTGCAGGGTAATGATTTAGAATTGCTGTTTGCGTGATGATTGCCTTTGAATTCTTCACGACTTATTCCAGGAAGATCAGATGTTTATGGATTAGGAGAAGGCTTTAAATTCAGGTGAAGACTAGAACGCCTCCTCTGTGATCCACTCTCAGATAAATTACGTTTTTAAATTGGAGGATTTCCCTGAAGCCGGTATCCCTGAATCCAGATGAAGTGGTGTTGCCTGCCATGAATAATACCAGTCATGTTGAGGGGTGCTCAAGAAACCCGTCTCAAACACCTTCACATTTCAGTGCTCTATCTGGTGGGAAGCAGGGTGTGTAAATGGAGAAGAAATGGATTGGAAGAAACTGCAGATGCCGGTTTAAACTGAACATAGACACAAAAAGCTGAAGGAACTCAGCGGGTCAGACAGCATCTCTGGAGAAAAGGAACAGGTGGTGTTTCTTCAGTCTTAAGAAGGGTCTCGACCCGAAATGTCACCTAATCCTTTTCTCCGGAGATGTTGTCTGGCCCGCTGAGTTACTCCAGTTATTTGTGTCTATCATCAGAAGAAATAGATGCTAGGTGATCCAAGGTCTAGACTTATTTTTACTCAACTTTATTCATACTTGCAATCTGTCATTTTCATAACATTTTCATCATGCCAATTTTTTTCCTCTGTAAAGACATTGTTTTTCAATCGCTTAAAGAGGAGTTGATATGTACGAAACTGCATAAGGTCTGTGAAATATCCTTGTAAGATGTATTATGTAGCTGCAAAACAGTGAGAGACATTCATGACAGAATCAGGCTTTTGCTCGGCTATAAAAAAACGATAACCAACAGTGATAAATACATTGACTGGAATACTGGGAATGTAAGGGTCTCTGTTAGGCAAGGTACAATGTGTATCTAAATAACAGGTTGGTTATTCTGGATGTTTTGGGATATTTTTTGTCTGGCAGAGTAGAAGATACACCACAGGTGGGAAGAAAGAGAACATTAAAAAGGCAAATGTTTAAAAAGCAGCATCTGTGCAGACCAGCCTTCATTCAGCAATCAGCATTTAATACAGTTGAGTACTCTTCATAAATAGCTACTTTGGTTTGAAGTACAATAGAAAACATGAAACATAATTAGGTGCAATCATTGTCTGAATTTAATATGATCATGGCTGATCACAAAAACACCCTTATTCAAGTGTATAGCCAATGAACTGGCCTCAACTACCCTCTGTGGCAGAGATCCAGAGAACAACTCTCTGTTTACAATGAAAATTATTCTTAATGAGTAACATCGGGAACCAGGCATTACCTCCAACCCCTTATAAAGAATTACCTAAAACAAGTCTGTCCAGTTTTAGTAGGGTTTATTAAAATAAAGAACACTTTATTGAATAAAAGAATTGGAGCGTGACTTGTCCAGTTTTAGTAGGGTTTATTAAAATAAAGAACACTTTATTGAATAGAGCACCCATTGAAGACATAGCACGGCAGGGGTTTCCCATGGAAATTTCACTTCCTCTTTTAAAGTGTCAATGCAATGTGAATATAAAATAGATTCTTTCAATTTGTTGGGTTTTTTTGTGTGTGATTTAATTACAAATAGAATTGTTTTTGAATACATCAGAGTTTAACTTGTATTTTAAAGGTTTGTTTTCTGGAAGCTGAGATGGTCTCCTTGTCTCATGAAATACAGGTGGCTTTCACATTTAGGACTACACAGGCAAAAAAATAAAAAAGTCTTCAATATGGGACATTTATTAATCTGATGCAGGGCAAAAGCACATGAGTGTGTGACTCATTCTCACATTTCATCCAAATGACAGGAAAAGACATATCCACTTACATAACCATCCAGCTGTGTTTATTTGTTTGATCCCAGCCTGGGAAAAAACTCTTTAAAAATGTGCAATGTCATGTCAACACGAGCAAGTCAGATCCAATGAGAGGGAAGTCATTTTCAAATATTCCATTATCCTTCCATATTGGCTAAGAACACAAGATTTATAGGCACAAATAATAATTCACCCAAACCCTCTGGAGAAATAATGTTGGTACAAGTTAGATACAGGCTGCCGAGCGAAGCGGCGATTGGCTGTGGTTGAAGAAGAAGGACTCCAACTGGGCTGCAAAATGACCAGCTAGAGGGTTAAAACACAGGGGAGCGCACCTGGGGCGCCAGGCGTTGGTGTTGAGCCCTCTGGAGATGTCGTGGGCCTATCACCGAAACACCAAAGAAGGATGGTGCCCACCTGATGACCCCAATGAAGTCTTTACCCCTGCCCCCACTCAAGATAGCAAGAAGGTGCCAATTATAATAGGATTTGTAATATCGATGTTGGGGAAGTCCAGAACAAGGGTTCATAGTTTAAGGATAAGGGGGAAATATTTTAGAGAAAATCATTTTTTTACACAGAGAGTGGTGAATCTGTGGAATTCTCTGGCACAGAAGGTAGTTGAGGCCAGTTCATTGGCTATATTTAAGAGGGAGTTTGATGTGGCCCTTGTGGCTAAAGGGATCAGGGGGTATGGAGAGAAGGCAGGTACAGGATACTGAGTTGGATGATCAGCCATGATCATATTTGAATGGCGGTGCTGGCTCGAAGGGCTGAATGGCCTCCTCCTGCACCTATTTTCTATGTTTCTATGTTTCTAAGTCCTATAAGCTCAACTATGTCTGAAGTAGGGTCTCGGCCCGAAACATGACCCATTTCTTATCTCCGCAGTTACTCCTGCATTTTGTGTCCATCTTAGATATATTAGGAATGAAACATAATTAAATACGTGGTTTTGGGTATCGTGCATAAAGTTACATGGTCTTTGCAGAAATTATACCAAGGATGAGACTAGAATTATAAATAAAAAAAGTCCTTGCCTTTGCTTAGAAACTTCTGTGAACAGTGTTGTTAGGTTTGATTTCACTATTGAGGAATAATGACCATATACCAGCTGCCATCATTTGATGGCACATTGCGTTGATATGAGCTTTCATTGTTCACCAATGCTATGATGTATAGTGAGTTTTCTCTGGTATTTTCATTCAATTATTTTGTTGTTCGATATTTGACTTTCAGTTTTTAAATATCTCAGACTTAAAGGTTTACCGTTGGTATTTTGTTGTCATCTTGATTTTATGCCTTTCAATTTCTCTGATCATTTCCAGAGATATTTCATTTTGACAACTAGAACTTAAACTTAAATTAAAAAAAACCGCAGTTACAGGAAATCGGAAATAAATGCAACGTTCGGAAACTGCTCAACAGATCATGACACATCATGGTGGCGCAGCGGTTGAGCGACTGCCTTACAGCGCCAGAGACCCGGGTTGGATTCTGACCATGGGTGCTTCTCTGTACGGAGCTTGTACATTCTCCCCGTGACTTGCGTGGGTTTTCTCCGAGATCTTCCGTCTCCTCCCACACTCCAAAAACATACAGGTTTGCAGGTCAATTGGCTTGGTAAATGTAAAATAGTCTCTAGTGTGTATAGGGTAGTGTTAATGTGTGAGGATCGCTGTTCGGAGTGGACTCGGTGGGCTGAAGGGCCTGTTTCCGTGCTGTATCTCTAAAATGAAAACTATAACTAAAACATTTGTGGAACATAAAAGATAACATGGGAGAGCACAGGAACAGGCTATTTGGCCACAATGTCTGTGCAGAACATGTCGCTAAGATAAACCAATCTCATTTGCCTACACGTAATCCATATCCCTCCATGACCCTATGTGGGAGCCTTGGCCATTCTGTTTTTCTGGCACTAGGCCTTTCTGCTCCAGACCTCTGTTCCAGAATTCTGTCCGTGAATCACTTTGCCTATCTTCCCAATTTTTAAATCCCTTCCCTCCCCAGCCATCCCACCCACCTTCTACATTTTCATGTATTGCATCAATGTTTGTATAGTTATACCTATCTGAAAGATCCTCTACGTACAGGCTATTGTTTTGCCCGGCTAGACCGGGTACCGCTCCAAGAGGTCCAGCACGTGGATCGGACGTGGCCTCCAGCGATGGAGCAGAGGCGGATGACACCACGCTCACGCTCGGCCAGGTCGACCCTGCAACGCCGCCAGGACAACGGACCTGCATGGTCAGGTGAAGAACCCTGTATTACAACGACTGGGACTTGAAAATGGTGCCAAACTGGCGACTGTATACTGTCTCAGTGTACTGCTGCTACAAACTTGTGCTGTATCTGAGATGCTTATCTAAGATGTATCTAAGTGTTTATGTATAATGATACGTACTGAACTGTATATAAAAATGCATTTCACTGTACCTCAGTACATGTGACAAATAAAGTTCCACACCATACCAAGTAGCTCTGCAGATTTGCTTTGTGCCAACATGAGAATAAAGGACAGATATTATCATAAAAGGTTATCAAAACCCCCCAAATAATGCTGCCTGATAATCTGGCCATTAATCACAGTGATTAATGTCTACAATATTCATTCTATTTTAGTTTTGGCAGTGTGACACATGCAGCGAGAAACAGTATTTAAGTTGATTGCTATTGGATCCGCAACAGAAAGAAATGCACGCACAATCCCGTTCCAGTGCTAACCACAAATTATTCACAAGACCAGTGAAGGGAAATCCTTTTAGGTAACTTTGCACATGCTTCTTAAAAACAAAAAAAGTTTGGTCAGGTGTCAATGGTAAAAAACACATTCCCATGATAGCATGTGAATTTATTATGTCACTACACATGTGCTACTTCCGTTTATTTTGAAAGATCAACAACAGACACTGAAAAGCCTTGAATCACTCAGAGCAGATATATTGTTTAAGAAGGAACTGCAAATGCTGGAAAATCGAAGGTACACAAAAATGCTGGAGAAACTCAGGGGGTGCAGCAGCATCTATGGAGCGAAGGAGATAGGCAACGTTTCGGGCCGAAACCTTATCAGGTAATTACTGAGATACAAGGGGCAATGGTGATATCATGTTGCTGTGCCCTTGTAAGTGGCATTAAAACAAGATGCACAAAGTACATATTCAGGTACAATGCTTTCATGTGTTTACTTTCATATGAAAGATGTTGTCAAGCTGGAAAGGCTACGGAGAAGATTAAAGGGCCTGTCCCACTTTCACGACCTCTGCCGAGTTTGCCCTTGACTCATTCTCTCAGCATGGTCGTCACAAGGTCATAGGAGGTTGTAGGGGGTCGTAGGTTGGTCGTAGCAGGCCGTGATGCTAGTCGTAGGTACTCGTGGCATCAAGTAGGTCGGGGCGTTTTTCCAACATGATGAAAAATGTCCACGAGTAAAAAAGGTCGTGAATTAGGTCATGAAAGTGTGACAGCCCCTTTACAAGGATGTTGCCAGGACTGGAGAGTCTAGGCTATTGGGAGAGGTTGCTTAGGCTGGGACTTTATATTCCTTGGAACGCAGGAGAATGAAGAGTGATCTTATAGAGGTGTATGAAATCATGAGAGGAATAATCGATTAGAGTCTCTTTCCCAATGTAAGTCAATCGAGGACAAGAGGACAAAGGTGTAATGTGAAGAGGAAAAGATTTAATAGGAATCCGAGGGGTAACATTTTCACACAAAGGGTAGTGCTTGTCTGGAACATCCCCAGCTCCATCTCCTGCTCTAGCGCCATCTCCATCTTCCTGCTCCATCTCCAGCTCCATCTCCAGCTCCATCTCGAACTCCATCTCCAGCTCCATCTCCAGCTCCATCTCGCTCCATCTCCATCTCCAGCTCCAGCTCCAGCTCCGTCTGGAACAAGCTGCCAGAGGAGGTAGTTGAGGCAGGGACGATCCCAACATATAAAAGACTGTTAGACAGGTACATGGATAGGACAGCTTTGGAGGGATGGGGGCCAAATGTGGGCAGGTGGTACTAGTGTTACTGGGACATGTTGACCGATGTGTGTAAGTTGGGCTGAAGGACCTGTTTCAATGCTGAATTTTCTAGTGTTGGATAAAGACAGAACATAGAAGAATATTCTGCACCAGTCTTGATGAAAATGTAACTAATCCCACCTGCTTGTATACCGTCATTATCCCTTTATTCCCTCCCTGCTTGTTTGTGTATCTATAACAATGCATCTTAAATGTTGCTGTTGTATCTGCTTCTATCCAGCAGCATGTTACAAGCACCTACCCTATGGATAGGACAGGTTTGGAGGGATATGGACCAAATGCAGGCAGGTGGAACTAGTGTAGCTGGGACATGTTGGCCGGTGTGGGCAAGTTGGACTGAAGGGCCCGTTTCATACTGTATCAATCTATGACCCTAAGGAATATGAAGGTCATGGGAAAGAACTTACATTAAGAGTTAGGAGAGCTAAATGAGGATGTGAAATGTCCTTGACATTTAGGTTTATGGAGCATCCCAAAACATTTTACTCATACAGTATATTGTGAACCAGAGACTCTGCTGGCTTTACCTTGCACTAAACGTTATTCCCTTATCATGTATCTGTACACTGTGAATGGCTCAATTGTAATCATGTATTGTCTTTCTGCTGACTGGTTAGCACACAACAAAAGCTTTTTTAAACCTTCCTTCTCCACCACCCTTTCACCAACCAACAACGTCGTTGCATTGCTATAATATGCGAGCACAAAGAACACTAATGGGACAAACAATATGCAAAACTTCCCAGCACAGAATGGATGTTTCTAACATTGAACGTCACACATTGCCGCTCAAAACTGTAATGGGAGCGATACCTGTCAACCCAGTAGATGTCTGAAACCTGCCGAATCTACTCCCAAGAGGTACAGGTTTGTAGGTTAATTGGCTTCTGTAAATTGCCCCCTGGTGTGTAGGATAGAGCTAATGGCACGGCAGCGCAGCTGTAGAGTTGTTGCGTTACAGTGCCAAAGACCCGGGTTCAATTCTGACTACGGGTGCTGTCTGTGTGGAGCATGTACGTTCTCCCCGTGACCTGTGTGGGTTTTCTCCGAGATCTTCAGTTTCCTCCAACACTCCAAAGCAGGAGATTCTGTGCATCAACCTGATCTATTCCTCTCATGATTTTATAAACAACATATCAACAAGTGTACAACCTGAAGTGAAGACGATGAAAAACTATTTGTTTTTGCTTTTGGATCGAGGTTGCTTTAGACCACTAGAACCCAAAACTACAGTTTGAAAATCTACATTTTAGACAATAGCCAATAGATTTTAGAATATGTTATTGAAGTATTAGTCTGCATTTAGCAAAGGTGCCATAACTTCTGTGGGATTTTCCCAAATATTCATTGTAATATTATGAAAGATCAGTGGAATCTCTGGCCTATGAATGTAAGGAATCTATTGTTCTAATGCTGTAAGATTCCACGGATGTATTGTCCCAAGTTATTGCAGCACATGGACAATAGTCCCCATGCATGGTCTGGAACTTTAACATGCATATGATGTACAATAGATCAACGATACCAATTTAGTTCCGACCATTCAAAATGGCCAACTGTGCTGACATATTAAATATAGAGTACTTTAATTTCAATCTCATGCAGCTGGTCAAAAAGCCGTAGTGATCTTGTAAGGGCCTGTACCACTTTCACGACCTAATTCAAGAACCTCTGCCGCGTTTGCCCTCGACTCATACTTACAGCATGGTTGTCAGGAGGTCGTAGGAGGTTGTAGGTAGGTCGTGATGCTAGTCGTAGGTACTCATGGCATCAAGTGGGTCGGGGCGTTTTTTCAACATGATGAAAAACATCCACGAGTAAAAAAGGTCATGAATTAGGTCGTGAAAGTGGGACAGGCCCTTAAGACATTCAAATTAGTCTGCTTGAAAGGGGGAAATAAGTTATCAACTTGGATGAAACACATTCTAAGACAGATCAAGAACGTGTATATAATGCAATCCATTTAAATAACGGATATTTAATAACAAACAATCTGCAGTAGGAACTCGTGTCGGAAGGAACTGCAGATGCTGGTTTATACCAAAGATAGACACAAAATGGTGGAGTAACACATCTATGGAGAGAAGAAATGGGATTCCTTCTGTCCAGAGATGCTGCCATCCCACTGAGTTACTCCAGTATTTTGTGTCTATCTGTAGTAGGAACTCAGCAGGTCAAGAAGCATCTATGGGGAAAGGGAATATTTGCTGCTTCAGGTTGAAACTCTACATTAGGACTCTGCTCCACTGCCTGGCCAAACGCAAGCCAACGGAACAGCAGAACAGCACCTCACATTCCATTGCATAATTTACCACCTAATTGGAGAGTTGAATTCTCCAATTTCATGTAACCTGCACCCTCTTTGTTCCTTCCACTCTCTTCCTATCCACCATGGTCCTCCCACGCAATAATGTCCCACAACATGCCCCCCTCCCCAGTAAATTATGATTATGTAGTATTGTTTCTCCCCCTCCCCTCACCTACTCCATCTCCCCGCAAAAAGGGGCCAGGAGATAGCTCTGGCGGGTAGCATTAAGGACATTCCCAAAAGATTTTATTAATCCACTAGACCAAGTGCAGACCCGTTGGGTCTGTTCCCCCAACGTGCGGTTGTGGGGGGGGGGGGGAGGCGGCATGCAGCGTCACACACACTAACTAGCCCCCCCCCCCTCCCCCGCACTCACGCTAATTACCCCCCTTGATATTATATTAATGTTATTCATTTGCTCCTTTTACCCCATAACCACCCTATCCACTGACGCATAGCCCCCAACTTGATATTACATCTAGAGAGGGAGGGGGGAGGGGAGGTTAGAGAGTGAGGGCAGAGAGAGAAGAGGCAGAGACAGAGAGAGACACAGAGAGATGGGGCAAGAGGGAGGGGAGAGGATATTGGGGGAGGAGTAAGAGAGGTGTGAGAGGGTGTGTGAGAGGGGGGGAGAGAGAGGGGGGTTTGTAGGGGGGAGAGAGGGGGGGGAGGGGAGAGGGGGAGGAGAGGGGGGAGGGGGGGGAGAGAGAGGGGGGGAGAGCGGGGGGAGGGGGGGGGGGGAGGGGGGAGAGGGGGGGGGAGTGGGGGAAGGAGAGGGGGGGGGGAGGGAGGGGGGGGGAGGTAGGGGGAGGGAGAGGGAGAGGGGGGGGGGGGGAGAGAGAGGGAGGGAGGGGGGGGGGAGGAGGGGGGGGGAGAGATGGGGGAGGGGATGGGGGAGGAGAGGGAGGGGAGGGAGAGAGGGGAGGGAGAGGAGGGGGAGAGGGGGGAGGAGGTGAGAGGAGGGGGCGGAGAGGGGGGAGAGGAGGGAGGAGGGGGGGGGGGAGAGGAGAGGGAGGGGGAGAGAGAGAGGGGGGAGAGGAGGGGGGGGGGGAAGAGGGAGGGGGGGGGAGGGAGGGGGGGGGGAGAGAGGAGGGGGGGGGGGGAGGAGGGGGAGGGGGGGGGAGAGAGGAGGGAGGGGGGGAGGGAGGGGGGGGGGGGGAGGGGGGGGGGGAGGGGGGGGGGGGAGGGGGAGGGGGGGGGGGGAGAGGGGGGGGGGGGGGGGGGGGGGAGGGAGGGGGGGGGAGGAGAGGAGGGGGGGGGGGGGGGAGAGGGGGGGGGGGGGGGGGGGGGGGGAGGGGGGGAGGGGGGGGGGGGAGGGGAGGAGGGGAGGAGGGGGGGGGGGGGGGAGGAGAAGGGAGGGAGAGGAGAGGGGAGGAGAGGAAGAGAGGAGAGGAGGGAGAGGAGGGGGGGAGAGGAGAGGAGAGGGGGGGAGGAGGAGAGGGAGGGGGGGGAGGGGAGAGGAGAGGAGGGGAGGGAGAGGAGAGGGGGAGAGGGGGCGGAGAGGAGGGGAGGGAGAGGGAGAGGAGGAGGGGGGGAGGAGGGGGGGGGAGGGGGGGGGGGAGGGGGGGGAGGAGGGGAGGAGGGGGGGGGAGAGGAGAGGAGGGGGGAGAGGAGAGGAGGGGGGGGGAGAGAGGGGGGAGGGAGAGGATCAACGCGAGAGGTGGGAGAGGAGAGGGGGGAGGAGAGGAGAGAGGAGAGAGGAGGGAGAGGAGGGAGAGGAGAGGGGGGGAGGGGGGGGAGGAGGAGAGGGAGACAGAAGGAGAGAGGGAGAGAGGGGGAGGGGGAGAGAGAGAGAGGGAGAGGAGAGAGAGGGGGAGAGAGCGAGAGAGAGGAGAGAGAGAGAGAGAGAGGGGGGAGAGAGGGAGAGAGGGAGAGAGGGACAGAGAGAGGAGAGAGAGAGGTGGAGGGGGGGAGAGGACGGGGGGGAGAGAGGGAGAGAGGGACGGGGGGGGGGGAGAGAGGGACGGGGGGGGGAGGAGAGGGAGGGGGGGGGGGAGAGGAGGGGGAGAGGGGGGAGGAGAGGGGGGGGGGGGGAGAGAGAGGGAGGGGGGGAGGAGGGAAGGGAGGGGGGGAGAGGGAGGGGGAGAGAGAGGGGGAAGGGTGAGAAGGAGAGGGAGAGGGAGGGGGGAGGGAGAGAGGATAGGGGAAGATAGAGGGAGGGGGGAGAGGGAGAGAGGGAGAGAGAGAGGGGGAGGGAGAGAGAGGGAGGGGGGGGGGGAGAGAGAGGGGGAGAGAGGGAAGGAAGGGGAGAGAGAGAGAGAGGGGGAGAGGGGAGAGAGAGAGACAGGGGGAGAGAGAGACGGAGGGAGGGAGAGAGAGGGGGGGGGAGAGAGAGAGGCGAGAGAGAGAGAGTGGAGGGGGGGAGGGAGAGAGAGAGAGAGAGGGGGGAGGGACGGGGGGAGAGAGGTGGGGGGGAGAGGGGGGGGAGAGAGAGAGGGGGGGGAGTGGGACGGGGGGGAGAGAGAGACGGGGGGGAGAGGAGGGGGGGGGGGGGAGGGAGAGAGAGACGGGGGGGGGGGGGAGAGAGACAGGGGGGGGGAGAGAGGGGGGGGGGAGAGACGAGGAGGGAGAGAGAGGGGGGGGGGGAGAGAGACAGGGGGGGGGGAGAGACAGGGGGGGGGGAGAGAGAGTGGGGGGAGAGAGGAGAGAGACAGGGGGGAGAGAGAGACAGGGGGGGGGAGAGAGAGAGACAGGGGGGAGAGAGAGAGAGAGAGACAGGGGGGGAGAGAGAGAGAGGAGGGGGGAGAGAGAGAGGGTGCATTTTTACCCAAACCCCCCAAACAACCATTTGCAGGCAGTGCTTTTTTCCTCAAACTAACCATATTTTCATTTTCAAACCACATTATGGGTACTCACAGCTGTGGAGACATTCGTTCAGTGTCATTCATAGCTCTGATTGAGGCACACCACTTGCAGAGACTGATTGAGGCACACCACTTGCAGACACTGACTAATTAAGGCACGCCACTTCCTGGTTTTATAGTCCCTCCCCCTCTCTCCAGCAGGGGCAGCAGAGTGAATGGGGAATTTTGTAAAAACATTAATATCTCTGTCACTTTTCTTCGACGGGAAAAATCCTCGGCACACATACGGCGGAGGGGGGCTCTGAGCGAGGTGGCTAAAAAAGACGGCCGTAGGTGGAGGCGTTCTCTCGGAAATCGCAGCACAGAAGGCCAAAACCGGTCAAGAACAGACTTTTAGTAATATAGATAAGGGGGAAAAGGGTAACTAGAGAGAGAGTGGGTCCTCTCAGGAATCAAAGCGGTCACCTCTGTGTGGAGCCACAGGAGATAGGCAAGGTCCTCAATGAGCATTTCTCCTCTGCATTTACCGAGGTGAAAGACAGTAGCATGGAGGAACTTGGGGCAGTCAATCGGAGTGGCTTGAGAGCAGTCAGTATTACTGTCGAAGAAGTACTGAAAGTTAGACAGGTACATGAATAGGACAGGTTTGGAGGGATGTGGACCAAGCGCAGGCAAGTGAAACTAGTGCAGCTGGGACATTGTTGGCTGGTGTGGGCGAGTTGGGTCGAATGGCCTGTTTCCACACTGTAGCACTCTATGACTCTACAATGCTGGAGTAACGCAGCGGGACAGGCAGCATCTCTGGAGAAAGGGAATGGGTGACGTTTCAGTTCACGACCCTTGTTCAGAGGTTCTTGTCCTGCTGTTCATGTCCTTTTACCATTATCCCCTCCACACCTCTTTATACTGGCTACTTCCCCTTCTACCAATTCCGTCCCGGTGAAAGTCCTGAACCAAGATATTGATGATGCATTTGCCGCCACAGGTGTTGTTACCTGTTCCACAAGCTGCTCTCTTTTCCCCAGCATCTGCAGTCTCTTGTGCTTTTCATCTGTGTACTGACTTAATTGTCATTTGTTTAATTGCATTCACAGTTTAAATTTAAATACTCTGATTAAATTCTATCATGCTGCAATCAGGCAGGGTCAGGTCCCAAATTGACATCAATATCTTCCTTCCATCCTATGAAACAAATGCAGCATGCAGCGCTGTAATTCATAGCTACTGTTATATTATTGACTTCACACAACCCTGTAGCACTCTAAGGAAGCTTAGTTTAACTTAATTAGGAAATTAAACCTTGGGAATGTAATTAACAGTAATTAGACACCACATAATTATGCAGTGGCCAAACAAAATAAAAGCAACATTGATAAAGTTAAAAGGAGCTGCCTCTTGACGGGAATATGATTATTCATACTGAGGGAGGTAATTTTTGATTCAATTGACAGGTACATGGATAGGACAGGTTTGGAGGGATATGGACCAAGCACCAGCAGGTGGGACTAGTGTAGCTGGGACATGTTGGCCAGTGTGGGCAAGTTGGGCCGAAGGGCCTGTTTCCACACTGTATCACTCTATGCCTATGACTCTAATAGGCTATTTTAAAATGGAGGAAGCAAATCAGTGGTACATTTTACAAACACTGATTTTTTTAAATTTCCATTGATTTTCTTTGTGTTCATTTGCTAGGATTCCTGTGGGAGTTTTGCTAAAGTTGATTAAGGAATCATAATAGACACAAAAATGTCAGGTCGGGGGTAGATTCCCCCCCCGCCACGGGTACCATGTAATTCCGAGCCACCTGCTCCGTAGTCGGTGATTAAACCGTCTCCCCCTCCTGGTTTGCCAGGTGAGGAGGGGGCTGTGGACCCCCAGCAGGACCAAAAAGAAGACCTGTCAAAGGGCGGATGAGCTTCTAGCGAGCCAACGGCCATCCACACTTGAGTAGAAGTTGCGATCACTGTCGTACATGGCATTGTAAGGCACCGTGCCCGTTGAAAAACGTCCTTGTTTTTATTATTTTGTCTATGGTTTTATGTAGTTTTTGTATTTTTTTTTGGGGGGGGTGTGTGTGTGGGGGGGGGGGGGGGGGTGGGGGGTGGGGGGGGGGGGGTAACTTTTAAATCTCTCCCTGCACGGTTGGGGCTGCAATGTGGAGCGGCCTCCAACAGGAGAAGACCGGGGACTCTGGTGCCGACTCACCTCGTCGCAGAGCTGGCCGAGTCCGGAGCGGGTGGAGCGGTGGTGGAGCGCTGCTGCTGCTGCGGCCCGACCTCCGGAGATTCGGAGGCTGCAACTGCGAGACCGCTTTTCAGGGCTCCTGCAACGGCGACTTCTCCCGCCCGAGTTGCGGGGTTGAAGAGCTCCTGGAGCGGGGCCTGACATCACCGCCCCGCGTGGCTTGGAATGGCCGCGGGACTCTGCGAGCGCACGCCGGGGGCTCTAACACCAAGACCCGGTGTGCGACCTTGTATCACCCGGCGTGGCTTTAATGGCCGCGGGACAATCGCCATCGCCAGCCGGGGGCTTTGACTTTGACTCTGACATGTGGGGGGGGGGGGGGGGGGGAGTGCAGTGGAGAGATAAGTTTTTTTGGCCTTCCATCACAGCGATGTGATGGATGTTTATGTAACATGTAAATTATGTTGTGTCTTGGGTCTATTTGTTTGTAATGTATGGCTGCAGAAACGGCATTTCGTTTGGACCTCAAGGGGTCCAAATGACAATTAAATTAAATTAAATTGAATTGAATTGAATTGAATTGAATTGAATTGAATTGATGTTTTCAACGATGATGATGAACACAGAGGAACAGGCAGCATCTCTGGAGAGAAGGAATGGGTGACGTTTCTGGTCGAGACCCTTCTTCAGACTGAAACTTCACCCATTCCTTCTGTCCAGAGATGCTGCCTGTCCCGCTGAGATACTCCACCATTTTGTATCTATCTTCGGTTTAAGCACCAGCATCTGCCGTTCCTTCCTAAACAAGGGATCATAATAATCGGTACCGTTTCTTAAAGAAGTATTAGTGGCCAAGGCATAAGAGATTTTTTAATTCCCTGGTATCCTTAAAACTGGCCAGAAATACATTTTAACTTTTCATTCAAATGATTATTATGCCTTGTAATAATGTACTCTCTGTCCACTGATACTTCAGTAGATGCTGACTATGTCATAATCACATCCTAAATTTAACAATGGAAACCAGACCGATGTGGTTTAATGGAGATTGTACTTGATCAGAGACTAATTTTTGCCTCATGGTTTCCCACGTTGGAGTGCACCCCAACTGTGAGTAGAAAAGTAGCACAAGATGCTGCAGTAATTCAGCGGGTCAGGCAGCATCTCAGGATAGATGATGTTTTGTTTCGGGGCCACTCCTCAGACCACTGCGAGCAGGGCTGATTTATCTTTTTGCTCTTGGTGGGAGCGTTGCAGATCTGGCTTGAGAGAAAATATTTGCATTGAGAACATTTGTTGCAAAATTCATCTGAAGTGCAGCTATTTCTGTCAATAGATTCACAATTCCTTAAATTCTGTCATCTCTCTCAAACTCAGGATTATGCACTGATTGAAAAGCTACAAACTGCATATGCTGCGAATGTGGGGATAAAAAGCAGAACATGCTGGAGATACACAATCACTGGTAGTGTCTGTGTAGACAGAAACAACATTAATGATTCAGGTCAATGAGCAGTTCCATTTAAGGATTTTATTTTTCATCAGCCAATTCATTCACGCTTTACTCAAAAAGGTTCAATTTATTTTATGCAGTTGCAATCCAGCACCACCTACAGGTTATTGTTGCATTGAAAGGCAGATAGGTCCTCAATTAGATGGTCCCAATCAAAAGAATTCTTACAGGTTTCCACTGACTCTCAGTCTGAAGAAGGGGATTGTTCCGAAACGTCACCTATTCCTTTTCTCCAGGGATGCTGTCTGACCCGCTGAGTTACTCCAGCAGTTTGTGTCTATCTTCGGTTTGAACCCAGCATCTGCAGTTCATTCCTACACGAAATAATTCTTACACAGCATATCAGAAAATATAAAATGATAATTTCATTCAACTTTTAAAATTTTCTAGGAAGCAAACTAAAGTTTGAAATATAAACATGAGATGAAGCTGAAAGGTGCTGTCTCGAAGGGCTGAATGGCCTACTCCTGCACCTATTGTCTATTGTTTATCTTAACCAAACCATCCTGAAATATATATTTTTGTGTTAAAGGCAAATTGAATTTTTTTAAGGCATGATTTTAGTTTAGTTTAGTTTATTGTCACATGTACTGAGGTACAGTGAAACACATTTATTGTGTGTTAACCAGTTAGTGGAGAGATTATACATGATTACAATTGAGTCATCCACAGTGTACAGATACATGTTAAAGAAAATAATGTTAAGTGCAAGATAAAGTCCAGTAAAGCCTGATTAAAGATAGTGTGAGGACCTCCAATGCGGTAGATAGTAGCTCAGGACTGCTCTCTAGTCATTTGTAGGATGGTTCAGTTGCCTGTTAACATCTGGGATGAAACTGTCCCTGAATCTGGAGGTGTGCGTTTTCACACTTTTGTACCTCTTGCCTGATGGGCGAGGGGAGAAGAGGGAGTGGCCAGGGTGAGACTGGTCCTTGATTATGCTGCTGGTCTTGCCGAGGCAGCATGAGGTGTGTGGAGTCAATGGAAGCGAGGTTGGTTTGTGTGATTGTCTGGGCTGTGTCCACAATTCGCTGCAATTTCTTGTGGTCTTGGATGGAGTTGTTCCCAAACCAAGCTGTGATGCATCCTGATAAAATGTTTTTCACAATTCATTTGTAGAAGTTGGTGAGAGTTGTTGGGAACATGCCAAACGTTCTAAATCTTCTAGGGAAGTAGAGGCGTTGGTGTGCTTTCTTGACCTTTGCTTTGATTTGGGTGGTCCAGGACAAGTTATTGGTGACATTTACTCCAAGGAACTTGAACCTTCCAACCATCTCTACTTTGGCACCATCAACACAATACATGTACTGCCTCACTTCCTGAACGCGATCACTATCTCCTTTGTCTTGCGAGAAAGATTGCTGTCTTGACACCAGGTCACAATGGTTCTCAATCTCCTTCCTGTACTCCGTCTCATCATTATTTGATATCCAGCCCATAATGGTGGCATCGTCTGTGAATTTGTAAATTAAGTTGGATTTTGTACATGGTTGCATAATCGTGAGTGCACAAGAAGTAAAGAAAGGGGCTGAGAATGCATCCTTGTGGGGCAGCAGTGTTGAGCATTATTGTAGAGGATGGTTCGTCCCCTACCCTCAATGATTCGGGTCTATTGGTCATGATGTTGTGGACCGCGTTGCATAGGTGAGTGCTGACACCAAGTTCCACGGGTTTGGTGATGAGCTTGGATGGAATAATGATTTTAAAAGCAGAGCAGTCGTCTATGAATAGAAGTCTGCTGTAGGTAGACACAAAATGCTGGAGTAACTCAGTGGGTCAGGCAGCATCATTGGATAGAAGGAATGGGAGACGTTTTGGGTTGAGACTCTTCTGCAGACTGAGTGTCAGGGGAGAGGGAATTACAGAGAAAAGGAAGTGTAAGAGATCAAAAGAGACAAAGTTCAAGGAAAATGGAGAATAGACCATTGTTAGCTGGGAGAAGATGACACCAAAACAAATATTAAATGTAATTGGAGGACAATCAGGCTGGTTGGAGAACTGGGAAGGGGGAGGAATGGAGAGAGAGGAAAAACAAGGGTTACTTGAGATTAGAGAAGTCAGTGTTCATACCGCTGGGGTGCAAACTACCAAAGTGAAATATGAGGTGTTGTTCCTCCAATTTGTGCTGGATTTCACTCTTGACAATGGAAGAGGCCCAGGACAGAAAGGTCAGATTGGGAATGGGAGGGGGAGTTAAAGTGCTGAGCAACTGGGAGATCAGGTAGGTTAAGGCGTCTGAGTGGAGGCGTTCAGCGAAACGATCGCTGATCCTGCGCTTGGTCTAGCAATCAAAACATACTTGATCTCCCGAATAGATAATGGTCTCTTCTACATTTTCCTTGATATTCATCTCTTTTGATCTGTTACACTTCCTTATCTCTGTAACTCCCTCTCCCCTGACCCTCAGTTAAGACACTTCTTGCCTGATATGTCACCCATTCCTTCTATCCAGAGATGCTACCTGACCCGCTGAGCTACTCCAGCATGTTGTGTCTATCTTCGGTGTAAACCAGCATCTGCTGTTCCTTCCTACACATTTAGTCTGCCGTAGGTGTCTCTCTTATCCAGGTGTGCCAGGGATGAGTGTAGGGCCAGGGAGATGGCTTCAGCTGTTGTGGACCTGCTGTGTCGGTAGGTGAACCGGGTAGATTTAATGCATTCCCTTATGAGCTTCTCAAAGCACTTCATGATGGTGGATGGCAAGGTCACTTGACGGTAGTCGTTGAGGCATGCGATCTTGCTTTTCTCCGGCACTGGGATGATAGTGGTCTTCTTTAAGCAGGTGGGCAACTCAGATTGGAGTGGGGTAAGATTAAAGATATCTGTGAATGAATACTCCCGGTAGTTGCTCCATGCAGCTTCTCAGGAAGGAATCGCTGTACAACCTGATTTCTGTGCCAGAAAGATCGTTCAGCATTAACTACCCCTTACTACACAGTTAAAAATTAGTTTCACCATTAAACCACATTTTCAGTGGTTAGAAAAATACATAAAAAGCGGAAGCATTTTAAATCCGGTGGCGCTGTTACTGGCTGCCTCAGCCATCAGTCTGGTATCTTTTTATTTTTTGTTATGTTTAAAGTACGTTCTTTAGTTTTTTTGTGTGTTTTATATGGGGGGAAGTGGGTATGGTAAGGGGGAAACTTCTTGCTGGCGAGGATGCGACTATTATCCGAGTCGCGCCCTCGACCCCTCCTTGCAGCCTACCAACTGGATTGGCGTGGCCTTTCCTACCGGGACTGACCACAGCTTCAGCAGCAGCGGCGCAGCGCTGGATACATCGCGGAGCGGGCGATGCCTCACCTGGGATCGCCGTTTGGAGCTCCGGAGTGTTGGACCTGCTGCATCAACATCGCGGAGCTGTGGTTCATGGAGCTCCCAACGCGTGCCGCACTGACTAATATCGTGGAGTCCTGGGACCCTTTGTCAGGGGTCACCAGCGTTGAATCTCCACCCAGCTCGGCCTGTGGACTTCGGGAGCCGCGGGCTCCGGTGGGAGGTGGCCGATTCAGAGGTCCAGGCAGTTGAGGATGTTCTTCCACTCGACCTTGGGGTTCCATCGTTCCCGGCGAGAGGGACTGAACATTGGGCCACCCGTAGCAGCGACTGCGGGGGGCTCGGGAGGCCACGACCACGGGTGAACATTGGGGAACATCAGTGAGGAGGTTGACTGGACTTTGGTTCCTTCCTCTCAGTGGGGTGCTTTGGTGCCACTGTGAGGATGTTTGTGTTGTGGAATATAGTGTTCTGTGTTTGTGTTTTTTTTATTTGTATGACTGCAAGGAAAATAGTATTTCGTTGTCTCTTAATTGAAGATTAAAATAAATTGAATCCAAATCCAAATCCCAAATCACTGTGTTGGATGTCCAAAATGCAACATTATAACCAGTGGAGTAATGGAGTATTATTGACAGGAATCTCTCAATCTCTGTCCGTGAAAACAAGAGGAGCTACTGTCAGTTTTAAAGAGTGGTGAACACTGACAGTTTCAAATTATTGTAACTAGAAAGTGCAAGTGAATATTGAAAATCATCTTTATAATGAAGAATATTCTCTCATTATTTCACTTCTCACCTTGCCGTCAACAGAATAATTTTTTCGCACCTGTCACTTCTGTAGAAAATCCCTCTTGTGAGCTCTTCCTTATTTCTATGTTTGTTCCTCTCTTCTCTTCCATTTGGCTTAACTGTCATTTGGTCAGTCTCTAGTTTTCATTTTCGTGGCCCCTGTGCGTGTGTGCGTGTGGTACATTTCTTTACTCTGGGAGAGACACAAAAAGCTGGAGTAACTCAACTGGAGCAGGCAGCATCTCTGGATAGAAAGAATAGGTGACGTTCCAGGTCGAGATCTTCAGACTATGAGAGTGCAGGGAGACTTTATGCTGCATGCTTTATTCTGGGTCTTGGAATTGGTGATCATTTTCCAATCTATCTATATTACTAAAAGTCTGTTCTTGACCGGGTTTGGCCTTGTGTGCTGTGATTTCCGAGAGAACGCTGCTACCTACGGCCGTCATTTTTGCCACCTTGCTCAGAGCCTCCCTCCACCGCATGTGTGCTGAGGATTTTTCCCGTCGATTAAAAATGACAGGGATATTAATGTTTTTACAAAATTCCCCATTCTCTCTGCTGCCCCCGCTGGCGGCAGGGGGGAGAGACTATAAAACCAGGAAGTGGTGTGCCTCAATCAGTGCTAAAGCTTGCAAAAAAGTGTCTATTTGTTCTAAAGCTTGCAAAAAAATGTCTATTGGTTCTAAAGCTTGCAAAAAAATGTCTATTGGTTCTAAAGCTTGCAAAAAAAATGTCTATTGGTTTAAAGCTTGCAAAAAAGTGTCTATTGCTAAAGCTTGCAAAAATATGTCTATTGGTTCTAAAGCTTGCAAAAATATGTCTATTGGTTCTAAAGCTTGCAAAAAATGTCTATTGGTTCTAAAGCTTGCAAAAAATGTCTATTGGTTCAAAAGCTTGCAAAAAAATGTCTATTGGTTTCTTAAAGCTTGTTCTAAAGCTTGCAAAAAATAGTCTATTGGTTCTAAAGCTTGCAAAAAAATGTCTATTGGTTCTAAAGCTTGCAAAAATATGTCTATTGGTTCTAAAGCTTGCAAAAAAATGTCTATTGGTTCTAAAGCTTGCAAAAAGTTTCTCTATTGGTTCTAAAGCTTGCAAAAAAATCTCTATTGGTTCTAAAGCTTGCAAAAAAATCTCTATTGGTTCTAAAGCTTGCAAAAAAAATCTCTATTGGTTCTAAAGCTTGCAAAAAATATCTATTGGTTCTAAAGCTTGCAAAAAGTGTCTCTATTGGTTCTAAAGCTTGCAAAAAATGTCTATTGGTTCTAAAGCTTGCAAAAAAATGTCTATTGGTTCTAAAGCTTGCAAAAAAATGTCTATTGGTTCTAAAGCTTGCAAAAAAATGTCTATTGGCTTGCAAAAAATTGTCTATTGGTTCTAAAGCTTGCAAAAAATGTCTATTTGTTCTAAAGCTTGCAAAAAAGTGTCTATTGGTTCTAAAGCTTGCAAAAAAAAATCTAAAGCTTGCAAAAAATGGTTCTATTGGTTCTAAAGCTTGCAAAAAAATGTCTATTGGTTCTAAAGCTTGCAAAAAATGTCTATTGGTTCTAAAGCTTGCAAAAAAATGTCTATTGGTTCTAAAGCTTGCAAAAAATGTCTCTATTGGTTCTAAAGCTTGCAAAAAAATGTCTATTGGTTCTAAAGCTTGCAAAAAATATGTCTATTGGTTCTAAAGCTTGCAAAAAAAATGTCTATTGGTTCTAAAGCTTGCAAAAAATGTCTCTATTGGTTCTAAAGCTTGCAAAAATGTCTATTGGTTCTAAAGCTTGCAAAAAATGTCTATTGGTTCTAAAGCTTGCAAAAAAATGTCTATTGGTTCTAAAGCTTGCAAAAAAAAATGTCTATTGGTTCTAAAGCTTGCAAAAAATCTCTATTGGTTCTAAAGCTTGCAAAAAATGTCTATTGGTTCTAAAGCTTGCAAAATTCTCTATTGGTTCTAAAGCTTGCAAAAAATGTCTATTGGTTCTAAAGTCTCTTTGTTCTAAAGCTTGCAAAAAATGTCTATTTGTTCTAAAGCTTGCAAAAAATGTCTCTATTGGTTCTAAAGCTTGCAAAAAAATGTCTATTGGTTCTAAAGCTTGCAAAAAAATGTCTATTGGTTCTAAAGCTTGCAAAAAATGTCTCTATTGGTTCTAAAGCTTGCAAAAAAAATGTCTATTGGTTCTAAAGCTTGCAAAAAATGTCTATTGGTTCTAAAGCTTGCAAAAAATGTCTATTGGTTCTAAAAGCTTGCAAAAAAATATCTATTGGTTCTAAAGCTTGCAAAAAAAAAGTCTATTGATTCTAAAGCTTGCAAAAATTTGGCTTGAAGTTGAAAGGCACTATTACTGCAAATGGTGGCTTGGTTGCTTTGGCTTGAAGTTGAAAGGCACTACTTACTGCAAATGGTAGCTTGGGTGTGGCTTGGGTGTGTCTTGAAGTTGAAATACACCACTTACTGCAAATGGTGGCTTGGGTGTGGCTTGGATGTGGCTTGGATGTGGCTTGAAGTTGAAAGGCACTACTTACTGCAAATGGTGGCTTGGGAGCTTTGAAGTTGAAAGACACTACTTCCTGCAAATGATGGCTTGGGTGTGGCTTGAAGTTGAAAGACACCACTTACTGCAAATGGTGGCATGAAGTTGAAAGGCACTACTTACTGCAAATGGGGGCTTGGGTGTGGCTTGAAGTTGAAAGACACCACTTACTGCAAATGGTGTCATGAAGTTGAAAGGCACTATTTACTGCAAATAATAATAATAATAATGTTTTGTTTATAGGGACAGTGCATATTAATTAACATTTGCATGTAAATATGTGAGATTGTAGCCAATCAGTAGCTAATTTCTGTCTCTAGTCCCAGGCAAAGGTAGGTGAAGTGTCTTGCCCAAGGACACAACGACAGTACACACTCCAAGCAGGATTCGAACCGGCCACCTTCAGGTTGCCAGCCGAACACTTAGCCCACAGCGCCATCTGTCATCCTGTTGGATTGGTTGCTTTGGCTTGAAGTTGAAAGGCACTACTGCAAATGCACTTACTTCCTGTTTGTACTGTATATTGATTTTAGATAAAACGCTACCACTTGCCGCTGTGATTTTTGGCCATCTTACTCAGTCCCCCTCCGCTGAGCAGGTGCAGAGAATTCTTACCATCAATGAAAAATAGAAGTGTTATTAGTTTTTTTTTAATGTTGAGATTCTCTCTCCTGTCAATCACTCCATGAAAGCCACACCTTTTCCGGTGGGGGGGGTGGGGAGGGGAGGGGAGAGGGGTTATAAAACCTGGAAATGTGGGTGTGGCTCAGTCTCTGCAAGATGGAGGAGGGAGAGGTCACGACTCGCTGTCTTTAGTGGCTTTGCACCCTACTTCAAATGGTATGAAACTGCACTTGAATTTGGTGGCCTTACACCCTGCTTGAAATAGAATAGTAATTAGCGTGAGTCAACTACCTTCCCACCAGCCGTGAGTGAGTTTCCAGCACAACAGGCTTGATTGACTGAGACGCCAGCCCAAGAATCCATTTGGCGAACAATTTGCATACTAGCCCTCTGAAAACCAGTCCCTTCAACCCACAACGCCCATACTAGCGCTCCAGAAAGCCCCCCCCCAACTGGCCACCAATATTAGAATTGGTGGAGAGGTGGAATATTGCATTGGATGACCAGCCCTCCTGTGTGATGCTGGGACCCAACGGGTCCCACTTAGTCTAGTATATTACTAACACTCTGATCTTGACCGCTTTTGGCCCACTGTGCTGCGATTTCCGACAGAACACCGCCACCTACGGCCGTCATTTTTGGCCACCTCGCTCAGAGCCCTCCTCCGCCTTAAGGGTGTGGAAGATTTTTCCCATCGATTACAAATCAGAGATATATTAATGGTTTTTTTTTAAAATCACCATTCTCTCTGCTGGAGGGAGGGGGAGGGACTATAAAACCAGGAAGCGGTGTGCCTCACTCAGTCTCTGCAAGATGGATGAAGCCAAGGGTCACGTCTCCCTGAGCTCTGAATAACACTGAACAAATGTTTACACAACTGTGAGTCCCCTTAATGTGGTTTGAAAATTAAAATATGGATCGATTGAGGTAAAAAGGCACTGCCTGCAAATGGTTGTTTGGGTGCTTTGGCTTGATGTTGAAAGACACTATTCACTGCAAATTGTTGCTTGGGTGCTTTGGCTAAAGACTTCACTGCAGTCCGGTAGCTGGAGAAGGTCTCCCTATGCTGCTGATTAGATAGATATGCCATTTATTGTCACTATACATGTACAGTGAAACTGAAAGCTGCTCGTACTCAGTGCATACATACAATTTTACACAAAAAACAAGAAACAGAAAACAAAACAGAAGGGAGATGGGGGGGGGAATAGGTGCACAAATTCTACGGCGCTACATACATATATACATATATACAGATGGAAGTCCGTGTTGGGCGGTGTAGTCAGTGAATGTGTGGATTTGAATTTATGGTAGATATAATTCTCGGGAAGCAGCTATTCCTGAGTCTGTTTGTCCTGGATTTGATGCACCTATAGCGCCTTCCAGAGGGCAGCAGGTCGAACAGTCCAAACGCAGGATGGGAGCTGTCTTTGGTGATCTTCTTTACCCTGCTAAGGCAGCGGGAGGTGTAGATGTCCATCAGGGAGGGGAGAGGGCAACCAATGATCCTCTGCGCTGTCCTGGTTACCCTCTGAAGCCTCTCCCTGTCTGCCATGGTGCAGCTGCCATACCATGCTGTAATGCAGTATGTCAGCAGGCCCTCGATGGACGAGCGGTAGAAGGTCAGCAGCAGGTTAGAGTCTAGGTTGTGCTTCCTGAGGACCCTCAGGAAGTGCAGCCGCTGCTGAGCCTTCTTGATGACCGCTGTCGTGTTGTCCGTCCAGGAGATGTCAGCCGCGATATGGACGCCGAGAAACCGGAAGGTGTTGACCCTCTCCACACACTCGCCGTTGATGTGTAGGGGGGCTAAGTCGGTGCTGTGTATTATGTGTATTAAAGACATATCTTGAGACAGGTTAGTTCTTTTTTGGTTCACTGTATGTCAAACTTATCCTTCAGGGGTTGTATTTTATCAGTTTCCTCCTTGGGTAAACACAAAGGTCTCATAAATCTCCTGAGCTGCCGGCCCGGCTACTTGGAGGAATGTTGCACAGCGAATATTATCTGGTTTATTTGTTAGTTCTGTCGCCGCCTCGTACAGCCATTCCTTTCTTTAGTTTTTTTTTAACTTTGACAACATGTAATGTTTGAGACCACGTAAGGCCCTGTTGTGACTAGCACAAGCAGAAGGAAAACACGTCCGACATCTTGTAAGTATGATTTATTCTGCCCCACCCACGGACACTTCTCCAAGGTCACCTGCTCTCGATCATGAGGCACAGCCCTTTATATTAAAGGGGCCCTGGCATTTACATATACATCACAGTCCCCTGAATGTAGTTTGAAAATGAAAGTATGGTTTGTTTGAAGTAAAAAGGCACTGCCAGCAAATGGTGGATTGGGTGCTTTGGCTTGAAGTTGAAAGGCACTACTTACTGCAAATGGTGGATTGGGTGCTGGGTGATTTGGCTTGAAGTTGAAAGGCACTACTTCCTGCTGGAGGGAGGGGGAGGGACTATAAACCCAGGAAGTGGGGTGCCTCACTCAGTCTCTGCAAGATGGATGAAGTCAAAAGGGGACGTCTCTCTGAGCTCTGAATAACACTGAACACATGTCTACTTAACTTTGAGTCCTCTTAACGTAGTTTGAAAATAAAAATATGGTTTGTTTGAAGTAAAAATGCACTGCCAGCAAATGGTTGTTTGGGTGCTTTGGCAAAGTTAAAAGGCACTACTTACTGCAAATGGTGGCTTGGGTGCTTTGGCTTGAAGTAAAAATGCACTACTTGCTGTAAATCGTGGCTTGGGTGCCTTGGCTTGAAGTTGAAAGGCACAACTTACTGCAAATGGAGGCTTAGGTGCTTTGGCTAGAAGTTGAAATGCACTACTTACCGCAAATGGTGACTTGGGTGCTTTGGCTTGAAGTTGAAATGCACTACTTACTGCAAATGGTGGATTGAGAGCTTTGGCTTGAAGTTGAATGGTACTACTTACTACAAATGGCGATTTGGGTTATTTGACGAAGTTAAAAGGCACTACTGCAAATGCTCTTACTTCCTATTTGCACTGTATATTGATTTTAGATAAAACGCTACCACTTACGGCTGTGATTTTTGGCCTTCCTACTCAGTCCCCCTCTGCTCAGCAGATGAAGAGAATTCTTCCCATCAATGAAAAATAAAAGTGTTATTGGTGTTTAAAAAATGTTGAGAATCTCTCTCCTGTCATTCATGCCATGAAGGCCACACCTTTTCCGGTGGGAGGGGGAGGGGTTATAAAACCCGGAAGTGTAGGTGTGGCTCAGTCCCTGCATGATGGGGAGGGAGAGGTCACAACTCTGTCTGAGCTATGAATCAACTGAACACACTGAATGGCTACTGAACTGTGAGTTTGGTGTTTTGTGTGGTTTTCCGGTGGCTTCACCCTGCATGAAATTGTATGAAGCTGCATTTGAATTTGGTGGCCTTGGATCCAGCTTGAAGTGGTATGAAACTGCACTTGAATTTGGTGGCCTTGCACCCTGCTTGAAATGGTAGGAAAATGGATTTGAATTTGGTGGCCTTGCACCCTGCTTGAAATGGAATTTCAAGGAATAGCCATGAGTCAACTGCCAGCCTACCAGCCGTGAGTGAGCTGCCAGCAGACCAGGCTTGAGGAACTGGGCTGCCACCCCAAGAACCCATACCAGTGCTCCAGAAAGCCCCCCCCCCAACTGGCCACCAATATTGGAATTGGTGGAGAGGTGGAATATTGCGTCAGGGGACCAGCCCTCCCATGTGAACATGGGACCCAACGGGTCCCACTTAGTCTAGTATTCTATAGATTCAGGATCAGTTCCTGTGGATTGGAGGGTAGCTAATGTTATCTCACTTTTTAAGGTAGGCGGGACAGAGAAAACAGGGAATTATAGACCAGTTAGCCTGACATCGGTGGTGGGGAAGATGCTGGAGTCAATTATAAAAGATGAGATAGCCGCACATTTGGATAGCAGTAACAGGATCGGTCCGAGTCAGCATGGATTTATGAAGGGGAAATCATGCTTGACTAATTTTCTGTAGTTTTTTGAGGATGTAACTAGGGAAATGGACAAGGGAGTGCCAGTGGATGTAGTGTACCTGGACTTTCAGAAAGCATTTGATAAGGTCCCACATAGGAGATTAGTGGGCAAAATTAGGGCACATGGTATTGGGGGTAGAGTGCTGACATGGATAGAAAATTGGTTGACAGACTGGAAACAAAGAGTAGGGATTAACGGGTCCCTTTCAGAATGGCAGGCAGTGACTAGTGGGGTACCGCAAGGTTCAGTGCTGGGACCGCAGCTATTTACAATATACATTAATGATTTGGATGAAGGGATTCAAAGAAACATTAGCAAATTTGCAGATGACACAAAGCTGGGTGGCAGAATGAACTGTGAGGAGGGTGCTATGAGAATGCAGGGTGACTTGGACAGGTTATGCGAGTGGGCAGATGCATGGCAGATGCAATTTAATATGGATAAATGTGAGGTTATCCACTTTGGTAGCAAAAACAGGAAGGCAGATTATTATCTAAATGGTGTCAAGTTGGGAAAAGGGGAAGTACAATGGGATCTGGGGGTCCTTGTTCATCAGTCAATGAAAGTAAGCATGCAGGTACAGCAGGCAGTGAAGAAAGCGAATGGCATGTTGGCCTTTATAACAAGAGGAGTTGAGTATAGGAGCAAAGAGGTCCTTTTGCAGTTGTATATGGCCCTAGTGAGACCACACTTGGAGTATTGTGCGCTGTTTTGGTCCCCTAATTTGAGGAAGGACATTCTTGCTATTGAGGGAGTGCAGCGTAGGTTTACAAGGTTAATTCCCAGGATGGCAGGACTGTCATATGCTGAGAGAATGGAGCAGCTGGGCTTGTACACTTTGGAGTTTAGAAGGATGAGAGGATATCTTATTGAAACATATGATTATTAAGGGTTTGGACAAGCTAGAGGCAGGAAACATGTTCCCGATGTTGGGGGGTCCAGAACCAGGGGCCACTGTTTAAGAATAAGGGGTAAGCCATTTAGAATGGAGATGAGGAAACACTTTTTCACACAGAGAGTTGTTAGTCTGTGGAATTCTCTGCTTCAGAGGGCGGTGGAGGCAGGTTCTCTGGATGCTTTCAAGAGAGAGCTAGATAGGGCTCTTAAAAATAGCGGAGTCAGGGGATATGGGGGGAAGGCAGGAATGGGGTACTGATTGGGGATTATCAGCCATGATCACATTGAATGGCTCGAAGGGCCGAATGGCCTACACCTGCACCTATTGTCTCTTGTCTATTGCCAGTTCCAAGGTTGATGCTGACATAGAAACATAGAAAATAGGTGCAGGAGTAGGCCATTCGGCCCATCGAGCCTGCACCGGCATTCAATATAATCATGGCTGATCATCCAACTCAGTATCCTGTACCTGCCTTCTCTCCATACCCCCTGATCCCTTTAGCCACAAGGGCCACATCTAACTCCCTCTTAAATATAGCCAATGAACTGTCCTCAACTACCTTCTGTGGCAGAGAATTCCAAAGATTCACCACTCTCTGTGTAAAAAATGATTTTCTCATCTCGGTCCTAAAAAACTTCCCTCTTATCCTTAAACTGTGACCCCTTGTTCTGGATTTCCCCAACATCGGGAACAATCTGCCTGCATCTAGCCTGTCCAACCCCTTTAAGAATTTTGTAAGTTTCTATAAGATCCCCCCTCAATCTTCTAAATCTGACTCGAGTCTCTTTGTTGTTCAGTGTCGATACCATCTTTTATGGCTCTGAAGTTGGGGAATGAAGATTACGCATGCTGAAAATAATCAACACTGAGAACAGTTGAGTAGGCTGTGTCTCTATTCCTTGGAGCGCAGGAGGATGAGGGGTGATCTTATAGAGGAGCATGAGATTATGAAAGGAATAAATCATGCAAATGCACAGAATCTCTTGCCCAGAGTTGGGGAATCGAGGACCATAGGACATAGGTTCAAGCTGAAGGGGAAAATATTTAATAGTAATCTGTGGGGTAACTTTTAAGCTGCCAGAGGAGGTAGTTGAGGCAGGGACTATCCCAACATTTAAGAAACAGTTAGACAGGTACATGGGCAGGACAAGTGTGGAGGGATATGGACCTAACGCAGGCAAATGGGACTAGTGTAGCTGGGACATTGTTGGCCGGTGTAGGCAAGTTGGGCCGAAGGGCCTGTTTCCACACTGTATCACTCTATGAATCTATGATTATAAAGTGGATGTACTCAAGTTTCTAAGACAATTTATCTTCTCCCTTTGGTCGTTAATAGGGCCAGGATGTAATTGAGCTGTGGACATTTATTTGGCCTTGTCTTCAGAAGGGAAAGGTAGTTGCAGCCTGTGAGAAATGCAACTGTCATCCTGACTCACAAAATCAGAATACTCGTGTTATGGTCATGACATGTACAGAGTCATACAACATGGAAAGAGGCCCTTCGGCCCAACTTGCCCACACTGGCCAACATGTTCCAACTTTAGGTATTTGACAGGTGGGTGTTCCTTCTCAAGAGGCAAGGTTCTATAGGGCAGTGAGTAAAAGTCAATTAAAAGTCATTTAATTTACCTTTCTTTGCATTTTATGACCTGCTCATCTCCACCTGAAATAGTTTTGTTGGTTCTCCCACCAGCTAGTTTTACTCGGTCCTGTTCAAACATTGGGGCCATTGTTATGTATTTAAGTTCAAGTTAAAGTTCACATTTATTGTCACATGCACCAATGTACAGTGATATTTGAGTTACCAGACAAGTAAAAAAAGAATGAAATACGCAATAGCATAAACATCCACCACAGTGGAATCTCCATTCCTCACTGTGATGGAAGGCAATAAAGTTCAGCCATCTTCCTCCTTTGTTCACCCGTGGTGGTCGGGGCTTTGAACCCTCAGCACTGCCTCTGCCAACGGCTCGATGTCCAAGCCTTCGCGCCAGGATGATGGAGACTCCGGTGGCGGGACGGAACGGAAACATGGAGATCCCGAGTCGGCCTTTTCTTACCGGAGACTGCGGCTTCACGGTGTTGAAATCGACAAGCCCCGCGGTCGGAGCACTTCCACAGCAATCCTCGGCAAAGGATCGCCCGCTCCGCAATGGTAAGTCCGCGCTGCACTCCAGGAAAGGCCGCACCAATCCAGATGTTAGGCCGCGAGCAGGGGACGGAGACGTGCCAAGGAGAAAGATCACATCTCCTCGAGGCAAGTGACTGAAAATGGTTACCCCCTATTCCCCCCCATTCCCCCCCCATCCCCCACATAAAACATACCGAGAAACATTAAAACATACATTTTAGACACACTAAAAATAACAAAAAAGTCGAAATAGCACACAGGCTGCTGGGGAAACCTTTATTGAATTTAAGGGAATAAGGGCATATTGGGGCATGGAGACTTGACATAACTTGCCTCTGACCTTACTCCTCTTCAATGTTTTGACTCAATGCACTGTCTGGTAGAGTTACACACGACCTGGTGCAGGGATAGGAAAGACAAATATAGGAAAGTGGGGCTAGCTCAGGTAGGCACCTTGGTTTATGTGGGCAAGTGGGCCAAAGATCCTGTTTCCGTGCTGTGTGACTTTTGGACTTTATGAACAATGGAACATAATTGTTGGGTTTGTTGATGACTGTGGAGATAGACATAGTGCACCCAAATCATTTACATAGCTATTTTCACTGGGGCTGTGCTGTCCTTGTCTCTCTTGTTTCAGGCCTCCACACTGACATGATTATGTGATGCAACATCCCTAACTTCTGTCATGTTAGCAGGCATTAGTGCTTGTCATTGGCCATGGTTTCTCAATGGACCAATATTTTGTGGCAGTGGTTCAGATTCATTTTCAGTATGTTCATAAACCCATTTTATTGCTTCTAGTGCTTGCTTCTTCTAAGCACCAGTTCTCCTTTAGTCACGTCTTCGGGCAACCCAATCTAGCCATATCTTCAGCCAACAGAGCTGAAAATTGATTACTATATTGGTGCTGTTAACAAGTTATCTTTGGGCCCATATTCGTTGTAGTTCAGAATAATGAGGGAGGGACCTCATTGAAATGTACAGAATAGTGAAAGGCTTGGTTAGAGTGGATGTGGAGAGGATGCTTCCACCAGTGGGAGAGTCTAGGACTAGAGGTCATAGCCTCAGAATTAAAGGATGTTCTTTTAGGAAGGAGATGAGGAGGAATTTCTTTGGTCAGAGGGTGGTGAATCTGTGGAATTCTTTGCCACAGGAGACTGAAGAGGCTGTCAGTGGATATTTTTAAGGCAGAGATAGATAGATTCTTGATTAGTATGGGAGTCAGAAGTTGTGGATAGAAGGCAGGAGAATGGGGTTAGAGTGAGAGATGATCAGCCATCATTGAATAGCGGTGTAGACTTGATGGGCCAAATGGCCTAATTCTACTCCTATCTCTTATGATCTCTGTTGGTTGTAATCTTATTCTTGTACCTAAGTAAGATGCGAACATGCCACAATGTCAAATTAACAAGTATTGACCGCACATTCTTCAGTGTGTACATTTAAGTGTGACACAACAGCATGCGGCGAGTGCCGTCTGTATCAACCTGTGGTCACCTTAAGGTGCTTTGATTTCATCCTCAAGATGCATGTCAGTAGGTTCATTGGTCACTGCTAATTTCCCCCACTCTTACCCTTTAGTGAGGGGTAGAATATTGGAGAGTTGATGGGAATGTGGAGAGAAAATAATAGAATGACTTTAGTGTAAGATGGATGTTTGATGATCAGCTAAGACATGATGGACGATGCTGTAGGAATTGACCCTTGACTGTCTTATATATCTTCTACTCTGGAATGGATCAAAGGTTTAGAGGAATATGAACCAAATGGGACTGTTGGGTCAAAGGGCCTGTTTCCGTGCGGTGTAACTGCGTTACTCTACTTACTGGCAGCTTGAAGCTATGTTATTCCAACTGCACCGAGATATTCGACCAAGGACCATACTTGCTCTCACCACGCAAACACCCATTGCCTTATTGATCCTTGCTTCGTTAGAAGGAACAGCCACCTGTCAACACCCACCTGATGTTAGTATTGGAACTGAGACATCGAATTACATGAGATTTATTTGGCTTAAAGTTCAGTTGTGGTCAAAATGGCAATATACTAAAACTGGGAAATTTAGACGTGGTTAGATTAGTCCCGACCTAAATATAACATTGGGCTTCTTACAAAAGTTCCCTTTACTAACTTTCCTTGGTTAATTTTCCCTTAGTTTATTCCTATCAACTGCCGACACAACAAGAAAACCACTGGTGGAGGTTTGTGGACCAACCTTAATCAGTGACTTTTATTCACAATCATAAGGTCCTGATGATTCAACTGCTCCTTTGATTACAAATCAGTTATCACCAGCCTGCCATGGAACATTGACGTTATACAGTCTTGCCCCGACCTGCCCTGACATGCCACACTTAATAAGGTCATAAGAGATAGGAGTAGAATTAGGCTATTCGGCCCATCAAGTCTATACAGCCATTCAATCATGGCTGATCTACAGTATCTTTTCTTCCTAACCCCATTCTACTGCCTTCACCCCATAACCTCTGACACCCGTACTAATTAAGAATATATGGACAAGTATCAAGAAGTGACCACCCCAACAAAAAAAAGCAAAACAACTTTTGTTTGATTTCAAAAGCACCATTAAAGAGCTAGTAAAAGTGGGAAGTAAAATTGCCTCTACATCAAGGATAAGAATTTTAATGACAAATGTTTAGTTTCAACATGCCACTGTTTATTTGTTGTTACTTGCTTTGCACTTATCAGAACAAGTCACGTCTGAGATTTGTATCTAACCTTAAGCCACTCCTCTTTTAGGATAGATTTTGCTCATTCTGACAATCTCTCATTGTTCTGTGTAGGGTAGGCTTCTGGATAGCAACAACTTCATGTCTTTCATCAGCAGAAAGCACAATACACTTCAGATATTTATGTTGCAAACTGGAGTAAGCTCGTTCTTGGTGGCTATTGGCAAACAAGGAGTACAGTAGCTAATGTACTTTCCCTCTGTAATTTGGTTCTATTGAAGCCTGCAGAAACAAATTGGTATGTGCAATGGAACATAAGAATGCAAACATGTTGTCTACTTAGTGCAAGCGAACGGCACAGTGGTGCAGCTGACAGAGACTCTGCTTCACAGCACCATGGTTCGATCCTGGCCGGCCCCCTATGCTATCTGTGTGGAGTTTGCATGATCTTCCTGTGGGTTTCCTCCGGGAGATCCAGTTTCCTCCCACATCCCAAAGATGTGTCGGTTTACAGGTGAATTGGCCTCTTGTAAAATTGTCTCTAACGTATAGGGATTGGATGAGACGGTGGAATCACATACAGTAGAATCAGCGTGGATAGGTTGTCGGTGGGGACTTGGTGGATCGAAGGGCCTATTTCTATGCTGTATCTCTAAACCAAATTAAACTAAAGTGACAAAGGACAAGTTTCTGTCCCAAGCTATTTTACTTGGAGCAAACCACCAATTTTTGCGGTAATTATTGACCCTCCAAATCCCCAATTAATCAACTGCAGAAGGTACACAAAAATGCTGGAGAAACTCAGCGGGTGCAGCAGCAGCTATGGAGCGAAGGAGATAGGCAACGTTTCGGGCCAAAACCCTTCTTCAGACTGCATAAATCAACTGCAGAAAACTGGGCTTATTGACAATCTATAGTCTCTGAAATACTATCTATCTAGGGGTCCTGTTTGCCTGCTGCAGATACTACAAAAGATGACCACAGATTCTTCATGAGAGTTCACTGCCATTATCCAATAAGCACAGCAATTAATGATATATGTAAACGACTAAGTTAAAATTGAGTACGTCAATCCTCCAAACTAGTTATTCTCCAACACTTAGCATCCATTGTAAGAGCCCTTAGCACAAAGGCTTTTATACTTTCGATTTATCTGGAATAATAGTTTGAATTGTTTGTGAAAAGTCCTAAAAGGAATTTAGAAAATTAAAATGATCACTGAGACATTCATACAAATATGGGAATGATCCAGTAGGGGGCATCAATCCATGCTGTTTGTGTTATCTCTGGTTCTTTCATAAATATGTGATTGATTATTTGATAATGGTTTGGCAGGCATACTTGTTGCAACATGCTTATACTCTAAGGATGTTTTTAAACTACTGTTTGACATATTTCTACATTTCCTTTTTGGCTGAAGATAGACACAAAAAGCTGTAGTAACTCAGCGAGATAGGCAGCATCTCTGGAGAGAAGGAATGGGTGAAGTACTGTGTCGGGTCGAGACCCTTCTTCACACTGAGACTCAGGGGAGAGAGGGAATGTGAGATAGAGATGGTACATACTTCGATGTAGCGGGTCAGGCAGCATCTCGGCAGAAAAGGAATAGGTGATGTTTCAGATTGAGACCGTTCTTCCGACTCGGGGGAAAGGGAAATGAGAGATATAGACCATGTTACAGACAGATATAGAACAAATGAATGGAAGATATGCAAATTATTGTCAGATATTTCCTTTCCCTGCAAACTAATCGTTTAACCTCAATGCTCTACTTCTGTTATACCAGCTGATATAATGGGATGGGGCAGTTAGACCAGGACAAGTGATTAACAAATACAATAAGAAAAACTAAAATACCTGGATATGGGGATATTAGCTGCAGGGAGAGGTTGGACAGACGTGGATTGTTTTCTCTGGAATGCCGGAGGTTGTGGGAACACCCGGTGGAAGTGTGTAAAATTAGAGGGGCGTAGAGAGCTTGGAATCTTTTTCCCAGGATTGAAAAATCAAATACTAGAGGGCAGAGCTTTAAGATGAGAGGGGCAAAGTTTAAAGGAGATGCGTGGGGTAAGTATCTTACACAGAGAGTGGTGAGCGCCTGGAACCCGCTGCTGGGAATGGTGGGTGAGGCAGATACGATAGTGGCATTTAAGATACTTTTCGATAGGGATATGGATATGCAGGGAATGTGGTTACGTGCAGGCAGGTATGAGTTGGTCTTGGCACCATTTTCAGCACATTTATTGTGGTCATAGGGCCTGCCCTTTTGCTGTTCTGTTATTTGTTCTAAAATCACAAAAACGAACCTGCCTCGACCACCTTCACTGGCTGTCTTTCACCCACACACAGTCTTGACCACTCTCTGAGTTAAAGAGGGTCCAGTTAGGAGGTAAACTTCAGTGATCCCATGAATTGTAGGAATCTTCCCTACTCTCAGTTGGGAAACGCTTGTCAGCACTGAACCTGTCTATCCCTCTCATCATTTTAAAAACCTCTATCAAGTCCCCCCTTAACCTTCTGCACTCCAAAGAATAAAGCCCTAACTTGTTCAACCTTTGTGGGAGAGTCTAGGACTAGAGCTCACAGCCTCAGAATTAAAAGATGTTAGTTAGAGAGGAGATGAGGAAAACTTTCTTCAGTCAGAGAGTGGTGAATCTGTGGAATTCTTTGCCACAGAAGGCTGTGAAGGCCAAGTCAATTGATATTTTTAAGACGGAGAGAGATAGATTTTTGATTTGTATGGGTGTTAGAGGTTATGGGGAGAAGGCAGGAGAATGAGGTTAGGAGTGAGAGATAGATCAGTCATGAATGAATGGCTAAGTACTCTCGATGTGCCAAATGGTCTAATTCTTCTCCTATCATTTACGACCTTATGACTAGTATTCTACTTACAACTGCGGGGCCTGTGTTTCCCCAGTTGTCCCTAATTTCATTGGGGTCGGTCTCTACCACGAGAGGTGTTCAAGGACCTCTTGCATTGGAAGATCCACGGCACCTCAAAGGATAATAAACGGCTTAACGTACCAGAAACTTGAAGACCAATAGAAGTCCCATAATCGAAAGATCGTGGCAGGTTGAAAGGGCACAGGAGGTTGAGCATCTCATTGACAGACATGTCATGTGCAAATTCATCAGTGAAGTTATGACTATCTCTAGTCTGCTGGGAGTTAAGAATGAGAATGAACTCATCAAGAATATGGATGAACACTTTTATGTATTACTCAATCATAACTCTGTCTTTGACACAAACATCGTTGACTCCATCCCACAACAAAGTAGTTAAGGCCTTGCCACCACTACTGACCAATGGTATTAAAAGCTAGTCAGGAAGCAACCAGGGCCTAGAAGAAGTGTTTAACCCTGGCAAAACCATAACACTTGTTGAAGAGACACTTCAGTGACAATTTCACAACCTCATCCCCTTGTTAAGGGTTTGGACACGCTAGAGGCAGGAAACATGTTCCCGATGCTGGGGGAGTCCAGAACCAGGGGTCACAGTTTCAAGAATAAGGGGTAAGCCACTTAGAACAGAGACGAGGAAACACTTTTTCCTCACAGAGAGTTGTGAGTCTGTGGAATTCTCCGCCTCAGAGGGCGGTGGAGGCCGATTCTCTGGATACTTTCAAGAGAGAGCTAGATAGGGCTCTTAAAGATAGTGGAGTCAGGGGATATGGGGAGAAGGCAGGAACGGGGTACTGATTGGGGATGATCAACCATGATTACATTGAATGGCGGTGCTGGCTCGAAGGGCCGAATGGTCTACTTCTGCACCTATTGTCTATTGGTAAAGAAGGGCAGCACGGTTTGGGTGTGTGTGTGTGTGTGTGTGTGTGTGTGTGTGTGTGTGTGTGTGTGTGTGTGTGTGTGTGTGTGTGTGTGTGTGTGTGTGTGTGTGTGTGTGTGTGTGTGTGTGTGTGTGTGTGTGTGTGTGTGTGTGTGTGTGTGTGTGTGTATGTGTGTTGTCAACCTGTGTTAGCCTTGTCCCATGGTGCGAGTTCATTCCAAGAGCTCTCCCGAGTTTGCTCTGATTTGAACTCGGAGATTTACGGTAATGGCCACTCGTCGGTACTCAGGGCTCGGCTCTCGTGGACATTTTTCAACATGTTGAAAAATCTTCACGCGTCTTCCCGTGCTTACCTGCCGTTAGCGAGTCTTCCCGAGTACCTGCCGTTAGCGTTACGAGCCGCTAAGAGACGTCCCCGAGCTCCAACGTACCCGCTACGTTAATTCTCCGTGCTTACCACGAGTTTGATTTTTTTTTTAAACTCGGGAGAGCTCTTGGAATGAGCTCGTACCGTGGGACAGGGCTATTAATGTGCAGGAATCGCTGGTCAGCGCGGACTCGGTGGACGGAGGGCCTGTTTCCACGCTGTATCCCTAAATTAAAACTAAAAAGAGACATTGACATTTGTAATTCATTATTCAAGTAAAAGGAGCGATGTGAATTTAAATGTACATCTGTGAAATAAATTCATCAACACACCTCCAACTCCAACACCTCCTTGATAAATTCAACAACACACATCAACAATGGTTGATCATCCCCAACATCCTTGATATTAAAATTAATATAAATTCACATATATGGGAAAGACTTTCTGTTGACCTACTATTTTTTGATTCATAGGTTATTGTACATGTATAGAAGCAGGAGCCTATAGCTTTGACAGAAGCAATTTGAACATTTGATTCTATCAGTTTTCATTTTGCACATCAGCTTTTATTTTCCAAGCAAGCCTGCATTTACACAGTAAAGCCCTCTACGGCCATTACAGGGATTTGAGCGATAAATAATGAAGATCTGGCCATTATGTTCTTAAGGACCAGAAGAGATAAAATAATTAGTGCTGAAAAGAATGAATCAGTAGGTGTTTAGAGTTTAAACGGGAGCTTGAGTCTGCTGCTGAAAGATTTCTATCTCTGAAGGAAAATACTGCTTAGTATTTTCACTACTGTGACCAAAATAAGGGCTGCAAATGAGTTCATGCTCGTTGAAGCTACATAGCCCCATGCAGAGAGCTGGCTGTGGGAACGTTTTAATGAGCAGAGGAGGTCACAAATAAGTGACACCATTTTGCAGACATCCCTGAGGAAGGATGCACATTTCCTATGGAAGGAGTATAACAGCAGAGGGTACTATTCTGCCACAAAGCAGCAGCCGTAACACAAGTGTCTGCATCCTGCCAATGGCATCAAGGGTCTGTAACACCGAAAGACAGTGCTTTTCATGCCGTTTCTCCTCATTTACTACTGTTGTGAGTCCACATACGGTGTGTGTTGGGGTAAAAGTGATGCAGGACAATACGTTCTACACTTCACTGAGAGTTCTTGCAATTTGTTTAAGCCCCGAATACAAATCAAAAGGGACAGCCAGACATATTTTCAATACAATATTTTTAATATAAAATGCTCACCCCATACTAAAGAGAAGTCAAATGCACTTTGCAGGAACAAATGAAAGTTTTATCTGAAGTACCAACTGCAGTACACTTCTACTTTTTGTGGCTTATGGTAAATACCACAAACCCAGATATTTTGAAGGTGGAACAACTCCAAGAGAAATTCTCCATGATCCCAAAATGTATTTTTTACTCAAGTGCAGTAAGTTGTATGTGTGTGTGTGTGTGTTCAGCTTTGATGGCTGCAGGGACATCTTGATTACAAATCTCCTGAAGTGTGAGCCAGGGCAACAATCATTAATTAGTATTGTGGAACTAGCAGAATCTTTATTTAATCTTCTCAAATTAGTTCAGTGAAAGTTATTTTAAGCAGCTCAAAGTGTCACTTTAATGACATTCGAGACCTGGTACAGCTCAACAGAGATTGCACAATGCATTGTATTTATATTGTACGTATCTGAGTTTTGCACTGAGATGCTAGAACCAGCATAAGATTCTGATTCTTTGACTAAGCAGTACACACACCAGTTGACATTGACAGAAGAGCATAGTTGAAAGTAGAGCATGGCCAAAGGAGAGGTGGTTGAAAGCTTTAAGTCCTTAGGAATACATATCACCAGTGATTTGTCCCGGACCAGCCACATCAAAGCAGAGGCCAAGAAAGCACACCAGCGCCTCTACTTCCTTAGAAGGCTTAGGAAGTGCAGCATGCCCCCAACAACTCTCACCTACTTCTACAGATGCGCCGTGGAAAGCATTTTATCAGGATGCATCCAAGATCCAAGATCTAATTCTGCAAGAAATTGCAGAAAGTTGTGGATGTAGCCCAGATCATCATGCAAACCAACCTTCCCTCCAATGACTCCATCTACATTTCACGCTGCCTCGGCAAGGCCACCAGCATCATCAAGGATGAGTCTCAGCCTGGTTATTCCCTTTTCTCCTCTTTCCCACCAGGCACGAGACACAGAAGTTTGGAAAACTCATATCTCCAGATTCTGCACAGTTTCTCCCCATCTGTTATCAGGCAACGGAACCATCTTTTCACCAAATAGAAAGTGGTCCCGACCTCCCATCAAGACTTTACTTTAGGGCTACAGCGTGGCTACAGCGTGGAAACAGGCCCAGCCTACAGAGTCTTTGATTACCCCTTTCATTAGCACTGTCCTACACACCAGGGCCACTTTTGTCAGGGGGCTCAGGAATAGAGAGGACTCGAATGCAGGCACACCAAGGCAAGTCCAGGAGAAAACCAAAATCCAAACTCAAACGTAACCGACCAAATCAGCCATGATCATATTGAATGGCAGTGCAGGTTTGAAGGGCCGAATGGCCTACTCCTGCACCTATTTTCTATGTTTCTATGTTGCTAAATACAGAACTGATTAGTCAGCAGGGAGTGAATGTAGATAGCAGGCATATAACTTGACTGATGAGGTGAGCAGAGTGAATGCAGGTGCAACTCATGATTAGATCAGGGGAGGAATGTAGAGAGAGTCTCAAGTGTCTGGAGGTATGGCAGATGTGACAGGACCACCCCCCCACCCCCCCCCCCCCCTCCCCCCTCCCCCTCCCTCCCCCTCGGACACCTCCTGGCATCCACCTCAGCCGAACTGGATGCTGTTGATGAAAACCACGGGTGAGGGAAAGGTCCAGGATGTCCAAGAGCACATCATTGACCAGAGCCTGGCACATCATTGACCAGAGCCTGGAAGACAGCTGGTCAGGCCGAAGGGCATTAGGAGACTGGGTGTATTGAAGGTTGTCTTCCACTCATCTCCTTCCTTGATGAGAACCAAGTGATAGGCATTGGGTAGATCTAGCTTCGTAAACATGATGGCACACTGCAGGCAGTTGAAGACAGAGGAGATGAGTGGCAAAGGATAACTATTCTTGACACTGATGTCATTCAAGCCTCGATAATCAATGCAAGTGGGAAGGCAGCCATCCTTCTTACTCATGAAGAAAAACCCAGTCCCGGCGGGAGAGGAGGGTGGATGAATTAAACCAGCTGCCAAAGACTCAAATGTATCTCTCCATGGCGTTGTCTCAGGAGCAGGGAGCGAGTACAGATGACCGCGGGGTGGAGAAGTGCCAGATAATAAGTCAGTGGCACAATCACAATGGCGGAGAGGAGGTAAAGAGGTGGCTCAGGACTTGCAAAATACCTCTTCCAGGTCATGATACTCTGATGGTACCTTGGACAGGTCAGGATAGTCACTGGGAGCAACAGACACAGAGGTGAGGAGAAGACAAGTGGAGAGAAGACAATTAACAATAATAATAATAATAATAATAAATACTTTATTGATCCCCTCAGGGAAATTCAGATGTCCAGAAGCCAACATCCAACGAACCCACACATTAAGAACGAAAGACAAAAAATACAATATGAAAGCAATAAATACTTAAAAAGACCCAATAATTATCTAATTAGCGGTCAGTATTATACAATCTAATGGCTGCAGAGGTGAAGGATCTCCTGAACCGCTCCGTTCTACAGCGCAGGGAGAGGAGCCAGTTGTTGTTCCGTGTGTTCCTTTGATCCTCCAGAATTTCATGGAGGGGGTGCCCGGAGTTGTCGCGGATGACCTGCACCTAACGTGACAATCCTCCCCGCCAAGTGGAGATCTTGCCAGTGGACCAGTTGACAGTGAGGTTGTGAGTTGTCAGCCAAGGCTGACCCAGAATGAATGGAAGATGAGGTGAGATTAGTAACAGCAAGTGAATGTTCTCCCGGTGGTGACCATTAGCACAGAATTGTAGGGGGAGAGTAGTGAGTGAGGTTCTACCATCAAGTGCATTGGCTTGGCGGGGCTCCTCTCCCCTTACTGTGGGAATCTGGAACCTCCGAGCTAGAGTGATATCAATGAAGCTATCATCAGCCCCTGAGTCAATGAGAGCATCGGGTTTCAATGACTTGTTTCCAATGAGTACAACGAGTCTGGTGGAAAGAGGAGGGAAATAAACCTGGCTCACCCATAATCCCTCTCTAACTGGGGAGCGTTGGCTTATATTGGGCAGGCAGCGATGAAATGTCCGGGACTCCACAATAGAGACAACTTCTCCCTGTATGCGCCTCATGCGCTGGGCCTTGCTCAGACTGGTGTGGCCACTCTGCATAGGCTCCCTCTACACTGGATCAGGGCCGGGATGTGTGAGGCTTCTTGCTTCAGAGGGAAGTGGAACAAAAGACTCACTGTGACGAGAGGAGTGTGAAGGGTTAGGTTCTTGGTCCTTTGTTTCCTGGTCCTCCAAAATATTCCAAATATAATTTAAACTAGAGGTGGTGAAGGGAGGACTTAAGCCAGAAAGGGTTCTTGGGAAGAACGAGCAACCTTAAATTTAGTTGCACCTGGTTGGGTGACTATAGTAAGGTGGAGATTATTCCGTGCTTTAATTATGTGGGGGAAGAACGAATTGCTGTACACATCTGTCTTTGTAGCTGGAATCACAAATTGGATCGAATGCCCTCGTCTGCTCCTAATTGGTTTGGGTTTGGTGTAGGTTTTGTAATCTATGTCGAGCTGGCCATTTCACATTTTGTAAAAACAGGTCAAATGGTGAGCTTCACGTCTGTCTTGGAGAGGGTTCCACCCCAGATAATTCAGAAATTTGGTAACACTCGCTTCTCTCTCTCACATAGGTGTTAGTAACAAATCGAGCTGCCTGGCTTTGGACACGTTCGATGGAAGAAATGTTTTTATTTGTGTATGGGTCCCATGCTGCAACTGCGTAGTCCAAATGAGGTCTGACGAGGGTGAAGTATAGCTTCTCCTCGACAGAAGTTGAACAATGATGAAACTTGCGCCTCAGATAATTTAGGACACGTGTTGCTTTCACCATTGCATGATGAGTCTGGTGACTGGTAAAGAGCTGTTGGTAGCTAGGCTCGCTCTCGCTCTCGGGGCCAGTTATCTAAACAGATGGTTACTTCAATCTACGAGTCCAAACCAGAGGGGGGGTCACGAGAGGTCAACTCATCATTCAGGTTCTCGTTGAGGCCATGAATGAAGACACTGAGCAGAGCGGTATCACACCAGCCGCTCTATACATCCGTGGTCTGAATGTCAATGGCGGAATCAGCAACAGAGCGTAGCCTCTGGCAGAGATGCAGCATCCTCTGGGCTGCTTCTCTACAGACTAAAGGGCGGTCGAAAATCCCTCCCAGCTCAGCCGAAAAATGGGCAAAGTTCTGACAGAAACCTAGCCGTCTCTCCCATGCATCTGTACCCCTGGTTGAAGCACGTCCTGACAGCAGGGAGATGGCATAGGCAACTTTAGAGTGTTCTACACTGAAGCAGGACAGTCGTAGCTCAAAACCCAAGGAGCACTGGGACAAAAAGACCTGCAGGTAGTTGGATCGCCATGGTACCTCTCCGGGGTGGGAAGAACTGGTTCCTTAATGGCCTAGATAAGGCTAGGAGCGGGCAGATGCAGAGTGGCAGCAGTGGAGTGGGGATGATCTGAGGGCGGTGTGAAGTGTACTAGGAGCTGGTTGACACTGGCTGTTAACTGCTGGACGGTATTGGTAAATTGGTCTGTTCGACCAGTAAGTTGATGTATTCGAGCCTAATGGGCGCTGAGAGTGGAGCCTTGTCATTGAACAGCCCTGCGTACAAGATACAAGACACATTTATTTGTCACATGTGCCAGTTGGCACAGTGAAATGTGATCACCATACAATAAAATAAAGAACACAACACACGATAGAGTTGAACATAAAACATCCCCACACAGCAGAATCAAAAGTTTCCCACTGTGAGGGAAGGCACCAAAGTCAGTTGGTCTCTTCCTCTGATGTTCACTCGTGGTCGGGTCCTCCGGAGCCCTCCGCAGTCACCGCTACTGGCAGCCGCGGGATGTTGGAACTCCAACGTCGGAACGGGAGGCCAACCTCGGCAGTTTCGATCTCCAAATCGGCCACCGCTTCCCACCGGATTCCGCTGCTCCCGGTGTCCCCAGGCCGCGCCGGGCGGAGATTAACGCTGGCGGCCCACGGCAATGGGTCCCAGGACTCCGCGATGTCGGTCAGCGCCGCCTGCGCTGGGAACTCCGTAAACAATGCAATAAATCCTCAATCTCCTGACCAGGGTTGCCTGCCGAGTCCATACTGGCCGACTAATCTGTCCGGGGGTTCAGGAATAGAGACGACTCGAATGCAGGCACACCCTGCAGCCAATTCGAGGAAAAAACCAAAATACAAATGTAATGCACTGAATACAGAACTGATCAGTCAACAGGGAGTGAATGTAGATAGCAGGCACATAACCATTGACTGATGAGGGGAGCAGAGTGAATGCAGGTGTAACTCATGATTAGAATAGGGGAGGAATGTCTCAAGTGTCTAGAGGTGTGGCAGGTGTGACAAATTTACACTTTATATGAGCCAATTACCCTACAAACTTGTCCATCTTTGTAGTGTGGGTAACTGGAGAAAACAGGTAGGATGTATGAACTCTGTACAGACAGTACCTGTAGTCAGAATTGAACCTGTCTCTGGCACTGTAAGGCAGCAACTGCACCGCTGTGCTATCTACTTCATTGGAGACCTTCAAATGATCTTTAATTGGACTTTATCTTGCACTAAATGTTATACCCTGTATCTGTACACTGTGGATGGGTTGACTAATCATGTGTAGTCATTTTGCTGACGTGATAGTATGTAAAATAATAAAGCTTTTCACTATACCTTGATATACATGACAATAATAAATGAAACTAAACTAGACAAAACTAAACAAAATAAAACTAAACTAAAGTAAAGCGGACTAAAATAAACTAAACCAACTGTTTGTTTAATTAAGGCTATTGTGTTCAGTTCTGGGCACCATGTTATAGAAAAGATATTGTTAAGCTTGAAAGGGTTCAGAAAAGATTTATGAAGATGTTGCCAGGACTGGTGGGTGTGAGCTACAGGGAGAGGTTGATTAGGCTGGGGGCTATTTCTTGGAGCGCAGGAGGATGGACAGGCTAGATGCAGGAAGATTGTTCCCGATGTTGGGGAAGTCCAGGACAAGGGGTCACAGCTTAAGGATAAGGGGGAAATCCTTTAAAACCGAGATGAGAAGAACTTTTTTCACACAGAGAGTGGTGAATCTCTGGAACTCTCTGCCACAGAGGGTAGTTGAGGCCAGTTCATTGGCTATATTTAAGAGGGAGTTAGATGTGGCCCTTGTGGCTAAGGGGATCAGGGGGTATGGAGAGAAGGCAGGTACGGGATACTGAGTTGGATGATCAGCCATGATCATATTGAATGGTGGTGCAGGCTCGAAGGGCCGAATGGCCTACTCCTGCACCTAATTTCTATGTTTTCTATGTTTCTAGGATGAGTGGAGATCTTATAGAGGTGTACAGAATCATGAGAGGAATATATTGGGTAGATATATTTTCTCTTGCCCAGAGTAGGGGAATCGAGGACCAGAGGACATAGGTTCAAGGTGAAGGGGATAATAGGAATCCGAGGGGTAACGTTTTCATACAGAGGGTGGTGGGTGTATGGAACAAGTTGCCAGAGGAAGTAATTAAGGCAGGAACTAGCCCAATATTTAAGAAACAGTCAGACGGGTGCATGGATAGGACGGGTTTAGAGGGATATGGACCAAGCTCAGACAAGTGGGACTAGTGTAGCTGGGACATTGTTGGCTGGTGTGGGCGAGTTGGGCCAAAGGCCCTGTTTCCACACTGTATCACTCTAAGCCAAGCAGCTTGCGCTTTCAATGCCTTTGTTAAATGTTGCATCAGGAGGGTTTGAACATCAGTATCAGGATTTGCATCGATGTTGTGTTCTTCAGGTTAAACGCAGGCTGTCAAGGGTTGTATTTCTTCTTCTCAGATTTAAATCAATTATATAAAGTGGAAATACTCTTTCATTTCTGCTTTATAACCAAATTAATACATGAATATGGGGTCAAATGCTTTGAAATTGACATACAGTATATTGTGTCAAGAATACATTTATTACATCTCTGTGAAAATAACTAATTTCTGATTGAACTTTGGTTATACTTTGTGCTAACATAGTTATCATTGACTCGTATTTAAACAGATCATGTAAAACATTCAGAAAAGAAATACATTTCAGTGGAAAATCATGGTATATTTTTAATACTTCAGTGAAATCTTTTGTATTTCAGGTTTTACATAACTTTTCTTTGGAAAATGTGATATAGATCTGTAGAGTTCTGAAACAAAATGGTGATTTTCAACACTTTGTGTCCTCCAATTTATGCATTGTAAATGTGAGTTTAATTGGAATTGATACTGATAAAACTGAGCCTGAAATTGAGGGGAAAGAGTTGTTTTCCGGGTTCGATCCTAGCTATGGGTGCTGTCTGTACGGAGATTCTATGTTCTCCCTGTGACCTGTGTGAGAACTTCAGTTTCCTCCCACGCTCCAAAGACGTACTGGTTAATTAGGGTAGGTGTCAATGTTAAAAATTGTCCCTAGTGTAAGATGGTGTTAATGGTATTTTGGTATTTTATCTGTCTGACTGTGGCAGATTGAGTTGGTGACAAGGTCCTATGTGGGAAAGGGTAGAAAAGGTTTGGAGGTTAACTGTGGGGCGAGATGACAATTTAGACTATAGCACTGAGGGAGGAAGATGAGTGGAGAAGAATCAATTATGATTCATAAGAAATTGATTCAAGAGATGGTGTTCTAATCAATGTGTTGGAGAGTTATGATCACAGGAGAAATGAAATCTCCCCAATCTTGTGAATGAATGAATACTTTGTCACAGTGAATTTCTTTATTTTATCGACAAAGTTAAAAGTATTCCACTCCAAGACTCCCTTTTTTCTCCTCCCCCCCCCCCCCCCCCCCCCCCCCCCCCCCCCCCCCACCTCACGACAGTTCCCCCTCACTAGTTCTTTAACTTTGAGAGGTTAGTTTAAGAAAATTCGCTAATTTGTATTGCGATAATTGAACTCAGATTTACTGACCGCCTTCATTTTTAATTAAAATACTCTTTCATTTTTATTCCACTGCCAAGCTTCCACAGAGCAAAGATCGAAATGCAGTCACCAACTGGATATTGGATGCCTGAACACCAAGAGAGATGGAGGAATGCATGGCAACAGCGGACAACTTCCCAATCCATTCAGCAGCATCTTCCAGTCCTGCCCACGACTCGTGGATTCCAGGACCTCTTCCCACAAGAGACCTGGAAATCTGCTCGACAACCAATGCATGTTTTTAAGGTAATTAGGAATTGTAAGAAAATACATTCATAAATGTGAAACTTAGTTTCTATTGATGTTTTATTTTTGATAAGTTATTTGTAAGATAAATCATCCTGGTTACACGCTCCTAATTCTGAAGGCAGTTCATGATAACTGTGATATATAAAGGCTAAATGTTTGCTTACAATCTACCAGAAGGTTTATTAATATTTGAAATCACTTCCACCTAACAGTGGATTCATTTTATTTCTGTGAACTTCTTTGTGAACTTGGTCTGCTGAATAATTTGTTTCTTTAGTCTTACTGTGATTGAAAGTTATCACCACATACTCTGATGGGGCTGTCCCACTGTACGAGCTAATTCAAGAGTTCTCCCGAGTTTCCTCTGATTCAAACTCGGAGAATTACAGTAATAGCCGCTCGTGGGAACTCGGGGCTCTCGTGGACATTTTTCAACACGTTGAAAAATCTTCACGAGCTTACCGCGTTTCCTGAGTACCTGCCGTTAGCGTTACGAGCCGCTAAGAGATGTTCCGAGCTTCGACGTACCCACAATGTACATTCTACGTGCTTACCATGAGTTTGGTTTTGTTTTTTTTAACTCGGGAGAGCTCTTGGGTAAACTCCTATAGTGGGACAGGCCCATATGTTAGACAAAAATGCTGGAGAAACTCTGCGGGTGAGGCAGTGTCTATGGAGTGAAGCAAATAAACCACGTTGAGACCCTTCAGTCTGAATAGATGCTGCCTCACCCGCTGAGTTTCTCCAGCATTTTTGTCTACCATCGATTTTCCAGCATCTGCCGTTCCTTCTTAAACAGCACATACTGTGTGCTGAAACATGTCTTTGTATCAAGAAATTTACTCAAAAGTCCACAGACGTCTCTTATTAGAGAGACTTCTTCAGACGTCACTGTAGATAGAAATAACTCTTAAGGACCCAGTCTAAAGTTCTGGGGCACAAGGGTGGACATTTCACGGGCACGGGAGTTCAGAATTGATTGGAGAAAGCTATCTGATCTATTCAAAGGGCTTTGTGTGGGTAAGGGGTTTAGCATGTTACGTGTGACTTTGCAAATATTATCTTTTTCTATTTGAGACTGAGATGGAACATGTGAGTTACGAGGCAGCCTGGGACCGTCACCCTTATCACCCATGGATTTATTTACTTTAATTCAGTGCTGTATTAATCAACAACTCTACTGTCACAACTACCAGATTGGTCAAGGCTGAACCAGAAGTTTAAGAGATAATTATTATTCCAATGTTCCCATGCAACCAGTTATCAGAGTTTAAACCCAGGCATAAATACCTATTGAGGAACCAGCAACCCTCTCCTTTTGCACAGCACTGCTCTAGAGGAGGTAGAAACGTTCACATAACCAGGCAGTGTTGTGGACATCACCGGAGGGGCAGAGGCAGACATGAGAAGTAGAATCAAGACGAGACGAGAGACATTTATTGTCGCATGTACCAATTAGTACAGTGAAATTTGTGGTCATCATACACCATACGAATAAAAAAGAGCACAGAACACGATAATCTTTAACATGGACATCCCCACACAGTGGAATCAAAGTTTCCCTCTGTGAGGGAAGGCACCAAAGTTCAGTCATCCTCTGTTGTTCACCTGTGGTCGGGGGGGGGGGGGGCTCCCGAACCACTCGCAGTCACTGCTATGGGCGGCCCGATGTTCAGGCCCGCTCGCCGGGTGATGGAACTCCGACGTCGGACGGGAGAACATTGTCAGCGGCTTGGACTTCCGAATCGGCCGCTTCCTACCGGAGACCACGGCTCCAAAAGTCCACAGGCCGAGCTGGGCGGAGTTTCACGCTGGTGGCCCTCGGCCAAAGGATCCCAGGACTCCACGTTGTTGAAGTCAGCATCGCCCCCAGCTGGAAGCTCTGCAAACCACAGCTCCACGATGTTGAAGTAGCAGGCCCAACACTCTGTAGCTTCAAACGGCGATCTAGGTAAGGCATCGCCCGCTCGGCGGTGAATCTAGTGCTGCACCCGCTGCTGAAGCTTTGGTCCGGTCCCCAGCAGGAAAGGCCGCACTAAACCAGTTGGTAGGCCGCGTGGGGGGGGAGGCGAAGATGCAACTCTGAGAATAGTCACATCCTCGCCAGGAAGTGACTGAGAAACAGTTTCCCCCCCTTACCCTACCCCCCCCCTCCCCCACATAGAAATACTAAAAAAATCCTCCAAAACGTACTTTTAAACAAACCAAAATTTTAAAAAATAGAAAAACAGACAGACTGTTGCAGAGGCTGCCATCATGCGGCGCCCCTAGTGGCCTAACACCAAAATACACATCTTTAACCCAAATGTGAAATGGGTGATGCTGTATGGATCGGAGACATGGAAAACAACAAATCACACTACAGACAGGCTGCAAACATTCATCAACACCTACCTTGGGAGAATACTTAACATCTGGTGAAGAGACAAAGTAAGCAATGTGGACCTGTGGAAAAGAACAAGCCATTGAGACTGACAATTAATGAATTGGGACTGTATGCACATGGATTTGTTGGGTAATCGTTTTATTAATAGAGAAATGTTACTCTGCGTACACAAGTTATGCACCCCAGCCTCATAAAGCACTAGTTAGACCATCTGAATATTATGGTCAGTTCTGCTCACCACTCTGCAAAAAGATACACAAGACTATGAAGAAATCTAGTGCAGTTTCTTCCGAATTATATCTGAGTTAGTACTGGGTTATTATGCCTGTGTTTACACTCTGAGGACTGGTTATACTGATCAGGTTTATACAACATTAAAACTTGAACATTTGGGAGTGATTTAATTAATGTATTTAAGATGATTAAATAAATGATGTGGTTGATTTGGAAATACTTTAGTCTTTGGAGTTTGGACCAGATGTAAAATTCGATATGGTGTTTGGAGGAAATACTTAGAGTCATAGAGTGATACAGTGTGGAAATCAGGCCCTTTCGGCCCAACTTGCCCACACCGGCCTACATGTCCCAGTTGCAGTAATACCATCTGCCTGCATTTGGCCCATATCCCCCTTCTTCATTCAAAGGATATTGTAAAGTTGGACCACAAAAACTGTATATGCTTTGTTTATGAAACAAATCAAAACTATGTTTAGATGGAATTTAGTTCGACAAGGCTATTCAGGGATATGAAAAATAACAGATGAAGTGCTAAATGAAGTTATGATACAGAACTTGTAATAGTTACGATCTAACTGAATATCAGACTTGGCTTGAGGGGCTGAAATGTCCTTTTACATTCCAATGGAAAATTTAGGATAAGAAATTTGGGTCACAACAAAGGTTCACTTGAAACGTTAAAATATTTCAAGTATTTTGCTATATTCTGCTCTACTTGTGCCAAATTTGTAAAGAATGTCTTAACTTGTCTGGCAGTTGCTTTCACAGTTGGCTAAACATATTATCTCAGTGTTGCAAGTGCTGTGCAGCTAATATTCACACACTGAAGGCATCGGCTGTAGTTCATGGCAATGTACATTGGAGAAGGGTGTCCTTGTGTGCAACAATGCAACCCTTACATGGAGTTACCAGATATATATTTGCTTCTATTTTAAAATTATTTACATCGGTCATGGGAGTCAGACATATTAAGGCAGAAGGCAGATATATAAAAATAGAAATTGGACAAAAGTCACCTAATTATTTTGGGGAACTAGCAAGTAGAGGAGAAATTATAACTTGGAGGATTTAATAGCTTGGTTGAGGATTTTCAGGTTGGGGGGAGGGGTGTCCCTGGCAGACCCATGCAGCAGATATTTGGCCTCATTCATATGCCATAATTTCATTTGAATTTATATTTAACAGCTTGATTATAATCATGTATTGTCTTTCCGCTGACTGGATAGCACGCAGCTTTTCACTGTACCTTGGTGCAAGTGACAATAAACTAAACTAATTAAGGTCCCAATTGGATATGGTTTGCGCTGAGTGCCGTAAACCTAACACTGATCTCTAAATGGATAAACCAATAATCCCAAAAGGTCATTACCCAAAAATACAGACGGAGGGGGAGGGCGAGAGAGACTAAAAGTGGAGAATTCAATGTTTATTCCGTTGGGTTGCAAGCTACCCAAGCGGAATATGAAGTGCTGTTCCTCCAGTGTGCATGTAGTCTCACTCTGTCAATGGAGGAGGTCCAGGACAGAAAGATTGGTCTGGGAATGAGAAGGGGAGTTAAAATGGGAGATTCAGCAGGTATAGGCGGATTGAGCATAACCATATAACCATATAACAATTACAGCACGGAAACAGGCCATCTCGACCCTTCTAGTCCGTGCCGAACACATAATCTCCTCTAGTCCCATATACCTGAGCTCAGACCATAACCCTCCATTCCCTTCCCATCCATATAACTATCCAATTTATTTTTAAATGATAAAAACGAACCTGCCTCCACCACCTTCACTGGAAGCTCATTGCACACAGCTACCACTCTCTGAGTAAAGAAGTTCCCCCTCGTGTTACCCCTAAACTTCAGTCCCTTAAACAAGGGGTCATGACATGAGAATTGAATCTTCCCTACTCTCAGTGGGAAAAGCTTTTCCACGTCAACTCTGTCTATCCCTCTCATCATTTAAAAAAACCTCTATCAAGTCCCCCCCTTAACCTTCTGCGCTCCAAAGAATAAAGCCCTAACTTGAGCATAATGTTCATCGAAACGGTTCCCGGTTCTTTGCTCTGTCTTACTGATATATAATGGCCATATTGGGAAAACTAAATGCAATAAATGAGTTGAGAGGAGGTATATTGAATTAGTAAGAATCCATTCTATTTTCGATCCTCCTCGGAGAGAACAAAAATACCAGTAACTGTTTGTAACAATGTTAATTACAAGACTAACTGCTTCAATTTAATTTCCAATTCGTACTGCTACCATCAAGATATGTTGTACACTGATTCTCAGTTCCATCTGCTCTGGCATGCCTTTTATGTTGTACCTATATATTACTACGCCTCGGTCTAAAATATATTAATTTAGTCTTCCTTCATTTAAACTTTATTTTTTGATGTGTTTACTTGTTTTCCCAGTCTTCCAAACAGACCCCATGAGGACATATTCCAGCAGCCTGGACATGGGCAACAGATAATTTCAAAACAACAGCTGAAAATGTTTTTGTAGGTGTATTCAATAATTAATTATTGGAGGTGTGCCAATGTGAAAATTAATGAAAGACCACTTTAGATAATGTGAAAAGGTAGTGAAAAGGTTAAGATGTGGTCTAATTGCAGGGTAACATGGTGGCACATGATGTGTGATGTAATTTGACCATATTCATCGTGCAGAGAGGATTACCTGGGCTTGTTTGCATTCCCAAATGTCAGAATGTTAAAAGCACATTGTTTCTGGGATCACTGAACCTTGCCTTGCCATTGCTTAGTCATCATCAAACAATAAATCATACAATTTTCTTCATCTGCATGTCATTTAATGTTGAAGGAATCGAGACTGGATAGCTCAGCCTTTTGGTGTCATTAGAAGGATTTCCAATTCTGGTCCACTCTGATCTTTGAACGATTTATTGTAATTAAGAATTTATCCTCCTTTCTCCATCAAGGAGTAATGTATCAGGACTGCTTAGAACATTTTGTTTCAAGTTAATAGACCATAGACAATAGGTGTAGGCCATTCGGCCCTTCGAGCCAGCACCGCCATTCGCTGTGATCTTCTTGTGTATGGGGTGCACAGCCTAAAGTTGTAGGACAACTTGTTCTATTTGATTGTGCACGCCAGGTTGATTGCAACCTTCACGATTGCAACCTGTTCCGATGAATGCAATCTCCCACCCCATTCACTGTGATCATGGCTGATCATCCAGAATCAGTAGCCCGTTCCTGCCTTCTCACCATATCCCTGACTCGGCTATCTTTAAGAGCTCTATCTAACTCTCTATCTAAATCAAAGTGAATTTTTACCAATTTGGTGGTGTTACTATTAATTTATTCTTAAAAGTTTGGTTCCAAAGCCAAAATAAAACCTGGATTATATTGAAGATTGTCCATTAACTTAATGGTTTAGTCAAATAAAATGTTTCTCATGAAGTTTGTTAATGTATGCAATTAAAACAAAAGCTATGAAGTAAAGATGCACATTTAAAGCAGTTTCAAAAAATATATATTTTTATTAGAAGCAATGTACAGTAGTATAAACTGCGGCATATGACAAAATACATTTAATGTACATCTTCCATTTGAAATTTAACAAGAAAGAAGTAGAACAAGAGCGAGAGAGAGAGAGCGAGTGAAAGAAATAGTGAATGTGTAAACCCCTAGACTAGCAGATGGTGCAGTCCAGGAGTGAATAAGTAAAAGCCTATAGAAGAGTAAGAAGATAAAAACCAAAACTAATAAAGAAAAAGAAAAAAGGGACCCTTGCATGTTGATATACCTGCTTCATTTCTCACCACACCCATCACCCTGCCTGTGAATCGGTTTAATTCCAGAGTTGTGTTGCACCGAACTATACCTGTAATGAATCAATAAGAGGAGACCATATCTTTAAAAATTGCTCTGATTTTTCCTGCTAAGTCCGACGAGTCTCTTGTCTTCAAGATGTAGCGTCTCGGACATGTTTGTGATCCACATTTTAAGCGTTGGGGTGGATCCATTTTTCCAAAATTTAAGTATAGGTTTTTTTTGCCATTATCAGGCTGTAATTGAAGAAACGTCTTTGAAATATTGATATCTCTTAAGCAGTTTTTGAACAAACTAAAGGGGCTGTCCCACTTGACCGACCTAATCTGCGAGTTTAGAAGAATACCTTCGACCTTCAAACTCACAGCATGCTCCTACAAGGTCCTATGAGGTCGCTGGAACTCCTTCATGCTGGAGGGAAGTTCCCGAATACTCGTGGCCTCAGCTGGGCCAAGTAAAATTTGGTCAGCATTGGTCTTTGTTTGTGTGTTTGTTTGTGTGTTTTCATATCTTCTCAAAGAATCGACACGCGAATGGGAAAACATTTACATTTGGGTAGAGAGTTACCTCCTGGAGTCCGAAAACAGCTTATCTGAAGGTTTTGTGCTCTATTTCTTCACAATTTAATAAATCTTCACAAATCCGTTAAAACAATGAAATCAAAACGCCTGTTTCTCGCTGATGTGACAATGGATCTGCCTGCCTGCCGTCTGCTCATGCTGAGACTGATGTCACCTCCCACCCCTCCCTTCTCCCCCTGTTTTACAAAAGTTGAATGAAGACCAAAGATCATCGCTGAAGACTACGGCAGCGCTGCGAGTGAAGAACGAGCAAGTCAGGCCCTGTACTAGAGCTCTTGGATCCGGTCGATTGCTGCCGAAAAGCCTTTGTGGGGGAAAAAAAACCCGCTTCTTGCTCGCACAGCGAGTGACTTTTCCTGGCCTCGTACAGGCCTTTTGGACCAAAATACTCTTCCTGGGTAATACAGGCAATTATGGCAAAAGAGACTGGTTTCTCAGCTAATAGGGGCATTGTGGGCCGATATGGGTGGTTTCAAGCAGGCCAAACAACTCCATTTAATTTCCATTGCCATTTCAGTTTCAAGCACAGGGCAGGCCAAACAACTCATCTCATTTTCATTAAGGGCTAACAAATCATTTATTGCAAATACATTGCAGACTCACAGTTCAGTTGACTCGCAGCTGAATCACTGTTGTGGCCTCTCCCTCACGATCTTTCAGAGTGACTGACTTGCGTCCAGGCATCAGTGGTTTTATAGTCCTGCGGGGAAGATACAGAGTGTAGAATATACTTCTCAGCATTGTGCTGCACCAGTTCCATAGACCAAGTCCAATGTTTACAATGGGTTAGACATGAATCAGACATCGGGCGATTCAAACAGCATCTCTGGAGAACATGGATAGATGATGTTTCAGATCGGGACCCTTCTTGAAGCTTCCTCTCGATTGTCTGAAGAAGAGTCCCGACTTGAAAAGTCACCCATATATGTTTTTCTGAGATGCTGCCTGACCCGCTGAGTTACTCCAGCACTTTGTGTCTTTTTACGTCATTCTTAACATTGGCTTTGTCCTATTCAAAGCAGTTCTTGGTTCTTGGTCCTCCAAAATATTCCAAATGGAATTTAAACTGGAGGTGGTGAAGGGAGGGCTTAAGCCAGAAAGGGTTATTGGGAAGAAAGAGTGCCCCTAAGAAGCAGCCAGATGTCTCTGTAAATGGCCTGTGACTGGGAGCAGATAGAAAGATGCCGAAAATGGTAAAAGAGCATCTTTTGTGCTGAAGACTTGGGTGGTTTACAACAGCAGTCAGAGGTCCAGTAAATGAAAGCTATTGCGAAGTATGAATCGACTTTTCACCCCTTGGATTTGAGCTGGGAGACAAGTCCAGGCAGGGACTTGTCAAGACCATGTTAATGATTTTCACATTCAGTTTTTATTGTGTCTTAAAAAAATTGTGTCTAAAAAATGACTCTTGATCCAGTGACCATTCATATATGGTACTAAAATGTTTGCAATGAAATTACTGGATCAAAAGAGTCCTGAATCAACATTATATTTACAAAAAATGCAAAATAAGGATGGAAAATCAAATATGGCAGGGCACAGCTTTAGGATGAGAGGGGCAAAGTTTTAAGGAGATGTGCAGGAACGTTTTTTACACAAAGGGTGGTGAGTGCCTGGAAGGTGCTGCCTAGAGTAGTGGTTGAAGCAGATACGACAGTATTTAAGAATCTTTTGGATAGGCAGATAAGCGATGGTCTTGGCATTATGTTTGGCACAGACATTGTGGGCCGAAGGACCCATTCCCATGCTTTAATTTTCTATGTTCTATGTTCTTATATAAGTATAAAAGTTAAAAATGAACATGGAAATTTATTAGTTAAAGTCTCAGTTATTGCAGTTATTACGATATACAGAACTGAGCTAAAGCTTGATTTTAACTAAATTCCCTCGTATTCCAATCAGAAACACAAACACTAGCTTCACTGCTTCAATTCCCCAAATATATTGTGACTTCTGACAGTATTCATCTGAGACAAATTTTTAAATCAAAATTACTCTTTGTAGCAGGTGCTTACACAAATGCCTCCTCTCTTCAAGTCTTCAGTTCATTACCAATGTTTTAATCCTATTACTGCTAATTGAGTGAAGTCTGAACTCCTTTTCAGTTATGTTAAGTAACATTTAAGTCATAATTAGAATCAAAGGGAAATACAGAACCTTGTTAATACCAGTACTTAGCTCTCGTCACTTTATGAACTCCTCTTAGTTAAAAGAAAGATTATCCCCTTGGATTTGCAGGGCGAATAGATCTTATGGGACAATGCACCGTAAGTCTTAAAATGCCCTTTTGTGACTTTCTATTTAGATTTGTGGCAGTGAAATAGAAATAACTAGCCTGAAATTATGCATGAACGATATTAAAAAAAATCTGAATACATGAAAAAAGGTTATGCGGACAACCAAGGTTAGGAGAGAAAGCTCAAGTCGACAGCTATTCTATGAGGTTCTGGTCCGCCAGTTTGTGTGTGGCCTCTTGCAGGCAATGCAGGAGGCCAAGTACAGAAAGATCAGTATGGCAATAGGAAGGAGAGTTAAAATGGTTAGCGACTGGGAGATCTAGCAGACCTTGGGAGACAGTATGGCTCTTGTACACTTGGCCTCACCAACATAAAGGAGAGCACATTGGGAGCACTGAAGGCGGTAGATGAGGTTTGAAACCCATGATCCTCTGACTTACCTGGAGGGACTGCCGAGTTCTCCAGATGGAGGTGGTCATTAGATCACAAGGTCATAAGTGACAATAGACAATAGGTGCAAGAGTAGGCCATTCGGCACTTCGAGCCAGCACTGCCATTCAATGTGATTGTGGCTGATCATATACAATCAGTACCCGTTCCTGCCTTTTCCCCGTATCCCCTGACTCCGCTATCTTTAAGAGCCCTATCTAGCTCTCTTGAAAGTATCCAGAGAACTGGCCTATACTGCCCTCTGAGGCAGAAAATTCCACACTCTCTGTGTGAAAAAGTGTTTCCTCTACTCCGTTCTAAGTGGCTTACCCCTTATTCTTAAACAGTGGCCCCTAGTTCTGGACTCCCCCAACATCGGGAAAGTGTTTCCTGTCTCTAGCGTGTCCAAACCCTTAATAATCTAATATGTTACAATAAGATCCCCTCTCATTTTTCTAAACACCAGATTATACAAGCCCAGCCACTCCATTCCTTCAGCATATGACGGTCCCGCCATCCCGGGAATTAACCTTATAAACCTAAGCTGCACCCCCTCAATAGCAATAATGCCCTTCCTCAAATTAGGGGACCAAAACTGCGCACAATACTCCAGGTGTGGTCTCACTGGGGCACTGTACAACTGCAGAAGGACCTCTTAGCTCCTAGTGATAGGAGAAGAATTAGGTCATTCAACCCATTGAGTATACTCTGCCATTCAATCATGACTGATCTATCTCTCCTTCCTAACCCCATTTCCCTGCCTTCTGCCCATAATGCCTGACACCCACACTAACCAAGAATCTATCTATCTCTGCCTATCTATCATGGCCTCTTCAGCCTTCTGTGACAAAGAATTCCACAGATTCACCATCCTATGACTAAAGAAATTCCTCTTCATCACCTTCCTAAAAGAACATCCTTTAATTCTGAGTATGACCTCTAGTCCTAGACTCTCCCACTAGTGGAAACATCCTCTCCACATTCACTCTACCCAGGTCATTCATTATTTGATGAGTGCATGCGCTAGATGAGGTTTGAAGGAGGCCACATGATCCACTGATTTTCCTGGAGGGGCTGCTGAGTTCCCTGGATGGAGGCGAGGGATGAGAATTTGGTTCAGATGTTATATCTCCTATGGTTGCAGGTGTGGGGGAAGGTTGGGAGAAGGGATGAGTGAACCAAGGAGCTCTCTACAGAGAGTGGTACTACAGAAGCAGAATTGGGATGAGGATGGGAGGATCTGACTGGTGGTGGAGTTATGTTCAAGATTGTGTGAATGCAAGTATGACGTGGTGAATGTGGAAGCTGGTGGGGGAATGGTGAGGCCTAGGAAACTCTATCCTTCTGTCTTCAGGGGTATTTTCCCCAGTCTGGTAGGTTAAAGAAATTTTTTTTTTTCAAAATGATAAAATCTAACAATCGCCTGCTTCAAAAAGGAATAAGGAATGGAACATAGAGCAGTTAAAGATAGACTGGTCGATTGTTTCACGGAACACCTTCGCTCAGCCCGCCTGTACATACCCGATTGCCCGATTGCTGGACACTTTAATTCTCCTTCCCATTCCTACACAGACCTTTCTGTCCTCTGTCTCCTCCATTGTCAGAGTGAGGCTAAACACAAATTGGAGGAACAGCATTTCATACTTCGCTTGGGCAGTGGTATGAATATTGATTTCTCTCACTTCAGGTAGCCCTGGCATTCCCTCTCTCTCCATCCCTCCCCCAACCAAGTTGCACCAGCTTCTCGTTTTCACCCTACAAACAGCTAACAATAGCCTGTTTCCTTTATCATTGTTACTTTTTTGCATATCTTTTATTCATTATTCTTTATCCTCTCTACACCATCGTCTATATCTCTTGTTTCCCTTTATCTCTAACCAGTCTGAAGAAGGGTCTCGACCCGAAACGTCACCCATTCCTTCTCTCCAGAAATGTTGCCTGTCCCACTGAGTTACTCCAGCTTTTTGTGTCTATTTCCGTTTTTTTGTCGAACCAGCATCCGCAGTTCCTATACATAGTTAGAGTTATTTTTGGTCTTCAGTATTTTCATCACGCAAAGGAAACCAGTGAGGACTGCAGTTCGTGGAAATTATTGACAATGTTTAATATTAATTAGATTGTGTTAACAGAAGTAGAATCACTGGTTATTGTTGGGATAAAAGTGTGCTTGTCATTGTCTGCACTGGTGAACGAGGCCAAGTCTGCAAAAAAGAATTCTACACCTGAACTAGCAGAAATGACAGTAATATATCAAAGGTTGGTTAAAACATTACCGCTAGTAGTTGTATTAAGTGGAGGTCAGACATTCTCCAGTTGAAAGCAGCTCTCCAGCATTTTTGAGATTGTGTTAAATAGCTTAAATCAGCTTGGCGGAATGGGGGTAGAAATATTGATAGGATATGTAGTAATATGTGTACAATTGCATTGATATCATTAGTAGCTGTGTGATGCCATGTGGCTGAACTCTGGGAGGTTGAAGGACAAAATTCTGCCTCAATTTAAAAAATATATATATTTTGTAAGATAAAATAATCTAAAAGCATCAGTGCGCAGCATCTCAATGAAATTGGCAACTACCATCGCAAAAGGAAACTGGTGCAGGTACATGGAAGGATATGCGTAAGCGTGGGCAGCTGGGACTAGTGTAGATGGGACATGTTGGCCAGTGCGGGCAAGTTGGGCCGAAGGGCCTGTTTCCATGCTGTACCATTCTATGACGGAGTTGGCAGTTTGGTTTTAACTCTGGCTGATAGTGTTTATAATTTCATTGGCACAGGATAAGGCACTTACCAGTCTTTTTTTGCAAAGCTATTCTGTCCTGGAAGCATGCTGACAATTTCTGATTGCAAATTTCCCATTCACCATCCTTGCTTTGTAAACAACAGTACATTCATAGACTTTCAATGTCAAAGTCCACTTTGGGAGGAGACCATATGACCAAGACTATATCACAAAGGAGGGCCATTCTCACTGAGACCTTGCCTTGGGACCCTGCAATTATTGCATAACCAAAGGTTTTTGACCATTCAATCATTTTCTTTATTATTGTGCTTTCTTGCTGGTTTAGTTTGGATGAATTTCCTGACGTTCCTGACATACACTGGCTGGATAATCCCACAGGGATGTGGTGTTTCAGATTAAAATGATGCCACCAGCCCCATCTTTTCTTCTATAACTTTTTTTTTTGCAGAATTTTCTAATCCGAGCCTAGTGAGACAAGCAAATACCCTTTAATAAGTCTGATCGAAAAGGCAAAAAAATGATTCCGGTTATAATGCAGAAATTCAAATTACACAAATTATCCAGAAAAAGCTTTCTAAGCGTTGCTTTGTACCATGTGTTGCCTTATTGCATTTGATTGTCCTTAAAAATTGACCGTTTCATCAGTTTTTTGTTGGGCCACAAGATGGAGCCTATATCTGAAGATTTGTTCATTTTGAATTGAAGAGAGAAGATTTTAGTCTGTGATCATACTGTGATAATAATCAATAACTTATTGTAATAAAAAAGAAGTAAGAAAGTTTAGTTCCTGGAGGTAATCTGTTTTGTCAGCAACTGTTGTCATGATACGAGAGTAACATTGACTGGGAAGCAAGACCAGAATGGTGTAGGCATTACTGGCATGATATGGCAGAGGGCTGCCACTTAAAGTATAATGTAACCCGAGTGAATATCGTTTGAAATAATTATTTATGCGAGTATGTGCTACAAGTTATATCAAAGTTTGCATATAAAAGTTCTCATTTACTTGCACTGCATAATGTTTTCTGTTTTGGTGGCAAGTTTAATCGTGGCACTTGGCTCTGCCAACTATCAGCTAGAGTATTGGGCCTGTCCCACTTATGCGATTTGTTTTTTTATTAGGCGACTGTCAAGTCATAGCAGGTTGCTAAAAACCCAGCGACTGGAACGGCGACTGTCAGAGTGGAAAACACACACACACACACACACACACACACACACACACACACACACACACACACACACACACACACACACACACATCACATCACTTCCTTCACCAGCTCGTTACGCAGGCGGGGGGACGGCAAGTGGGGGGAGCGCTGTCTGAGTGAAATTCACACGGTGCAAAGCCAATGTGATACAGACACACACCGCGATGAACAGGAAGGCTGGTGTTGTAATTAAGATGGTGACAGCACAGTGCACGGGAATGGTTACTTAAGTCCTTTAAAAGTGGGGGGAGACGGGGTGGGGTGAAGGAGTGGAGACAATTTTTAAGAAGCCAGAGATACACAGCTGTGAAGCTTGGCGGGCATTAACATTATCGGTCGGTTATCCTTGGTTCTGAAAACTACCGCTTATATATATATTTTTTTCCCCAATGAGCCAATGAAAATCACTGGTCAGCACCGGCGACAACCTATGAGAACCTTCAACCTCCTGGTGACCCGTTGCCACTACACCTACGTCACGAGAATTCTCGCTACACTCCATGGCGTCAAAATTCTGTTCGCCGCATAACGGCAATCAGAATGAAATCACGACTAGTTACGAGAATGCGGGAACTACTCACCAACATGCAGGCGACACCCCGGCAACCTCTGGCGAACATGTGGCGACCGCATAGTCTGCTGTAGTCACCTAAAAAGTTGCGTAAGTGGGACAGGCCCTTAGGACTGTAATGTAATAATAACTAAAACCCCTCCATTTGAGGTAAGCTGCTGGTGAACAATGCATCCATATCCTGATTATAACTCTTTGCTGGGGAACAGATGTATTTTAATAGAAAGTCCTAAATGAAATAATCCTAATGTTACACACTATTCAGGGCAACTAAGGTGTCACACTTCCCTTACACGTTATTTAGTGTAACTAGAAGTAAAGTGAATGCTGTCAGCACTTAATTTTGGAACTCAGCACTCCAGGTAATCCTTTCCTTCGCCCTTTACAGTTGCATTTAACCAACGGCAATGAAAGTCTTATCGTTTCCAAAGCCTCCTCATCATTGCTATTTTAAGTGATGATCCAGAAGTTACAACTTATTTTGTGTCGATTGCCATTGTCTGTAGCCATGTTTTGAACTTTGGCGAAACTACAAAACAAAGTAGACACAAAATGCTGGAGTAACTCAGCGGGACAGGCAGCATCTCTGAATAGACGGAATGGGTGACGTTTCGGGGTGAGACCCTTCAGACTGAGTTATTCCAGCAAGTTGTGTCTATCTTCAGTGTTAACCAACATCTGCAGATCCTTAATACACTAAAAAATAAAGTGTTGGAAATACCAGCATGTCCAGAGGCGTTAATATTTCAGGCCAACAATCCTTCATCAGAAATTTCTAGAGCTCTTTAGGATTGATGCTACATGCATTCGTTGTCTCTGTACTGTACACTGACAATGCAAACAATTGCTAAAATTGAATCTGAATCTGATGATCCAGAAGTTACAACTTATTTTGTGTCGATTGCCATTGTCTGTAGCCATGTTTTGAACTTTGGAGAAACTACAAAACAAAGTAGACACAAACTGCTGGAGTAACTCAGCGGGACAGGCAGCATCTCTGGATAGAAGGAATGGGTGACGTTTCGGGGTGAGACCCTTCAGACTGAGTTATTCCAGCAAGTTGTGACTGTCTTCCGTGTTAACCAACATCTGCAGATCCTTAATAGCCTAAAAAATAAAGTGTTGGAAATACCAGCATGTCCAGCAGCGTTAATATTTCAGGCCAACAATCCTTCATCAGAAATTTCTAGAGAACTTTAGTATTGCAAATGTTTACAGGAAATGCAAAGTTCTTTTCGAAAAGGTCTTCATCCTGACTCCGAGGCAAAGTAGATGCTTCCATGTAGGTGGATTAACAGACATTTTCCTCGGATCACGGGGTGCTTGGTTGATGAAGGACAAGCCAGCAGGAAAGGTAAAGGAGTGGTTGTTAAAAAGGCTCTCGGGAGGATGTACCCACCCAGTGTGTTCAGGAACCAATTCCTTTCCTTCACCCTGAGCAACAATATTCCTCATGCTGCGCACACTTCAAGAAGCAAGCTCACTGACAATTTCCATCTGTTATATCAACAACTGCAACCCCAGACCAATACCAAAGGGGCGCAGCGGTAGAGTTGCTGCCTTACGGCCCCTGCGGAGACCCGGGTTCGATCCCGAATACGGGTGCTGTCTCTACGGAGTTTTACGTTCTCCCCGTGACCGCGTGGGTTTTCTCCGAGATCTTTGGTTTCCTCCCACACACCAAGAGCTGTAAGGCAGCAACTCTAATGCTGCGCCACCTTGCATTCTAGTTTTTTAATAAAATAGCTGAGATGGGATATGAGATTTGAATTGGTGCTTGTTGTTTGAATGTGTTGAATCTATGAAGATTATACAGAAAATGTTGATGTTATTGATGGTGGTTGTACAAGATCATTGAATTTTGTGAAATCCTGCATTTAACTGCTCGGAATCTGAATCCTGCACACGGCCTCTCGTGCCATGTTGGAAAAAGGTGAAGCCATCATACTGTCTGATATGATGGCTTTCTTCACAATGAGACTGGTCTGCAACTTTTATAGTTCCAGTGCATCTTCTAAGAGGCACAGGCTGGCCATAATTAGTGTGGACTAGCTCTAAATGGTACTTACCACTCATGACATTGGTCTCCTGGTACAGCTTGTAGCTAATGAAACTAGCAGTTGTAGAAATGCTGCCTGACCCGCTGAGATACTCCAGCACTTTGTGTTCCACGCAAGGTTCCAGCATTTCCTTGTGCCACTGTGCAGTTCCTTGGGTCGAGAAGTGTCCAGACTCTTCTGGTCAGAGTGACACGGACACAAGGCGGGGGCCAGGGAAAGCGGGGGAGTGCTGTCTGAAATTCACACGGTGCAAAGCCAAGGTGATATAGACACACACCGTGATGAACGGGAAGGTTAAGACGGCTCGCATAGTGTACGGTAGGTTCTTTAAAAGGGGGGGGGGGGAGAGAAGGGGGGAGAAGGAGTGTAGACACTTTTAAGAAGCCAGGCAACTTTTAATAAGCCAGAGATACACAGCTGTGAAGTTTAGCGGGCATTTAACATTACCGGTAGGTTATCCTTGGTTCAGAAAACTCGTGTTTCACTTTTTTCCCCCCCAAGAAAAATGCCTGGTCAGCAAAGGCGATTAATAAACAACTACCTCGACTACCTACAACTACATGGCAACCCCACTACCACTGTACCTACGACTACAGAATCATCAATTTTTCCATGGCGACTAAGTTTTGGTCGCAGGAAATGTTTGAACATGTTGACAAATTTGCAGCAGTCATACTGAGGCGGCAACTAGTTCCCAGAATGCGGGAACTCCTCGCGACCATGAAGGAGACTCACCAGAGACCACCAGCGAACATGTGGTGATCATGAGGTGAGCGCAGAGTCTCCTGCACTCACCTAAAAAGTCGCCTAGGTCTGCTGGTAATATTATTTATGCGTACTAGGTTTTACACATCACACCATTTCAAGCAGCTACATTTATCTTGTCCATGAACCCACAATGTGCTCCAAATATCTGCCAACTTCATCACTTGGAAATTTGTTTCAAGAAGTCAATGGCCAACAGGTGCACGAGTAGGCCATTTGGCCCTTTGAGCCAGCACCACCATTCAATGTGATCATGGCTAATCATCCACAATCAGTACCCCGTTCCTGCCTTCTCTCCACATCCCTTAATGGGCCTGTCCCACTTAGGCGACTTTTTAAGCGACTGCAGGAGAGACTATGCATTTGCCACATGGTCGCGGGTGGTTGCCGTGGAGTCGCCTTCAAGGTCGTGAGGAGTTCCCGCATTCTGAAAACTAGTTGCGGCTTCATTATGGTCGTCGTGAATTTTTCAACATGTTGAAAAATTAGCGGCGACTAGAATTAAGCCGCAAAGGAGAGTAGCGAGAATTCTCGAGCTGTAGGTGGGTCGCCAGGAGGTCCTAGTGGGTTGCCAGGAGGTCGTAGGTTCTCGTAGGTTGGAGCTGGTGCTGATTGGCTCATTGGGGAAAAAAAGGTAAGCAGTAGTTTTCAGAATCAAGGATAACCGACCGGTAATGTTAATGTCCGCTGAACTTCACAGCCGTGTGTCTCTGGCTTCTTAAAAGTTGTCTCCACTCCTTTTTCCACACCACCCCACCCCTCTTTTAAAGGACTTACTATACACTGTGCTTTAGCTGTCTTTTTACAGTGCCTTTTTATACAGGGCAAGCGGGGGGAGTGCTGTCTATAAAATTGTGTGTGTTTTTATTTTTGAAACATCAAAAAAGTCATTGGGCTTATACGTGGATAACTGATTAGAAAACAAGTACTTCAGTTTCCTTTCCAATATCTATCATACAACAATCTTCTAAAACCTACTAAATTGCAGACCATTTGCCTCGACGGATGCTGAATTTTTCTATCATTCAGTTGTTTGATCTGCATCTCTTTTGTCTTCCAATATCTGCAACAACATTTGGAGCCATTATTACCAGTTTCATCTCAGATTTTTTTTTTTCTCTTTCTTGTCAGCACTTAATAGAGTGTTTTCAAATTTGTTTCTCTGTGACCATTATATTGGCTGCAATGTGTGATGGTAATTGGGGGGACAAACGTCTGACCCACCAGGCATGCGGCGTTTTTTGTATTCCAGTTCATTCACAGATGCACAGCAAAGATGTGTTGATTTATTAGGGCTGGCAATTTTAATTCCGACTGTTATACCTTTCAGCTCTATCTCCACTTGCCTGATGAAACCATGTGCAAACAATTTAAGGAGGAAGTTAGGGTGGGGAAGAGGAGGACATGTCGAACCTAAACGTGGTGATAGATTAATAAATCCCCCAATAGCTCTGCTCATTCTTCAGAAGGAAGAGGTCCAGAAGGGTGGCGATGTGGAAGAGGTCCAGGGGGCGCCGCACGATGGCTGCCTCGCCAAAGGTCTGTCTTTGTCTCTTTCCTTCTTTGTGTTTTTAGGTTGTTGTAAAAGGCATGTTTTAGTTTATCTTTAGTTTTGTATTTGGGGGGGGGGGGGGAAACAAACTGTTCTTATCTCTTTCCTGCAACTTTTTCTGTGTCGTATCTCCGGCCTAACATAGTGGAGTTGGCGGCCTCTTGATTCCGGCTTCTAGAGCTCCAAAAACATGGAGCCAGCGGAGTTTAACATCTTGGAGCGGGCAATCCCTTTGCCAGGGGTCGGCCTCCGGTGCACCAATCTACAGGAGCTGCGGACTTTAATATCGTTGAGCTCGCAGTCCCTGGTTAGGGACCAACTTTGAGGGCTCCAAGCCGCAGGAGTTTGACTGCCCCGATGCGGGAGCTGAGACAACCCGACGTGGGAGTTTGATCGCCGGCTACGGATAGTTCGACTCCCCCGACCGCGGGAGGAAAAAGATATGACTTTGTTGCCTTCCATCACAGTGGGGAATGTGGAAGAGCTGCTGTGGTGGATGTTTATTTCAACTTTTTATGTGGTTGTGTCTTGTTGCTTTTTTGGTATGACTGTATGGCAAACCTAATTCCTCGTTTGTTGCAAAACATACTTGGCTAATACATTATAATTATGATTAATATTACAGCGCGAGAGACCCGAGTTTGATTCTTCCCAGGTCTACGACCAGTCTGACTGTCCTCGAATACATTTTATCTCTTTGCTTTGTCGTTACCTTCTCCTAGCTGACAATGACCTATTCTACATTCTCCTTGAACAACATATTCAGAGGGAAGCTGGATAAACATATGATGGAGAAGGTAATAGAAGGATATGTTAATGGGGTTGGCTGAAGAAAGGCAGGCGCAGGTTCCTGGGAGTATAAATACCAACCAGGACCTGTTGAGCTGAATGGCCTGTTTTTGCACTGTAATAATTCCTCTAATTCATTGACTGCAAAAGGGCAGCACAGTGGTATAGCTGACAGAGCTGCCACCTCACAGTGTTGGATAACCGGGTCCAATCCTCACCTTGGGTGTTGCCTGTGTACAGTTGTACATTGTCCCTGTGACTGCGTGGACTCCCTCCGGGTGCTCTGATTTCTTCCCACATCCCAAAGACGTGAGGTTTGTAATTTAATTGGCCCTCTGTAAATTGCCCCTAATATGTAGAAAATTACTCTGCCCAAGTTGGCTGCCTGCCCCTTTTCTGCAGTTGCGTTCGCACCCGGGTGGTGTTGGAAAGGGACTACCTGCTGTCTACGGGAGCCCTGGGGGAATTTCTGGGACCGCTGGGCTCTGCAAGGGGTGGAATGCATCCTTGAAAGGATTGTAATATAGTTGTTTAAGATTGTAAAATTTAGGAATATCTGTTTAGATAATTGGGTGAATTTATATCATGGTGGTGAGTTTGTTTGGTATTGTGTATAAATTATTGCAATAATTGATTAACTTTATATTTGTTTAAAAAAAGTGTAGAAAGTGGGATAACAGGTGTGAACGTGTGATTGATGGTCAGGATGGACTCGGTGGGCCGATGGGCCTGTTTCCATGCTTTGTCTCTAAACTAAACTAAACCAGACAATTCAAATTAAGGTGTGCTGTGAGATTTAGCAGGAGTCAATTTGCGGGAGACATGCAGGACAAATGAGCCCACTCAGCAGCATGTGTCAGGGTCATTGTATTTTCTTCAGAATTGCATTTTGTGGTTAATCTGGCACATTTTTATTTTTAAGGCTGAACTGCAAAGTGTGCAATAACAGCAAAAGTTAGATGGTTCCTCTTTCAATCAGTGTCAGTCATTCTGTGCAAGTGAGGGAACATAACCCACGAACATCCTGCAGGGTTGCACAACACTACGACTGGTACTAATTCAGCGCTCTCACTTATATAAGACCATAACCCAGCACGGATCCCAGTGGGTAAGGGACAACACTTTTTTTTTAAAGAAAGCTTGAAAAGGTTTATTTTTAGTTAGTTTGTTCAAAATGGGGCAAAGGTCCTAATCTTATAAACTGAGATTTCGGTGTGAATTGAAAGCTGGTGTTCGATGAAATTAAAGGGACGAGTAACAGTGAAACTGCAACGGTTTAACTGTTTGTGGGCGTTGAGTGGGTTAGGAGGTAACCATACTGAGTCCCTGAGTCAGAAGATTGTGGGTTTAAACCTCACTCCAGGATCAAAATCTAGACACTTGCTCCAGTGCAGCACGGAGCGATTGAGACACAGTGGTTGGTGGGTGCATGTCATGACATCAGTTGGTGAATAATGCCCAATTGACAATATTTTTGTGATCATTTGTAGTACTTAAATTGTACAAGCTTGGACTGTGGTATTGCGCCAATCTTCCTAGCACGTTCCAAACTTCTCCCCGTCAGTCATCTCCTACCCTCCCTTCCATCAGTACCTCCAAAATCATCTAATCCTCACCCATGATCTCCTCTGATTTTCTCTTCCTGACTTTTTCCCCCTCCCCTATCTTCACCAATTTTCTGCTTATGTTTATGTTTAAGATACCGCATGGCACCGGGCTCTTCAGCTCACCAAGTTTGTGCCAGCCGTTGATCACTCATTCATTATAGACAATCGACAATAGGTGCAGGGGTAGGCCATTCGGCCCTTTGAGCCATTCAATGTGATCGTGACTGATGAGTTCCATATTATACCACTTTTGCATCTTACACACATCAGGGGCACTATACAGAAGACAATTAATCTACAAAGCTGCACGTCTTTGAAATGTTGGAGGAATCGAAAACCAGAGGGCATAAGTTTAAGGTGAAGGGGGAAAGATTTTAAAGCAAACTGAGGGGTAACCTTTCCACACTAAGGGTGGTGGGTGTATGTAACGAGCTGGAGAAGGTAGTTGAGGCTGGGACTATCGGAACATTTAAAAAGCAATTAGGCACGTGGATAGGACGGGTTTAGATGGAAATGAGCCAAACGCCTGCAAGTGGGACTAGTGTTGATGGGCTATGTTGGCCGGTGTGGGCAAGTTGGTCAGATGGGTCCAGTGTTTCCACACTGAATGACTCTGACACCAGAGCACCCCCGAGAAACCCCGCACAGTCACAGGGAGAACTTACAAACTCCACACAGACGGCACTCATAGTTAGGAACAAACCGAGGTCTCTGGCACTGTGAGGCAATAGGTCAACTGCTGCATCACTGGTCTTCACACTTTCCTCCTCCTTCAATGTTTTACAACACCAATGCATTTTTTCCTTGTGACATTTCCCCACTTCTACTTGTCTATTTTAAGATAAACCAATTCTCTCTCCAACTAATTCTCTGCTTGCCATTCCTGACCTTTAACCCCTATGCCATATTGTGGAAAACAAAGGCTTACCATGTGATTTGAACCAGGATGGATGTAAAGTCCAGGAGCAGTAATGAGTCGGTGTTTTATTGTCATGTCCCAGATAGGGCAATGAAAGCATTGCGCACATCAGAGCTGTGGCTTTGAAACAAACTGGCATGAGTATCTCCCTGCATGGAGCACTGCCTTAACATGTATCATTTACAAACCATTAAGATGGCACCTCCTGATGGAACCACTCCATCGGGCAGCTCCATCATAGTGGCAGCCTCGTCAGCAGCTGTTAGTCCTTTCACCCTTTTTGTTACTTTTAGTGTGTCTAAAAGTATGTTCTAAAGGTTTCTTAGACTTTTTTTATGTGTGGGGGGGGGGGGGGGGGGGGGATAGGGGGGAAACTGTTTCCCAGTCACTTACCTGGATGGAGATGTGTCTTTTCTCTGAGTCGCATCTTTGCCCCTCCCCTCGCGGCCTACCAACTGGATTGGTGTGGCCTTTCCTACCAGAGACCAACCAGAGCTTCAGCAGCGGGCACAGCGCTGATTTACCATCGCGGAGTGGGTGGTGCCTTGCTGGGGATCGCCTGTGTTGGAGCTCTGATGTGTTGGGCCTGCTGACTTCAACACAGTGGAGTTGTGGTCTGCGGAGCTTCTAGCCGTGGGCGCAACATTGACTTTAACATCACAGAGGCCTGTGATCATTTGCCGGGGATCACCAGTGTTGGAGCTCCGCCCAGCTTGGCCTGTGGACTCGGAAGCCGCGGTCTCCGGTAGGAAGCTCCAAGCCGTGAGTGTGTTCAGATACATTCCGACATCAGAGTTCCAATCATCCCGGCGAGAGGGCCTGTACATGGGGCCATCTGTAGCGGCGACTGCGGAGGGTTCAAAGGCCACGACCACAGGTGAACAAAGAGGAAGATGACTGAACTTCATTGCCTTCCCTCACAGTGGGAAACGTTGATTCCACTTTGGGGGATGTTCATGTAAAATTCTATCATGTGTGTTCTCTTTATTTGTATGGTAACTTAAATCTCACTGTACCAATTGGTGCATGTGACAATAAGTGTAACCTGAACTTGAACCCAGAACTCTTCCTGTTCAAATGAAGGCTGGTAAACTTGCTGGCTGCTTTGTTAGAAAGCAAAAGCTCTGCTCTGCTCTAATTTTGCTTTCTGTCAAAGTCTGTCACAAACTTTTTCTGGAGTGGTGTCTCTAAACCACATCATCCAATGTCTAATCTCCATTCAGGCCTCTCTGCACTATACACCTGTAACAGGTAACTGTTGGCATGTGAGAAATCTGTAATCACGGAGGGCTTGGTCCAGCACTATCTGTCCAATTGAACAAGCTTTCCCTGAAGTTCCCAAAGCCAAAGAAATGCAAGTTAAGCTTATGCAACATTGCCTTTATGTAGGTGTTTAATCTGTCCAATTTTATTCACTTTTGTTGAAGTATTTCTGTATGGTAAAGATTAATGTTGATGAGTATCTCGGGGCCAATTGTATAAGGATGACATGGGTTAACAATTAAAGCTCAAACTATACCCAAGTTTTACACAGAATTAGTATGCTCCCAAGACAATAGCTTTTTTCACTCAGAAAAGAAGGGCTCCTTCGAACACCTTTATCTGGATGTTTCCTCCCAGTTTTATACATGAACATTAGGACATAAGAAGTCAAAATAGGAGTACACCGTTTGTTTGCTTTATCCTTTCCCTACTCCACTTATTGAACAGATAAAAGTTGATCTTTCATCACTTTCCTGCACTAACCTCATAAGACCTATTCCCTGTGTGCCCAAATAATTATGTCTCTATCTTGAGGTAGTCTATCATCGAATCTTCACATACCTCTATCCTAGAGATATACGTAGTTTCAACATCTTCTGGGTTTGATCCCGACTACGGGTGCTGTCTGAAGTTTGTACGTTCTCCCCGTGATCTGCGTGGGTTTTCTCCGGAATCTTCGGTTTCCTCCCACACTACAAAGACGTGCAGGTTTGTAGGTTAATTGGCTTGGTTAATTGGCTTGATAAAAATGTAAAATTGTCCAAGTTGGCGATGTGCAGAGTACTGCCCTGCTGACTACAAAACTCAGAAGGTTCTGGATGAACAGGTTTCTTTTTTATCTGTCCTAAATGTTCAACAGCTTATTTTGATATTACGACTCATTCACAAGCCAGTGGGAGATATCAATTCCATGTACTTGGTAAAGAAGGAACTGCAGATGCTGGAAAATCGAAGGTAGACAAAAGTGCTGGAGAAACCCAGCGGGTGCAGCAGCATCTATGGAGTGAAGGAAATGGGTAACGTTTCGGCCCGAAATGTTGCCTATTTCCTTCGCTCCATAGATGCTGCTGCACCCGCTGAGTTTCTCCAGCACTTTTGTCTACCTTCAATTCCATGTACACCCTGTCAAGTCACTATGGTATTTGTATGTTTCAATGAGCCCAAATATTGTGCATGTTCTAGTTTATCTCTGCTAATCTGGCAGAGTCACCGCCCTAGGAATCACTCTGGCAAACCTTTGCTGCGCTCCCTCTTTTGCAAGTATATAATTCATGGGAAAGGATAGTTACCTATACACACTATTCCAGATGCAGTCTTGTCAGAGTACAATAAACTTGCTGCAAGCCTTTTCCACTCGTGTAATTCAATCCTCAGAATGAAGTCCACCATATGACTTTCCTTCCTAATAGCTTGCTATACCTTCAATTTAACGTTCAGTGATTTGTGTACAAGGGCACCCCATTCTGCTCTGAATATTATCTCCTTTCAATCTCTGATTAGTTTAAATTGGAAATGTACACAACTTAAAATGGAATTTCATAAAACTTTACTGGGTCTAGATCCTTAAACTGTCTCTCTGTGTAAGTATCATTGATGCTGGGACTCCAATGGTTCACCATCACCATAGTATTTTGGATTCAATTTTATTGTCATTGCACTTTTCAGTGCAACAAAATATTAATTATGGATTGGCTGAACATTGTCCCATTGGCAATGTCAGAAATGTGTAGGAAGGAACTGCAGACCCTGGTATACACTAAAGATAGATGCAAAATGCTGGGGTAACTCAGTGGGACAGGCAGCATCTCTGGATAGGAATGGGTGACATTTCAGGCCGAGACCGTTCTTCAGACTGAGAGTCAGGGGAGAGGGAGACAAAGAGATAAGGAAGGGTAAGGTGTGAAAATGAGGCATCAAAGGAGATGGGGTTCAAGGAAAAGGTAGTGATCATTGTTGGCTCGGAGAAGGTGTCAACAAAGCATACAGAGAAAAAATTAATCAGCGGGATGGTCAGACTGGTCAGAGAGCTAGGAAAGGGGAGGGATGGAGAGAGGGAGTCAGAAATGTCCATATCCCAGAGATAGATATAATTTTTTAAATATTTCAGAATTTCTAGGATAGAACAGCAGAAATCAAAATCTTTTGGGCGCAAAAGAGTTAATTTTGTGTAATAAGGATAATTGAGTGCATCAGTTCCGAATGCTTGCATTGAATGTGGCAATACATGTAAGCAAAAACTGTGCAACAGTAGCCTTGACTGAGAATGTCATGCAGAGCTAGAGTGGACTAGGGCCATCATTTGCCTGACAGGGCCAAAGGACTCTACTGCTGACATAAATCTGACTCGGGCAGTTCTCCAAACTCCTTCCTCTCCATGCTGTCACTGGGATTTTAAAGAAAACATTAAAAAGAACCTGCGATGGTGCACAGAAAACACCAAGAATTTGTTTAATTGGCATGGCTTTAGATGGTTGGGCACAGTTGGGGAAAGTGTCAGTCTTGGATGAATCCCTACCAAGTATGAGTGTCCATGCAATTAGCTGTTCGAACTCTAACCCTTGCAGAATAATTAATGAATAACAGAAGGGATCAGGACAAAGACACAAACTGATTTGGTGAGTCCTAGCAAGTAATACATCAAAGAATGTTGGTAATTGGCCCTGTGGCTTTCATTCTTTGCCCTATTTCTTTCAATTCATTGACTCAAAATAATGGGTTCATGTTCATTATCAACAGGTTTAAGGACTAAGATTCCAACACTCCAACAAAGCTCTGATTGCGGTTGTGCTTGTGGCTAAGTAGTAGGTGTAGACCTGAGTGCACATGCTTGAAAAGCAAGCAGGTCGCTTAATAGCGGGCTTCAACCTCTTTGCAAGTTCGACTGCAAAAATTTCAAATCTCTTCTTAGTCAAGATTTCCTAAATTTAATGATGTTGGAGTACAGCTGGTATGGGCAGGTAGGTTGTTGTTTAGAGAACTCGTTTGCATTGTAACAAAGCACTGTGGACCAATCCTTAATTTATAACAGTCTCCAATGATAGCTATGCACTAATTTAGCACGCTATCTATTTCCATGTGAATGCAGTGTTTGTATCCTAATTAATTACTTAATAGAGGTATATGCAGAATCTCAGCAGAGCTCAGATTTTGTGTGGGTCTCAGCATTTTGCTTTCTGCTGCTCTTGCACAAAATGCCGAGTGTGATGGAGAACAGTTTAGCAGCTTCTCATTTTGCAAAGGCTCTTGTGGATTGTGGTAAGGTGCAGCACTGAGCGATTCTTTCAGTTGAATGTGAATAAGAAAATTGGAACAAGTTGCAATTCTCGAACAAATGTTAATACTGAAAAGTAACGCAAGTTGGTGCCATTATCAATGGACAGGTACACAATGCAAATCCGTGTGGTTTCACTTTAATAATGGTTAAACCTCCTTTTAACAAAATATGTACCAACTTAAAGTAATAGCAAAATTAAAAAAAACTACAATTCATTGCAAATTTTCATTGAGTGCCACAAATCAATTAGTTTTGGACCCTTTCATTGTCAAGGATGAAAGAAGGAAGTCTTTCGGTAAGAAATCTGCACATTTGGATGAGCTCTGGAAATGCAGGATATTAGTCACTGTACAGTCTCATAACATGAATTCCCAGCTTCCTATACTTTTATATATTCACCTGGAAGAACTAATGTATTTTTATGTTACCTATTTCACAAATTTGTGATCTTTTACAGTTCCTGTAGTATATTTGTAAATGTATTAACTATGTAATAGAAGAAAGAAAATATATCTTTGATAGAAATAATAACGCATCTAAAAAGTTTAATGCTTGCAAAAGTGGACATTAAAAATAATTATTTAATTTATATAAATTATGTTTTCCAATGACATAGCATTACTTTAGAAAGCTGAGATTTCATAATTATCATTATTTAATAATTGCAATTGTATGTATGCTTGATTATCTTATAATGTTATTCTTTTTTTCCATTTGAACAATTTCTAATACCATGTTTGGTTCACATATTTTACTGGGGTATAATGATCTGGTATTTACGCTGGTTGTGAATTTTGGAGCCCTAGTGTTTCTATTAAGATGCCTAATTAGAGTTGTACCTTTCACCAGGATTCTCCATATGTGTTTAGTTTGGACAGCGATTAAGACTGGTTAATGCAAGATGGCTCAGAAACGTGATGGGCACTTTCTGTCAAAGCCTGGGGTTCTTTCAGCATTATTATTACATTCCACTCAATGCTGCAAAAATAGCAAATAAAATTATAACAAAAAACAAGAATTGGAGTGGGTGTCCACAAGGGCAGCCTGGTGGCGCAGTGGTAGAATTGCTGCCTTACAGCGCCAGAGACCCGGAATTGATCATGGCTACGGGTGCTGTCTAAACAGAGATTGTACGCTTTCCTCGTGACCTACTTGGGTTTTCTCCGAGATCTACGGTTTCTTCCCACATTCCAAAGATGTACAGGTTTGTAGGTTAATTGGTTTGGTGTAAATGTAAAAATTGTGCCTAGTGTTGGATGTTGTTAGTGTGCGGGGATTGTTTGTCGCTGTGGACTGGGTGGGCAGGAGGGACTGTTTCAACACTATCTCTAAACTAAGTGTATTTGATGAATAAGCAGAGATCTAGAAATGTTTCCGCCAGGCTTGTGGCTGTCAAGATGGCAGCTGCCTTTTACTTTCATGCTTCGTATCTGCAATAGACTCCAATTTGCAAAGAGTCATTTTATCTTGGAGGTCAATGAGGTTTTCTGTGTCATGAAAGAAAGCTTATCTCTGGAAAGAGAGTGGCACCAGATTTTGTCATGTGACCAGCTAACATAAGATCCAAGGTGCAGATTACACCCACATCTAGTACAGAGAAGGTTCACCAGACTGATTCCTGGGATGTCAGGACTTTCATATGATGATCAGCCATGATCATATTGAATGGCGGTGAAGGGCCGAATGGCCTACTCCTGCACCTATTATTATAAATAAATAAATATATATTTCTAATCTTTAACTGATTTTGTCTGAATAAGGCTCTGTGGTCTTAACCTGTGGCTGTGGGCAGCTTACAGTGGAGGAGATGGGGGGGGGGGGGGGGGGGGGGGGGGGGGGGGGGGGGGGGTGGGGGAGGGGGTGAGTTGGAGATAGAGGCAAGGATGATAGGTGGTAACAGATATAATTGGAAGAACAGGGGCATACAAAGGTGGAGGTGGGTGTGAACGTAGACACACAAGCTGAGGGATGATATTGTGGAGCAATTACTAGACTCCGACTGGACTGGACTTCCTTAAGTAAGGAAAGTCATGTGTAACAAGATGTGATGTGGGAGGTAAACTGTGTGGGTGACAGGAACTAGATGGGTGATGGAGGCAAAAGTGGTTAATAGTTAGTTAGAGGGGAATATGAAAAACAGGAGTGGGTGGTTCTAATTAGAGAAAGAGATGAACACACGGGATATGGGTTACCTGAAGTTAGACAATGTAATGTTCATACATACCATTGGGCTGAAGACAACCACTGTGGAATATGAGGCCACACGTCTTCAAGTTTGTGGTTGAGCTCTTGGTTGCATTTCATTTCAACTCCACACTGACTTGTCCATCCTTGGCCTTCACCACTATGAGCTGAAGGCCAAACGCAAACCTGGGGAACAACACTTCATATTCTGTGTAGGAATGAACTGCAGATGCTGGTTTACACTGAAGGTGGACACAAAATGCTGGAGTAACTCAGCGGGACAGACAGCATATTTGGGTTATAAACTACCCAGGCAGAATACCCAGGTCTGAAGAAGGGTCTCGACCCAAATTCCTACTGCCAGAAGGGTCGAGACCCTTCTTCAGACCTGGGTATTCTGCCTGGGTAGTTTATAACCCACTCGCACTCCTCCCCCACCCACATATCCCTTACTCCACGAATGTCAACTAATCATCAACCAGCCCATGACTTACCCCAGGCCCTCTCCTGTATATACTGGTTTTCCTCCTCCTTTGCTTTTGCTCCACAACCTGGGACTCAAACCAAATCTTTGTCCATTACTTACCCTCAGCAGATACCACTTGGCCTGCTAAAATACAGCTTGATTTTTGTTCCATAAATTCCATCACTGCCCGGTAAAGGGTTAAACCTATATTAAGTGCAGAATTTGAAAAGCCAACTTAATTATCTTAATCACCAACCAACTTCAACAAAGTTGACTTTTTTTCCATAATACCATTCTAGCAAATGGACCTTCAAGAGGTCAGCACATCTCCAGTGATGGTGTATCGGACCATTATTGATTTAATCTGCATTAAATCTTCTGTCTGAGTAGTTTCCTGCTGTGATGAAAGAATGGTGCCACATTAAATTAGTTGATGTTAGTGCTGATTGCCAAAACATTCTTTCACTCCACACTTATCAGTGTAGGATTGTTAGTATTTACTTGATTGGACACATACAAAGGTCTGTGCTTCAAAGCTTCTTGTACCTTGCACTAGGAGAATATCACTCTCACATCTAACGTGTCTGAGTGCTCCGTGTGATCATCCGTTGGCGCAGGGCGCAAGAAATCTTCCATGCCTTTGAAGCCAAGGCCTCTGTGTCGTGTGTATCTTGGTGTTGAGAGGAAGAGCTCTCATTGCAATTACAGTTGATAGGAATAATATTAAATGGGATCATACACTTTTTATATAAATTACTCAGCACAGTAAGAATGGTTGAGAAGGAGCCTCCCCAAAAATATTAATATTTAATATAATCTTCTGTGCATTAAGCAATACAAATAAAAACCATTTGTTTGTGAGCATTGGCGCTTAACATGAAGTGTAACATGATAAGGTTATTATAACCGTGTTAAGGATTTATATCTTCTTTTGTGATCGAGAAAATCAATATTTAACAAAAGATCTCTTGCCGCTGCAAGTAAGGATTTCTTTGTTCGGTTTCGGTATATATGACAATAAAACACTCTTGACTCTTGACTTGCTCACAGTTTATTTTTTAATTTCTTGGTACTTCCCTCCCGAGTCATAACAATCAGCAGAATGACAGAACACTGCTGATTGCACAAGGGTCAGACTAACGATTTCAGCACTTTTAACAAGCAAAAAGCTTCACGATTCCTGATAGTGCACTCTGTAAATAAGTAGTTTGAGAGAATGTATCTTCCTCCTTTACTTTTTAATTGGTTCAGTGACCATGATTATAATAAGAATAATCGCAGGCATTCAAGGGTTTAAAAACTAAAGGCCTTTGTCTTGCACCATTGCAGTTGGCCTGTGATCTCAGGTAGGAATATTCAGTGAAGTGAACTCTTGCCTCAAGTCAGGACAATGTTTTCTATCTTGCTATGAAATGGTATGAATGGAGTGTGAATAATTCTGTTGTCTTTTTGGTTGCTGTTGTATTCAAGGTTTTTTTTGTATATGTCCCCTGGTGGGTTAGTGAAGAAGTTAGATATACTTATGTTGGTGTTTGGCAAGAATGGGTTGGGTTTAAACACTGGCTAGCATTAAGTTTGCCTGATGGTTCCTATACTGCACAAAATAGTATTGTTCACCAGTTGTTTATATAATCTCACTGGTCGTATTTCTGGGTCTGGTCTCCCTGTAGGAGTAACTGGAACAAAGCAGTGTTGCCAGACTAATATTTGCACTTATTATTCATTAGATCTTTTGATTTCCAGCTTTGGCACAAAACACATTCAACAAAGTTTATTTCTCATAAATAGAGGAGGAATAAATTGATGTCTGAAGTTAAATTGAAAATATAACTTCTGTATTCTCCACATTTAAGTTCATGACCAAGTGATTTCTTACTCGTGTGTTTCTGCTCTTCTTTACCCTCATTATGTATGATTAGATCAATTTCTGTTTCTGTTTTAGCTTGCAAATTGTTAGCTAAGCAAAGGAAATGATTGCAATGAAATAGCACACATCCTCATTAGATCTATCTTCATTATTTGACCAAAGAGCCAACATATTGTTGGGCTGCTACTTTTATTGCATTGTTGGTTAGTGTACAATTCTATCAGGTCACACTTGATTTAATTTTGCAATTAATATTGCAATCATGTTTGCCAGCATTTACTGGATTCCACTTGAAATTTAGTTATCTCACATAATTGGTCATTTTAATTAAGGAATAAAGGCATTCTTCAATTAGTAAGGCTAACCAGAAATTAGATAGATGAGCCTTTCAAACTTTAATCTTATTTATAAATTCCTATTCCTGTAATTATAAATAACTCCATTGTATGAGTAGTTTATCTAGATACATTGTTAATTAAATGTTTTAAAGTATTAGAGTTTCAATTGCACTGTTCAAGGTTTGCTTTTATTTGTGATCTGAAAAAAATGACAGTAAGTAATTGAAAAATGGCATGAGTCGAGAGATTTTTATTGTCATATGTACCGGAATGGAACAATGAAATTCTTACTATCCCCAGCAGCACAACAGGCGTGTGCTCACAGTACTCGATACATAATATATAAGCAAAGAAAAGTTCAAAAAGTCTAATGCAAAACCAAACAAAGTCCTAAGTACAACCCAGGCAGCTTGTAGTTCAGAGTTGAGTTGGAGTTAGTGGTGTTCAATAGCCTGATGGTTGTTGTGAAGAAGCTGTTCCTGAACCTAGAAGTTATAGTTTTCAAACTCCTGAACCTTCTTCCTGATGGCAGGAATGAAGTGAAAGTGTGGGCCCGATGCTGCCTGCTTTTTAGTGACACCACCTCTTAAAGACCCTTATGATTCTGGGAAGTCCATACCCCTGATGGACCAGGCAGTGTTCACCATCTCTTGTAACCTCCTTCACTCCTGGGCATTTGAGTTGCTAAACCAGACAGTACACTGAACCAAGCTCTCTACCATACACTTGTGGAAGTCCTAGATAGTATTCGTTGACATATCAAATCTCCTCAATCTTCACGGAAGTAGAGGCAGTGTTGGTGTTTCCTTCTGATTGCATCAATGTGCTGAGTCCAGGACACATCCTCAATGATCTGCATAGCCAAGAACCTGAAGTTGTTGACTCCCTCCACCATGACCCGTTGATGAACTCAAGTGTGTGGTCCTCGGCCTTCCTCTGCTAAAATCAACAAATGGACAATAGGTGGAGGAGTAGGCCATTCAGCCCTTCGAGCCAGCACCGCCATTCACTGTGATCATGGCTGATCATCCACATTCAGTACCCTGCTCCTGCCTTCTCACCATATCCCCTGACTCCGCTATCTTTAAGAGCTCTTTAAGAGCTCCAGCAAATTGACCTCCACTGCCTTCTGAGGCAGAGATTTCCATAGATTCACAACTCTCTGGGTAAAACAGTTTTTCCTCATCTCCATTCTAAATGGCTTACCCCTTGTTCTTAAACTGTGGCCCCTGGTTCTGAACTCCTCCAACATCGGGAACATGTTTCCTGCCTCTAGCGTGTCCAATCGTTTAATAATCTTTATGTTTCCATACCATCGAAGTCGCTGCCTCAAAAAGGCTGGCAGTATCATCAAAGACCCACACCATCCTGGCCACACACTCCTCTCCCTGCTACCTTCAGGTAGAAGGTACAGGAGCCTGAAGACTGCAATGACCAGGTTCAGGAATAGCTACTTCCCCACAGCCATCAGGCTATTAAACCTGGCTCGGACAAAACTCTGAACATTAATAACCCATTATCTGTCATTTTGCACTTTATCAGTTTATTTATTCATGTGTTTTGTAGTCAATGCCTATTATGTTCTGTGTGCTGAAGCAAAGCAAGAATTTCATTGTCCTATCAGGGACACATGACAATAAACTTGAACTTGAAGATATCCTCATCCTTCTAAATTCCAGAGCACACAAACCCAGCCGCTTCATTCTATCAACATATGACAGTCCCGCCATCCTGGGAATTAACCTTGTGAATCTATGCTGCACTCCATCTCCCATCTCCCCCTCCCAATACCACCTGCCCCTCCCCCTCTCTCCTGTAATTTGTCCAACAATGGTGGTGTCGACAGTGAATTTAAAGCTGGAGTTGAAACTGTATCTGGGTAGACATCTACAGTCATGGGTATAGGGTGAGTAGAGCAGGGGGCTGATCACACAGCCCTGAGATGTTCCTGTGCTGATGCTTATCGAGAAGGAAGTGTTGTTGCCAATTCGTACCATTTGTGTTTTGTTGATGAAGTTGGGGGATACAGTTGTAAAGATATTTGCCTTGTTCCGTAAGCTCAGTAATCGGTTTGCAGAGGATGGTGGTGTCGAACACCAAGTTGTAGTCGATGCACAACAGCCTGAAGTATGTGTTATTATTGTTCACATGGACAACTACAGAATGGAGAGCCTGCGAGATCGCATCCTCCTTTGTCTATTGTGGGGATAGGTAGTCGGTCCAGTTTCTTGCTGAGGACGAATTTTGCTGACATGATTTTTAATAGATCAATTATTTGCCGCAAGATAGACACAAAAAGCTGGAGCAACTCAGCGGGTCAGACAGCATCTCCACAGAAAAAGAATAGGTGACATTTTGGGTCGGGACCCTTCTTCAGACTGAGAGTCGGTGGGGGGGAAGGAAATGAGAGATATGGGGAGAGAGATAGAACAAATGAAAGAAATATGTGCAAAAAAGTAACGATGATTAGGTTGTCTGCATGGGCTTTCACAAGTTGGAAATCTGGGGGTGTTTAGGTTGTGGTCCAAGGTATTTACATCTGTACAGTGAGGGGTTAGTCTCTACTCATCCAAATGCTTGTGTTACTTTGTTCTAATCACTAAGCCATCCACATTTCCTTTCTTTAAGTCAAGCAATTAAACTTTAGCCTTGTTCTGCATCCTCGGTACTTTTGCTTAAAGACGTATTACTGTATCTTTTCAAGACATTGAGAGAGAAAGTTTAATTTACGTTTTCACTTACTGTGGAGTATGGAGTATCTGTTGACCTTGTCATTTAAGCTTTCACATTCCTTTCTTTGTGCTTCAATGCCACAAAGAAAAACTTTTTTTCAGCAAAGAATAGACATGAACTATTATGACATCTGATCCCAGCTCTGTTTTTTATAGCAGATCTTATGAATGGAGTGCTTTCGATACGTTAGGTGTCAGTCAATAGCCAGCATAAAACGCTCATCTTTTCAAATATGTATGAAGCAGACTGTCTGGAATTTGCATTCTCATGGTGATTTTACCTGGGGATTTTGCAGATACCACCGTAACAGGAACACTTTGTGTGCTTGCATTTTTGGTTTTGAGTCTTGCAGTAAAGAATTGTGGTTCACTGCCTTTAATTTTCATATATTTGCATCGATATATTTGGGTTACAAGTTTGCTATCTCCAGTTTGGTGGGGCCAGCTGGTTTCTTGAGCAGGCTTTGCAATTGGCTTTTGTGGGAATTAATTGACAATGTGCTCCATCTACTTCTTGGATAGTATCTTCTTGGTACATTTAAAGAATATTCCTTGGTAGAGTTGAGCTGCTATATTTGGATTTTCAATATGTTAGACCATAAGACATAGGAACAGAACTAGGCCCTTTGGCTCATCGAGTCTACTCTGCCATTCAGTCAGAGTGGGGAAATCTTTTTCTCTCTCAACTATAATCACCTGCCTTCTCCACGTAACTTTTGGCGCCCTTCCTAATCAGGAATCAATTTTTTTTTTTTTTTTTCATTTGTAAAACCCACCCCATTTACTCCTTTTTTTTTTTTTTTTTTTTAATTTTATTTTTATTAGAAGTACGGTAAATTACAATTCTGCACAACACATATATCTTAATACATTTTTTGTACCGCTTCTTTTTTTTTTTTTTTTAGAGCTTTAAGAAAAAGGTAGAAGTTAGGAAAGTAAAGAAAGTGCAAGAGAGTCGTGCAGTGCAAGAGTGTAAGGAAAAGAAAGCCCCTTAGGAAAGAAGTTAGAGAAGGAAGTAAAGTGAGAAAATAGACCCTAGAAAAGAGAGAAAGAGAAAGTAGAAACAATCGCTCTATTATAACATTAAACTCCGCAGAAAGGGGACTACCAACCAAGTCTGTTTTACCTCCCGTTACCAGGTCCTGATTCCGCTTATTTATATATTTGTTTTTTTTTTCTTTAGGTTACTATTGCACCTCATGCTTGTAATAGGTCCAGAAACATAGACCACGTCTTTTGAAATTGGTCTGCTTTACCTGCTAGGAGGAATCTCATCTCTTCCAGATGTAATGTTTCAAACATATTTGATATCCACATTTTTATTGTTGGTGTCGGCGCATTTTTTCAGAATTTAAGTATAAGCTTTTTTCCCATTATTAGCCCGTAATTAAATAAATTCTTCTGAAACACGTTTAATTCAGGGTTATCTTCCGATATTCCGAAGATAATCCATTCTGGTTTTGGTACCAGTTTTATTTTGATCAATTTCGAAAAAATATCAAATATTTCATACCAGAATTTTTGGATTTTTGTACAAAAAACAAAAGAGTGCGCTATGGTAGCTTCTTGACATAGGCATTTATCACAGATTGGTGAAACATTAGGGAAGATTTTATTTAATTTAGTTTTTGAATAATATAATCTATGTAATGTTTTAAATTGGATGAGCGTATGCCGTACGTTGATCGAACATTTATGCACCTGTAGTAAATGATTATCCCAGGTCTCTTTTGAGATTTTTATATCTAATTCTTGTTCCCAATCTTTTCTAATTCCATCTGTTGTGGGTATTTCTATGTTTAAAATGATATTATATAAGTACGATATTAAATTAGCTGATTCCGCCTTGGTCTTCATTGCTTCATCCAATAAGTCGGAAGGCATCTTATGATAGTTTTTTGTGTGTTTTTTCAGATAATCACAAATTTGAAGATATTTAAAATATTGGTTATTTTTCAAATTATATTTCAGTTGTAGTTGTTGAAATGATAATAGATTCCCTAATTCATACAGATCTTCGAGCGTTTTAATTCCCATTCTTTCCCATTGTATAAATGATTTGTCTATGATTGATGGTTTAAACGATGGATTATTGACTATTGGTATTAAAAGAGATAGGTTTCTCAATTTTAAAGTCTGTTTTATTTGTTTCCATGTTCTTATTGTGTTATGTATAATTGGATTTTTATTATAATTTTTATTATTCAAATTTGTTGGTGAGAGGATGGTCGCTCCTATATTACTCGGGGAGCAGTCCCCTTTTTCCATTACCATCCAGTCCGCCTGCTGTACAGAATTGTCCAGCAGGTGAATCATATTTTTAATATTTACTGCCCAGTTATAATACATAAAATTAGGGAGCGCTAGACCCCCCAGCTCTTTTCGTTTATTAAGGTGTGCTATTTGTATTCTATGGGATTTATAATCCCATATAAAATTTGTAATGTCTGAGTCCAATTTTTTGAAAAACTTTTTTGGCAGGTATATAGGTATTGATTGAAATAGGTATAGAATTTGTGGTAAGAAAACCATTTTAATAGCATTTATTCTGCCTATTAAGGACATCGGAAGTGTTTTCCAGAATTTAATCAGATTATTCAGTTTCTTGAGTAAAGGATTATAATTGGCTTTAAACATATCCTGGTAATTTCTAGTAATTTCAATTCCCAAATATTTGAATTTTTCTGTGGCTATTTTAAAGGGAAATTTCCGAAGCTGTGTTGAGTCTTTTGGTTTTATCGACATAATTTCACTTTTGTTCCAATTTATTCTATATCCTGAAAAGGATCCAAAGTCCTCTATTAAGTTTAATATGTTTGGAATACTAATTTGTGGTTTTGTGATGTACAGTAGTACATCATCGGCATATAGGGATATTTTATTCTTTGAGTATTTTGTATTATAACCATAGATATCCGGATGTGTTCTTATTTTTTCAGCAAGGGGTTCAATTACCAAAGCAAATAACAGCGGTGATAATGAACATCCTTGTCTATTGCCCCTTGATAGTTCAAATTTCGAGGATAAGATATTATTAGTTAATATTCTAGCCGTAGGTTTGTTATATAATAGTTTTATCCATGCGATAAAGTTTTCTCCCAATTGGAATTTTTGCAATACTTTAATCATATAATCCCATTCTACTTGATCAAACGCTTTTTCTGCGTCCAGTGAGATAATAGATAACTCTTGGTCGTGAGGTTTATGTGAGTGCATTATGTTAAGCAAACGTCTCAAATTATTAAATGAATGTCTCTTAGGTATAAATCCTGTTTGATCTCCATTTATTAATCTACTAACGTACCTGCTTAATCTACTGGCTAGTGTTTTCGCTATTATTTTTTGATCCGTATTTAACAAAGCAATAGCTCTATATGAGCCTGGTTCTTCTATGTTTTTATCTTTTTTAAGTATTAATGTGATCGTTGATTCTGCTAATGTTTCAGGTAAGCTTTGCTCTTGAAAAGCGTGTGTATACATTTTCTGTAATCGTGGGGTAACTATATCATAAAAGGCTTTATAGAATTCACTACTGAATCCGTCTGGTCCTGGTGTTTTACCATTCTTTAGTGTTTTTATTGTGTCTTCTATTTCCTTAGAAGTGATTATTGCTCCCAGTTCCTCTTGTTCTCTCAATTCTAATTTTGGAAGGTTACAATCTTCCAGAAATTCTGAAATAGGAATCAATCATCTCTGGCTTAAAAATACCCAATGCTTTGGCCTCCACAGTTGTCTGTGACATGAATTCCACAGATTTACCACCCTCTAAAGAAATTCCTCCTCATCTCCATTTTAAAAGCACATCTTTGTATTCGGAGGTTGTGCCCTCTGGTTCTGGACTTTCCACAATGCTGGAAACATCTTTTCCATGTCAACTCTGTCTGAGCCTTTCTTTCTCTGGTAGGTTTCAATGAGACCCCCCCCCCCCTCATCCTTCTAAACTCCAGTGAGCACAGGTCCTGAGCTTTCAAACATTCCTCATACATTAACCCAATCATCCTTGGGATCATTCTTGTAAACCACCTCTTATCCTCTTTAAAGCCAGCACCTCCTTTCTCAGATGTGGGATCCAAAATTGCTCACAATATTCCAAATGTGGCTTCACCGGCACCGGACAACGCCTCAGAATTATTTCCTTCCTTTATATTCTAGTCCCCTTACCACTGACACAACCTGCAAATGAAGAAGGTTCTCGACACGAAACATCATCCATTCCTTCACTCCAAAGATGCTGCCTGTCCCGCTGAGCTACTCCAGCATTTTGTGTCTATCTTCAGTTTAAACCAGCATCTGCAGTTCCTTCCTACACACTGCGAATGAACCTTTTGGGAATTCCACGCCAGCACTCCCAAGTCCCTTTGCACCTCTGCTTTCTTAATATCCTCCCCATTTTAAAAACTAGTCTATGCTTTTATTCCATCCTGTATTTAAATGTATGCATGTTAAGCAATTGGTGAGATGGTATTAATTGTTTAACATGCAGAAAATGAAGAAAATGTTTCAATATTTCAGAGCATGTTAACTTTCAAGTGAAAAATTACTGGAAAGTGTTCATCTTAAATCAATGTCTTTGCTGGTTAAAGCATACTCGGCTCAGATACTTCATCAATAAACCTCCCCATGTTGTTAAGAATGGGTATTTCCGATAATTACTCGATGTTTATGGCCATAGTTTCTCACATGAGAAATCAATTTACATCTATGGCCATCAATTCCTGCTTTATATACAGACTTACTATTATTGTCAAATTACTCTGAAAAAGGGGCCCCAACCCAAAATGTCACTTGTCCATCTTCTCCACGGATGCTGCCTGACCCTCTGAGTTACTCCATAACTCTGAGTCTTTAATTGTTGAATAACATTTGCCTCTCATAACATCTGCAATAACTGGGAATCTAACTACCTCAATTGAACACTGAATGGAATTTCCATTGCTAATTTCCCCACCATCTATGTTGTGGGTGTTACCATTAACCAGGAACTCAAAGTGGACAGACTAAATTACTTAGGGCTCCAACAGTTGGAGGAAGTGTAACACTCCTGTTGCCAGGCAGAAAAGCTAATAATAAAAGGCCGCAGCCAGATATGGTTGGGCTTGCTGGTAAAGACTGGCGTTCAGTGTGCTGATGGGCATTAATTTCTTTTCGAGAAACAACATGAAAACAGTCCCTTTCTCACACTAGTTCCATGTTATCCCACTTTCTCATCCACTCTCAACACACTAGGGACAACTTGGAGCCCAATTAACCTACAAATCCGCACAACTTTGCAATCTGGGAACACTCCGGCCGCTGCTGAGGGGAGGAACGATGGAAGATCTGGCTTGGCGGGGGGAACGAAGGTAGACCTGGCACGGGATACTTTGTAACCTTGACAGCACCCTTTATTTGGTGACTATTTGCATACCTTGAGTCACAGGGAGAACACACAAATTCTACCCAGACAGTGCTTGACGTTAGGATTGAGCCCTTGTGATATGAGGCAGCAGCTCTACCAGACACCCATTTGTACTGATACCAAATAAATTCCTTCATACGGGCTTGGGCTATGCAGCATAGGTTCACGAGTTTAATCACCGGGATGGTGGGACAGTTATATGAGTGGAATTGCATTCACTGAAATTTGGAAGGATGAGAGGGGATCTTAAAGAAACGTATAAAATTATAAAGTGCCTGGACAAGCTAGATGCAGGAAAAAATGTTCCATTGATGGGAGAGTCCAGAACCAGGGGCCTAAGAATAAAGTCTAAGAATAAAGGGGAGGCCATTTAAAACTGAGATGAGAAAAAACCTTTTCACCAAGAGAGTTGTGAATTTGTTGTATTTTCTGCCACAGAGGGCAGTGGAGGCCAATTCACTGGATGAATTTAAAAGAGAATTAGATGGAGCTCTAGGGGCTAGCGGAATCAAGGGATATGGGAAGAAGGCAGGCACGGGTTACTGATTGTGGACGATCAGCCATGATCACAATGAATGGCGGTGCTGGCTCGAAGGTCCGAATGGCCTCCTCCTGCACCTATTTTCTATGTAATATAATATTTGGATTTAAGACTTTCCAAATATACAAGAAATAAATAGATGTTTGTCCTGTCTGTCTGTACACTTGAATTTAGTACATTGACTCACAGCAATATTTGAAAAACAAAATCTTTAGTTTGTAGTAAGTCAATGTCACTGTGTTTAATCATTCCATCAGAATTAAACAAAAAATCTTTCATTATGGTTAACTCTATATTGTTTGCAGATGTGTGCAGTGGATGAATCAAACTTCTTTGTGAACAACACTACTGTGAGGCATTTCAAATCATAACTTCCACATTGCAAGCTAAGATAAATTATTTGCAACGGTGCAAAATGCAGCTCCATTACAGACTGATTGCTAATATTTTAAAAAAAAAAGAAACTAACCAGGAGCTGCTACAGATGGAGAGAATTATTAAGGATGGCTGTTGAATAACAAAGTTAATTGTTAAGTTCATCATCTTTCTTAAAGACCCATGTGCCACTTTTCATGACAAATAGTAACAATAGAATGGCAAAATTAGCAAATGGCCCGAAAAAAACATTCTTGGCAGGTGGAATATACAAACAAAACATACAAAAAATTGTTGGGCGACTGCGCATGTTTCAGAAATACAAGGACAAGATTATCTCCAAGCAATTTCCCAATTAGAAAATTGGATTAAAACGAGTACAACCTACACAAAGGGAAACATCATTTTACTTTGAATGTTGAGTAAATTAGATCTTTGAAAGGGTTGCACTGAAGGTCAACTCTGAAGGATGTTGCAACAGCAATAAAGTGTGGTATTGAACTTAAACTGTAGCAGTGATATCTCAAGCCAATAGACTATTGTCTAAATTCAAACCAAAATGAGACCTACAGAACTTTCATAGAATATTATTAAATCTTATCGCTGAGCTTTAAATCCAGCTGTATAATGAGTAAAAAAAATTCAAAGGACAGTGACAGTATTTAGAACACATCAAGCGTGGAAAATCAGCTCAGCAGATTGAACAATTACAGTTTTTAAAATAGAACTCTGGACAAATCCTTTGGACAGTATGAAGCATTTAAATGTGACTAAGTTAAAGAAGTTGGGGCAGGAATTTTGTCTCAGGCACAAAGGTACTAAATCAGCTGACCCATAGTACGTTACGATACGGTGCGAGTGCGCGTTCGACAAGTTCCTGGTGCCTATTAAATTCCGACAAATGGCAAGTTGTTCTAATAAAGTTGTTATTAAACCATTTGATACCTCTCCAGCATATCCTTGTGGGATAAACCATTTGATACCCCTCCAGCATATCCTTGTGGCAAGAGGGTGCTGAATGGGATATTGCCGAGTTGGGGAGGGGGCTGCTGAGACAAGATTATACATATTATACATATGTTTTGTTGGCTGATGTTCAGTGAATGAATCGGACAGAGTTAGTTGCTCCATGCTGTAATATTGACTTTAGTACAGAGGACCCAGGACACCACCACTGGAAACATGTCAGCTGACCTGCCTCTACGATGACTGAACTACATTGGCTCAGGTAGGCTATACTGTATATTCTGATCATCGTTCTACGTTGGCTCGAGTTGAGAGAGGCTGCGAATGCCAGACCGAGACGCAAGGAGCTGCAGGTGCGAGAATCTTCAGCAAACACAAAGTGCTGGAGGATCTCAGCAGGTCGGGCAGCGTGTGTGGGGGAAGAGAGACGGATAGACAATCGGAGTTGATGTTCAGGTCCATGATCTTTCATCTGAAATGGGGAAAGCTCGAGCTTAGGAGGTGGTCTTGGCATCAAGTTCGGCACATTGTAGGCCTTGGGCCCTGTTCCAGTGTTGTACCATTCCATGTTCTAATTTCATTAAACAAATTAAAAGTTACAGAGAAACGGGAAATGGCCAGAGAGAATAAAGGCAAAGGATCAACAATTGAGTCGGGACAAAGAGAGACTGACTGACACTGGGTGGCTGATAGAAGATGACAGGCACTAGCAAATGACAAAATGCATATCTGGAGGAAGCAGTCAATGAAGATGATGAATGAAATGTTAATTTGGACGAGGAGTGAGAAATAACAGCTGAATTGTGGAAATGTGAAATACAAAGCTGAAATTCCTGATTAAATGAAATGATTAAATTCATGGCAAATACAAAAGTTGTGGAGTGAGCAGTCTTTGCAAGAGGCAGGGTGGGAGGAAGTGTAGATCAGATAAATGTGGGAGTCTGTAGGTTTACAGCAGAGGTCAATCGATAGATGTTCTCGTTCTTTAATAAACGTGGTGTCCCCCTGCTGTCATAGATGGATCCCTCAGTACTTATTTCATTAAATAACACGCCTCTTGAACTTTAATGTATCCATCATTAATTGGTTGTGGGGCATCACCCACCTGGAGCTAAGCTAAAGCAGCCTTGTATATACAGTGATTACAAAGCTCATCAAAGGGCTGGCATGGGAGCCTCATCGTCTGATCACTCAAGCCCTCCTCGGGGCATCTAAGGCACTATTCTACACAATGCTGGACTGGCAGAGTCTTATAGCAACAATGAAGACCACTGCATACCAGAGCGAATAGCTTGCTTATTTAGGACTCCAGTCTCACTGGTTAGGCAGAGAAAATGGATTTCACCAATGGTTGCTGTATAAAATGTTGACCACCTTTTGACTAATGCCAGATTAGAAGACAAGATAAAATAATCACAGAACTGGAGCTGCCATGCCTCAAAATATTGACAAAACAAACACAAAGTTCTGGAATAACTTGGGGTCTGGATCAGAAATGTCACCTATCGATGTGCTCCAGAAATGTTGCCTAACCCACTGAGTTAGTTCAGCGCTGGGGTCAAAGAAAGAAAGTTCACATCGAGGTCCTGTTTCCGCCAATCTTTCAACCATCATGCAAATGAAACGCAAGAAGCGACAAGGCAGACATCATTGTATGCAGATGCCGAGACGTGTGTTCAGCTCTGGCTGAACAACTTCTAATCTTGTGTGTAGACTCAATAAGAAGGAGACTCCAGCACTTTTTCTTTTTGTAAACCAGCATCTGTAGTTCCTTGTGTCTCAAAATATTGACATTGACTGGACTTAGCACTTGACCTGTGTGATTAAGCAGGCAGCCCACTTTCAACAAGACAGTCATAACATTCTGACTTATGGAAAATCTTCTTTTCGTGTCCATCTTGTACAAATGTTGGCCTCGCTGTCATCGTCCGTCCTGAAAAGGACGCAAGCTTCAGGCGACAATCAGTGGAAGCCATCACTTGTCGCAATAGATGATGGTGGTAGCAGAATCACTTCGGGATACTTCCAGTTTCCAGCCCCGTGACATGGATGCTTCTGCTATGGAGCCTTATGGAAAATGAGTCTGCTCAATTAATCAGTTCTCTCCACGACAAAGATTTCTATGAGGAAAACAGAGAAGGAGGAGAAGCTGATGGGTTGCAGCAGGCAACAGGGTGATGATAGAAGATAAAGCCTAAGGGGAGGTAATGGCTGTGGATGAGATACTATTCATGCTGCATGGAGTGCAACAATCCAGTTCCAAGGGCAGTAGCCATAGATCGGAGTAACTATGAACTAAAGATAAAAGATAAAGCAAAAGCACTGTGATCAGAGCTGCCACAATAAAACTATTAATACATTGAAACAACTTTGTCATAGAGTGATACAGTGTGAAAAGAGGCCCTTAGGCCCACTTGCGCATGCCGGCCAACATGTCCCAGTTGCACTCGTCCCACTTGCCTGCGTTTGGTCACTAGTCACACTTCCCTCCAAACCTGTCCTATCCATGTACCGGTCTAACTATTACTTAAATTTTGGGATCGTCCCAGCCTCAACTACCTCCACTGGCAGCTGGTTCCATACATGATGAATTGCATGAATTGATAAAATATTAGTATGATGTTGTGGTGGCTCCCAAGGGTCGCGCCATCATACTGTCGAACCCCTCGGCCCGGGAGTGGTTCAGTCCGGAGGCGGTCCTTAACCAGAGGGTTTAAAGGCAGGGGTTTGGGTGCCATTTTTCTCTCATTTGGACCTCCCTACAACCGGGAGGAACATAATTAAAGCTGCCTCTCAAAATACTCGACTCCTCTTTTCCTTTTTGAGACCCAAGCACCACAATGTTTAGTATATTTCCTTGTTTTACTGAGAAATAAAATTAAGATAATTATTTGTGGGCCATAGGTTTTGATCTGGCTTGATCAGGTTATCTGTCAGTAAATGAACAATGAGTAACACATTAGTGACATAATGTGTGTGAAATATGTGGGGAAATTATGCCAATATTACGTGGAATTATGACAGGAGCTGCTAAGTCTAATTTCCAACGGAAAGAGACTTCACCAAGAAATGGGTGCAAACACTTCTAAGCATGTGAAAAATCAATTATTTGTGCAAATTCTGAATAAAATCAGATGCAAGTTGGTCCATTTTCTGGGTATTGTCCTTTTTGTCCTTCAGGCACCATGTGATAGTGAAAGTGTTTAGAGATTCACTGGAAATAGGCCCTTTGGCTCAACGAACCAGTGCTGACCAGCAAGTACCCATCCACTAGTCCTATCTAACACAGGAGATAATTTACAGAAGCCAAAATCCAGACAAATCTGAAAGTCTTTGGAATGTGGGAGGAAAATGTTCTCACAGTTGCTATCGTGTTTCCTTACAGTAGAGAAAGAGACCATTCAATAGACAATAGGTGCAGGAGTAGGCCATTCGGCCCTTCGAGCCAGCACCGCCATTCAATGTGACCATGGCTGATCATCCCCAATCAGTACCCCGTTTCAGCCTTCTCCCCATATCCCCCGACTCCGCTATCTTTAAGAGCCCTATCAAGCTCTCTCTTGAAGGTATCCAGGGAACCGGCCTCCACCGCCCTCTGAGGCAGAGAATTCCACACTCACCACTCTCTGTGTGAAAAAGTGTTTCCTTATCTCCATTCTAAATGGCTTATCCCTTATTCTTAAACAGTGACCCCTGGTTCTGGACTCCCCCAACATCGGGAACATGTTTCCTGCCTATAGCGTGTCCAAACCCTTAATAATCTTATATGTTTCAATAAGATTCCCTATCATCCTTCTAACCTCCAAAGTGTACAAGCCCAGAAGCTCCATTCTCTCAGCATATGACAGTCCCGACATCCCGAGAATTAACCTTGAAAACCTACACTGCACTCCCTCAATCGCAATAATGTCCTTCCTCAAATTAGGGGACAAAAACTGCACACAATACTCCAGGTATGGTCTCACTAGGGCCATATACAACTGCAGAAGGACCGCATTTGTCCTATATTCAACTCCTCTTGTTATGTAGGCCAACGTGCCATTCGCTTTCTTCACGGCATGCTTACTTTCATTGACTGATGAATAAGGACCCGCAGATCCCGTTGTGCTTCCCCTTTTCCCAACTTGACACTATTTAGATAATAATATGCCTTCATAGAGTCCTAGAGTGATACAGCGCAGTTTGGCCCAACTTGCCCACACTGGCCGACATCTTCCAGCTACACTAGTCCCACCTGCCCGCAGTCCAAAGCAATCCGATCCATCCCATTCTCCCACATTTCCTAATCTCTCCCACATTCCCATAAACCTTTCTGTTCCACCCGGCATCACTCCCATTTTCCCCACCATTAATCAACGTTATGGGGGTCTGTACAATAGCTGATCTTCTAATACTAGAATTAGAATTACATTTATTGTCATTCAGACCTTATGGTCTGAATGAAATTTCGTGCCTGCAGTCATACATACAATAATAAACAACAATAAACACAAATTAACATCCACCACAGTGAGTCCTCCAACTACCTCCTCACTGTGGTGGAGGCAAAAATCTTAGGGCTCCAACGGGAGCGCCACAGCCCCTCACGGGAGAGTCTCAACCCCGCGCCAGGCCGCCCTCACGGGAGCGTCACTGCCCCTCACGTGAGCGCCGTTCCAGCCCCGAGCCGGACCACCCTCACGGGAGCGAGCCCAGGGCAAGTCCTGACTGGCTCTGCCTCCAGAGTCTCGAGGTCGCCATTAGGCCTCAGCACAGACTGAGGCAGAGAAGGGGGATACGACAAGAAAGTCGCATCCCCCGAAGGGAGAGACAGCAAGCCCCGTTTCAACCCCCCACCCCCATAAACACAACCTAAAAACCAAAAACTTAACTAGACAAAACAAAAAAAAACAACACAAAAAGTAAAGACAAATGGACTGCAGGCGAGCTGCTGCTGCCAGGGCAGCGCTGCCACTTCTGGAGCAAGTGGTTAGGCTGTAGAAGAGAAAAAAAGAGCACCTCGGGGACACCTACTGTACATATGGTCTGATGTATAACCAGGAAGAATGAGATTGATGGAATTGTGCGGTAAACTTTGTAGGATTGTCTATTGGTTAAATCTCCTTGCTTAGCTTCCATGTCTTAAATCCTGAAGTATGAGCTGCACGGTGGCACAGCGGTGGAGCTACTTCCTTACAGCACCACAGACGTGGGTTTAATCCTGCCTTCGGGTGCTGTCTTTACAGAGATTGAGCGTTATTCCCGTGACAGCGTGGGTTTTCTCCGAGATCTTCCGTTTCTCCCATGCTCCGAAGACGTGCAGGTTTGTAGGTTAATTGACAATGTAAATGTAAAATTGTCCCTAGTGTGTGTGTGTAGGGTAGTGTCAATGTGCAGGAATCGCTGTTCTGTGTCGACTCGGGCGGCCAAAAGGTCTGTTTCTGTGCTGTATCTCGAAACTAAACTAAAAACTATTGTTAATTAATGATAATTTTAATTATTTTTCGTGACATTTTGTCTACATCAAAGTGAGAACGAACACTGAAAGCTGTGATCACACGCCTATATTACAGGCTATTGGAAGCTGGTGTAAGCCAAGATAAGCATTGAGCAAGCAAAAGGGGATATGTGCATGACCAAACTTTCAGCTCCTGTTTTCAAAGGAAGTGGCAATGACAAAGTATAAAAGAAGGGAGTAGAAAAGTCATTATGCAGTCTATACATATGGCCATGCAGCTGTTTAGTTTGGAGATACAGCATGGAAAAGTGCATTTTGGCCAAGCAAGGCTGCTACGACCAACGATCCCAGCACACTAACACTATCCTACACACACTAGGTACAATTTATAATCTTGTTACCAAGCCAATTAACTTACAAACCTGTACATCTTTGGAGTGTTGGAGGAAACCGGAGCACCTGGAGAAAACCCACGCAGGTCACAGGGAGAACATATACGTTCCGTGCAGGCAGCACATTCCTTCGCTCCAGAGATGCTGCCTGTCCTGCTGAGTTACTCTAGCATGTTGTGTCTATCTTTGAGAAAAAAACAGTGATGGTTTAATTTGGTCATAATTTTGCTGAGTCATTTTTAGTTTTATACACACAAATTTAGCTAAAGGTTATTGTGTTTTAATGATTTGCACTCCAGGGAGTGTAGATGAATAATATTTGAATATTGATACTGATAAGTAATTAATTAAATGAGAAGCGGGTGGGGTAGTCGCCTCAATGTGGAGAATTCAATTGTAAGTTACCATAGTGGAAAATGAGAAGCTGCATTAGTTTGAATGTGGCCTCACCCTATTAGTTAATAACTAGCTGCATTAGTTAATGTGGCCTCACCCTGGCTAAGGAGGAGGACCAGGACAGAAAAGGAAGTTAAAATGCTTAGCAACTGGGAGATGCAGCATGGTTTGGCAGACTGAACGCAAGTGTTAGGCAACAAAGTGTTCTTCCCGATGTAAAGGAGGCCAGGTCGGGAACACCTGATGCAGTAGATGCTGATGGAGGACATTGTAGAGGCGGGAAGATGTGACTGGTGGTGGGATCACATTGGAGAATGATGTGCTCGATGTGGAGGTTGGTGGGGTGAACGTTTCGGACCAGGGGACCTCTATCCTTGTTCAGCTGAGGGAGAGAGGGAGTGAGAGCAGAACCAGAGGACACAGAGGAAATGCAGCTGAGGGAATAATCTGTGTCAGGAGTGGGGAAACCACATTTATTAAAGAAAGAGGACATCTTGGATGTCCCAGAATTGACAGCCTCGTCTTGGGAACAGATGCGGCAGAGACCGACAAATTGAGTGTAGGGAATATTGTCTTTGTGCGAGGCAAGGTGGAAGGAGATGCAGTCTAGATAACTGTGGGTGTCAGTAGGTTTGTAGTAGGTGTCTGTCGATAGTCTGTCCTCTGTAATGGAGGCAGAGAGATCAAGAAAGGGGTGAGAGGTGCTGGTGGAGGGAGAGTTGGGGGATGGTGCCAGTGTATGTTTGGAACAAGAGCTTTTTGACGTAACCAACAAAAAGGCTGGCATAGCTGGGGCCCATGTGAGTGCCCAGCGTTAGGTCTTTAACCTTATTAAAATGTGGGAGAGGTCAAAAGGGCTGTAGAGGGTGAGGACAAGTTCCGGCAGGTGTCGAGGAAGTTATGTGTTCCCATGCTCCCAATGTTTCTGGTGTAATTCTACATCGACGAGACCAAGCCTACACATGTCACTTGTGCTTGGTCCACTGAGGGCTACTGGATCTCGAGTGCTGACTATTTTAACTCCTATTCCCATACTAACCTTTCTATCTTGGGCCTCCTCCATTACCAGAGTTAGGCCCCACACAAACTGGAGGGACCCCATATTCCACTTGGGTATCTTACAACCCAACGGTATGAAAATTGAATTATTCAATTTTAGGTAATTATCAAAAAAATTACCCCCCCTCCACATTTCTTCATCCTCCCCCCCCCCCCCCCCCTCTTTCCCCCCCCCCCCCCCCCCCCCCCCCCCCCTCTCTCCCCTGTGCCCCAACTGGTCAAACATATTTCTCCTCTTCTCTCCCACTTTGACCAACATGCCTTTGATCTAGCATCATAATTCTCAATATTTAATTCCTTTTGTCTGTCTTTTCATCACCGGCCTTTGTCCAACCATCTCTCTCACCTCCCCCACCCTCAGCTGTATCCACCTATTACTTACCAGAGATTGTCCCACCCTCCTCTCTGCCCCCTCACCTCACAATCGGTCTGAAGAATGGCCCTGACCCGAAAGGTCACCTATTTATATTTCCCAGGGATGCTGCCTGACCCACTGAGTTGCTTTAGCACTTTGTACCTTTTTAGTAAACCAGAATCCGCAGTTCCTTATTTCTAAATAACATTGTGGACCAAGCCAAAATTAGCTAAGCCCTTTGCAGTATATGCTTCTAAGTAAATGGTACAAGTAAAATACTTCTGTTTTGATTCAACAGATAAAGATTGGAGGCAGGCCAAATAATTACTGGAAATTAAAAGATTTAAAACCTATTTATACTAATCTTAGTAGTTTAAATAACAGCTTGCAATTTAAAATGCTGAAAATATTTTGAACTGACAGTAGGGAGTTCCAAGTAAATTATTAACAATAGTGAATACTTACATTTGGATTTAAAGTTGAATTTGAATCTCATTGAAATTTGAGTATTCTGAATCTGTCCAAAACACATACATTAATGCCACATAAATTAGCCAGAATATCAGAACAATTGTGTAGCTTCTTGAGAAAATGCAGGAATTCCTTTAATTGGTTTTGCTAGATTATCATCTAATTACCTCTTTTTCATATTAGGGGGCATTATTCAATCACCTTCATTAGAGCAATAAGGAACTGAATCAATTATCTTCTCAAGATTATTAGATACACGAGTCAAATGCCACCATGAGATTAATTAATTTGTTAGGCAATGAACCACCAGGGAAATCATTGGTAAACATTATTCAGTTTCAGTTTAGTTTATTGTAACGTATATCGAGGTACAGTGAAAAACATTTGTTGCATGCTAACCAGTCAGCGGGAAGATAATACATGATTGCAGTCGAGCCATTTACAGTGTATAGATTCATGATAAGGGAATAACGTTTAGTGCAAGGTAAAGTCCGATCAAAGATAGTCCGAGGGACACCAATGAAGTGGATAGTAGTTCAGGACTGCTCTCTAATTGGGTAGGATGGTTCAGTTGCCTGAAAACAGCTGGGAAGAAACTGGCTCAGAATCTGGAGGACTATGTTTTCACACTTCGATGCCTTTTGCCCGATGGGAGCGGGCAGAAGGGGGAGTGGTAAAGTTGTGACTCGTCCTTGATTATGCTGCTGGCCTTGCCGAGGCAGCGTGAGGTGTGCATTGGTGAGAGATAGCGTGAGGTATACATTCACATTGTTTGCGAATTGATAATCTTATGCTTTACTGGCATAGAAGCGAACACACAATCTACCTGTCCAGAAATCAACAGAAAGTAAATCCATCAAATAGTATGTACATTACATTAAACCAATGAATCTGGAATCAAGGTTGTTTCACTCAATTGCAACCATGAATATCCTCTAAAACAGACAACAAAATTAGCAAAACACAAACAAATCTGTGGAAAACAATAATTTCTTAAATCATCATTGAGTCACAGAGTTATACAGCACAGAATCGGCCCATTCAGTCTAAAAAGTCCATGACACGTTTTGTACATATATTACTATATTACTATAGTACTATATTAATTCCATTTGCTCACATGTTTGCAGCCTTCTATGCATTAACTATTTAGGTGTCTATCTAAATGTCTAAATGTCTCAAACGTTTTAGATATATCAAATTTCATCATCTCATCTGGCAGTGAGTTCCTTATCTTAAACACTCTACATAAAAAGCTTGTCCCTCTAATATTCTTTAGTTTAGTTCAGAGTTTCATACAGATACAGTTTGGAGGCAGGTATTTTGGCCCACAGAGTCTATACTGCCCATCCATTACATGTATTACTAGTTCTATGTTATTCCACTTTCACCCCCTACACATTAGGAACAATTTACAGAAGCCAATTAACCTACAAACCTTTGGGAATGTGGGAGCACCTGGAGAAAACCCACGCAGTCACAGGCGGAACGTACAAACTCCACACAGGCAGCACCGAGAATAGAATCAAACCAGGGTCCCTGGTGTGATGAGGCAGCAGCTCATACATCTTCATCGTCATCTAACGGTAATCCTTTGCCCATATTGTTTTGATACTTCTACCATGGGGAAATGATTCTGACATTCTCCCCGACGTTTGCCTCTCATAATGTTATGTAACTCTTTTAGGTGACTTCTCAGCCTCCGTCACTCATGGGAAAACAAGCCCAATCTACCTAATCCCTCCCCATAACTAAAGACCTTCAGTGGAGGCAACATCCTGGTGAACCCTGCATTCTCCCCAGCATGACCACATCCTCTTCAGTCTGATAATCAGAACTACACATAACACTCCGAGTGTGGTCCAACTAGTGTTTTGTAAAGTTGCAATGCAAAATCCCAACTTTTGCCAACTCACCTTTGTATAGACCATGTGCCAACAGACATTCCAGTTGCCTGTAAATTACTCTCAAGTAGCCTCCTAGAACATGCACATGTCCTGACTCATGATTATCTTAAGCCTTGACTCATCTTATCGCATGAAGCCAATATTGTTCAATTTACTTGCAAATTACACATGTCGACTTTGAGGTGTCAGTATAAAAGTAAGAGAGAATAAAAAAAAACTATTGTCTTTTTGAATTGAATTGAATTGAATTCCTTTATTGTCATTCAGACCTTATGGTCTGAACGAAATTTCGTGCCTGCAGTCATACATACAATAATACAATAATAAACAACAATAAACACAAATTAACATCCACCACAGTGAGTCCTCCAAACACCTCCTCACTGTGGTGGAGGTAAAAATCTTAGGGCTGCAGTCTCTTCCCCTCTTCTCCCTCTGCGCTGAGGCGATTTGAGATTATCAATCAGAATACTCAGCTTCTGGACGGTCCTATAAATAGTATGAGTTTGGTGTGCGGGAAACAGACATTTCGTTGTTCAACCACATTTGAGAATGAAGGGACAAAAGTTTAGGGGTAACATGAGGGGGAACTTCTTTACTTAGAGAGTGGTGGCTGTGTGGAATGAGCTTCCAGTGGAAGTGGTGGAGGCAGGTTCGATTTTATCATTTAGAAACATAGAAACATAGAAAATAGGTGCAGGAGTAGGCCATTCAGCCCTTCATCAATATGATCATGGCTGATCATCCAACTCAGTATCATGTACCTGCCTTCTCTCCATACCCCCTGATCCCTTTAGCCACAAGAGCCACATCTAACTCCCTATTAAATATAGCCAATGAACTGTCCTCAACTACCTTCTGTGGCAGAGAATTCCAGAGATTCACCTCTCTGTGTGAAAAATGTTCTCCTCATCTCTGTCCTAAAAGATTTCCCCCTTATCCTTAAAATGTGACCCCTTGTTCTGGAATAATTAAAAATAAATTGGATAGGTATATGGACGGGAAAGGAATGGAGGGTTATGGTCTGAGTGCAGGTAGATGGGACTAGGTGAGAGTAAGTGTTCGGCATGGACTAGAAGGGCCGAGATGGCCTGTTTCTGTGCTGTGATTGTTATATGGTTATATGGTTATATTTATTTCATGCATTATAAAATATGTTCAAAATTAAATTACAACTTGGGCAGGAAACCAAAAACTAAATAACTCTTACCACAAATAAAAGATGCACTGTTTGATCTAAACGACATCTTCAAAGAAGAAAGTGTTCCATCTGAGAACTGGCATCAGGTCCTCAAATCTTGACCAGGCCTACATGTACTACATGGTACATAATACCATAGAACTGTATTTATCCCGGGGGAGGGGGAAACTGGTCTGTCAACAGTCATAAAACACAACAGGATACATGAAATTAAAGTGGTAAGTCCAGCATTGGGGATGCGTAATGATTTGGGGGGGGGGGGCTGAAGGGGTCAGTCTACCCAACAACAGAAGGGGGAGGTGTTGTACAGTTTGATAGCCACAGGGAATAAATATCTCCTGTGGCGTTCTGTGCTGCATCTTGGTGGAACCTGTCTGTTCCTGAAGGTGCTCCTCAGGTCGACAGGTGTGCCATGGAGGGGGTGAGCTGCATTGTCTAGGATGCTCAGCAGTTTGAGGAGCATCCTCCCCTCCAAGACCACCTCCCATGAATCCAACTCTGCCCCCAGGGCAGAGCCAGCCTTCCTGATGAGTTTGTTGATCCTATTGGTGTCCGCAGCCTTCGCCCTGCTGCCCTAGAACACGGCAGCAAAGAAGATGGCACTGGCTACCACCGATTGATAGAACATCTGCAGCATCTTACTGCAGATGTTGGAAGAGCAGAGCCTCCGCAGAAACTACAGACGGCTCTGTCCCTTCTTATACAGTGACAATGACTATCAATGACTAGACAATAGGCAAGAAAAGAAAACATGAATTTGCAGAAGATTCAATGTGCTATAAATTTAGATACTAAGGACATAGTCATACAGCGTGGAAACAGGCCCTTCAGCCCAACTTGCCCACACAGGCCAACATGTCCCAGCTACACTAGTCTCACCTTGGCTTATATCCCTCCAAACCTGTCCTATCCATGTACTGCTTCTTAAACGTTGGGATAGTCCCTGCCTTAACTACATCCTCAGGCAGCTTGTTCCATACACCCACCACCCTATGTCCAAAAGTAACTTAGGCCTATTCTCCAGCCCCTTTACCCCCTAAGTGCTCCCACCCACCACGGAAGGAAGCTAGCGCTACACTCATCCCAATTAAGCCAGTGCTAACTATAATTACCGTATCATGCTACGTGTGCATACATCAGGGGTCACCAAACTGTGGCCCGCGGGCCACATCCGGCCCAGAGCAAGCTCAGCGCAGGGTGGAGCGTGTCATTCGAAAGAATCGATTCGTGGCAACAGTCAGAATGGGTAGACGGCGCATTATAACGTGTGATCGTTCATCTCTGCCCTCTCTCTCTCTCTCCCCTCTATGCCCTCTCTCTTTGTGCCCCCCCCCATGTTTTAAAAGTGATTTCCGCACATTCCCAATCTATTCTCCTTATGATTTCATATCTTTTTTTTTAAACTTGCCTCAACGATAAATACCAAAATTAAATCAACAACATGACATGGTTCAGCACTTTAGTAACTGAATTTGATTGCAATTGATTCACCTGAAGCACTTGAATTAAATGGTTAACCACCTTGTCTAGTGTATTCAGATGATTGGACCACTGATCTTATGATGGAAGTTCGATTGTCATCATAGCAGTTGGGGAATTTAAGAACAAGTAATTAAATACATTTTATATTGAAATTATAGTGCTAATAAGGCTTGTAAAACAACTGGATTAATTGTAAAATAGATTTGCTTCACTAATATCCTTCAATGAAGATCTGCTGACCTTGCCATTCTGATCCACATGCCACCCCAGTTCCGCCATCAGAGTTGACTTTGAACTACCTTCTCTGTTTAGGAGCAATTAAAAATGGCTAATAGATCTTTGCCTTTTCCACAACATAGATATACTGTTCATGAAACAGTGTTCAATAAGTCCAGGGATGTATTCCTTGAAATTCACAAAGGTCAAACAGTAATCTGTTTGACGTTTTCAAGAAATTAAAGGGAGTTTTTATAAACTAGAACAAGAGAAATGATTTCCTCAGTAACTCTAACATCATAGAGTCATAGAGTTCCATAGAATGGAATCAGGCCCTTCGGCCCAACTGGTCCATGCGGCCCAAGATAGCCTGCAATTCTAGTCCCATTCGTGCATGTTTGACCCATATTCTCCAAACTTTGCTATAGGTCCTCCTGTCCAAAGTTCATCCTAATGAAGACATTGCCCCTCACGTTTCTTTTGTATGTTTCTCCTCTCACCTTAAACCTATGCCCTCTAGTTCATGTTTCTCCAATCCCGGGGAAATGACTCAGTGCATTCGTAGGGTGGGGAGTGCAGCGTGTGTTCACCAGGTTGATTGCCATGATGGTAGGACATATGATGAAAGAATGGATCAACTAGGCTTGTATTTACTGGAATTTAGAAGGATGAGAGGGAATCCTATAGAAACATATAAAATTCTGACGGGATTGGACAGGCTAGATGCAGGAAAAATGTTCCCGATGTTGGGGGAGTCCAGAACCAGGGGGTCACAGGTAAAGAATAAGGGATAGGCCATTTATGACTGAGATGAGGAAAAACTATTTCTCCCAGAGAGTTGTGAATGTTTGGAAATCTCCGCCACAGTAGGCAATGGAGGCCAATTCACTGGATGTTTCCAGGAGATCGTCTGATATAGCTCTTATGGCTAATGAAATCGAGGGATATGGGGAAAAAGCAAGAACAAGGTACTGATTCGGGATGATCAGCCATGATGGCTCGAAGGACCGAATGGCCTACTCCCGCACCTATTGTCCATGGATCTATCCAATCTATTTTGTCTATGATTATATATACCTCAAGGAGCTTATGCCACAGTCTCCTGTACTCCTATGAATAAAGTGCCAGCCAGCCAAATCTCTCCCAACAACTCAGTCCTTTGATTCCTGGCAACTTCCTCGTAAACCTTTTCTGGATCCTTTCCCAATTAATGCCATCTTTTCTGGACACAATATGCCAAGTATGGACTCAATACTGTCTTGAAAAGCTACAATTTAATGTCCCAACTCCTATACTCAATGCCCTTAATGATGAAGGTTAGCATGCCAAAGCCTTTTTTTTGCCAGACTGTGACACAATTATCGTGGAAAAATGTTCTTGTACTCCTGTTCTAAAACACACCAGTGTCTCTACTGTTCATAGCGAAAATCCTACTCTTGTTTGACCTGGTCTTATCTGTGTTAAACTCCATTTGCCATTCTTTGGCCCGCTTACCAAACTGATCTAGCTGTCTTCTTGATAACTTACTTCACTATATATGGTGCCACCTATTTTAGTGTCATCTGCAAACTTACCAACCTAATTTGAGGTAGGACATCCTTGCTATTGAGGCAGTGCAGCGTTGCTTCATGTGGTAAATCCCCGGGATGGCGGGACTATCATAGGAGGAAAGATTGGAAAGACTGGGCTTGTATTCAGTGGAATTTGGAAGGATAAGAGGGAATCTTATAGTAACGTATAAAATTATAAAAGGACTGGACAAGCTAGATGCAGGAAAAATGATGGGGGAGTTCAGAACCAGGGGCCACAGTCTAAGAATAGCGAGGAGGCTATTTAAAACTGAGATGAGAAAAAATGTTTTCACCCAGAGAGATGTGCATTTGTGGAATTTTCTGCCACAGAAGGCAGAGTCCAATTCACTGGATGAATTTAAAAGAGAGTTAGATAGAGCTCTAGGGGCTAGCGGAATCAAGGGATATAGGGAGCAGGTAGGCACGGGTTACTGATTGTGGATGATCAGCCCTGATCACAACGAATGGCGTTGCAGGCTCGAAGGGCCAAATGGCCTCCTCCTGCACCTATTTTATATGTTTCTATTTTCTATGTAACCATGACTTGTTTATTCATTTATATAAATGATGAACAGCAATAGGCCCAACACTAATCCCTGAGCAACACTGACACGTTGCCTATTTCCTTCGCTCCATAGATGCTGCCGCACCCGCCTAGTTTCTCCAGCATTTTTGTCTACTTTCAATTTTCCAGCATCTGCAGTTCCACCTTGAACATAGAGAATATGATCCTAAAAGAGATTAATGTGGATGGTCAACAAGGTTGGGACGGTCTTGGTGGACCAATGGACCTATTTCGTGCTGTAGGATTCCATATGGAACTCCATGACTAACACTTTGTGTATTATTTTGATAGCAGAGGGAAAGAATGAGGGGTCAATTATTTTTTGTAGTTGTGGCATTCTTTAATATTTAAAAATTGTTAACTGCAAACAAAACCACTGGAAAGCAATAGGTATTTTAATTAAAGCATTGAATGTAGATAAAAATGGCCATGAATGCTTTCTGGGTAGATTGATTCCAACATTAATGAAGCCTCAAAGTACTGTATTGTGTAAAGCTATCCATGCAGATGATCTAATCTTGGAATTGCATGTATAAAAAGACATTTTTGAATAAAGATGATATCGTCCAAGAATCATCAGATAGCTAACATTAGTTTTTTGAGGATTTAATGAATCAAGCAATTTAGCCATCATATACAAATAGACAAGTTACAAGTATTTTATGTCAAATACTGAATACACTGAAGCTTTGATTTGAGAAGATGCATAACTAACAATGTAAAAACGATCAAATGTGACTGGAACACTGAATTGAATTGAATTGAATGCTTTAATAACAAATGTGAGAAGTCACAGTGAAATTCTTTGCTTGCATACCCGAGGTATGCAAATAGTCACCACATAGAGGGTGCTGACAATGTTACAACGTATCACACACCAGGTCCCTCCTTTGTTCTTCCTTCCCCCCCTTCTCCCACTTCCCCCCACTCACAACGGTCCCCAAACACCAACTCCTTCTTTGCTCTCCCTTCCCCCCCCCACCTCACAATGGTCCCCCCCACATCAGGTCCTCCTTTGTGATAAATATATTTAGTCAAAATGGAATTTAAATGATAACCCACAATGTATTAGTCTTCTCATAACAACAAATACTGCCGCGCATTCCAAATTGTTTAAAATGTCTCTTTCCACCCATTCCATTAGGAGGTAAACACTTTGCACTTAATATTTGATTCAGGTCACTCACCTTTAATTCATCAGTTATTGTGCTATCATATTTGTTCACGATAATAGAATCCTACACATTAAGTAGCTATCGTCCAGTATCGATGTTCATTATAATATAAATGGAGGTGGATCATTTCACATTTTCTGTCACTGACTCTGTCCTAAGGATATTTGACTCCTTGTTCAGGTGTGTCCAACACACTTGTGTCTGATCTGCCATTCAATAAGATCATGTAATGCCATCTCAGTCAAGTGGAACCTGCAGCTCAAGCTTGAACAATGACTCTATGGAGCTTCACAGCCGAGCACAGTCATCTTTCAGTGGCAGTCATGGGACAGAAAATGATGAAAATGCTGAACAATTTATTCATGGCTTATTGTGGCCATTTGGAGCACCGCTACACTAATAATGACTAAAATTAGTTATCAGACTGCAGTTTGAACATGCAGTCTTCTGCTTTGACTGACATTATTAGAAGCTGCCCTTTGTAAAGAAGACATCACAGCAGTTTGTGTGTGATCTAATTTTAAATGTGTCAATGGCTCTAATTATGCCTCCAGGCTTAATTCAGATTCATCTTAAACAACAAATAATCCTTGCAAATACAATGCTGGGCGATCAACTCTCGAATTAAGAAAAAAAGGCAATTACTCACAACTTTATAATCAAAGTAATGCATGAATAAATGAAGACTTTGGCTCCTATGCCTGCTCCTTCATTCAGTGAGATCATTGCTGTAACTTCTTGCTCAGCATGACATTCCTGCTTAGGCATTTTGGTGTCTGAAGAAGGGGCTCAACCCAAAACATCACCCATTCCATCTCTGCAGAGATGATGCCTGACCCGCTGAGTTACTCCAGCATTTTATGTCCTTCCTTGACATTTTATCCCTTGAGCCAATAAAATCTTTCATAAGGTCATAAGTGATAGGAATAGAATTGGACCATTCAGCCCACCAAGTCTACTCCGTCATTCAATCATGGCTGATCTATCTCTCCCTCTAAACCCCATTCTCCTGCCTTCTCCTCATAACCTCTGACATCTGTACAAATCAAGAAATGATCTATCCTTGTCTTAAAAGTATCTACTGACGGCCTCCACAGCCTTGTGTGGCAAAGAATTTCACAGATTCACCACAGATTCACTTCAATCTAAGTCAGTCTTTATCTTGAAAGAAGAAGGGTCTCGACCCAAAACGTCACCCGTTCCTTCTCTCCAGAGATGCTGCCTGTCCCGCTGAGTTACTCTAGCATTATGTTTGTATCTTGAATATCTGTGATGGAGGCTCCAAACTGCTCACGAGTAGAGAAATGGTGAGGACATTTCATTTCATCTCCATCCTGAAGGGCAGTACTGTTACTTTGACACTCCTTCCCCTGGTTCTGGAAACACCAGCCAGAGAAAATATCAACTCAGCATCAATGGTGCCATGTCCTCTAAGAATTATAATTTATATGATATATATCCAAGTCCTTCCACAGATGCCGTCTGCAAGCTAAATTCCTCATACTCCTCGCACTTTGTTTTTCCCTCAAGATTCTAGCATCTGCAGTCTCTTGTGCCTCTTAGAATTATGTACATTTCAAAGACTTAACCTGGACTGAATTGGGTGTAAGACGTTGTAGAAGCTGAAATTTTGAGTAAAGACATAAAAGCCTGGAGATACTTAATGGGTCAGTCAGCATATGTGGAGGGAGTGGACAGATATCCAGGGATGGGATACATCTTCTCTCTTCCTTCTATCCTTCTGTTCTGCACCACTTCCCAGAGCCCTACCATTCACTGTGTAGATTCTGCCCCTGTTAGTGCTCCCAAAATGCAGCACCTCCCATTTCTCTATAAGTAGACACAACAAGTCTAAGAGAAGTGGACACAAGGAATTCTAGATGCTGGAATCTTGAGCAAGAAACACAAAATGCTGGAGTAACTTAGAACTTAACAAAATGCTGGAATAACTCAGGCAGCATCTCTGGAGAACATGGATACATGACATTTCGGGTTGGAACTCCGCTTCCCCCCCTACCACTCCGCTTCGTCCCTCTTGAAGAAGGGTTTCAACCTGAAACGTTGCCTACCCATGTTCTCCTGTAATGCTGACTAACTTGTTGAGTTACTCCAGCAATCGTGCATAATTGATTGGATTAAAGGCCGATAAATCCCCAGGGCCAGATAGGCTGCATCCCAGAGTACTTAAGGAAGTAGCCGCAGAAATAGTGGATGCATTAGTGATAATTTTTCAAAACTCTTTAGATTCTGGAGTAGTTCCTGAGGATTGGAGGATAGCTAATGTAACCCCTCCTTTTAAAAAGGGGAATTACAGACCAGTTAGTCTAACATCGGTAGTGGGGAAGCTGCTAGAGTCAGTTATTAAAGATGGGATAGCAGCACATTTGGAAAGTGGTGAAATCACTGGACAAAGTCATCATGGATTTATGAAAGGTAAATCATGTCTGACGAATCTTTCGAGGATGTAACTAGTAGCGTGGATAAGGGAGAACCAGTGGGTGTGTATATCTGGACTTCCAGAAGGCTTTCGACAAGGTCCCATATAAGAGATTAGTATACAAACTTAAAGCACACGGTTTGGGGGTTCAGTATTGATGTGGATAGAGAACTGGCTGGCAGACAGGAAGCAAAGAGTAGGAGTAAACAGATCCTTTTTACAATGGCAGGCAGGGACTAGTGGGGTACTGCAAGGCTCAGTGCTGGGACCCCAGCTATTTACAATATATATTAATGATTTGGACGAGGGAATGCAACATCTCCAAGTTTGCGGATGACACGAAGCTGGGGGGGCAGTGTTAGCTGTGAGGAGGATGCTAGGAGGCTGCAAGGTGACTTGGATAGGCTGGGTGAGTGGGCAAATGCATGGCAGGTGCAGTATAATGTGGATAAATGTGAGGTTATCCACTTTGGTGGCAAAAACAAGAAAGTAGACGATTATCTGAATGGTGGCCGATTAGGAAAAGGGGAGATGCAACGAGACCTGGGTGTCATGGTACACCAGTCATTGAAAGTAGGTATGCAGGTGCAGCATGCAGTGAAGAAAGCGAATGGTATGTTAGCATTCATAGCAAAAGGATTTGAGTATAGGAGCAAGGAGGTTCTACTGCAGTTGTACAGGGTCTTGGTGAGACCACACCTGGAGTATTGCGTACAGTTTTGGTCTCCTAATCTGAGGAAAGACATTCTTGCCATAGAGGGAGTACAGAGAAGGTTCACCAGACTGATTCCTGGGATGTCAGGACTTTCATATGAGGAAAGATTGGATAGACTCGGCTTGTACTCGCTAGGATTTAGAAGATTGAGGGGGGATCTTATAGAAACCTACAAAATTCTTAAGGGGTTGGACAGGCTAGATGCAGGAAGATTGTTCCCGATGTTGGGGAAGTCCAGAACAAGGGGTCACAGTTTAAGGATAAGGGGGAAATCTTTTAGGACCGAGATGAGAAAAACATTTTTCATACAGAGAGTGGTGAATCTCTAGAATTCTCTGCCACAGAAGGTAGTTGAGGTCAGTTCATTGGCTATATTTAAGAGGGAGTTAGACGTGGCCCTTGTGGCTAAAGGGATCAGGGGTATGGAGAGAAGGCAGGTACGGGATACTGAGTTGGATGATCATCCATGATTTTATTGAATGGCGGTGCAGGCTCGAAGGGCCGAATGGCCTACTCCTGCACCTATTTTCTATGTTTCTATAAGGGAAGAACAGAAGGCAGCACCAACACATGATCTTCTTCATTCATGCTAAAGCATTTTTACTCCCTCAATATGGATGGATTATGGAAGAACATTCTCAGGTTTGATACCACAGCATTTATGCTTGCTCATGAAAGCATGTGAGCCATGATCACAATCAACATGTCCACAATAGAGTCAATCTCAGTCAATAAAGGCTGTGTCATTGTCCTGACATTATCCCCGTTCATTCTTGCTGCATAAGACCATAAGACATTGGGCCATTCATGCCACTGTGTCTACCCTGCCGTTCAATCATGGCTGCTCTATTTTTCCTTCTCAACCCCATTCTCCTGCCTTCTCCCTGTTGCCTTTGATACCCTGAAGTCCCTGCAGCGCTGGTGGAAGGAGTGCATCACCACACCACAAACTATCCACCTGTCCGCCCCATGAGGCAGGTGCCTTATCTGTGTAAAAGCTTGTGGTTCACAAATTATTCTCATCTCTCACCCCAAAACCACAAAACGAAAGCAAATCACCCTCACTACTGAGAACTACCAGAGATGAAGATTAACCAAAGGACACTTTGAATACATTGCATTTTATGTAAGAAACGACTATTAGTATCTGCTATTTTTGTCCAGACGTATTCACGCATTTTATACATCTGGTGTTCTTTGGCAACTGCACTTTGAACATTTGTTTCATTTTGTGCTTGGGGCATGTTGGAGCATCGAGCACATTACAAACGTTTTTTTTATATATGAGGACTGCTATTTTTAGTTGCTAAAAGGCATAAGTTATGCAGCTTATTATAATGTTCCATGACATTAAACATTTTGTGTTCTTTATTATTTTGTAACAGATCCAGTTTTAGACTGTATTTTAGCATGGTAATTACAGGCAAATGTCAAGAGGTTCAATCTCAGATCAGGTTAGCTCAATCTCCAATGAATAGATTCTTCTCTTCTATGTCAACTGTGGAACTTTCAAGTATATTTACACTTGACAAGAACTTGGTTATTTAAAGCATGGAGCCTGAAAATGGGAGATTTTTTCATTGTAATTGACACCTGCAAGTGGATAAGTTTATGGGTGATTTTGCACAGTTGCGTTACTTATGCATTAATAAAAGATTTACGCAATGGTTTTGGATCATTTCATTTACAGTTCCATTAGTGTAGTGAATGATGCAAAAATTATATTTAAAAGCTGTTAAGTGTAATTTTCTGAAAAACATGGACATGAGATGTGTAGGAAGGAGCTACAGATGCAGGTATAAGCTGAAGATAGACACAAAAAAGCTGGAGTAAGTCAACGCGTCAGACAGCATCTCTGGAGACAAGGGATAGGTGATGTTTCGGGTCGAGACCCTTCTTCAGACCTCTGTCCGAAATGTCACCTCATAAAAGGATCTTATAGAAACATATAAATTTCTTAAGGGATTGGACAGGCTAGATGCAGGAAAAATGTTCCCGGTGTTGGGGGAGTCCACAACCATGGGTCATAGTTTAAGAATAAGGGGCAGGCCATTTAGGACTGAGATGAGGAAAAACCTTTTCACCCAAAGAGTTGTGAATCTGTGGAATTCTCTGCCACAGAATGCAGTGGAGGCCAATTCACTGGATGTTCTCAAGAGAGTGCTAGATTTAGTTCTTAGGGCTAACAGAATCAAGGGATATGGGGAAAAAGCAGGAAAAGCAGTGCCTAGATATGCTGCCTGTTCCTCTGAGTTACTCCAGCTTTTTGTGTCTATCTTTGGTTTAAACCAGTGTCTGCAGTTCCTTCTTATTGATTTTGGATGGTTAGCCATGATCATATTGAATGGCCGTGCTGGCACGAAGGGATGAATGGCCTACTCCTGCACAAAATTAACATTTTTGCTATGTTTTGTATGCTTCTATTGCTTTTCGCCAGAGATGCTGTCTGACCCACTATGTTACTCCTGCTTTTTCTGTCTATCTATGGAGATGAGATACCAGTGCCTGGCTCATGCTTGTCTCATGAAATTATTCTTGAGATTATTAAAGGATGACAATTACAACAGAGGCTGTCATATGATGTCATGCTAGGCTGCAGTGCATGGCGAAATGGCATGGAACAAAATGGCACCATTTCAACACAGTTGCATTGGCATAGAACTTTAACGGAACACAGAACTAGATATATTTCTGGGTGTCCTGAACAAGTAACTTGCCAGCAATGTCAGTCATGCCATGTGAAGGGTGGAGAAGAGATGTAATTCTAGACTTGGCGTTGTAGAAAGATTTAGTGGCCTTACGAGGGCAAGTTAAATAACACAGGGAAGATAGACACAAAAAGCTGAAGTAACTCAGCAGGACAGGCAGCATCTCTGGAGAAAAGGGATGGGTGACGTTTTGGGTTGAGACCCTTCTTCAGATTGAAAATAATAATACTGGGGTTACTTTCCGTTCTTGTCCTTTAACTTCCTCAGTGGCAGTACATGCTTGTCATACCACAAGGTGCACTTGCATTACTAACTCTTCATCATCCACTGCCCTTGATAACTGGATAGGGGGACCGTGTTGCAGCATTCTTCAATATTGCTATCCATGTCCCCTAACAGCATGGACCTGCACCACCTAAAATCCTTCTTCCAGTATATAGACTGACTGATTGCATACACCTCTTTGTCACATGAGGCACATTCACATCTGCTATTCTTATCAATAGTTAGTCTCCTTGCAAAATTGATATGCAGTTCCCATAAGAATCAGGCCGTTGTCAAAATGTCACAGGCCATGGGAAGAGATCATGGAAGCCTAATGAAAACATTTTGCTCTCGTCTTGGGCAATGATGACATTGGAGCCAACTGACCTACCAATACATCTCTTGTGGTTTTCGTGTGAAGATTGGCATTAACCAGATTCTCGATGTCCCCTTAATCTACTCCATTCTGAGTCCATTCTTATTTATCTATCTCTGTTCCTGATCATGGATCCGAGCAATAGAAGAGACACAAACTTCTTCAAAGTAGGTATACCCACAAGAGATTTTGCAGTGGAGAAGATGAACTGCAGATGCTGGTTTACACCAAAAATAGATGTATATCTACATGATCTCCTGGTTGTTAAACACTTGAACCCCCTCTCCCATTCCCACACTGACCTTTCTGTCCTGGGCCTCCTCCACTGTCAGAATGAGGCCAATCGCAAATTGGAGAAACAACACCTCATATTTCGTTTGGGCAGCTTATGACCCAGGGGATGATATTGATTTCTTTAACTTCAAGTAACCCTTGCTTATCCTCTCTCTGTCCCTCCCCAACCTAGTTCTCCGACTAGTTTCACTGTCCTGATTAATTTTACTGTGTGTATACCTTGTTATCGCTTTCCCCTCGGCCAACAGTGAACCATTCTCATTGTTGGCTTTGATCTGTCATTTTCACACCTCACACCATAGCTCTAGTTTCTCTCTCCCCTGACTCTCAGCCTGAAGAAGGGCCTTGACCCTTTTTAGTTGAGTTTATTGTCATGTTACCGAGGTAAGTGAATAGCTGTTGTTGCATGATAACCAGTCAGCGGAAAGACAATGCATTATTACAATCGAGTCATCCACAGTGTTGGAGTAGAGATTTAAAAACAATTGTAATGCGTGTGTGCAGATTTATGACCAGCACCCAAAGAGTCATCTGGCTTGGGCGCCATCTTGGAAGTGACAGGTTTCTACTTGGGAATTTCTTTATTGATCTATTCCTTCCGATTCCTTCATATCAAAATCTTACATCCTTGACTTGGTATACATATAATTTCATCTGAGGTGAACAGCTCATGGGAGACCACAGCTACCACTAGGTCAACTCATCCAAAAAACCAGTGCTACAAATGGAGTTGAACTCTCTTATAATATGGCCTGGGGCACTCTGCAGAAACTCATGGAGGCAACACTAGAATGACCAGGAAATAGCTTCAAGCAGCAGCTCGCTGCCATAAATAAGCTGCCAGAGCCCAGGATTGCTCAATGTCCCAACATGTTGTCGGAAGGAACTGCAGATGCTTGTTTAAACCAAAGACACAAAAAGGGTCTGAAGAAGGGCCTTGACCCGAAACATCACCTATTCCTTTTCTCCAGAGATGCTGTCTGACCCACTGAAGTACTCCTGATGTTTGTGTCCATCTTATGTTATGATGGAGATTAAGCCATCCTTGCCTCACAAACAGCTGCGGCTGGGTACAGCACATAATGGGAAAGAGAAATAGATTGTTAAGAATATAGTGGAAGCTATGTTTGAAAGAAATGGGTCTCCCAGTATTCATTGTGAAAAAATAAAATGCATGCTTATGTCTCACTTTATTTACAAAGATTCGAATCACACAGGAAAGACCATCTGCCTGCACTGCTTTCAGTTATAGTGTTTTGCTGCCATTTCTAGCAAAGTCACAGCAAGGTAGATCAATAACTGTGGGAATTTATTCCTATGTTCTTCCCCTTACATTAAAATTAAATCCCAATTAGATCTCAGTTCTTCTCTGATCCGAGTGCATTCAGCTGTTGTGAGCAGGCACCTTGTATGCCCTTTAAGTGCAGAACTTCATGTCTCGGGTCCTCCTAATCTAAATATTCCCTTATCTGTCCTATCCATACTTCCTCCAGGTCTTCAGAACCCTTTTCCCAGGGTGGAAATGCCAAAGACTAGAAAGCATAACTTTAAGGTAAGAGGGGCAAAATGTAAAGGAACTTTGCTGTCAAGTTTTTGTTACACGGAGTACAGTTCTATGTTCTATCCCAATGGTCTCAGATTGAGGGGGAAACCTTCCCCTGCCTATGGCCACTTTGGGTTCTGGAACTTCTGTGAAGATAGTTGTTGCTGAGAAAACAAACTAAATTCTATGATTTCAACTGTTAACCATCATCCTTTCACGTTTTGAAGATAGTTGCTTTTACCGCACAAGAATGTCCATAATTCATTAGGGGCGGCATGTGGGGCAGCGATAGAGTTGCTGCCTCACAGCACCCAAGATTCAGGTTCGATCCTGACTATGTACGGAGTTTATACGTTCTACCTGTGACCTCGTTGGTTTTCCCCAGATGCTCCGGTTTCCACCCACATTCCAAATGCGTGCAGGTTTGTAGGTTAATTGGCTTCTGTAAATTGACTCTGGTGTGTAGGATAGGACTAAAATATGGGTGATTGCTGGTTGGCACACACTCCATGGGCATGTTTCCAAACTTTATCTCTGAACTAAACCAAAAGCCAATGAGAAGCTTTTGAAGTGTAACATAAACTGTGAATCGGGGCAGCTATTTTTGCAGAGAAACCTCCTACAAAAAAAGACAATGTAATAATGATAAGATCTGTATTCCAGGGAAAAATATAGGCCAGTACTCCACTAATCCTCTTTGAAATAGGACCATTTTTTACCCAAGAACTGATGGGGCCTCATTTTAACATTCTAAAAAGGCAGAAGTCGTTAGGTTGTGGTCAGGTTGTTCGGTGTTTGGGTTGAATAAACCAGCAATATTTCAATTTGACTCAAGGTGAGTGGTGTGAATTAAGACACAACCACTTGAATAAGGAAATATTTGGATCAAGATTACAATAGTTGGTGATAGACACAAAATACTGGAGTAACTCAGCGGGACAGGTAGCACCTCTGGGGAGAAGGAATGGGTGTTGTTTCAGGAGATATGGAAGGGTAAGGTGTGAAAATGACAGATCAAAACGGACGATGATAAGGAAATGTAGAAATGGCTCATTGTGAGCTGAGGGAAAGGTGACGAGGAGGCATATAATCAGTAATATTAATCAGGAGGACAGTGAACCTAGTCAGAAATCTGGAGTGACGGAGGGAGAGGGGAAGCAAGGGTTACTTGAAGTTAGAGAAATCAATAGTCATACTGCTGTTTTGTAAGATGTCTAAGCAAAATGTGAGGTGTTGTTCCTCCAATTAGCAACGGGGAAATCATGTCAGCGTAGCCTGACTGAGCTGAGGCGTTCAGCAAAATGATCGCCGAGCCTGCGATCGCCGATATATAGGAGTCCACACCTGGAACAGCGGATACACTAGATGACGTTGGCGGAGGTGCAAGTGAACCTCTGCCTCATCTGAAAGGACTGTCGGGGTCCTTGGACGGAGTGGAGGGGGGAGGTATAGGGACAAATGTTCCATCTCTTGCGGTAGCAGGGGAAGGTACCATGGGAGGGGTTGGTTTGGGTGGAAAGGGGCGAGTTAACCAGGGAGTTGAGGAGGGGCCGGTCTCTGCGGAAAGGGGTGGAGATGGGAAGATGCGGCTAGTGGTGAGATCCCGTTGGAGATGGCGAAAATATCAGAGTATTATTTGCTATATACAACGGATAATGGTGTGAAAGGAGAGGACGAAGGGAACTCTGTCCCTGTTGCGACTAGGGGGAGGGGGAGCAAGAGCGGGGCTGCGGGGTACCGAGGAGTCCCATGTGAGGGCCTCATCTATGCTGGAAGTGGGGAACCCCCATTCTCTAAAGATTGAGGACATCTCGGATATATCTACTTTCCCCTGCAACAGTAGGAGATGCAACACCTGTCCCTGTAACTTCCATCTTATATGGGCGGTCACAGTGGCGTAACGGTACAGTTAGTGCCTTACAACGAATGCAGCGCCAGAGATCCAGGTTCGATCCTGACTATGGGTGCTATCTGTACGGAGTTTTGTACGTTCTCCCCATGACCTGAGTGGATTTTCACCGAGATCTTCGGTTTCCTCCCACACTCCAAAGATGTACAGGTTTGTAGGTTAATTGGTTTGCTGTAAATGTAAAAATTGTCCCTAGTGGGTGTTAATGAGCGGGGATCGCTGGTCGGCGCGGACCCGGTGGGCCGAAAGGCCTGTTTCCGCTCTGTATCTCTAAACTAAACTAAATCTTCTTTAATAGTGAACTGGAGCTTTTTGTACAGTCGGCAATCTGTCAAACATGCGCTCCATAAGTTGCATTGCGTAGAGTAGAAATGTTTAAATTCAAAACATAGATTTCCATGAAGCAGTTCATCTTTAAGTACATAATTTTGGTACCTAATATTAGTTGTTAGTTTGTACCCTTATCATTTATTGTTTAAGCATTGAATTAGTTAAATAAACATTAGAAGAGTTCAGCTGAGGCAGTTAAAATGACATGTAAAACAAATTATGTTTTTTTTCTGAAAACAGAAACTAGACATAATATTCCAAAGTTTCAATTTATTCAACCATTCAAAACATTACAATCTCGTCTTTCCAAAGCCATATTGTTGCCATCATAATTACCATCTATTTTCATCCCTGTAGTGTAATATCTCAACTTATTGGATGTCAAAAGCCATAACCACGTTTTTATTAACTGTGCACATGACATCTATAATGCTTACTTCATTCCTGGGATGTCAGGGCTGTCTTATGAAGAAAGACTGGATAGACTTGGTTTATACTCTCTAGAATTTAGGAGATTGAGAGGGGATCTTATAGAAACTTACAAAATTCTTAAAGGGTTGGACAGGCTAGATGCAGGAAGATTGTTCCCGATGTTGGGGAAGTCCAGGACAAGGGGTCACAGCTTAAGGATAAGGGGGGAATCCTTTAAAACCGAGATGAGAAGAACTTTTTTCACACAGAGAGTGGTGAATCTCTGGAACTCTCTGCCACAGAGGGTAGTTGAGGCCAGTTCATTGGCTATATTTAAGAGGGAGTTAGATGTGGCCCTTGTGGCTAAGGGGATCAGGGGGTATGGAGAGAAGGCAGGTACGGGATACTGAGTTGGATGATCAGCCATGATCATATTGAATGGCGGTGCAGGCTCGAAGGGCCGAATGGCCTACTCCTGCACCTAATTTCTATGTTTCTATGTTTCTATGTTTCATCATCCGTCCACCTTCCAACTTCTATAAGATTTAGCTTACTCAAAGCTCCTCCACCACATCCTAAACAGTACAACTCCTCTGTATCTATGAGCTCTGTATCTATGCTCACCTACATCAGCAACCAGCCCATCAGCACCTTAGATACACACAAAATGCTGGAGTAACTCAGTGGGGAAGGCAGCATTTCTGGATAGCTCTTTACATCCTTCTGCTCAAATCTCTCCGAAACCTTGTTCTTTCCCTGAAGTCTTTAATATTCTCAAACACTGCCATCATTGAGGTACCTTGGATTCCTTCAACTCTGGCAACTCCATTAATGACCATTTTAAATGTCTGTACACTCTAACATGTTGCTGCTCACAAAGGGAATAGGTAGAGTTGTCAATAGTATGATTTGTACAGAAGGCACGACAATAAACTCAACTAAGTGTGTGCGTGATATTCTGTGTGGGTAGTTCTTTGATAGATGTGGCACTTTAGCTGTTGCATGAATCCATGTTTGTGCAATCTTCTCTTTCCTTGACCAGGAAGAAATGTGAAGGGGAAGAGAGATAATGTTGTGAATAAGGATGAGAGCAGAAAAGGCTACAGAATGGATGGGGTCGGGGTGGGGGGCAATGTATCATGTTTACACACCTCTCCATTTATAGGTTCATAAGATATAGGGACCTTCTGAACATAATTAGGTCATTCGGCCCATCGTCCACTTTTAGTTTAGTTTAGTTTAGAGATACAGCGCGGAAACAGGCCCTTCAGCCCATGGGATTCGGGTTGACCAGCGATCCCTGCACATTCACACTATCCTACACACACTAGGGACAATTTATTATTATACCAGGCCAGTTAACCTACAAACCTGTACATCTCTGGAGAGTGCGAGGAAACCGGATATCCCGGGGAAAACCCACGCAGGTCAGGGGGAGAACGTACAAACGCCATAAAGACACTACCCATGGTCAGGAGTGAACCCGGGTCTCTGCCTCTGCAAGGCAGTAGCTGCACCATTGTGCCACCATTCAATCATGGCTGATCCATCTCTCCCTCTCAACCCCATTTTCCTGCCTTCACCCCATAACCCCTGACACCCGTACTAATCAAATCTGAGGTTACAACTTGGGAGGTTAATGGAATCAAGCCAAACATGAAAGTACTACTAAGTTTAACTTTGGGGAACAATAAATTAGATTGCATTTTGAACAATTTGTGCATTAAGACCATGCAGCCTAGTCTAGTTGATGAGAGTAACTTGAAATCAGAACAGTTAAATGAGCACTTTGGTTCTGTCTTCACTAATGAAGACGCAAAAAAATCTTCAGAAATACTAGGGGATTAAGGATCTAGTCTAATGGGAGGGAGAAACTGAACAGAATCCACATTAGTCAGGAAATGGTGTTTGGTAGATTGTTGGGACTGAGAGCAGATAAATCCCCAGGGACTGATGGTCTGCATCCCAGAGTACTCAAGGAGGTGGCCCTATAAATTGTGCATGCATTGGTAATCATTTTCCAATGTTCTCTCGACTTTGGATCAGTTCCCATGGACTGGAGGGTAGCCAATGTAACTCCACTTTTTAAGAAAGGAGGGAGAGAGAAAACAGGGAATTATAGACCAGTTAGGCTTACATCGGTAGTGGGGAAGATGCTTGAGTCAACTAAGTGTGTGCATGATATTTTGTTTGGGTTGTTTGATAGTGTATCACAGGCCATAGCAGTGCATTTGGAAAGCAGTGACAGGATCGGTCAAAGTCAGCATAGATTTATGAATGCATTTCGTTGCAATGCAAGTCAGCATGACAATTAAAATTGAATCTGAATCTGAATGAAGGGGAAATTATGCTTGACTAATCTTTTGCATTTAGTTGAGGATGTAACATGTAGAATGGATAAGGGAGAATCAGTGGATGTGGTGTATCTGGACTTTCAACAAGCGTTTGACAAGGTCCCACACTAGAGATTAGTGCACAAAATTTGAGTACATGGTATTGGGGGTAGGGTATGAACATGGATAGAGAACTAGTTGACAGAGAGAATCAGTATCAGATTTTATTCGCCAAGTATGTTTTGCAACATACGAGGAATTTCACTGGCCAGGTCAGTCATACAATTAAAAGCAACAGACTCAAAAACACATTTTAACATGAACATCCACCACAGTGACTCACACACATTCCTCACTGTGATGGAAGGCAAAATAAAGTTCAAGTCTTTCCTTTCGTTCTTCCTCGGTTGGAAGCAAAGACTAGGAATTAACGAGCCTTTTTCAGAATGGTAGGCAATGATTTGTGGGGCTCGGTGCAGGGACCCCAGTTACTTGCAAGATATATTAACGATTTAGTTGAGGGAATTAAATGTGACATCTCCAAGTTTGTGGATGACACTAAACTGGGTGGAAGTGTGAGTTGCGGGGAGGATGTTATGAGGCTCAAGGTGACTTGGATAGGTTGGGTAAGTGGGCAGATGTGTGGCAGATGCAGTATAATGTGGATAAATGTGAGGTTATCCACTTTAGTGGCACGAACAGGAAGGCAGATTATTATCTGAATGGTGTCAGATTAGGAAAAGGGGAGGTGCAACGAGACCTGGGTGTGCTTGTACATCAATCACTGAAAGTCAGCATGCAGGTACAGCAGGCAGCAAAGAAAGCTAATGGCTTGTTGGCATTCATTGCGAGAGGATCTGAGTTTAGGAGCAAGGACTTCCTACTACAGTTGTTCAGGGCCCTGGTGGGACCCCACCTGGAGTACTGTGTGAAGTTTAGGTCTCCTAATTTGAGTAAGAACATTATTGCTATTAAGGGAGTGCAGCGAGGGTTCACCAGGTTAATTCCCTATATGGCGGGCCTGACACATGATGAAAGAATGGGTCGACTGGGCTTGTAGTCGCTGGAATTTAGAAGGATGAGAGGGCATCTTATAGAAACATATAAAATTTTCAAAGGATTGGACAGGCTGGATGCACAATGTTGGCCTAGTCCAGAACCAGGGGTCACAGTTTAAGAATAAGGGGTAGGATATTTAGGACTGAGATGAGGAAAAACATTTTCACCCAGAGAGTTGGGAATCTGTGGAATTCTCTGCCATAGGATGTTTCATTGGATGTTTTCAAAAGATAGTTAGATTTAGCTCTTCGGGCTAGAGGAATCAAGGGATATGGGGAAAAAGCAGGAACGGGCTACTGATTTTAGATGATCAGCCATGATCATATTGAATGGCGGTGCTGGCTCAGAGGGCCAAATAGCCTACTCCTGCACTTATTTTTCTATACTTCTTCTATGTTTCTATAATAATAATAATAATAAATTTTATTTATGGGCGCCTTTCAAGAGTCTCAAGGACACCTTACAAAAATTTAGCAGGTAGAGGAAAAACATGTAAGGGGAATGAAATAAATAGTAGAGACATGGCTAGTACACAAAGTAAAGACATAATTCAATACAAAACACAATACGAGGCAATTAATGCACAGATGAAAAGGGACGGCACGTGGGGCTAAGGATAGGCAGAGGTGAAGAGATGGGTCTTGAGGCGGGACTGGAAGATGGTGAGGGACACGGAATTGCGGATCAGTTGGGGGAGGGAGTTCCAGAGCCTGGGAGCTGCCCTGGAGAAGGCTCTGTCCCCAAAACTGTGGAGGTTGGACTTGTGGATGGAGAGGAGACCGGCTGATGTGGATCTGAGGGACCGCGAGGGTTGGTAGGGGGAGAGGAGGCCAGCGGGATATGGGGGGGCCAGATGGTGGAGGGCCCCGTAGGTGAGGACCAGGACCCTGCAGGTGATCCGGTGGGAGATGGGAAGCCAGTGAAGCTGCCCGAGGACTGGAGTGATGTGATGCCAGGACCCGGCATGGGTGATGAGCCAGGCGGCTGCATTCTGGACCAGTTGGAGGCGTTGATGTAGTTGGAGCTGATGCCAAGGAGAAGCGAGCCGCAACAGTCCAGTCGGGAGGAGATGAAGGCATGGATGAGTCTTTCAGCAGCGGGCGGTGTGAGAGAGGATCTGAGTTTGGCGATGTTGCGGAGATGAAAGAAGGAGGCTCTAATGACATGGCGGATGTGAGGCTCAAGGGAGAGGGTGGAATCAAAGATCACGCCAAGGTTGCGGGTCTGGGGAGATGGGGAGACAGTTGCGCCGTCGATGGTGAGAGCGGGGCCACCTTTCTATGAAATGATGAGACTGGTGCAGAGGTATAATTGGGTGTCCTCTCTATGTACATGGAGGTTAACCACACAATACTTATTATGAAGAGCGGTAAGCCACCAGTACATTGAATAAGTCTTCTACAAGGTCTGCACTTCTATGGTTGGTAGAAATACTCTCCCAAAAAATTAGTCTGGTATGGTTTCGACCCGAAACGTTCCCCATTCCTTCTCTCCAGAGATGATGCCTGGCCCGTTGAGTTATTTCAGGATTTCGGGTCTATCTCCCACAAAAATAATTTAGTTGTTAATATAGGAATATTTTTGCTGGGTTTTTAAGAGAGAGCTTACATTGTAAAATGTGATGAACACATCCACCCTGAAAAATAGTACCCTCCCTCCATTCATCTCACTTTAAGACACCTGTGGCTGAGATTCGCATCTTTGCTGAGTCAGGAATGCAAATCCCATTTTAGAGGCTTGTGCAAGGATGCCTGAGCTGTGACTTCAATGCAGAATGAAGGAATGATACACTGTCAGGGAACAGTTTTTTAAATGAGATTTTACACAACATTCTAACTCATCTTTCTGGCCAATGTATATGAGGCCATCATATATTTCTTAAGAAAAATTTGGGATATTGATTCCTTAACTACAATAAAACAGATTATTTGGTAGCTTTGCTGTGACCAAAATTGATTGCTGCAATTCCTATTGAACAACTTCGGTTCAAAAATAACTTTATTGGCTCCAGAGCTCTTCAGGGTCGTCTGAGATAATGAAACTTCTTGTAAAAGTGCAAATCTGACACATTTCACACAGAGAGTTGTGTATTTGTGGAATTCTCTGCCTCAGAAGGTGGTGGAGGCTGGTTGTCTGGATGCTTTCAAGATTAGATAGAGCTCTTAAAGATAGCGGAGTCAAGGGATATGGATAGAAGGCAGGAACGGGGTACTGATTGAGGATGATCAGCCATGATCACATTGAATGGCGATGCTGGTTCGAAGGGCCGAATGGCCTACTCCTGAACATATTGTCATTTGCCTATTGTCTATCAGTCTGAAGAAGGGTCTCGACCCGAAATGTCACCCATTCCCTCTCTCCAGAGATGCTGCCTGTCCCGCTGAGTTACGCCAGCTTTTTGTGTCTTCCACCCAACATTATTTCCAGTGAAAGGTCTTCAATCTAAAACGTTTTCTTTTCACAATTGCTACCTGACCTGCTGAGTGTTCACTGCACTGTCTGCAGTTACTTGCCTTTATTTTTCTCTTTTGTATACTTGTCGTATACCTCGCACTCTGTCTTTACGACGGACACACTTGAATACAATGTAATTGCTAACTACACTCCCTCACCATTCAGGCTTCCTGGGATTCTCAAATCAGAGATTTTGCCCTGAATTTTCAGATGAATGTTTTAGTGACTGCCTTTGACCTTTTAACTAAAGAAGACAGAAAAGAGAATTGATAAAAGTGCGAAGAGTCTGGGTTAGAATTGCCCCAAAATTTGGCTTGCAGAAACCTTTGCAGTTTGTGGATCAAAGTTGGTCCCAGTTTTATTAATGCCTGAGATGGATTATTATACAAAGGTGGTGAACATATGCAGTGATGACAAAAAACATACAACATCATTGGCATCAAGTAGAACATTTTAACACATGAAAGCAAGACTTATATAACCATATAACCATATAACAATTACAGCATGGAAACAGGCCATCTCGACCCTTCTAGTCCGTGCCGAACACATATTCTCCCCTAGTCCCATATACCTGCGCTCAGACCATAACCTTCCATTCCCTTCCCGTCCATATAACTATCCAATTTATTTTTAAATGATAAAACCGAACCTGCCTCCACCACCTTCACTGGAAGCTCATTCCACACAGCCACCACTCTCTGAGTAAAGAAGTTCCCCCTCATGTTACCCTTAAACTTCAGTCCCTTAATTCTCAAGTCATGTCCCCTTGTTTGAATCTTCCCTACTCTCAGTGGGAAAAGCTTTTCCACGTCAACTCTGTCTATCCCTCTCATCATTTTAAAAACCTCTATCAAGTCCCCCCTTAACCTTCTGCGCTCCAAAGAATAAAACCCTAACTTGTTCAACCTTTCTCTGTAACTTAGTTGCTGAAACCCAGGCAAAATTCTAGTAAATCTCCTCTGTACTCTCTCTATTTTGTTGACATCCTTCCTATAATTAGGCGACCAAAATTGTACACCATACTCCAGAATTGGCCTCACCAATGCCTTGTACAATTTTAACATTACATCCCAACTTCTATAATCACTTAATAAAGGATTGAGGCCTGCTTCTTCGTTAGTTAACGGGTTACACTTTATCTGGTCCTATTGTAATCTGCTCTTATCCTCATCCCTACTGTCATCACCCTGTCACCTGTTGTCTGACTACCCCCCACCAATAATCCATTTGAAATACCCGCCCACCCTCCAATCATCATCGATCCGAGAATCTCCATTTCCACGAGGATTGTTTAACATCTGCCTTCATCCGGCAGCCAGCTTAATCATCAACCATTTTTGCCCGATCAACCACCGCCATCTACCTGGTCACATCTGATATCAACATCTCCATCTAGTTGAAACCCCAATGCATCACATTCCCACATAATCCTTTCTCTGATCTACCTGCCCCGAAGGTCTTCTCTCCAGCTCTACACTATTCCACGCTCTCTACTCCAACCCCCAAATCACATCCTCAACAATGTCGACAAACAGAAGGTCAAGGAGGAGGTCTTGTGTACCGTCGCATCAGTAAAATTAGCCACAAGATGCTGTGGGCCAAATACAAATTGCTTGGGTTAGAATCCCATTCCTATTCCTGGAAGAGTCGGGGTTAAAGGTATTTGACAAAATAAACCAAATGAGACATGTTCACACTGCAAGTAGTAATGATTTGGAATCATCGGAGTACAAACAAGTTTAATGGAGGCTGTCATAAAGTAATTGGATGCAGATTTGAAGGGAGAAAATAGGCAGGGGTGTAAGGAAAGAGCTGAAACTATTAATAGTTAAATTGTTCGATGAGCTTAGTTTAGTTTAGAGATATAGCACGGAAACAAGCTCTTCGGCCCACCATGTCCACGCCGACCAACAATCCTCGCACACTAACACTATCCTACACACACTAGGGACAATTATACTAAGCCAAGTAACCTATAAATCTGCATGTGTTTGGAATGTGGGCAGAAACCGGAGATCCTGGAGAAAATCCCACGCAGGTCGCGGGGAGAACGTACAAACTCCGTACAGACAAGCACCTGTAGTCAGGATCGAACCTGGGTCTCCAGTGCTGTAAGGCAGTAACGCTATTGCCGTGTCACTGTACTGAATGTCCCACGTCTATGCTGCTAAGATCCTATGATTTGGGTTTTACTCTACCACTCAAATGGAAGTACTTTATCTACTGAAACTCATTGCAATTTTAAATGGAGCATCTTCTCAATCCACATTTGGAGGAAAGCATTCCTTCTGGTGATGGTGGCCCTTCAGTTTTGGTTGAATCTTTGCGATTGATCTTGCAACCTTTTGAAATAAACACCAGAACTAAACACACATGTAACGTTCTCTGCGTTTAATCTGGAACAATAAAGTTAATAGTTACTAAAGGAAAAAAAATCTTCTTAATTTTATTTTCTTCTAATTTTTAAAGATGATCTTCAAAACACCAAAACTGTGCATTTCAGAAGAATACTGCACTTCAGAATGGGTTTTACAATTTTTGAAATATACACACAAGGAGCAAGAAATTGTAACTAGACACAATACTTTTAGGAAACACTGAAAGGACATCTGCATTGTACACTTCAGAAGACTTTATAAAAATTACTTTGGGATGTGCGATTTTTACACTTTGATGCAGAAGGTTTGCCCAGTTCTGAAAAAGAAACACGCAAATCGTTAAACAATTAATCTCATAAATTCAGAAGAGCATCTTTTATTAATCCTGCAGAAAAATATCTTCAGCATTTACATGGTATAAAAATCACACATCAACTCGAGTGTAGTATTCTGGTAGGTATAATAAAAAGTATGCCCTGAGGCTGGTTATAATGTAACAGCTAATCTAAGGAGCAAATTGAAAACGCACAATGTTATATTTTTTGTTTACAGTACTCGTATACTCGTACTGTTTTGAAGTCTATACCGATCAAAGTCTTGCCTTCTGTATGTAAATATAAACAATACAATGAGCTATAGAAATAAGTAATAAAAATGAGTGGAGCATGTTTTGAAAGTGGAAGAACAAACAGTGTATTATTCATGGTGACCCTGGAGGGAAATGTGGTATAAGACAGTCGGGTTAATGCTTGCTGCTCAATAACAAGGCAGAGGGGTGCTTTCTTGGTGGTGTGGCATTCATGATAAATACACTATGCAGAATTATTGTTGTCATCAAACTGAAGCAAAGTGACGTCTTTCTAAATAAGTAGCTCTCTGAAGTAGTTGTCACACTTATAATGAAAGAATGGACCAGTCTGTGCCAATTAGATCCGTAAGCATTCCTTGTGAGTTTATAAAGTCTTCTGCTTGGCTCTGTCGGTAGCACTGTTCTGAAGTCTGACTGTAGAAAGATAATTCTGGAGGGAGCTGAGGAGTTGCTGTCCTCACAAACTTCAAGTGAACCATGTTCTACTGATCCAGAAAATGCCACATACTGTACATCAGAATATGCAAATTACAAGGTGAGAATTAGATGCATTTTGATGAATGTTTACAGCTGATGATATCAATGATCTGCTAAGTGCAAATATTGTAATGCGTTAACATGTCCACTCATTAATTTCTCCCAACCCTCATCCTCCCTCCCGCCCCTATCTATCATCATCATCATCATCATCATCATCTCTACACTTCAGCAATGTACTAATTTCTAATGGCTCAATGGTGCCATAGAGGGTACTCTGTTTATTTCAGTGCCTCTTCTGGTCTGTAGCTCTGTTGTAGACAAGCAAGTGTGTCTAATTCACAACTGAGCTGCAGACGAGCAAGTGACCTCAACTGGATTCACAGGGTTATTATTATTAATACCCCTTTGGCTTAAAGATAAATCGCTCAATGTTTCAGAATAGTGTTTCCTTGTGAAAATAGAGGTTATTATGTTTCCCACGTTTAAATATGTAAGTATACCAATAATTTAACAGATTTTATTTTATAGTGAAAATTGTAGACTTCTGATCTATTCATAAAGAATGTTACAATGCAACAATTAACACAACTTTAGATTTGTTTTAAAAAAAAGCTTCTAAATTATAGACGCAACTCTTAAAAGAGAATCGGATATCATTCAGAGAGTTGTATTTTTGGACTCACTCATGACTGATAATCATTGTTCTACTCAAAACTGATTTTGGACATTCCAATAGATGAAAATGACAGCAGAAGAGTTGATTTTGGTAATATAACTATGACTGAATGATTTTGTTTATGATTTCCTTATATTTCTTTATCTTTGTTATTTGAAATCCAATACCAAAGTAAAAACACTCTTCGGAGAATGTGAAGGGTTAATGGTTCTATTGTGTGGAGCATCTGTGGACAAAAGTATGTTTCTATGTAATGTACGACCGCTGTTCACGTTGACACTATGCGGTTCTCTGCTCTATAAACAAGGTTTTCAAAGTTTGGCACGTTATTTTCAACAGGTCCAGACACACCTAGAAAACTCAACAAAGTACCACATCCACCAGGCTCAGAGGCAGCAGGTGAAGCAGTACCTGGCACTGGGCACCAAGTTTTCCAATCAGAGCCCTTCCATTTCTCACGCACACCTGGGAGAGTCTATTGGAGCACCTCCTGTTATGAGAAATGGTCATCTCCCCTCTGGCAATGAAACTAATATGCCCGACAGTCCAATCACACTGCTATCCCTGGGAACCAACCAAGAAAATGAGGTAATCTTTCCTTTACTATATTTCAATGCTTTTCTTTACAAATAATTTTTCTGTGGTAGAAAGGAAAATTGTTGGAGGCTTTATTGTATATATTTTAATTTACGTTATTGTTTGCCAATTACAAATTGCGTGCAAGGCTTCATTGCAGACAATTAGGGGCTTTTCCAGGTCGCACAACAGCTCATAATGTCATACAACATAAGTCTCCGACTACATTCTGTCTCCGACTACATTCTATCTTTGTCCCGCCCACTCCCCTGACATCAGTCTGAAGAAGGGTCTCGACCCGAAACGTCGCCCATTCCTTCTCTTCCAGAGATGCTGACTGTCCCGCTGAGTTACTCCAGCATTTTGTGTCTACTTTTGATTTATACCAGCATCTGCAGTTCTTTTTCACACATAGCAACAGGCCCTCAGCCCAACTTGTCCATGACGACCAAGATGCTCCATCGAAGCTAGTCCTACTTAGCCACGTTTGGCCTATATCCCTCTAAACCTATCCTATCCTGCCCATTGCCGACCAAGATGCCCCATCTAAGCTGGCCCCACTCTCCCACTATTTTCCCATACCCTCTAAACCTATCCTACCTATCTCATTACTCCTCCCTCTTCTTATTCTTATAAAGTTATTCCAGAACAGACAATAGTAATTCAGCATGATTCTAATTTGTTATTTTCACATTCCGAAATGTCACAAATTTCAATGTTATTCTAATAGAAAAATGATCAAACTTTACTTATTTAGCCATTAATGTTGAAGTGACGTAAAATCTGCCTGGCCGTATAATTCTGTCATTTCCATGTGCATTATTCAGACCTCATTGTTCCCACTGAAACAATGTGGTCTGAGTGATGCTCACTGAAGCATCACAGTGTGAGAAACTCAAGTCTTGACAGAAAGGAGTTTTTAATGTATACAAGAGAGAGTTAGATCATGCTCTTAAGGCTAATGGAATCAAGGGATATGACGAGAAAGCAGGAACAAGGTACTGATTTTGGATGATCAGCATGATCATATTGAATGGTGGTGCTGGTTCGAAGGTTCGAAGGTTCTATTCCTGCATCTGTTTTCTATGTTTCTATGTTAATCATGATTTAATGAAATATCCTATTGATCTCATTGGATTCTTTCAACTTTGCAATTGGCAGATGATTAGCATTTGCAAATATGAGCTTGGGAAAGAAGAGCCATGGCAATGGCTCACATTTAGGGATTTTTGATACACTTGTGATACCATTTTGCTTTACGTCTATGAAATATTAATACCATTTTGCTTTACGTCTATGAAATGTTAATTCTCACCTAGGTCAGTGATTCCCAACCTGGGGCCATGGTAAATTTAAGGGGGCCACAGAAATATTTGTGGAGTTATGGGGGCCATTGGTTCAATGAAGGGGGCCACTTTTTTTCTGCTACTAATGTCAGGGAAGTGGGGCCATGAACTAAAAAAGCTTGGGAACCACTGACCTAGGTCACAGTGAACAAAGGCGTTTCCTTTATCATTGTAACTTTTTTGCGAAGCTTTCATTCATTAGTCCTATATCTCTCTACACCACCGTCTATATCTCTTTTATAAGAAGGAACTGCAGATGCTGGAAGGTAGACAACGGTGCAGGAGAAACTCAGCGGGTGCAGCAGCATCTATGGAGCGAAGGAAATAGGCAACGTATCGGGCCGAAATGTTGCCTATTTCCTTCGCTCCATAGATGCTGCTGCACCCGCTGATGTTCTCCAGCACTTTTGTCTACCGTGTATATCTCTTGTTTCCCTTTGCCCTGACTCTCAGTCTGAAGAAGGTTCTCGGCCCAAAATATCACCCATTCCTTTTCGCAAGAGATGCTGAATTACTCCAGCTTTTTGTGTCGTATGTTCGGTTTAAACCAACATCTGCAGTTCCTTCCTGCACAACTTATATTTAGTGTTATGTTAAAGTACGGCCACAAAACCCAGAATCCCCAAATCACTCTGTCCTTGCACTGGGCGACAAGAACACAAATCCTGTACGTTTGACATGATGTTTACCATACTGTGCTGAGGAAATGTATAAGAAATGCAAGCCAACTGTAATAGAAATATTGAGAGTCATTAGTTAAACACCTGGGTATGTACAGTACTTGTGCAAGTGACAAATAGCGGTGAATTATGAAGACTCGCGTTTATCATCTGTAAATATAAAATAAATATATGTTAATATGGAAATGAAGCTAATTCAGAAATCATTTAAGAGGGCAACATTGGTGACCAATTCTCATTGACTTTTGGACCAAAGACATAAGGGCCTGTCCCACGAGCATGTGACTCCGTGCGGCAAGCGCGACCTAACGTGGTCGCTTGAGCCGTAGGGCCTCGCGGGGCTGGTCTCCTCTTCGATCGCCGGAGCCGTATGGAGTTGTGCAGAGCTGGTTCCGACATCTCACGGGGCTCCGAAAAATCGACCGTGTTCAAAAATTCCACGTGGCAACGGCCTGCTGGCCTGCAGCCACCTCGACGCCGTACGCAGCGTCTCGATGCCATACACAGTGTCTTGACGCTGTAAGCAGCGTCTTGACGCTGTAAGCAGCGTCTTGACGCTGTACGTCACGCACAAACTTCCCGCGGACTTCGCTCAAACTTCACGTCACTCACTCGACCTCCGCCCGGCCCCCGCTTCCGGTTTGGTCGTGCTCGCCACATGCAGGCGCATGCTCGTGGGACTGGCCCTTTAAATGCAACAGTAAAGCCATCTTGTTAATTTGTACATAATATAGTTGTTTTGTATTACCACGCAAAGCTTTACCAGAGATGTGGGTTATTGCCTTAGCTAATAGCTGAGTTGTAAGTGAAATCCATCAGTTTGATTATCTTTCATTAGTTATCCATATAAATACATTTTACTCAAGGTCCCTGACGTATTGCAGCTCCCAGTCCATTCCCTTTTATTGTCACTTAAAGTGATGTTGAGAGCACCATATCGTGATTGTCACTTTAACCTGCACATCACATTGATTTTTAGATGGATGATGTTATCGATGATATAATCAGTTTGGAATCAAGTTGCTTTAATGAAGATTCCCCCAGCTGTATGGAGCCGTCATCTCTAATGCACAACACAGTAAGTACTGAGAAAGTATGAAGAGGCAACTTTAGTGACCAAACAGCATGCAAGGTGATAAGGGGGAACGATTAGCATTGCAGCATTGTGCTGGGGCAAAATAAAATACAATGATACTGAGCCTGTTTCTGAAAGTAGATGCTTAAAATAGTTTACTGAAGTATCCATTCATAAGGTCACAAGGTCACAAGGATAGTAGAATTAGACCATTCGGCCCATCAAGTCTACTCCACCATTCAATCATGGCTGATCTATCTCTCCATCCTAACCCCATTCTCCTGCCTTCTTGTATTGTATTGTATTGTATTGTATTCAAATTTATTGTCATTGTCTCAATTTGAGACAACAAAATGAATTTCCCTTACAGGCAGTATCATAAAAAAAAATCACAAAAAATAAATAAATAATAAATACATAATAAAACATATTAAAAATAAAATTGAAATTGAATTTAAAAAAAAGCACAAACACAGAAAGTCCACGACACAACATAACATAAATGGCACCAAGGTGAGGATGGCACCATAGTCCAGCCAGCCTCCCCTCCGTGTTCATCCGTGGTCGGGGCCTTCCGAGCACCCGCAGTCGCCGCCCCGGGTGGCCCGATGTTCAGGCCCTCACGCCAGGCTGGTGGAACGCCGACGCCGAACCCCGACGGTGAGCATCCTCCTCCTCAGCGGCCCGGACCTCCTGATCAGCCGCCTCCCACAGCCGGAGTCTGCAGCTCCTGAGTCCGCAGGCTGAGCTGGGCAGAGTCACAGGACCCCGCGCTGTCCATCAGCGCCGCCCACGTTGGGAGCTCCGCAAACCGCAGCTCCATGATGTCGGTGCAGCAGGTCCAGCACTCCGGGCTCCAGACAGCGACCCCCGGTAAGGCATCGCCAGCCCCGCGATGTTCCAGCGCTGTCCCGCCGCTGCTGGAGCTCCAGTCGATCCCGGCAGGAAAGGCCGCGCCAATCCAGGTAGGTAGGCCGCTGTGGGGGGAGGGGGGGGGCGAGGACGCGACTCGAATAATAGTCGTGTCCTCACCAGGAAGTGGCTGAAGGACGGTATCCCCCGCACCGTGCCCTCTTCCCCCACATAAAGACACAAAAAAACACAAAAAAACACACTTTTTACATAACTAAATAAACAAAAGAACAAAAAGATACCGGGCTGTAGGTGGAGGCTGCTGGCACCAGCGCCACCGGAAGTACAACACTTCTCCCCGTAACCTTTGCTACCTGTACTAATCATGAATCAATCTACAGTATCTCTGCCTTAAAAATATCCATTGACTTGGCCTACACAGCCTTCTATGGCACACATGCACCACCCTCTAACTAAAGAAATTTCTCCTCATCTTCTTCCTAAAAGAACGTGCTTTAATTCTGAGGCTATGACTTCTAGACTCTCCCACTAGTGGAACATCCTCTCCACATCCACCATCCTTTCCATATTCCACATAATTCCACCCCATCTCCCTCTCCCCACCACTCATGTGTTTCATCCCATTATATGCCATGAATGATCAGGACCAGGAGCAAGGGGAAAGTCAGGGTAAACCGGCTAAATCTGTTATGTGCCAAGAGATTTGGTTTAGTTTAGAGATACAGCGTGGAAACATGCCCTTTGGCCCACCGAGCCCGCACCGACCAGCGATCCCCGCACACTAACACTATCCTACACACACTAGGGACAATTTACAATTTTACCAAGCCAATTAACCTACGAACCTGATGGCTTTGGAGTGTGGGAGGAAAAAGGAGCAGCCGGAGAAACCCCACACAGTCACAGGGAGAACGTACAAACTCACGAGCACCGTTAGCCAGGAACAAGCCCAGGTCTCTAGTGCTGTAAGGCAGCAGTTCTACTGCTACACCACCGTGCCGCCCCCATTTCCACAAGTTTGGTTTGTCCACTGGCTGAATAAGAGCCTGGACAGGGAACTTGACACTATATAAATGTTGATAATCATTTTTATAGCTTTTGATGGATAAAGCAGTATCATACAAGGTTCCCCTGGTGCTGTTAGAATGTAATTTCCACTGATATACTTCAATAACGTAACTAAGCACCTACAGTAAGAGCTAAGGGTAAGGGTGCATTGCAACCTGCTGAATCTGACCTGTGCTCATTTATATTGTGCTTTTTAAAGGCACTGAATTAAACCTTTACATGCTCCCCCAGTTTATGGTGCACACCCCAGCTCAGAATGTCATAGTCATCGAGTCACAGCATGATGCATGCCCTACCAGGCCAACTAGTCCATTACCACCACGAGTCCCCAGCTAAACCATACCCATTCACTCATATTCACTCATCTGCCTGTACATGATCCATATCGCCTATATTCCCTGCACTTCTTAAATTTGCCAATGCTGCACCTGTTTCCACCACCAACCCTGGAAATGCGTTCCAGACCCCCCCCCCCCCCCTGCTATCTGTGTAAAAACTTGCCCTGCACATCTCCATGAAACTTGTCCCCCTCTCACCTGATAGCTACGCCCTCAGATGCTGGACATTTCCACCCTGGGGAAAATATTCTAACTGTCTACCCTCTCTATGCCAATGTCTACTCTATTTATACCAACTTGCCCCTCAGAGCCTAGAATTGTGGTCACTGGTCCCAAAACCCTCATTCTGTGATACCACAGTCCACAGGTCTGAAGAAGGGTCTCGACTCGAAATGTCACTCATTCCTTCTCTCTAGAGATGCTGCCTGTGCCGTTGAATTACTCCAGCTTTCTGTGCCTATCTTAGGTTTTAACCAGCATTCGTTCCTTCCTACACATACCACAGTCCCTTGTCCAGCCCAATTGCCTAAGAGTAGGTCAAGCTTTGTCTTCCCCCTTGTAGGTCCCTCTACAAATGCTTGAGGAAACATCTGTGAATGCATTTGACCAATCCACCTCATCTAAACCCTTGATACTATGGCAACTTGACAGCTCCTTTGAACACTCTTCCCCTCATCTTCAGGTAATCAAACTTGACAATGAAGGGGACAAAACAATGGTCTGATGTGCTGCCAAAAAACACAGCAATCCCAACAATGTGCAGATGACGCCAGGATTGTGGGACCTAAAGTGTTGGAGTAACTTGGTTGTGTCAGGTCACGCAGGTCACGTGGAGAACGTACAAACTCCGAACAGACAGCACCCGTAGTCAGGATCGAACCCGGGTCTCCGGCGCTGCATTCGCTGTAAGGCAGTAACTCTACCACTGCGCCACCGTGACCGCCCTGATGCACTTTGGGAGGTCAAATGTAGGGAGAAAATGTACAATTCATGGCATGACCCTCAATGGCATTGAGAATGCACTGCCTGGGTTGGAGGTTGAAGTAGATATGACAGTGGCATTTAAGAGGCTTTTGATTTGGAGGGAATGGAGGGATAAGGATTATGTATGATACGATATGATAGAACGTTATTTATCCCAGGAGGTAAATTAATTTGCCAACAGTCATAAATACACAAAATACATGAAACATGAAACATTAAAGTGACAAGTGGTAAGGCTTTGGTCATGTCCAAAGATTGAGGAGGTAGGGGTGGTGAAGGGGGGGAGAGGTCAGTCTCAGGCTCGGTCTACCCCACGACTCCTGTGACATTCTGTGCTGCACCTTGGTGGAACCAGTCTGTTGCTGAAGGTGCTCCTCAGGTTGACCAGTGTGTCTTGGAGGGGGTGAGCTGTATTGTCCAAAGATGCTCTGCAGTTTGAGGAGTATCCCAAGAATCCAATCCAAGAATCCATACCCAGGACGGAGCCAGCATTCCTAATATGTAAAGAGTGCACTTAAGAGTGAAATCAGGAGGGCAAAAAGAGGACATGAGATAACTTAGGCATCAAGGTAAAGGAGAATCCTAAGAGATTCTACGATATCAAGAGGAAGGGCATGACTAGAGAGAAAATGGGATCTCTTAAGGATCAATGTGATCATCTTTGTGTGCAGCTGCACGAGATGGTTGAGGTGTTAAATAAATATTTCTCATCTGTATTAACCATGAAAAAGGCCATGGAGACTAAATAATTAAGGGGAATGAATGTTGATGTATTAGAACATATCCAGTTTACATAAGAGAAGGTCTTTGGCATATTAAGATGGATAAATGCACAGGGCCTGATCTAGTGAATCCTAAGTCATGAAGGGATTCAAGGAAGATATTGCTGGGTGTCTGGTAGAGATATTTGCATCGCCCTTAGCCATGCGAGAGGTACCGAAAGGTTGGAGGGTGTCAAATATTTTGTCTTTATTTAAGAAAGGCTACATAGGCAAACTAGGATCTATCAGCCACTAAGCTTAACATCCGTGGCAGGAAAGTTACTGAAATTATGAGGGACAACACTTGTAAAGACAGGGATTGATATTGGATTGTATGCATGAGCTGGTGCATGCAACATGATATCTAATTACTTTAATTGAGTTTTTTGAAGAGGTAGCAAAGAGTATTGATGAAGGCAGGGCGGTGGTTGTGGTGTACATGGATGTTAGTATAGCAAAGAGTGGCACGGTGGCGCAGCACTAGAGTTGCTGCCTTATGTTCCCTTCCCTATAACATAGCCAGGGTTCCTGAATTTCTTCTCTAGCATCATGCAGTGTCCTCAGATATATCTCAAGAGTTAATGTGTAGGAAGGAACTGCAGATATTGGTTTACATCGAAAATGGACACAAAAAGCTGGAGTAACTCAGTGGGTCAGGCAGCGTCTCTGGAGAAAAGGAAGAGGTGATGTTTTGGGTCGAGACCCTTCTTCAACCTGAGAGTCAGGGGAAAGGGAGACACAGAGATATGAAAAGGTACAGAGAACAAAGAATGAATGATGTGTAAAAATAAATGATGATCAAGAGAAGGTGGAGCCCACAATGGTTCATTGTTGGCTGTGGGGAAGGTGATAATGCGTGATACAAAGAGTGAAACCCAACAGTGAATGTAATATGATGACTATAGCAAGGGAGGAAAGGGGAGGGAGGGGATGCAGGGGTTATTTGAAGTTGGAGAAATCAATATTCATACCGCTGGGCAGTAAGCTGCACAAACTGAATATGAGATTTTGTTCCTCCAATTTGCATTTGGCCTCACTCTGACAAAGGAGGAGGCCAAGGATAGAAAGGTTAGTGTGGGAATGGGGAGGGGGTGTTAAAGTGATTGGCCACCAGGAGATCGTGTAGGCCAAGGTGGACTGAGCGTATACGTTCAGCGAAACGATTGCCCAGTTTGCGCTTGGTCTTGCCGATATATAGAAGTCCACACCTTGAACAACGGATACAGTAGATGAGGTTGGAGGAGGTGCAAGTGAACGTCTGCCTCACCTGAAAGGACTGTCGGTGTCCTTGGATGGAGTCGAGAGAGGGGTTATAGGGACAGGCCTTGCATCTTCTGCGGTTGCAGGGAAAGGTACCTAGGAGAGGGTGGCTTGGGTGGTAAAAGATGAGTTAACTACTGAATTGCGGAGAGAACGGTCTTTCTACTCTCTCTCATCTACCACCTACCATGATATTATGCTACTCTCTAAGATTACCAATCTGTTTGCGCAATCTGTCCCTGTAGCTCAGATGCTTTAGTCCTAGCCACAGCCTTGGAAATAGGCTGTGCACTTGCCAGCTCAAAGGGATCTTTCATATAGCAGGGTGAACAAAACGGAAACAATCCTCCAAAAGTTACCTCACAGGCATCTTGTACAACTGCAACATAACATCCCACTTTGAGCCATAGAGGCAGAGTACAAACAGGCCCTTTGGCCAATTTGCCTATGCCAACCAAGATGTCCCTTATATAGTAGTTCCACTTGCTCCTGTATGGGCCACTATATCCCTCTAAACCTTTCCTTTCCTAATTTTACTTCGGAGTCATGTGAGTGACTACGTGAAGAACCCGTCCAGAATGTATGCGCGACATGAGCGTTCACGAACGGGAGTACGGGCGCTCCCGCTACAAGTTTGAAAGAACGGACCGTCAGGTAAGTACTTACCCACAGGTTCAAATTGACAAACTTTGCTCTTCTTTGTGCATCAGATGAAAGCTGGAAAGAGCAAAACAGCACAGAGATAAACCGCCCCCGTTTGACTCCAGGGAAGGAGTGTTCCATCAGCGGAGGGGGCGAGAGGCGGCACCTGGACCGCACACGCTGCGGACCACAGACACGGGTACCGAGCCGAGCCCAGTCCGCTAGAGCTGCCTGACCAACAGCAGCGGACTGGAGGGAAATCAAGATACAAACCGGCCGGTAATCCCTGCATACTCCGACAAGGAGACTTGCCGCCCGAGAACGGCAGAGGCAGCCGCTTGAGCAAAGTTGGCGACCAATCATCGGGCTGGAGACAGACACACGTAAGATGGACAGGCCAGCTCATTCAGAGAGCCGGCACTTCATACTACCGCCCGAGAGCGAGAAAGTGTCTGTCTCTAAGCCTTAGAGAAAGGTCATGGAGTAAAAAACTCCAGCGAGACTTGCCTCGGGAGCTGGGGCCAGCTCGTCAAGGGAGCACAAACACTCCCGCTCCAGTGCACTAACAGCACTGGCCATCGCATCTCCCTCATCAGAGGGGATCGTTGGCGACCAGGGCTGGGCTGGTCAAGAAGAGGGGTCACTGGCTGATCAACATCGGGAGTATGCTTGAGGTACAGGACCAGGAAGAGCTGCTGGGTGTGAGATACCGCTATGTGGCTACACCACGAGTGAGATGGCCGTTACAGCCTAATCTGGCGGCCAGCTTACTACCTGTTTTTTCTAAAAACCTAACCAAGACAGGTACTCATGAGGCGTTGGACTTTATCATGCCTCCCCAAAATTACATTTACTCGAAGTGCCTACCATTGTTGGGGGTACATTGAGCAGGGCATTTAAAAACCCAAAATCTTAATTTGCAATATTGATACCCCTGACGTCGGCTATCATTTCGCATGCTCATTCCAGGGGGCAGGGTAGTATTGCAAAACACCTGACCCTACTGTTCAACACAGTATGCGATCCGCAACCCTTTGAAGGAAGTTATAAAACCAGCCCTCAACCTAAAATAATTCACAGGACTGTGAGAACGCCGACCTCACAACCACAGATCCTGCTATCTGATAAAGTTACCAAACCAAGCCTAAAAAACTGGACGAAGTATCCAGGATATTCGGCATCATGAGGGCAGGACCTGGAATGAGCAAACCACACAAAACCAGACAGCAGTACCTCCATGCATCCACCAGTAGGCGTCTACTTTATGGTACTGGTGAAAGCTCGGGGCCCGCATGCCATTCCCTGCAAGTCTTTCAGGACAGGGCCCAGAGCGGGCCCCATGGAAAATGCGCCACCCCCCAACAACACCACCCCGACAGACAAGAAACCAGAAATCGAAGAAATGAACACACCACTAACAGTGGAGGTACGTGAGTATGCTTCCTACCATCACATAAAAGGTGAAGGGTTTGTGCTAACGGGGGGGGGGGGGTATATAACTATCACACTCGGTAGTTATATACCAAAAGTATTCAAGGATAAAAATGTTATTAAGAAAACTTGCCACCAGTTCAGCATGCACCCCAAAGGGTTTTTTTCCTCCCACTAAAAAGGAAACATGAGGGACAAGCTGAACTGGAGAAGACATACAAAGGGGTCATAAAGAAGTCTAATATGAACCTTTGGAACCGTATTAGATTTACCAAAAAACCCAAAAGATGGTGAATTTCTCACCATCATTGACTTAACCACTTGAATATTTTCACCAGGTATACACACTTTAATGGAAATCTTTGTAACTGCCAAACATGGATTCCCTAAGGATACTTTATGGAAGGCATCGACTTAAAAGATGCATACTATTCAGTACACGTTCATAAAGATCTTCGGAGATACCAAAAATTTACCTGGATGGGGTAACTATGGCAGTATAAATTATTGACTAATGGGCTAAATATGAGCCAAAACTGTTTTCCAAGATATTCAAACCAGCCCTGACACTATTAAGGAAACATATTGTCATGGCATGTTGATGATATTTAACGACAGACAAAACCATGGAAATAGCTAAATCAGCAGCATTAGCTACTATAAACTTATTTAGCCTGGGCTCTGTCATACAATCCAGATAGATCTACGTTGATACCATCCACAACTATGGACTATCTTGTATTCAATTAACTCAATCCACTTGTCTATAACGTTGCCAAAAGGAGAGTCAGCGTATGGCACAACCTGTAACAAATTAATGGTTAACAATCAACTAACTATTCGACAAAGTGGCAAGAGTAATTGGGAAATTAGTAGCAGCATTACCAGCTACTTAACTTGGACCTTTCCATTAGAGCTAAGGTGCTAGTGTTTAAACAAAATAACCCATATCCTAATCTCTAAGTTTTCTCCCCTTTTCTACCTCATCAGTCAGGTACTACGGCCTCATCAGTCGGGTACTACGCAAAATACAGATGGACTCTGCTTCAGGTATTTTGATAGTACCCGACTGGCCTACACAGCCATGGTTCCCAGTGGTCCACAACATGGTCATCGAAACCCCAATGACATTTCCCAGTAGCCCAGAATTATTAACTCACCCGGTATCAGGCATAAGCCACCCATGATAAAATCAATGGGTTGCAGATTTCGAAAAGACCACTGCTGGGCCTAGGATTGTCTGACAGCACTATCAACACGATGACAGCATCCCACCGCATGTCCACAAGGAAACAATACTTGTCGAACATCAAGAAGTAGGAAAGATACTGTTCAAATACAGGAACTACATATTCAACTACTACAATAACCAATGTACTGGAGTTCCTGGCAGGCCTACACCACAATGAAGGACTCAGCTACAGCGCCATTAACAATGCTCTGTCAGCCTACTTAATTCAGGCACCAGGACAACAGGCCATAGGGTCCCACCCGCTGGTGATCAAACTCATGAGAGGCATATTCAACTCTAATCCCCCCAGACCTAGGTACACCCAAATCTGGGATGTCAGTGTGGTCCTGCCATACCTTAGGGGATGGTCACCAGCCAGGTCCCTCACCCTGGAACAGCCTACCCTGAAGATGGTCATGCTGATGGCACTTGTCTCAGCACAAAGAGTCCAATCCCTCCATTTACTACGATTGGCCAATATGGTTATAACACCAGACCGTGTCACATTTACCATTCAGGGGCTGGTCAAATAGAGCAGACCAGGAACATCTGGTCCAGTCATGGAATTCCGGGCATACCCACCTGAACCACGGTTATATGTCATGACCCACTTATTGAATTACATCGACACAACAAGAAATCCCCGAGGGAGAGAAAAAGCCCCATGGGTCAGCCACAAGAAACCTCATGGTCGGGTGATGAGCTAAACTATCTCAAGTGGCTCAAGCAGGTACTGGGAGATGCTGGAGTAAATACTAACGTGTATAAATCTTATTCCACCAGGGCAGCATCCACATCGGCGGCTAAGAGGATGGACGTGCCTATGGACCACATCCTGGCTACAGCGGGGTGGTCTAGGGAGAAAAACATTCCAAACTTTTTATAACAAACCGCTGGCAGAACCTGTATCGTTTGCAAAAAAAGTATTAGAATCTGCAAATATATAATTTAAGCCCGGGGCAGCATTTTTGTTTTTGTTATTGTTTAATAACACCATTATTATTTTTACAAACAGATCATGGTTGATTACGATAACATACTTCCTCCCTCGAATGACTTCGGCAGTGAGTGAAGTATGAACTGTTACACGGTTTGAAATCACAGAGCTTTAAAATCTTCACGTAGTCACTCACGTGACTCCGAAGTAAAATAGTAAGATTAAACGAGAACTTACCAGTTCGAAGTTTGATCTGTATTTTATGAGGAGTTACGATGAGGGATTACGTGCCCTCCGCTCCCACCCTCAACTATAGAGATCAACTGGTATTTAAGTTCTCCTTTTCTTTACTATGTTTATTTCAATTATTGTGTCTTTCTGTGATTCCACACCGCTGCTTTGAAGTATGTCGCGCATGCGTGCTGGACGGGTTCTTCACGTAATCTCTCATCGTAACTCCTCATAAAATACAGATCAAACTTCAAACTGGTAAGTTCTCGTTTAATCTTACTATTAAACTCCATTAGCCATTCCTCGGCTCACTTGCCCAGCTGATCAAGATCCCACTGAAATTCCCACTTACATTGTGAAAGCGCAAGGAAATTGCACGTTTAGATTGTTGCTCCACCAGACATTATGCTCCGAATTGATGTATTTATGTGGTCTAAATCCTGTTGGAGGCATCCACCTAAAATGCCTCAACAAAGGATCAGAGGATTATAAATTGAACCGCTCTTTACCTACATTTAACACTTACCAATCCACTGCTAAACAGCTATGGTTTGTACCTTTCATGCCTGTAAAGCTAGCAACAATGATCTATTTCCTAATATATTATTTTCACATTGAATGATAGTTTCAAATTATATCATAAACTTACCACTTACAAACTAGTATTATTCCAAGGAAAATCCAAATGATTATTATAAGTAAATATTAAATAATCACTACAACAAAACATAAGCACAAATTCATCTTAAACTGTCTTACTGATGAATTTACTAGAATAAATAGACGCATGATTATTTATGGATCAATGCTCTTTAGTTATTGCTGCATTGGAATCAGATTGGGTTGGTTATTTTTGATATATATCTGTGGGTATTGTGAACAGACTATTGCAGGCAAAATTACCCTTTTGTGCAGCTTGGAAGGAATATTTTTTTAGCAAAACGGGAATCAATGATAGAAATAGTTTGGCAATCATATTGTTGGCCATGGTAAGTTCTAAGAAGCAAATTCCCTAGAATGATCATTCTTCGATTTATCAGACAGTGAAGCACAGATGTATTGATTCTTCATCGTACTATTTAGCTGCTGTTGAAAGTGACTTGTACGCCAGTAAATATTAACAATTGTGTTGCGTGACCTAACATCAAAGAGCTGCAGGAGAAAGTTTGCCAATTACACTCCACATCAGATTAGTGTTAAAGTCCAAGAAGTCAGAGACCATTTGTTTTTTGAACTGATATTCGGCACATGTACTCTAGTAGTTGAGCACATCGCAGCTCTGAGAGAGGAGGGAAGTGAAATGAAGAAGAAAAGTAAAACTATCACTATCGCGGAGTTTATTGAATCACAGAAAATGAAACTGGTAAGAGCTTACCTTGTTTTTAATGAATGGATTACATTTGTAAAATTAAAAGTTCTCTTTTGAGACAAGGGTAGCATGGGACATTCCTACAGTGTCAACATCCCTGCACTAATTACAGAGGTCTAAAATGGTGCACCAAATGTAAAATAGTCACAAACTAGTCGCAAAATAGGCGCAGAAATGCGGTAGCTTTGCTCATTAAGTTAACTCCAAGAATTGGATATACTTGGAAATGTTAAATGTTATTATTTCACCTTTAAAATTTTGTGCAAGAGGATTTAAAAAAAAATGCTGGAATATCTTGTTATAATGTTTACAGAAGCTACAAAGGACATGTGAATGGACTAGGAAGGATAATTCTCAATTGTCCAGGCATTGTAATAAATAGAGCTTGTGAACTGACATTAATGAAGTGGACGATGTGTAGAAATAGCCACAGATATAATGAACAGGGAGAAAAGTTGTGATTCGTATAAATGTAACTTAGAGTTTTCTGTCTGTGTCCTGTGAGGTCATTCAACTTGCAACGTTTATCATTAGATTATAAAGTAACCAAAGAACAAATAGGATGGCAATGACAGATCTTTTATGTTGTAATTATGGATACTGTTTATATTTATGGATTTTGTTCACTGGCTATAAATAATAATAGTTGGTGGTCATGAAATCTAAACTTCATTAGATCTAACAACATTCTACACTACAATTCAAACAAACGCATGTTCAAAGAAACTAAAAATAATTAATATTAATTGATCTTACCTGCATTTTAGGCAGATAATGAAGAGACACATTTAAAGGCCTTCCTTCATTATCTGCATTTGTGTTGGTTGTTTGGCCAACAACTTTGCCTTTGACTGAAGAAAGGTCTCAATCTGAAACCCATTCCTTCTCTCCAGAGATGCTGCCTGTCCCACTGAGTTACTCCAGCATTTTGTGTCTATCTTTGGTTTAAACCAGCATCTGCAGTTCCTTCTTGCAACTTAACCTGTTCTATTCTACATGGATCAGCTACCAACAATATGGCATTATTCATAGGACAGCATCATCTTTTAAAATCCTATACAGTAATTTACTGCATTTCAACAAGATTGAATAGTGTATATCCTTTCTAATTATTCTTTTTAGTGACTGTATTAGATAACTGGTTAGGCCGCATTTGAAGTGCTGCATGGAGTTCTGGTGGCCCCATTATAGGGAGAATGCATAAGCTTTGGAAAGGGAGGAGGAGGTTTACAAGAATGATACTAGGATTAGGGGGTTTTGACTACAGGGTGAGGTTTAACATACTTGGATTTTTTTTTCCCTGGAACACTTGAAGTTGAGGGCAGTCCTGATTGACGTATATAAAATTATGAGGTGGTAGATAGACGAGACGGTCAGAACCTTTTCCCCAAGATGAAGATATTAAATACTTGTGGGCGTAGCTTTAAGGTGAGAGGAGCAATGTTTAAAGGAGATGTGGAGGGTAGACTTTTATTCACATAGAAGGTGGTGAAAGCCTGGAACGTGCTGCTGAGGGTCGTGATTGAGCAGATATGATGGTGACATTTAGGAGACTTTTGGATAGGCACATGGATATGCAGGGACTAGAGGGATATGGGGTACATGCAGGTAGATAAGTGATGCATATGTGATAGCATCACATTTGACACAGGCATTGTGGGCCAAAGGGTCCGTCCCTTTGCTACTGTTCTATGTTCTATATAGGTGTTCAATAACAAAGCCCAAAGTGTTGGAGGAACTCAGCAGTTCAGGCAGCATCTGTGGAAGCAACGTCTTTTATCAGGACTTTTTTTCAGACTAACTGTAATTGGGGCAAGAAAGAAGAAAAAGAAAAAGAGAAGTGGGGCCAGTTTTCCAGCTTTCTCCCTCCCTACTTCAATCAGTCTGAAGGATGGTCCCACCCTGAAAACTCACTCCACAGATGCTGCTTGACCCACTAAGTTCCGCCAGCACTTTGTGTTTTGCTCAAGATTCCACCATCTGCAGTTGCTTGTGTCTCTGTAACTGTTCTTTGTTTAATTTTAAAGTTATTTCTCAGCAATAATTCTCTTTCAAGAAGAGATGATGAATCATTTCTTGCAATTCATCAATGTGGAAATAATGGTCACGTATTGCAAAATAGCAGAAAAGAGCTTCATGGGTTAAATATAAACACAAGATTATAAATCAAAACATTTGAGTCAAAATTAAACTAGAAACAAAAATGCACATACATGGCACAATTGGAAGAAGAGGAGAGATGTCCAAGTCCTGGTCAATTGCTATAAGTAACAATGAATACCTTGCAAGACTTCACAACATCCTGCAGTGTCCTTCCATAAATGCAATGGTTTTCTTTGGACAGTGTTACAGCAAAGAAACACGTTTAAAGGAAGCAAATTTCATAGCTTGTTTTTGTGCAATCTGTTCTCGCTATTCTTTAGTGCTGACTTCATCACTTCTGAGTTAAAGGCTGTGGTTTTAAGCTCCATCTAAAGATCTGAGCCCTTAAAGGACCTAAAGGCAACACCCGAAGAGAAGCAAGGAGGATCACTCAAATCTTAGCTGATGATTATTACTCAATCAGCTTCACTAATGCAGATTGTGCTGGATCAGGCTGGGCAAGGCTAACTTTGTCACTGATTGCCAGCGTTTACCCCAGTTACTTCCCCCTACCCCTAACATGAGCAGGAAGCTCAGGAATCCTGCATAAATGCGGAAGTCCCAAACTTGCTGAGCTCTGCTGCCAGTTTGCTGGCTGCACTCTGATCTTGGACTCAATGTGGAAGCATGGAGTTGGAGCATGGATTTGCTGCAATTCCCCAGTACTTACAATGAACCTGTGCAGATTAGAACTGGGGCAGGAAGAGTGAGTCCTTTCCTTTCCATTTGAATGGAGAGGAACAACTGCAAGGAGTATGGTTAAGTATAAAGAATCCTGTGTTTGTTTATATTAATTGAGCTTGCACTAGTCTCAGCTCCGAGACTGGGAACTGTGGCCTAATACTTGGTCGTAGTTATACCTAGTGTGAGTGCTGCAGCCCTATTGAAATGGAAGATATAATTACTAGGAGATTAAGTAAATTTGTAATGAATGTTTATTTTATTATTCGAGTTTCTTGTGTTAATTTTAACATGCATTTGATGTTGGTGACAGATCTGGGGTATATGAAGGGAATTTGGTGGTGATCAAAGGCATTCTGAGATTTACAGCCTGCCACTTATATTGTGATCTCCCCTACATTGCACTAGGGGGCACTGAATTTTTTTTGTGAGCTCAGAGCTGACCCTTTCAATCAGAGTTGCAGTAGGGACTACATTGTATTCCAAGGTTAGGGCAATGGCGATCTTAATAAAACATTGGAAGAGACTGAAAGACGTTGGAAGATAATGAAAGATTTCCCCTATGTAATCAATATTGACTTTGCATGCCAATCACAGCAGAATGAAATAAACCCGCTCACATGTAATAAATAGCTCAGTCAAAATCTCCCTGTACATCTGCAAATGACTCATTAAAATCATTTCCACATAATGATGAATTAAGATCAGCTGCTTTGCTGGCATTACCATGCACTAAATGTTATTCCCTTATCATGCATCTATAGACTGTAAATGGCTCGATTGTAATCATATATTGTCTTTCCACTGACTGGATAGCACGTAACAAAAGCTTTTCACTGTACCTCGGTAGTTTAGAAGGATGTGGGGGAATCTTATAGAAACATATAAAATTATAAAAGGACTGGACAAGCTAGATGCAGGAAAAATGTCCCAATGTTAGGCGAGTCCAGAACGAGGGGCCACAGTCTTAGAATAAAGGGGAGGCCATTTAAGACTGAGGTGAGAAAAACTTTTTCACCCAGAGAGTTGTGAATTTGTGGAATTCCCTGCCACAGAGGGCAGTGGAGGCCAAGTCATGGATGGATTTAAGAGAGAGTTAGATAGAGCTCTAGGGGCTAGTGGAATCAATGGATATGGGGAGAAGGCAGGCATTGGTTATTGATTGCAGACGATCAGCCTTGATCACTGTGAATGGCGGTGCTGGCTCGAAGGGCCGAATGGCCTCCTTCTGCACCTATTTTCTATGCTTCTATGTTTTTATGGTACGCGTGACAATAAACTAAACTGTACAGAGTTTGGGAGTCAGCAGCTTAGCAATGAATATTAGCCAAACCACGGGTGGGCAACCACAATGTAAAAAGATTTGAGTGCAGTGATGCATACTGTATATATATTTGAACTTGATTAAGTGATTGGGAATGGCGGGAGTGAAGCTGAATGTAATAATAGAACATTAGGCCATCCCAACTTATTGTGCATATGCGGCAAAATGCTCCACTATTCACTTTGTCTGCAACATGTCTCATCTTCATTGGATAGATTAATGATCATAGACCCATCATACTAATTGATTGATTGATACCTGAGAACAAACTTGGGGGGAATAAAAACATGCATTTTAAATTGTTTCAACTGTGTCTTTTAAAGATGCGATTGGCTTCCATCAACGTAAATGGAGCTTAAACACTGTGTATATTGTGTACCTTAAATGGAGCTTCACTTGGTTTAGAAAAATGTGGCAATTATTATTGTTTAAGAAAGAACTGCAGATGCTGGAAAAATCGAAGGTAGACAAAAATGGTGGAGAAACTCAGCATCTATGGAGCGAAGGAATAGGCGACGTTTTGGGTCGAGACCCTTCTCCAATTGATGAAGTGTCTCGACCAGAAACGTCGCCTATTCCTTCGCTCCATAGATGCTGCCTCACCCGCTGAGTTTCTCCAGCATTTTTTTCTACCTTTGGCAATTATTGAGTGGGTAATAATTTTTGAACTAATTTAACATACTATGCTGGGTTATATCCATTGGTAGTTAGGATTAAGTGCTTCTTAATTTGAAGATAATCCTAATGTTCCTTACCCCCAATTCTGATGCGTGGATATAAATGTGTTATGCTGGGTGCTTACAATTTCAATCAGCAACTTCCTGGTGCTTCGGTAAATGGTTTTTCATCTTTCTTTATTTTCTCTTCCGTTTGATCAGTTGCCGTTGTGTAGCAGTATCTTGGATGTCTATGGTGGTGATGATGGTATGAACACAACTGATATTGGACTCACACACGGTTCCTGTTCTATGAACCTTCCAGTAAAAAGGGAAATCACAGTTACTCACTCTAGAAGTAAGTATTTAGTAAATCAGTATATTACAAATCCTTGGGACTGATGAGGTTCCAGTAGAAAATGTCTGAAACAAAATATGCTTATTTATATTTTTAAAACCCTGTGTGTTATGATTGTGTTCTGAGAAGAAAGGCATCAACTATTGGTGTCAGTGGAAGCAATTGTGTTGGTCTAGTTGAGGAAATTAATGTAGTCACACTATTTTCAGAAGCGGTATCGTGCCTACAAAAACGATGCAGTTCAAATTCATTTTTGCTGTGGAAGAAAGCATACTTCCTGCTGACTGGTATTGGTCCTTTTTTCCACTATGGTATGAATCTATTTGACACAATGAGATCATATCTGTAAAATACATCCTATTTAGTACTCTTCTGTAGGCTACAATATTGATGTAAAAGCTATTAAGCATGGTTTGATAACTTAAAAGAGCTACTCTTAACTGCTACATATTGTTGCCCAGGACAAGAACAATTCCTAGGGGAAATGTTGGCCTCTTAATCTTGGCCTCTGGGGCAATTGTACATCTTGACAATTTGTCTTCTAACATTTTACAAAAAAACACCAACCATTTTCAATGTTTGAAGTTATCTTCAAATAACTGGACAACTGGCAGAGATTGATCTTTTCAGATATGTTTTTGAAGAGGACAGTGTAAATATTTCCTCTAGGAATTGTTCTTGTCCTGAGCAACAATATGTAGCAGTTATTCTGTCTTCACCTTTGTCTACACTGTTCCCTTACTGACATTCTTAACTTTAGTATTTCCGTCAACTTGAATTGAAGCTTCTTTTTTACTGTAAACGCTGACTCTACACACTATCTTGAGCAGCTTTTGTTTCCTTATGAATTTCCTATGCTACATTTCAAGTACAGCATGGAAACAGGCCCTTCGGCCCAACTTACCCATGCCAACCAAGATGCCCCAACAACACTAACCCCACCTGACCACATTTGTCCCATATCCTTCTAAACCTTTCCTATCCATGTATCTGTCGAAATCTGTCATTCATCCTATCTATTCCCTTCATGGTTTTATACACCACTATAAGATCAACCCTCATCCCCCAGTGTTCCAATGAATAAAGTCGTAGCCTGCCCAATCTCTCCCTATAGCTCAGGCCCACAAGTCCTGGCAACATCCTTGTAAATCATCTCTGCACTTTTTCCAGCTTAATGACATCCTTCCTATAGCTGTGGAACCTAATCTGTGGAATTCTCTGCCTCAGAAGGCAGTGGAGGTCAATTCTCTGGATGTTTTCAAGAGAGAGTTACAGTAGATAGAGCTCAAAGATAGTGGAGTCAATGAATATGGGGAGAAGGCAGGAATGGGCTATTGATTGTGGATGATCAGCCATGATCACAGTGAATGGTGGTGCTGGCTCGGAGGGCTGAATGGCCTACTCCTGCACCTATTGTCTATAACAGAATGAGCATAGAAACATAGAAACATAGAAATTATGTGCAGGAGTAGGCCATTCGGCCCTTCGAGCCTGCACTGCCATTCAATATGATCATGGCTGATCATCCAACTCAGTATCCCGTACCTGCCTTCTCTCCATACCCTCTGATCCCTTTAGCCACAAGGACCACATCTAACTCCCTCTTAAATATAGCCAATGAACTGGCCTCAACTACCCTCTGTGGCAGAGAGTTCCAGAGATTCACCACTCTCTGTGTGAAAAAAGTTTTTCTCATCTCGGTTTTAAAGGATTTCCTCCTTATCCTTAAGCTGTGACCCCTTGTCCTGGACCTCCCCAACATCGGGAACAATCTTCCTGCGTCTAGCCCGTCCAATCGCTTAAGAATTTTGTAAGTTTCTATAAGATCCCCTCTCAATCTCCTAGCACAACTCAGCAAAAACACAACTTCAAATACAGCCTCACCAGTGTCTTGTACAAATGTTATAAAATATCCTTTTATACTCAATACTCTGGCTGGCAAAGGCTAATGCACAGAACACCTCTTTGCCCACCCTGTACCTGTGACACCACTTCCAAAGAACTATGTACCTGTACTCTTAGATCCATCTGCAGTATAAAAGGCATGTCCCACTTTCACGACTTCATTCAAAACCTCTGCCGAGTTTAAAGGACCTAAAAAAAGATCAAGATCGTGGTAATCTACGAACTCCTATGAGTATGTCTACAAATTCCCACGATTATTGCGATGCCCTCCTTACGAGTAAAAAGTTGCAATTTCTTTCATCCTGACCATTTTTTTACTCGTGGACATTTTTTATCGGGCTGGAAAAAACGTCCCGACTTACCTGATGCCACGAGTACCTACGGCTGTCATAACGAGCCGCTACGATATATCTACAAACTCCTACGACATCGTACGGACTAGTTACGAACATTCTGTGAGTTTGAATCGAGGGGAAAACTCAGGAGAATTTGTGAATTACCTCGTGAAAGTGGGACTGGTCCTTTACACTTCCCAGGGCCCTGCCATTCACTGTGAATGTTCTGCCTTGGTTTGACTTCCCAAACACCTATGACCTATCTGCATTAAGCTCCATTAACCAATCCTTCTCCCATGTCCCCAATATCAAGATTCTGCTGTGTTTTTTGATAACCACCTAACCTTCCAGAGCAGCCTAACATGCAAATCCATATCAAATGCCTCGCTAAGTCCATTTCAACAAAGTCTATGGCTTTGCCCTCATCAAACTTTTTGTCTACTTCAATGTTATCAGAGAAAAATTAAACAGCTATAATGTAATGCTTTGTGGCCTGTGTTCCTCTTGCAATTAAAAACATATAATAATAATAATAATAATAATAATAATAATAATAATAATAATAATAATAATAATAATACATTTTATTTATGGGCGCCTTTCAGGACTCTCAAGGACACCTTACAGATTAAAACAAGCATATGACGAACATATAAACAAAATGAAACAAAAAAGTAGCAGGGACATCAACAATACACAATTCAAATGTTCTTGCCTACAATTGTTTTTTTTTGTTACTCTTCCATTTGCCCTCCCATCTTTAAAGCATCAGTTAAAGCTTTGATTAGGGCCGTTACTGAACATGCACTTGGCGTCATGTTGCTCTGTAGGCTTCAGGGCTTTCCATACCTGGAATGATTGGAACTGGCATTAGGAGCACAATTGCAGTGTTGGTGGAAATAACACAACATACAGGATTAAAATTAATGTCGGAGGTAGACATTGACCTGTAACTGTGAATGTTCATGCCGTGTTTATATTTCAAGTGAAACCTGGCACTCCATTCAGCAATCCTGATTGTCTCTTCAACCACAATGTCCTGATCGCCTTTTCTCTTGAACCATCCTTGTTTCTTTTTTCTGTAGAAACCTGCATTGAATTTTATATTTTTCTTTCAGGTTCAATCTGCAATGACACCTGCAAACTATTCTCTTTTTGTCTTTTCACAACCTGTCAGTGTGAAGTTGCACTTGTATTATGATCTTCTTGTATTAAAGCTTTTGACTTGTTCTGTCCAAGGTGAAGATATTTTTACCCGTGCACTTTTCACTTGTAACCATTCGGGTTACATTCTCCTTGTGGCTGGTTTGTTTTATCTCCTGTATATTTGTTCTGTGGTGCTGGAGATCAGGGTACTGTCTGTATGTAGTATACACAGTCGACCTGCGACCATGTGGGTTTGCTCTTGGTGCCCTGGTTTCCTCCCATATCCTAAAGACGTAGATTTTAGGTCAATTAGCCTCTGCAAATTGTGAGTGGATGAGCAAGTGAGATAACATAGAACTAGTGTGAACGGGTGATCGAAGGGCCAGTTTCCATTATGTATCTCTAAAATATAACTTTTATTTTTGAAATATATAGGAGCACAGAATAATTTTCACTTTTGGAGCACAGTTCAGGTTTGGCGAATTCTAGGAAAAGACAGTCAATAGAAATTTCATCCATTTTTCCTTTTTCTCCTCAAAGTACTTCAGAAAAAAAGTTTAATCTATTATAGACCAAAAATATTTCTATTACATTCCATTGATTCCTCATGAAAAGGTTGTTTGTTTATTTTTATGGCTACTTTTAGTAACCAAGAATGGTAACTTCTGTGTAACATTTTAATTAGCATCATGCTCCATTAAAGTCTAATTAATTTAGGAAGCTGGGTGATTGCCTGGCTTCAATAGTTAAATCAATACAGCAGTCTTTCAGATTTGTTTTATTCAGAACACTGCCTTATTATGAAAATTCACAATTGCCCTCTTGAGGGAAACATTTTGCTGGTTAACTAGATTAAGATTTGATGCTGTAGCCTTGGATCTAAATATCTGATAACCTCGTGGTGTTTGATTGAGTGAAAGTTAATGAATTTTAGCGATGGCTGTAATGGTAGCATTAAATAATTGCACCCTATACATTCTTCTTGCAGCAATATGTATATTTTAAGATGGCTAAGGTAGGCTGAGGGTGGCTGGCCTAATAATCGTGATCTGTGTTACATTTAAAATAGAACTCGTAGTCACTCAAAACTAACCAACTTCTCATTGACTGCTGCAGATGCTGAAACACATGCACTAGTTAAAGAAAGGCAAAAGAAAGATAATCACAACTTGAGTAAGTGTGGTCGCTGTCTGTCTGCTTAAAACATTCTGTTTTGCTTGGATCATTTTGTCTGAAATCAATAAATGCCATTAGTTACATCCGTACAACTAATTCTCAACAGTTGAACGAAGACGAAGATTCAACATCAATTACCGAATTAAAGAGCTTGGTACCTTAATTCCAAAGTCAAACGACCCGTAAGTATTGATGCCATTTACAAAAAAAACTTGTCTTAAAACTTGGCCACTTTTCTTAGGAAGGAGATAAATTGAACCTCTAGGGACAAACGTTATCAGGGATAACTGGTGACAGAGAGGGAAGATTGTATTGAAATAGAAAATCAGCCATGATTAAATTGACTGAAGGATTGGACACAAGTGGCTGAGTATCCACCAACTGCATCTATTTCTATACGCAGTACAAAATTATACAACTATTGCAAAACGTTATTAAATGATTAGCTCTCATTTCTCAACACACTGCTTCACATTGTGGGTTTCTAATTGATTTAAACACTTCCCATTCCATCTCAATTCATAAATAAGTCGCTGATTCCAACTTTATAAATTCCTGATGCCACTGGTGCAATGATTACTGAAGGGACACTATTATGTACTCGCTTGGTCCGTTTCCGATCTATTATTCACACTGACTCATTGATTATGCTGCCCTTTATGCTCTTTATACTTTGTATAAATTGGGATCCACTTGAAGTCATTCCGAAAACAAAATGCTGCAGGTGCCTATAGCTCTCAGTCAAGAAAAAGATGCAGAAATAAATGTGTTATCCTTCACGGGGAATGATAAAAGTTAGAGAGAAACTGATTAAGAAGCAGAGAAAGAGGAACTGCAATAGGAAACTAAATGGAAGGCCTGCTATCACTCAGAGAGTAAACTACATTGAGAGTAATGAAAACCCCCAAAAATCTATAAATGGGAGTAGCAGAATAATTACCTGAAATTGGTTCAATTGCAAAGAGTGAACAATACATTGAGGATTATAACCATTGGTTTAGAAAGTTTCCTGGCTTTCTGTAAATGTCAGACAATAGACAATAGTAATCCCTGATAGTCAGAGGATATGGCCCCTCGAGCCAGCACCGCCATTTAATGTGATCATGGCTGATCATCCCCAATCAGTGCCCCGTTCCTGCCTTCTCCCCATATCCTCTGACTCCATTATCTTAAAGAGCCCTATCTAGCTCGCTCTTGAAAGTATTCTGAGAAACGGCCTGAGACGGAGAAGAGGAAATTAGAGGAGATTGTTACATTGGATGGCTGTCTCCAAATCCAACAAAATATTGTAATGCAAGAATCACTGCGTTAATCTTGTTTTCATTTTAATACTACTGTTCAATAATTTAATTTTAATATTAATTTGATTGCATTTTTCTTTTTTTTTGATAAAATTCTGCCAAGGCAGACTTTTATTTAAAGATGACCTTTTACTCTGCAGTGATGTGCGCTGGAACAAAGGTACAATTTTGAAAGCAAGTGTGGAGTACATCAAGTGGCTTCAGAAAGAGCAGCACCGTGTTCGAGAATTAGAAAACAGGCAAAAGAAACTGGAGCAAGCTAACCGGAGACTGCTGCTGCGGATTCAGGTTTGCAAAGACCTGGAGTACATGTCCAAACACTTAGATTGGAAAGGAGGATAGACATTCAGTTGTGAAAATTTGAGTTAGAAGTGTATTTCATAGAAAATAAACAATCATTCTTGATTAGTATGGGTGTCAGAGGTTATGGGGAGAAGGCAGGTGATAGGAGGGAAAGATAGATCAGGCATGATTGAATAGCGGAGTAGACTTGATGGGCCAAATAGCCTAACTATACTATTTCTTATGACAATATTGGAACAGGCTTTCGGCCCACAATGTCTGTGCCAAACATAATGCCAAGACCATTTCTTATCTTCCGGCGTCCGGCGGGCATGAACATTGAATTCTCCCAATTTTGTTAGCCCTTGATGTCTCCTCCCCTTCCTCAGCCCTCCTGCTCCTCCTCCTCCCTTTTTCCTTCCTACTCCCCGCCACCCCCCTATCAGTCTGAAGAAGGGTTTCGGCCCGAAACGTTACCTATCTCCTTCACTCCACAGATGCTGCTGAACATGACATAGAAACATAGAAACATAGAAAGTAGGTGCGAGAGTAGACCACCAGGTCCGTCGAGCCCGCACCGCCATTCGCTCATGGCTGAACACTAAACAGACACACTTACCACAAACAGTAGACACAAGACACAGAACACAAGACACTACCCTCCCCTTTATACCGCTATCACCCCTCTCCACCCCAAGAACCTCGTGATCTCCTGGGGGAGGCAAAAAAACGGATAAAAATCCAGGTCCAATTCGGGAAATAAATCCGGGAAATTCCTCTCCGACCCCAATCTAGGCGATCGACACTTGTCCAGGAGATCACTCAGGTCTTACTATACTAACCATACCTAGGTCCATATCCCTGCCCTCTCCCCGTAGCCCCTTATCCCCTTGGCAGCTAAAAAACCATCTATTTTAGTCTTAAATATATTTAAAGTTTCTGCTTCCACTGCTCCCTGGGGCAGTGAATTCCATAAATTAACCACCCTCTGGGTGAAGAAGTTCTTCCTCATCTCAGTTTTAAAAGAGCCCCCCCTTATTCTGCAACTATGTCCCCTAGTTCTAGTTTCCCCGATCATTGGGAACATCCTCGGTGCATCCACCCGATCAAGGCCCCTCACGATCTTATATGTTTCAATGAGTATACAGTAACAGTTACGAATGATACATTAAACATTAAACATTAATAATAAAACATTATTGATTAAGCATGTGAATTAAATGAAATACCAGGGCAAAAGGAGGCTACAGATTTTTGATTATTAAGTAGAGCTACTACTCGTGCAAAAATGCTGATTTTATGTCTGGCTGTGGCAGCTTTGACAGCCCGGAGTCGCCTTCCTGAGAGAAGTGATTCAAACAGTTTGTGGCCAGGGTGAGAGGTGTCAGAGATGATCTTACCCACTCGCTTCCTGGCCCTTGCAGTGCACAGTTCATCAATGGAGGGAAGGTTGCAGCCAATAACCTTCTCAGCTGATCGGACAATTTGCTGCAGCCTCCAGGTGTCGTGCTTGGTGGCTGAGCCAAACCAGACCATGATGGAGAAGGTGAGGAAAGATTCTACGATGGCCGTATAGAATTGGATCATCATTGCCTGTGGCAGATTGTGCTTCCTCAGCTGCTGCAGGAAGTACATCCTCTGTTGTGCCTTCTTAGATCAGTTAATTCATGCGTAACACAAAGATTGGTGGTACTGTTAGCAATAAGGAAGGTCTGCTTAAGCTGCAGATGCATCAATGGGTTCATGAAATTAGTTGGAAATTGGCAGATGGGGTTTAATCCAGACTAATGTTTTGTTTAGTCATTTAGCGCGGCAACAGGCTTATCGAGTTCATGCCATCTAGTGATCCCCACACACTAACATTATTCCACACACACACAAGGGACAATTTGACCATGCTAATTATCCTACAAACCTGTACGTCTATGGGGTGTGGGAGAAAACTGGAGATACTGGAGAAATCCCATGCATGTCATGGGGAGAACGTACAAACTCCACACAGACAGCACCCGTAGTCAGGATTAAACCCAGGTCTTTGTCGCTATAAGGTGGCAATACCGCTGCACCACCGTGCTGCCCTGGCACCCTAAGTTGCGGTGACACATTATTAGGGGGCTAGGACGTAAACCATGAATGGTAGGGTTTCAACAAATATCGAAGGATATGTGCACATCCATGGATCCTATGCAGGGAGATAATGTGGTTAAGAAGGCTTTTAAGATGCTGGCCTTCATTGGCCTGGGCACTGAATATGGAAGTGGGCAGGTTATGCTCCCATTTTATACAATTGTCATCAGACACCAGTCAGTGTATTGCGTACAGTTTTGGTGACTGGTAGAGGAAGAATGTGAGAGTGTTGGTGAAGGTGAAAGGAGATTCACCAGGATGTTGTTGGGGGTGGAGCAGTGCAGTTATGATGAGAGGCTGGAAAGGCAAGGTCTGATCTCTTGCAAGTGGAGAAGGTTCAGATGGGACATGATTGAATTGTGTAGAATTATGAGGGGAGCAGCTAAGATAGATTGCAAGAAACATTCCCCCATATCAACCATCGATAAAAGTAGAGGACATACTGTAGGTTTATGGTAAGAATAATGGTAAGACTGTGCTCCTGGTAGGGCCACCCATGTCACGGGGGAGGTCTCTGACAAAGAGCATTCCAACCAAGACCTCAACAGTGGAACAGGCGGAGGATGATGGCTGACCTTAGTGGAGCGTCACAATGGCTGGAAAGGCAGATGAAGGCTGCAGCAGAAAAGGGTCTCCGGTCGTCTTGGACTCCATGACCCAGATCTGTCAAGGACCGTAGGGTGGCTGTCTGTGCACCAGTCTCCCCATGTTAAATAAAGTCACGCACAAGCACCCTCCATATAGAGAATAGCACCCTGGAGACACCCATGGTCAGCCATGATCGAAGGGGGCCTAAGATGGTAAGAGGAAGAGATTTGAGTGGGACCTCTTTTACCTGCAGTGCACTGCCAAGAGAAAGGTGGAGGCTGGTTTGCTGACAGAATCTAAGAGTTCAGCCAAGCACTTGCTTGGGAATAGAACGTTATAAACCAAGAATTAGGTGATGGAATTATTATAGACATGTGCCCATTAGTTGGTGTTGATCAGTTCTATTGACATTAGAAGCCTGTTATCCCACTCATACTGATTTGAGTATTTCCAGCATCTGTAGTGAGTACTCAGCTTTTGAAACTGTTCTTCTTGTGAATTTACGTGGCCCACTTATCTTTCTAGGTGATGGTGGTGGCCACACCTCACCGAAACCCTAAAGATAAACACAAAACGTTGCAATAAGTCAGCGGGACAGGCAACATCTCTGGAGAGAAGGAATGGGTGACGTTTCAGGTCGAGAACCTTCTTCAGACTGAGAGTCAGGGGAGAGGGGAACTAAAGATATGGAAGGGTAAGGTGTGAAAATGACAGGTCAAAGCAGACTATGAACAATGAAAAAAAGTAGAATGTTAGCTGAGGGGAAGGTGACGATACGAGGGATACGAATATTAAAATGAATTGGGAGGATAGTGAAACTAGTCAGAGAATTAGGGTGGTGGAGGGACGGAGACGGAGAAAAACCCAGGGTTACTGGAAGTTGGAAAATCAATATTAATACAGCTGGGTTGTGAGCTGCCCAAGCAAAATATGAGTTGCTCGTCCTCCAATTTGTTTTTGGCCTCAGTCTGACAGTGGAGGAGGCCCAGGACAGAAAGTTCAGTGTGGGAATAGGAGGGGGTGTTAAAGTGTTTAGCAACAGGGAGATTGCGTAGGCCTATTAAACTCAAGATGCTGGATAACTTGGTGGGTGAGGCCGCACCTGTGGAGCGGACCTTTTTGGTTGGGACAGTTCTTCAGACCCCACTTTAATAGCTGGTGGTGATGATCACAAGGTCATAAGTGATAGGAGTAGAATTAGGCCATTCGGTCCATCAAGTCTACTCCACTCCAAGTCTAATCATGACTGAGCTATCTCTCCCTCCTAACCCCAATGCCATTCAATTTTAAGGTGACTGGGACCTACTCAGCACTATAAAGTCCAATGCGAGTTGAATCGATGAATACTGAAAACATTATGCGCATCGCTCAGCATCTGTGGAAAGGGAAAGAGGCGCTACCAATAATTGTTTTTCCAATCGGACATCTCTTGATCTTGTCTTGAACATAGAACAATACAGCGTAACAACACACACTCAGGCCTATCCAGGCCTACAATATATGTGCCAACCATGAGGTTAATTTTAAACTAATCCCATCTGCCTGATGTGGTCTATATCCTTCCATCCCCTGTCTGTTCATGCGTCTGTCTAAATGCCCCTATCATATATATTTCACCTGGCAGTGTATTCCAGGCACCTACCACTCTGTAAAAACAAAAACACTTGCATTGCACATCTGCTTTGAATGCTCCCCACTGACCATAAAGCTATGCCCTCTAGTGTTTGATCTTACCACCCTGAGAAAATGATTCTGCCCTTTCTCTGCCTCCCTTAATTTCATGTGGTTCTATCAGGTCACTCCTCAACCTTGACTGCCCCAGAGGAAAACCAATCCATGTTTGTCCCTCCTCCTCACAGAGTTGGATGATCAGCCATGATCATAGTGAATGGCGGTGCAGGCTCGAATGGCCGAATGGCCTACTCCTGCACCTATTTTCTATCTTTCTATGTTTCTATGTTTATTCCTACTACCATGTTTATGCATGATTCCACCATTTGCTACACTATATTCCATCTTCCACTTCTCTGCCCACTCTCCCAACCTGTCCAAGTCCTTCTGCAGAGTCCCTGCTTTCTCTACACTACCGACCCCTCCACCTATTTTCGTATCATCCGCAAACTTGGCCACAAAGTCTTCAATCCCCTCGTCCAAATCATTAATATACAACGTGAAGAGCACTGACCCCGGCAAAACTACACTAGTCACTGACAGCCAACCAGAGAAAGCCCCCTTTATTGCCACTCTTTGCCTTCTGCCATCCAGCCAACCTGCTATCCATGCTAGTGTCCGCCCTTTGATACTGTGGGCTCTCATCTTCCTTAGCAGCCTCACATGCGGCACATTATCAAAGGCTTTCTGAAAATCTAGGTAAACAATATCTACTGACTTTGTCTGTCCTGCTATTTACTTCTTCAAAGAATCCCAGCAAATTTGTCCAGCAAGAGCTCCACTTCATAAAGCCTTGCTAACTACAGCCTATTTTATCGTGAACTTCAAAGTACTCCGTAAACTCATCCTTTATAATGGGCTCTAAAATATTACCAACCACCAAAGTCAGACAATTCTCCTTTGCTCCCTTCATGTGCAGCGGGATAATATTGGCAATTTTCCAATCATCTGGGTTCTCTACTGTCTCTAGTGATTCTTGAAAGATCACTATCAATGCCTCCACAATCTCTAAACCCTCCTCTTTCAGAACCCTAGGGTGCAGTCCATCTAGTACAGGTGACTTATCCACCTTCAGCCCTTTCAGCTTCCCAAGCACCTTCTCCCTAGTAACAGCCACTCCACTAACTTCCACCCCCTGACTCTCTTGAATTTCAGGCACGTTGCTGGTGTCTTCCACTGTGAAGACTGATGTAAAAAAGTTATTCAATTCCTCTGCCATTTCTTTATTCTCCATTATCCCTTCTCCTGCATCATTTCCCAGTGATCCAACATCCACTCTTGCCTCTTTCTTACTCTTTATATAACTGAAGAAACTCTTGCCATCCTCTCTCATATTATTGGCTAGCTTACCTGCGCATTTCATCTTTTTCTCCCTTATTGCCTTTTTAGTTACCTTCTGTTGTTTAAAAGCTTCCCAATCCTCTGGCTTCCCAATAATCTTTGCAATGTTATATGCCTTCTCTTTTAGTTTTATACTGTCCATGACTTATCAGCCTTGTCAGCCACAGTCGCCTCTTTTTCCCCCGAGAATCTTTCTTCCTCTTTGGAATGAAAAGATCCTGCATCTTCCGGATTATTCCCAGATATTTCTGCCATTGCTGTTCCACCATCACTCCTGCTAGGATCCCTTTCCAGTCAATTTTGGCCAGCTCCTCCCTCATGCCTCTATAGTCCCCTTTGTTCAGCTGTAATACCGACACATCCAATTTCATCTTCTCCCTCTCAGTTTGCAGATTAAAACTTTCATGTTGTGGTCGCTACCGCCTAATGGCTCCTTTACCTCGAGTTCCCTTATCAAATCCGGTTCATTACATAACACTAAATCCAGAATTGCCTTTTCCCTGGTAGGCTCCACTACAAGCTGCTCTAAGAACCCATCGCGGAGGCTTTCGACAGACTCGCTTTCTTGTGGTCCAGTACCAACCTGGTTTTCCCAGTCTACCTGCATGTTGAAATCTCCCATGACTCTGAGGGGTGACCTTATTCAGGTGTATAAAATCATGAGGGAGTAGAATGCAGAGCTTTTCTCCGCACAGTAGGGGAATCAAGAACTAGAAGGCACAGATTCAAGATGAGATGGGGCCTGATTTGATGGGAACCTGAGGGCAACTTTTTCATACAGAAGGTGCCGTTGCTGAACTGTCATAGATGGGCAGATATAATGATAGCATTTCAAAAAAATTGGACTGACAAATGGATAGGGAAGGTATACATGGGTATGGGTCAGGTGTGGGGAAATGAGCTTGGATGGGACATTGACATTGGCATGGATGACTTGGGCCAAAGGGCCTGTTTATGTGCTATCTAACTCCATGATTCTATGCTGGCAATGCTCTTCCGATCAGGCAGCATTTGTGGAGAGAAAATCAGATAACATTTCTAACCTGTGATTTTTTTTATCATAGCTGCAGAAAATGCTGATATCAATCCAAGTTTCATTGAAAGGCTGAGGGCTGGAGAGAACATAAGTTCTTTGCTAGGTAGCAGAAACTGAATGATGTTAGTGAAAGGCTTGGATAGTGTGGATGTGGAGAGGATGTTTCCACTAGCGGGAGAGTCAAGAACTAGAGGTCGTAACCTCAGAATTAAAGGATGTTATTTGAGGAGACATTTCTTTAGTCAGAGGGTGGGGAATCTGTGGAATCCTTCACCATAGAAGGCTGTGGAGGCCATCAATGGATATTTTTAAGGCAGAGATAGATAGATTCTTGATTAATTCAGATGTCAGAGGTTATGAGGAGAAGGCAGGAGAATGGGGTTGAGAGGTGAGAGATAGATCAGCCATGACCGAACGGCGGAGTAGACTTAATGGGCCGAATGGCCTAATTCTGCTCCTGTCACTTATGACCTTATGACCTTATGATATGTGGGTGATAGAAAATGGGCGATGAAGACGGCTGCTTGGAGATGTCTGAAATGATGGAATGGAGAAAAAACATTGGAAGTGTGAAACATGGTGTTGTGATCATCTGAGCAATCCTAAACATGAAGGTGATCATTTGGAACTCCAGGTTCTGAGGTCTTGTACATTCCTGAATTTGGTTGCTCCACCATTGAGCAGCCATTGTTTGACCTCCAGCCTCCGAGTTGTCTCCGCCCTGAACTCTGTTGCTTCTCCAACTGTTTTCGCCTCCTGTAGGATGCGATTAAAACCCACTTCCTTTTGAACCAACTGTAAGTCTTCAGTCCTAATGTCTGAAAACATTTCTTAGAATTGGACTTGTCTTCCACATTGAAGCACAAAACTGCTGATGCTGGAAATCTGAAACATGAAGTAAAAGCTGGCAATAATCAGCAGAACAGCTGGCAATTGTAGTGAGGTTGATGACATTTCAGATTTAGCCTCCGGTATGCTGCTTTTTCTGGCTAATTTGTATGCATCATCCTTCGCTTTGATACTATCCCTGATTTCCCTTGTTATCCACGGATGCACTACCTTCCCTGATTTATTCTTTTGCCAAACTGGGATGAACAATTTTTCTAGTTCATCCATGCAGTCTTTAAATGTCTTCCATTGCATATCCACCGTCAACCCTTTTAGAATTAATTACCAGTCAATCTTGGCCAATTCACGTCTCATACCCTCAAAGTTACCTTTCTTTAAGTTCAGAACCATTGTTTCTGAATTAGCAATGTCACTCTCCATCCTAATGAAGAACTCAACCACATTATGGTCACTCTTGCCCAAGGGGGCACGTACAACAAGACTGCTAACTAACCCTTCCTCATTACTCAATACCCAGTCTAAAATAGCCTGCTCTCTCGTTGGCTCCTCTACATGTTGATTTAGATAACTATCCCGCATACATTCCAAGAAATCCTCTTCCTCAGCACCCCTGCCAATTTGATTCCCCCAATCTATATGTAGATTGAAGGCACCCATTATAACTGTTTTTGCCTTTGTCGCACGCATTTCTAATTTCCTGTTTGATACCATCTCCAACTTCACTACTACTGTTAGGTAGCCTGTACACAACACCCACCAGCGTTTTCTGCCCCTTAGTGTTTCGCAGCTCTACCCATACCGATTCCACATCCTCCAAACTACTGTCCTTCCTTTCCATTGCGTTAATCTCCTCTCTAACCAGCAACGCTACCCCACCTCCTTTTCCTTTCTCTCTATCCCTCCTGAATATTGAATATCCCTGGATGGTCAGCTCCCAGCCTTGGTCACCCTGAAGCCATGTCTCCGTGATCCCAACTATATCATAGTCACCTGCAGTGGTTTCCTCCCACATCACAGACTTGTGGGTCGGTAGATAAATTGGATGCTGTAAACCTCAGTGAGTGGTAGAATCTGGGAGAAGTTGGTGGAATTGTGGGGAAAATAAAATGGGATTAGTGTAATTGGGCGCTGATGGCTGGCATGAAGTATGAGGCATGTTTTGGCCTCCGATTCAGATCAACAGTTTTCTGGAGCTGGAATTATATTTTGGTTCTCCCTCGCCACCTTTGAAATTGCAATTAGTTTTATGTAAAATAGAAGTTTAGTTCAGCATGGAAACAGGCCCTTCAGCCCTGATCACCATCCCCGCACATTAATACTACCCTACACACACTACATAGAAACATAGATTTTAGATGCAGGAGTAGGTCATTCGGCCCTTCGAGCCTGCACCACCATTCAATATGATCATGGCTGATCATCCAACTCAGTATCCTGTACCTGCCTTCTCTCCATACCCCCTGATCCCTTTAGCCACAAGGGCCACATCTAACTCCCTCTTAAATATAGCCAATGAACTGGCCTCAACTACCCTCTGTGGCAGAGAGTTCCAGAGATTCACCACTCTCTGTGTGAAAAAAGTTCTCCTCATCTCGGTTTTAAAGGATTTCCCCCTTATCCTTAAGCTGTGACCCCTTGTCCTGGACTTCCCCAACATCGGGAGCAATCTTCCTGCATCTAGCCTGTCCAACCCTTTAAGAATTTTGTAAGTTTCGGACAATTTACATTTATACCAAGTCAATTAGCCTACAAACCTGTATGTATTTGGAGTGTGGGAGGAAACCGGAGTTCCCAGAGAAAACGCACACGGGTCACGGTGGGAACGTAAAAACTCTATACAGACAGCACTCGTAATCAGGATCAAACCAGGGTCTCTGGCACTCTAATGCAGCAACTCTACCGCTGTGCCACTACGCTGCTGATATAACCGCCCAGAACTGTCCATGGATTTGTCTTTTTTAGGAGATTTCAGAAAGGGGGTTGTAATTTGTTCCTGACCCACACCTTTAGCCCAACAAACTAACTAAAAAGGTGTTTAAGAAGGAACTGCAGATGCTGGAGAATCGAAGGTACACAAAAAAGCTGGAGAAACTCAGCGGGTGCAGCAGCATCTACGGAGCGAAGGAAATAGGCAACGTTTCGGGCCGAAACCCTTCTTCAGACTGAAGAAGGGTTTCTCCAGCTTTTTTGTGTAACTAAAAAGGTGCTTGTACTAATGCAATCTTGCCCATGTTATCAGGACGATCAAATATTAGATGATGTCTTCTTATATTAACTAGGACAAATAAAATTCCTTGTTTATTTAAACATGGATTGTGGTGTTTTCTTTTGTAAATTTGATCCAACAGAATTTCTTGTTAAAATTTCAGGAGCTGGAAATGCAGGCTAGAGCTCATGGTCTGCCCACCATGTCTTCAGGTCTTAGTCCTATGGAGCTGGCTGCCCACCTCGTCAAGCATGAATCCCACCAAGGGGGAAATGGTTCCGATTATCTGCAGCAAGCAACATTGCCTCAGATGTTGAGTGAACTCAATGAAGGGTCCTATAACTATTTGGATCCTTTATCTCATTTCACAGACTTGTCCTTCAGTGCATCTTTAAAACAAGAGAATCGGCTTGATGAAACACTAATGGACAACACCATCTCCGTGGGCTCAAATCATATGTCTGCGACATCACCCAGTGCATCTAAAGGTAGCAGTAGGAGAAGCAGCTTCAGCTCGGATGATGATGAATTATGATCGATGCAGTGATCCAGTAAAGGACTGAGATTGTTCTATTTCTCAAGAAAAATGATTAAACACAGTCAATTTGCTTAACTACTGATTTCATGCGAGCCATTTGCACATTGGTATTCCAAATCTTCACTGTATAGGGTCAGAACTACTTCCTCATCCATGTTCATTTTACTCTGGTGCTGCTAATCCTTTATGAGAAAAGATGGAGTTCACAAATAGCCAAGTTAAAATTGTGTATTTTCAGAAGCGATATAACATTTTGTATGAAGAATTAACATGGAATGTAAATCTTCCAACTCTTCCTTATTTTATTCTCAAAGGGCCAATTGATTCATTTACTGAGCACTAGGTGGGAGAATTTTATTTGCCTGTTAATTTAAAAATGTAATTTTGTGGAAGGGTGAAGGTTACCGTGGTTGGAAATAATTGGAGGCAGCACCAAAATCTGTCAAACTAAGTCTGACAAATATACACAAAACTAGATATGTAGTTGTCCTGTCCCAATGGAATGATTGCAGATGCAACGTGGTTTATTGAAGGATCTGACAAAAATGTATTTCAGAAAAAAACATTATTGAATGTGCCTGCTAAGAATTTTAAGTCAGAAATGTTTTTCTCCTTGGTCAAACTGTAAGCATGTGCTTTGAGGATTTTTTTTTTAGGTTTGTCAAATCTTGCTTAATGGGGTGTGGAGCAGAACAGTGAACTGCTTCACATTTTTTTGTTATTTAAAAACGGAAATTGAGCAAAAGGGAGATTTTTTTAAAATTTGAGAAATACCCAGTTGATGCAAAAAATAACCACATTCTTATGATAATTAATCCACAGCTATGGTGAATTAGTTGTATTGTGCACACACAAACACCAATGTTTAGGGTATAATTAGTATGTACGTTAGTTTGTGAGAATTGTAATGCATTAAGCTAATGCAAAAAATAGAAACATATGTCAGGTTTTTCTTAAGTTGGATAGGAAGTGGGACAACAAAATAGTGGAACAAATCAATTGAAGAAAAATATGTTTAATTATGTTTATATTAAGTAGAAGTGTATCAGTGTGTTACTTCCCATTTTTGTATTAAAAAGGTAAATAGGTTGTCAAATTTAATTTCTACCTATTGGAGTTGACCATTATTTTTATATGCTATTTCAACATCTCAATGCAAGGCATTTTCTTCACACAAATGTACATTAATCAGATGATAGAACTGTTCTCTCCATAATGGATCCATTTGTTAATGGAATACGAGTGTCATAACATTGTTGCATTAAAAATATAGAGGTAAAACAGAAGCCCTTCAAACATATGCCTCCGTCTTTCTTGATGAGCAAGGGAATCCTAAAAATAAGGCACTGTGCTACAAGATATTGAGAATGATGTGGTCAGATGGAGATGAGTTCTAAGAAGAGTTTTAAGAGAAAGCAAACAGAGAAACGAAGGAAAGGAGATATTTCAAAGCTCAAGACCCTGCTGACAATATGTGTAAAAACAGAAGAAAGCCAGACATGGAGAAATGTTAAACTTCAAAATGTGTCTTGAGGCTGGATGAAATTATAAACATGGGACGTAGTGAGATTTTGAAGGGACTTAGACAGGAAAGGGAATTTTAAATGTACTGATGATTTAGAACTACATTTGGCTAGCAAAAATGGAAGAGGCGGTGGTGAGCAGGACTTGATGCAGATTAGAATGTGGTTAACTAAGTTTGAATTAACTCTTAATTGATGCTAATGGTCTTGTTCCCGCTGCTGAATAAGGCTTTGGATCTGCTGGAATGCTATATTTTGTAGTCTGCAACTTGTCGTAAATTAATGGGATATAATGGTGGGGTGAGGTGGGTGGGGGAACTTGTGTGACACCATTTTTGATCACTTGTAGTATAGATTAAATCATAACATGGGAACTGTAAGCAGCAGTATGTCTTTTGGCTCTTTGCATCTTATCCCTTGAACCTTGCTCTTTGTTGTCTTTGACGGCTGATTCCACATTCTTGCATCATTCCCCACCCCCTAATATTCGTTAATTTTTCTTGGTGTATAGTCCATTATTCTCAGTCTTGAATATACTCAACATTCACAGTCTGTGGGAAATTCCAAACATTCATAACAATATGAATGAAAACATTTCTACTTTTTATTCTGGTCCAAAATTGCTAATATCTTTTTCAGAGCCAATGCTTTACATCCCTTGTTTTGGAAGGACATCCTTCAAATATCCAGACATTTTTTAAAGTAATGAGCATTGATTGTGTATGAATCATTAACATTTACTGTAAGGTTTGGAAAAAGTTGATTTCATGATTCATTTTGCTGTCATTTAACAATGTTATTATACATATTTTTCCAATTAAATTTAATTTTCAATGGGAGAGAATATTTGTCATCATTCCTTTCTGTATAAATGGGTTTACAATTGTTACAATATACAGATCAGTTGACCAGCTTTGAGAATGAATGAAGAGATGAAGATTTTGACAGTTTTTTAATGTGTAAGGCAAATATGTTGTGGAAGGGTTTTGGGTCTTAAGCGTTGACAATCATGAATATTTTTGACTTGTAAGCCTATATCCAAGACTACAAACTATTTTCAGAAATGTACTGTTATTGTATTTCGAATTTTGTATGAAATAACATTTTGTAAGATTTGTACATATTAATCTTTTGTGAAGAGTTTTTGTGTGAAAAATCATGTACAGTGTTTGTTTATATGTGACCACTGTCTCTGAACTATTCCTGAAGCTAGTAAATTCCTCAAAAATAGCATCAAACTTGTGATCCACTTTTTTTTTTGCTTGCAGTATTCAGACTACTGTCATATGATGTTTTCCCAAAATAGAAATAGCACTAGTTCTCATTTGATTTGTTCTTACTGCAGACAGTAATTCAAACACCAACGTTATTTAAAAAGGAAATCAGAATTATGGCATTTTTAGCTTCCAAATACAATCTGAAAGATCCTAAATATAACTTACTGATTTCCCTTTTAAGAGATTATTTATTGATTGTTTTAAATAACTTTGCTTCTCAAAGGCTGTAGACTTGTGTAATGCCTGCAAGTTAATCAATGAGCAGTTTCTTGATCATAGTATTGCAACACTCTTTTGACCCTGTTCTATTTGTGAGCGTCGGAAGATAAAACAGAAGGCCGTTTCTTTGAGCTGCGAGGACATTTGTAGAGGCGCAAGTAAGAAATACTTTGAAGTCTTTATTTTATTTGGAGTCAAGTAAAATGTACATATGATGTGGGATAATTTATTCCATCCACTATTGAAATGTGGATACAAGAAAGAGAAAGTAAGATATTCAGGAAGGATTAACAATATACAACCAAAAACAGCATCTGCCACATGCATTTATTAGGATTGGTGATAACTCAATGGGCTTCTGAATTTCCAAATGATTCAAAACTTGATTATATTTAAACCCAAGATAACAGCTTAATTTTCCCAATTTCATTTTAAGTAAGTCACATGCATGTTTTCAAACAAAATAATCAAATTGAGTCATTTCTAAGTTGGAGGAGACGGTATAGATCTCAAAGTGTTTGTTGCTGTGGAACAATAATACAAGATGGAATATTACAATTTTGAAAGGGGCAAATGCAACTATGCATCCTGACAAGCCCAGTGAAATGGTAACCAATGTACTCAAAGGAGTGGAAAAGGAAGTCAGCAAAACGGAGTAAAGATATGATTTTTGAGTAGGGGTTCATGGACATGACCATACAATATAACCATATAACAATTACAGCACGGAAACAGGCCATCTCGGCCCTACAAGTCCATGCCGAACAAATTTTTTTTCCCCTTAGTCCCACCTGCCTGCACTCATACCATAACCCTCCATTCCCTTCTCATCCATATGCCTATCCAATTTATTTTTAAATGATACCAATGAACCTGCCTGCACCACTTCCACTGGGAGCCACCACTCTCTGCGTAAAGAAGTTCGCCCTCATATTACCCCTAAACTTCTGTCCCTTAATTCTGAAGTCATGTCCTCTTGTTTGAATCTTCCCTATTCTCAAAGGGAAAAGCTTGTCCACATCAACTCTGTCTATCCCTATCAACATGAACAGTAAATTAATATTTTGTTTGCAGGGAATATGTTGATGGCTATTAATTTTTATCAGGCCACCATTAATGAAATAACTATGAGTGGACCTACCTGTGAATTATGCCATGAAGAAAATATTTGAGATGCCACTGTGTAAATTATGTATCATTTAGGATTATTATTCATATGCGCAGGCATCAAATTAAACTACAAATTGAGAAAAATATTTCATAATTATCTAGCTCTTGAGACAATGGATGGCAAAATGTAATTCTAATTTAGTGCCAACAACACATTTCTGGAAATTCAGCTAATTGAAAGGTCTGAGTGGGCTGCTTGAAATTGCTTAGTACTTGGTGACTCACTTGGGAACAGTTGGTCATCTGAGCCAATTTTCTCTGAAGTGAAGTGATCCAAATTGATGGTCTAAAAGCTTCTGAGAACAGATAACCCACATGCCCAAATTTCTCTGAAATTTCTCTCAATGTTCTTGATTTCTTTGTCTCCATCACAGGTATGAGATTATGAATTGACATCCACTGTAAACTCACTGACTTCCATCCTGTCTCTTGCAAAGAGGTCATCTCCTACTCTCACTTTCGCTGTCACTGCTGAATCTGCTCGCAAAATAAGGCTTTCCATCCCATTCCTTCAGAGATGTCCTCTTTCTTTAATACACATGGTTTCCCACCCATACTGTTTAAGTGGATTGTCCACCTGTGCCTTCTGTGCCCTGTAAATCAGTTTTTAATCCTCCCCCCCCCTCCCCCAAATAGAACAAGGATAGACTTATTCTGGTCCTAGCCCCACCAATCTCTACATCTAACACATCATTCTTCAACATTTTGTGTCACCTTCAATGTGATCCAACATCATTCACATCTTCATATCCTCTTTGCTTTCCATAGAGTGCCCACTCTGCAACTCAATGGTCCATTCATCCCTTCCCACCCCTTCCACAGGTACTTTTCCCTGCAACTGCAGGAGATGTAACTCGATGTCCCTATACTCCCTTTACATCCATCCAGGGATTCCAGTTTTCCTTCCAGGCGAAACGGAGGTTCACGAGCACCCCTTTAACCTCATCAGTTGCATCCTGCACTCCCAATGTGGCCTCCTATACATTGGTGAGACCAAGCGTAGATTGGGCGATTGCTTTGCAAAACACTTGTACTCGTCTTGCTGGATCTCCCGGTTGATAACTATTTTAACTGCCCTTCCCATTCTTGTTCTGACCTTTCTGTTCTGGGCCAACTTCTTTGCCAGAGTGAGGCTACTCATAAACTGGAGGAACTCCTATTCTGCTTGGGTAGCCTACAAGCCAACAGTATGAAGATTGAAATCTCCAATTTTTTATATATAACCCTCCTGTCTTCCCCCTGTCTTCTCGGTGCCTCACCTGGATATACACCCATTTCTCCCTTTGTCTTGGTCCCAGTCCTCCTCCACATATATTCCTTCCTCTGGTTTCATATTTCACACCTCTTCCATCCTTATCCCACACTTGTGTAAGAAGGAACTGCAGGTGCTGGTTTAAATTGAAGGTAGACACAAAATACTGGTTACTCAGCGGGAGAGGCAGCGTCTTTGGAGAGATGGAATGGGTGAAGTTTCGAGTCGAGACCCTTCTGAATCGTTACGCATTCCTTCTCTCCAGAGATGCTGCCTGTCCCGCTGAGTTACTCCAGTATTTTGTGTCTATCTTATCTTGCACTTTGTCATTTTGTCTCTGGCCTTAGTCCAACCATCTGTCAATAAAAAACCCTGCCTCCCCTGTATCCACCTATCACTCGCCAGGCTTTTTTTCCACCCCATCTCTCTTCCCCTTTTCTCCGCTCCCTATCACAATCAGTCTGTAAAAGGGGCCCAACCCAAAATGCCGCCTTCAAACGTTTTTTATAGAGATGATGCTTGACCCTCTGACTTACTCCAGCACTTTGTGTCTATTTGGGCAAATCGGCAATCTGCAGTTCCTTGTGTCTACATCCAAAATTATTATTGGGCTGGGTGACTGTTCTGTACACAAATCCCTAATTATTGATCAAGTGACAAATATGCTTGATGTACCAAGTGACAAACAAGTCTGGTCCGTAACCCTCCTTCATTTCTATCATAATGGCGTGAAATAACCTAAGAGATTGCACAAATTGCTAAAATGCTGAACCTGACATAATGAACAAATGGTGATATTTTGCCCATGCCAAGAAGCAGCATAACGTGGAGGCAAGCTAAGTCTGAATAATGGTCTTGACCCAAAAGGTCACCCATTCCTTTTCTCCAGAGATGCTGTCTGACCTGCTGAGTTGGACTCCAGCATTTTGTGTCTATCTTCAGATTAAACCAGCATCTGCAGTTCCTTCCAACACAAATCCAATTGTCTTAGTAGACAGTCTGTTTGTTTACAAAGCTGTCATTTTCATTTAAAATTGATTACAGCTTTCACTGTAGACAATGCAGATATACTGAAGACTGGTTCTTGATTTGAATTAGTGCCTGCCAATTCCACATAATCTTTTATACCTTGAATAATCCCCAACAGATCCAATTGATATTGATGTCTAAATCTTGAGTTGGACTGTAAATTATTTTGTTGTTACTGTTTATTATGGTGGGCAAGGTGAAAACACCAGCAAGGCATCCTTTGCTCGCCTGAAGAAGGATCTCGACCTACTGCTTTTCTCCAGAGATGCTTCCTGACCCGTTGAGTTACTCCATCCTTTGCTGTGGTAGAGAGGGAGAGTGAGGGGGAGTGGAGAGAGAGGGGGGGGGGGGGAGGGAGAGAGAGAGAAAGGGAGAGAGGGAGAGAGAGGGGAGAGAGAGAGGAGCGGGGGAGATTGAGAGAGAGGGTGGAGAGAGAGAGAAAGGAGAGAGAGGGGGAGACAGAGAGAGAGCTTAAATGGGGTGGGCGATTGAGAGGGGCCTCACAAGTGGAATAGCCTAGGGCCTCTCGTCATCTAAATCTGGCACAGGGTATAGGATAAGACTGTTAGAACAATGTTTCAAAATGTAAGTTTTGCTTGGTTTATACTAGAAGGCTTCTTACATTGTTGGACTGATGGCAGGAGATGGAACAAAAATCATATGATGCATCACTTCAAAATTAATTCTTATTATCTGGCCATTGCTAGCAAGGCTCGTGTTCATTGTCCATGTCCATCAGGTCAACTTGAGAAGGCGATGTTCAACAGCCACCTAACAATATTGCAGTTTGAATAGCAAACACATTTCCTTAAAGCTGCTCACCAGGAGTTTTTGAAGATGCTCAACCCCCCCCCCCCCCCCCCCCCCCACCCCCCCAACATAATATAGGCATAGCAATGCTTTGTCGAAGTCAAGATGCGGGGTGACTTGGAAGGAAAAATTGTGGTAGAACTGATATCTTCTATCTATCTTATCTATCTATCTATCTGTCTATCTATCTATCGATCTATCTATCTATCTATCTATCTATCTATCTATCTATCTATCTATCTATCTATCTATCTATCTATAGAGAAAAGTGAGTGGCTGCCGGCGTCCGTGCTGCCAGCTGGCCGCCTTTCTGCCTTTGATTCGTTGCTACGCCGACACCAGGCCCAGAAACACCGAGATCTTTTCCATTTCGGTAGAGATTTCACTTTTCATTCCAAGTATCCACTCCTGATTAAATCCAGCCCCTCGTTTCCATCGTGTGATGTCACAATGCCCAATGCTCACAGATCTCCAATCGGAATGGATCCATTTACATATGCCTTTGCACCAGACCCAGCCCCCCCCCCCCCCCCCCCCACCGCCGCAGCCTGTGTCTAAGCGTGTCATCATGTGTGTGGGAAAAGAGAAAGGGGATTGGGGGTGATAGGGAATGGGGAACAGATGGACTGTCCCTACCCCTCCCCCTTCCACTCTCCCTCCCCTCTATTTCCCCTCTCTCCCCCACCCCCTCCCCCTCCCTCCACACTATTACCCCTTCCCCACAACTCTCTCCCCCTCCCCATCCCCTCTCTCCCTCCCCCTCTCCATCACTCTCTCCCCCTCTCTATCTCCCTCCTCCTCCCCCCCTCCATCTCCCTCTCCTCTCCCTCCTCCTCCCCTCCCCATCCCTCTTTCATCACGCCCCTTCCCTCTCCCCCCTTCCCTCTCCCCCCTTCCCCCCCTCCCTCCCCCCTTCCCTCTCTCCCCCTCCCTCCACACTCTTCCCCCTCCCTCTCCTCCCCTACCCCATCTCCCTCCTCCCCCCCCCCCCACCTCTCTCCTTCCCCTCCCCATCCCTCTCTCTCCCTCCTCGCCATCCCTCTCTCCTCCCCCTCTCCTCTCCCTCTCCTCCTCCCCTCCTCCTCCCAGTGCATCCCTCTCTCCCCCTACCCCCCCTCCCTCTTCTACCCTCCCCCTCCCCCTCCCCTCCCACTCTTCCCTCTCTCCTCCCCCTTCTCCCATACCTCACCATCCCCCACCCCCCTCTCTCCTCCCCTCCCTTCACTCTCTCCCCCCTCCCCCATCCTTCCCCCCTCTCCCCTCTTCCACTCACTCCCCTTCCCCCTCTTCCAGCACTCCTCCTACCCCTCTCCCCCTCCCCTCTCTTCCACTCTTCTCTCCCCCCTCCCCCCCCCCCCTCCCCCTCTCCTCCCATCCCCTCTTCCCCCCCCCCCCCGCCCCCTACCACTCTCCTCCTCTCCCTCCTCTTCTCCCCCATTCTTCCTCTTTCTCCTCCTCCTCCTCTCCCCTCCGTCCCTCTCTCCCCCTCCTCCATCCTTCTCCTCTCCTCCTCCCCTCCCACCTCCCTCCTCTTTCCTCACCCCCACCTTCACTCCCTCTCCCCCTCCTTCCTCTCCCCCCCCCCCATCCTCTCCTCTCCCCCGCCCCCCTACCCCTGTCCCTCTCTCTTCCCCCTTCCTCCCCCCTACTCTTTCCCTCCCCTCCCTCTCCCCCCCCCTTCCCCTTCTCTCCCCTACCCCCCCCTCTCACTCCCCCCCCCTTCCCCTCTCTCCCCTGTCCCTCATCTTCCCCCTCCCCTACACCTCTCCCCCCTCCCTCCCCCCCCTCTCCCCTTCTGTCCACCTTCCTCCCCTTCCCCTCTCGTCCCTCCCCCACCCCCCTCTCTCCCCCTCCTCCCTCTCTTCCCCCCCTCCTCCTCCTCTCCCCTCCACCCCTTCCCCTACCCCCTCTGTCCCTCTTCCACCACCATCCATCCCTTCTCTCTCCCCCCCCCCCCTCACTCTCCCTCTTCCCTCCTCTGCCCCTCCCCTCCCTTCCCCCTCCCCTCCCCCTCCCTCCCTCTCTCCCCCCCTTCCCCCACCACCCTCCTCCCCCCCAAATTTTCTTCCTCAAACTGCTTCTCCCCATAGAAGCCCCCTCTCCCCTCCTGAACCCTTTCCTCTCGTGTGATGTCACAATGCCCAATGCTCCCTCTTTTGTTGCCATAGAGGGAGTACAGAGAAGGTTCACCAGACTAATTCCTGGGATGTCAGGACTTTCATATGAAGAAAGACTGGATAGACTCGGTTTGTACTCGCTAGAATTTAGAAGATTGAGGGGGGATCTTATAGAAACTTACAACATTCTTAAGGGGTTGGACAGGCTGGATGCAGGAAGATTGTTCCCGATGTTGGGGAAGTCCAGAACAAGGGGTCACAGTTTAAGGATAAGGGGGAAATCTTTTAGGAACGAGATGAGAATTTTTTTTTTCACACAGAGAGTGATGAATCTCTGGAATTCTCTGCCGCAGAAGCCCCCTACCCCTACCCCACTCTACTTTTCCCTCCCCTTCTCTCTCCAGTTTCCCCTCCTCCTCCTCCTCCCCTCCTCTCCTCTCCTCTCTTCTCCCTCCCTCCCCCTCTCCCACCTTTCCCCCTCTCCCACCCCTCCCCCCACCTATGTTTTTGGGGGGTGGTTAGTGTGAGTGTAATGCCGCTTTTTCCCCCCCCCCCCCCCCCACACAACGCGCGTTGGAAAACAATCGGAATGGATCCATTTACATATAACCATCTAACAATTACAGCACGGAAACAGGCCATCTCGCCCTACAAGTCCGTGCCGAACCCCTTTTTTTTTGCCTTTGCACCGCCCCCTCCCCCCCCATCGCCGCAGCCTGTCCTGCGAAGCGCGTCATCACGTGTGCGGGAATAGAGAAAGAGGATTGGGGATGATAGGGAATGGGGAACAGATGGACTGTCCCTACCCCTTCCCCTTCCACTCTCCCTCCCCACTATTTTTCCCCTCTCCCCCACCCCTCTCCCCTCCCTCCCTCCCTCTCTTCCTCCTCCCTCCCCTACCCCATTCTTTCCCCCTCCTCCACAACTCTCTCTTTCTCCCCATCCATCTCATCCCCTCCCCCATCCCCTCTCTCTTTTCCCCTCTCCTCTCTCTCCCTCTCCTCCCCCCTCCTCCCCCTCCTCCTCCCTCCCCATCCCTCCTCTCTCCCCCACCCCCTTTCCCACTCCCCACTCTCTCCCCGCCCATCCCCACTCTTCCCCCTCTACCCCTGCCCCATCTCCCTCCTCGCCTCCCTCCCTCTCCTCCCCCTCCTTTCCTCTCCCCCCTTTCCCCTCTCCTCCTCTCCCCTCCCCACCCCTCTCTCCTCCCCCTCCCCCCCTCCCCTCTCCTCCCCTCACCCTCTCCTCTCCCCTCCCTCTCCCTCCTCCCATCCCTCCCTCCCCCACCCCCTTCCCTCTCTTCCCCCCCCCCCCCTCTCCCTCTCCCTCTCCCCCCCGCCCCTCCCCCTACCCCTCCCTCCCCACCTTCACTACTTTCCACCTTCTCCTCCCCCCCCACTCCCTCTGCGTCCCTCACCCCTCTCTTCTCCACCTCTACCCCTCCCCCCTCCTCCCCCCTTCCCCCCCCCTCTCTCCCTCCCTCTTCTTTCCACCCATCCTACACCTCCCCCTCCCCTCCCCACTCTTCCACTTCCTCCCCCTCTCTCTCCCCCCCCCCTCTCTTTCTCTCTCTCTTCTCCCCACCCCTCTCCCTCCACAATATTCCCCTCTCCACCCCCTCTCCCCCCCTCCTCCCCTCCCTCTTCCCCTCCCATCCCTCCCCCATCGCTCTCTCCTCCCCTCCCTCTCCCCCCTCCCCTCCCTCCCCTCCTCCTCTTCTCCCTCTCCCTCTCCTCCCCTTCCTCCTCTTCTAACCCCATCCCTCTCTCCCCCCCCATTTCTGCCTCCCCTCCTCTCCCTCCTCCCTCCACACTCTTCCCACTATCTCCCCTACCCCATCCCCCTCCTCCCCCCTCCCTCACCCCTCCCCCCCCCCTCTCTCTCTCTCTTCCCCTCCCCCCCCCCTCTCTCCTTCCCCCTCTCCATCTCCCTTGTCAAATACATTCTTGCCATAGAGGACGTGCAGAGAAGGTTAATTAGACTGATTTCTGGGATGTCAGGACTTTCATATGAAGAAAGACTGGATAGACTTGGCTTGTACGCGCTAGAATTTAGAAGATTAAGGGGGGTCTTATAGAAACTTACAAAATTTTTAAGTGGTGAATCTCTGGAATTCTCTGCCACAGATGGTAGTTGAGGCCAGTTCCTTGGCTATATTTAAGAGGGAGTCAGATGTGGCCCTTGTGGCTAAAGGGATCAGGGGGTATGGAGAGAAGGCAGGTACAGGATACTGAGTTGGATGATCATATTGAATGGCGGTGCAGGCTCGGGGCCAAATGGCCTCCTCCTGCATCTAATTTCTCTTCTTTTCTCTTCTCTCTCTCCTCACCCCCTCCTCCTCCTTCACCCATCCCTCTCTCTTTCTCCCCCCCACCCCCACCCTCCTCTCCTCTTTACCCCCCCCCCTCCTCTCCTCTCCCCACCGCCCCTATCCCCCCCCTCCCCCCTCTCCCCCGGCTCACCCACCCCGCTGTGAGAGGAAGGCCTTGTCGCCTTCTGGCCCCTCTCTCCCCCTCTCCCTCCCCCCTTCCCTCTCTCCCTCCTTCTCTCCCCCCCCCCTCCTCCCTCTCCCCCCCCCCTCCCTCTCTCCCTCCTCCCCCCCCCCTTCCCCCTCCCCCCCCTGTGACCCTCCCCACCTCCTCCTCCTCTTCCCCCTCCCACTATCCCTTCCCCCCTCTTTCCCCTCTCTCCCCTTTCCTCTCCTTCCCTTTTCCCCCCCCACCCTTCCCTCCCCTCCCCTCTTCCCCTCCCCTCCCTCCCTCCCCTCCCTCCCCCTCCCCCCCTCCCCCCTTTTCTCTCCTCCTTTCCCTCCCCATTCCCCTCCCCCTCTCTCTCTCCTCCTCCCCCTCCCCCTCCCTCTCTTCCCCCCTCTCCCTCTCCTCCCCCTCTCATCCCCCCCCTCTCACCCCTCACCTTCCCTCTCCCCCCCCCCTCCTACCCATCTCCCTCGTCCCCTCCCTCCGCCCCCCCCCCACTCCCTCCCTCCCCCTCCCCCATCCCGCTCTCCTCCCCCTCTCCCCCACCTCTCTCTGCTCTCTTCTCCTCACCCCTCTCTGCTCTCACTCTCCTTCCCCCCCCCCCCCCGCAAACGGCGTTGGTCAGGCCGTCCGTCAGTGCAGTTGCTTGCTGGCCGCCTTTCTGCCTTTGATTCATTTCCTACGCCCTCTCCAGACTCAGAATCGGCGAGATTATTTCAAATTCAGTAGAGATTTCACTTTTCATTCTAAGTATCCACTCCTGATTCTTTCTTTGTTGTGTTTACACTTTTTAATCAAATCCTTCCCCCCCCCCCAATATTTCAAAAAAAAACTGGCTTCTCCCCCATAGAAGCAGCCCCCCCTGGTGAACGTTCCATCGTATGATGTCCCATGCCCCAATCTCACAGATGTCCAATCGGAATGGATCCATTTACATATGCCTTTGCACCAGCCCCAGCCCCCCCCCCCCCCCCCCCCCCCCCCCCCCCACCAGCCTCCTGGTCGAAGCGCGTCATCACGTCTGCGGGAATAGAGAAAGAGGATTGGGGGTGAAAGGGAGTGGGGAACAGATGGACTGTCCATTCCACACTCTCCTCCCCCCCCTTTTCCCCCTCTCCCCCCACCCCTCCCCCCTCCCTCCCACACTCTTACCCCTCCCTCCCCTCCCCCCCCATCCCTCCCCCCTCCCCCACACCTCTCTCCCTCTCCCCCACACCTCTCTCCCCCCTCCCCAATACTCTCTCCCCTCTCCATCTCCTCTCTCCTCACCCCTCTCCATCTCCCTCTCCTCACCCCTCCCTCTCCTCTCCCTCCTCCTCCCACCCCCATCCCCCTCTCTCCCTCCCCACCCCCCTTCCCTCTCCCCTCTTCCCTCTCTTCCCCCCCCCCCCCCCCCATCCTTTCCTTTCCCTCTCTCTCCTCACCCCCTTCCCCCACCCCTCTAGCCCTCCCTCCACACTTACACCTCCCTCCCTTACCCCCATCCCTTCTCTCCCTCCCTCCCCTCCCCCACACTTCCAGCCCCCTCCCCATCCCTCTCTCCTCCCCCTCTCCATCTCCCTCTCCTCACCCCTCTCCCCTATCCTCCCCCTCCTCCTCCCACCCCCATCCATCTCTCCCCTACCCCCCGCCTCCTAACCCCCTTCCCTCCCCCACCCCTTTCTCTCTCTCCCCCCCCCATTCTCCTCCCCACTCTTTCCCCCCTCCATCCACTCTTCACCCCTCTACACTCTCCTCACCCCATCTCCCTCCTTGCCTCCCTCCCCCTCCCCCCACCCCTCTCCCCCTCCCCTCTCTCCCCCCCCCCCTTCCCCTCCCCCTCCCCGCTCTCCCCCAGCCCCACTGGCTCCGCCTTTTCCCTTCTTCTTCCCTCTCTCCCCCCCCCCCCCCCTCCCCCCTACCTCTCTGTCCCTCTTCCACCACTCCCCCTACCCCTCCTCCCCACTCTTCCACTCTTCCCTTCTCTCCACTTACCCCACCCCACTCCCTCTCTCCCTCCCCCACCCCTCTCTCTCCCTCTCCCTTCCCCCTCCTTCCCCTCTCTCCCCGACCCCTTCCTCTACCCCCTCTGTCCCTCTTCCATCACTTCTCCTGTACCTCTTCCACCACTACCCCTACCTCTCTCCACCTCCCTCCCCACTCTTCCACTTCTCTCCTCCCCTCCCTCTCCCACTCTCCCTCCCCACTATTTCCCTCCCTCCCCCCCCCCCCCTCCCCCTCCCTCCACACTCTTCTCCCTCCCTCACCTACCCCATCTCATTCCTCCTCCCCTCCCTCCCCATACATCTCTCCCCCCTCCCCATCCCTCTCTCCTCCTCCCGTCCCCACCCCCTCTATCCTCCCCCTCTCCCCCACACCCCCCCCCCACCCCCCTTCCTCCCCTCCCTCCCCACTCTTCTTCCACTTCTCTCCCCCTTATCCCCCACCCATCTCCCTCCCCCACCCCCTCTCTCCCCCACCCCTTTCCCTACCCCTCCGTCCCTCTTCCACCACTCCCCCGTCCCTCTTCCCACCACTCCCCCTGTCCCTCTTCCAGCACTCCTGCTACCCCTCTCCCCCTCCCCCCCCCCTCTCTTACACTTCTCTCCCCCGTCCCCCACTCTCCCTCCCCACCTCTCCTTCCCCTTCCCATCCCACTCTCACTCCCCTACCCCGCTCTGCTCTCCCTCCCAAATCTCTCCCATTTCCTCATCATCCCCCTCGCCTCTTCTCAACCTCCCCTCTCCCCACCCAGTCTCCCCCTCCACCCACCTGTGTGTTTGGGGGTGGTTAGTGTGAGTGTGATGCCGCAGCTCGCCCCCCCCCCCCACCCCCGCAAATGCACGTTGGGGTAACAGACCCAACGGGTCTGCACTTGGTCTAGTATATTACTAAAAGTCTAATCTTGACCGCTTTAGGCTCACTGTGCTGCAATTTCCAAGAGAACACCGCCACCTATGGCTGTCATTTTTGGCCACCTCGCCCAGGGCCCCCCTCCGCCTTCCCGGTCCAGAGGATTTTTCCCATCCATGAGAAATCAGAGAGATATTAATGTTTTAAAAGAAATAGCCATTCTCTCTGCTGCCCCCTGCTGGAGGGGGGGGGGGGGGGGGGGGGTGAACTGTAAAACCAGGAAGTGGTGTGCCTCACTCAGTCTCTGCAAGATGGAGGAAGCCAGAGGGTCATGCCTCTCTGAGCTCTAAATAACTGCAAATGGTTGTTTGGGTTGAAGTAAAATTGCACTGCAAATGGTTGTTTGAGTTGCAGTAAAAATGCACTGCAAATGGTTGTTTGGGTTGAAGTAAAAATGCACTGCAAAGGGTTGTTTGGGTTGAAGTAAAAATGCACTGCAAATGGTTGTTTGGGTTGGGTTGAAGTAAAAATGCACTGCAAATGGTTGTTTGAGTTGAAGTAACAATGCACTGCAAATGGTTGTTTGGGTTGAAGTAAAAATGCACTGCAAATGGTTGTTTGTGTTGAAGTAAAAATGCACTGCAGATGTTGTTTGGTTATTTGGGTTGAAGTAAAAATGCACTGCAAGGGTGGGTTTTTTGTTGGGTTGAAGTGAAAAGGCACTGCAAAGGGTTGTTTGGGCACGACAGGGGGGTTTGGGTTGAAGGACAATGCACTGCAAATGGTTGTTTGGGTTGAAGTGAAAATGCACTGCAAATGGTTGTTTGGGTGGGTTTTGGGTTGAAGTGAAAAGGCACTGCAAAGGGTTGTTTGTCTAAACTTGACAACTTCCTGTTTGCATTATATTGATTTTTGGTAAAACTCTACCACTTACGGCTGTGATTTTTGCCCATTCTTCCCATCAATGAAAAATAAAAGTGTTATTAGTGTTTAAAAAATGTTGGTCTGCTTTACCTGCTAAGAGGAATCTCATCTCTTCCAGATGTAATGTTTCAAACATATTTGATATCCACAATTTTATTGTTGGTGTGGGCGCATTTTTCCAGAATTTAAGTATAAGCTTTTTTCCCGTTATTAGCCCGTAATTAAATAAATTCTTCTGAAACACGTTTAGTTCAGGGTTACCTTCCGATATTCCGAAGATAATCCATTCTGGTTTTGGTACCAGTTTTATTTTGATCAATTTTGAAAAAATATCAAATATTTCATACCAGAATTTTGGGATTTTTGTACAAAAAACAAAAGAGTGCGCTATGGTAGCTTCTTGACACAGGTATTTATCACAGATTGGTGAAACATTAGGGAAGATTTTATTTAATTTAGTTTTTGAATAATATAATCTATGTAATGTTTTAAATTGGATGAGCGTATGTCGTACATTGATCGAACATTTATGCACCTGTAGTAAATGATTATCCCAGGTCTCTTTTGAGATTTTTATAGCTAATTCTTGTTCCCAATCTTTTCTAATTCCATCTGTTGTGGGTATTTCTATGTTTAAAATGATATTATATAGGTACGATATTAAATTAGCTGATTCCGCCTTTGTCTTCATTGCTTCATCCAATAAGTCGGAAGGCATATTATGATAGTCTTTTGTGTGTTTTTTCAGATAATCACAAATTTGAAGATATTTAAAATATTGGTTATTTTTCAAATTATATTTCAGTTGTAGTTGTTGAAATGATAGTAAATTCCCCAATTCATACAGATCCATACAGGTGCAATAGTAATTTAAATAAACAAATAAATAAATAAGTGGTATCAGGACCTGGTAACGGGAGGTAAAACAACAAAAACAGACTTGGTTGGTAGTCCCCTTATCTGCGGAGTTTAATGTTATAATAGAGCGATTGTTCCTATTTTCTCTTTCTTTCTTTTCTAGGATCTATTTTCTCACTGTACTTCCTTCTCTAACTTCTTTTCCAAGGGGCTTTCTTTTCCCAACACTCTTGCACTTCACGACTCTCGCGCACTTTCTTTACTTTCCTTACTTCTACCTTTTTCTTAAAGCTCAAAAAAAATGAAGCGGTACAAAAAATGTATTAAGATATATGTGTTGTGTAGGAAGAGTGGGTGTGGCTCAGTCTCTGCAAGATGGGGGAGGGAGAGATCACAACTCTGTCTGAGCTGTGAATCGACTGAACACACTGAATGTTTACTGAACTGTTAGTGTGGTGTTTTGTGTGGTTTTGTGGTGGTTTGATGGCGATTTCACCTTTGCTTGAAATGGTATGAAACTGCATTTGAATGTAGTGGGCTTGCACCCTGCATGAAATGGTATGAAACTGCATTTGAATTTGGTGGCCTTGCACCCTTCTTGAATGGTATGAAACCGCTCTTGAATTTGGTGGGCTTGCACCCTGCTTGAAGTGGTATGAAACTGCACTTGAAGTTGCTGGCCTTGTACCCTGCTTGAAATGGTAGGAAAGTGGATTTAAATTTGGTGGCCTTGCACTCTGCTTGAAATGGAATTTCAAGGAATAGCCGTGAGTCAACTGCCAGTCCACCAGCCGTGAGTGAGCTGCCAGCACATCAGGCTTGAGGGACTGAGCTGCCACCCCAAGAATCAATTTGGCCCACAATGTCCATACTAGCCCTCTGGAGACCAGTAGTCCCTGCAGCCAACAACACCCATACCAGCTCATCAGAAAGTGCCCTCCCCCCACTGGCCACCAATATTGGAATTGGTGGAGAGGTGGAATATTGCGTCGGGGGACCAGCCCTCCCGTGTGAACATGGGATCCATCGGGTCCCACTTAATCTAGTCTCTAACTATAAATGCATGGTTATATGTTCAATCATACAGGAAATTTATTAAGTAGCATTTTTCTACATTGAAGGTTATTTACTCATTCCATTTCCATTCCCCCTTGTATGTTTATGCTACATGCTTGCTGTTCCATGATTCCACTGCCCCCTCCCAAATTTTTCTTTCAATATGATTTGCTGTGATTAAACAATAATTTTTTCCGATGACATTGTAAAATATCAACAATCTACTTCAAATGCGATCATGTCCCACAGACTCATCGATTTAATCAAAACTGTTCCTTGAGACTGTCTCTTTGACCCCAGCGCTTGCATTCTCATTTTCATCTGACTAAAGTTCGACTTTTCTTTTTGTAAAGACTTTTCAAAAAGTATTACGTAAGTGCCCAGTGAAATTTGCAGATACCGTCAAAAATGCAGATTAAATTATTGCAATGACTAATCTTGCATTACCTGAGGTAATTTTTCAAATGAATGGTTTAATAAGGAAGTTTGATGATGATATCGTGCACAATTTAACTGCAAGAAAAATATTACTGGGTGCTTATGCAGTAATTATTTTCAGCCATACACCCATCGCTTTTTGTGTTAATTTTCTTAATTTCCTGGGCTGTTTATTAAATAGGAAAAATCATATGAAATTTGTCTATTATTTCCAAGGGAAGCTAACCATTACACAATGCAACTTTTATACAGTTTGCGCATTGGTTTCACATGAGTGAAATCCCAAACGATGGGCAATATATCACTTGAGGCAGTTGTAAATGGTATTAATCACATCAACCAGCCTGAAATATTGCAAATTCCGATATGCCACTTATCACTGGAAGCAAAAATGGGAATTGCTTAAATCTACACCTCAGTGAAACTGCAGACAGTACTGATCTGCACAAAAATGTGGTGTAACATGTTAGAAGTAAAATTAGATGGAAATTACAGAGTGGAATTAAAGAGCTGGCAGGGGTTGAGCTGTTCTCTTTTTAATGAAATAAGTCATTCTATTTAAAAACGTTTCTTCCAAACTATATCAATTGCAATCATATATCAAAGGCGGCACAGTGGCACAGTGGTAGAGTTAAGTTCAAGACCGGGGTACGATCCCGACTGCAGTGAGTTTGTATGTTCTTCCCGCGACCTGTGTGGGTTTTCGCCGAGATCTTCGGTTTCCTCCCACAGTCCAAAGACATACAGGTTTGAGGGCTAATTGGCTTGGTATATAAATATATATTGTCCCTAATGTGTGCAGGGTAGTGTTAATGTGCGGGGATTGCTGGTCGGTGTGGACTCGGTGGGCCGAAGGGCCTGTTCCCGGACCGTATCTCTAAACTAAACTAAACTAAACTAAACTAATAAACAGGAGCAAGTAGCAATATCGTAAAAAAATGACAAATACCACAGAATTTATCTAGATTAAAAAAAAAAAACAGAATGTCATGGAAAATTGTCCAGAAACAAGTCACAAGTAGCAAACACTTTGACTTGAAAGTGATGACTTGCATTTCTTGAGCACCTCACAAATTCATTTGAGAATTTTCCAAAGTGCCTTACAGCTGTTGAAGTACCTTCTCTAGTGTTGGCACCGTGGCAAGATGCAACTTATTCATTGCCGTCTCTGTTATAGGCAACAACTGTAACTGGTCACGCAATCTTTTTTTACTTATGTTGATTGTGCAACAGATAAAGGGCCTGTCCCACAAGCATGCGAACTGCATGCAGCAAGCGCGACCAAACCAGAAGCGGGGGCCGCACGGAGGTTCAGTGATCCCCGTATAGGGCCGGTCCCACCAGCATGCGCCTGCATGCGGCAAGCGCGACCAAACCAGAAGCGGGGGCCACGCGGAGGTTCAGTGATCCCCGTATAGGGCCGGTCCCACCAGCATGCGACCTGCATGCGGCAAGCGCGACCAAACCAGAAGTGGGGGCCACGCGGAGGTCGTGTGAGTGACGTGAAGTTCGAGCGAAGTCCGCGGAAAGTTTGCGCGTGATGTATGGAGTCAAGACATGTGTACGGCGTTGAGACGCTGCACACGCCAGTCGAGGCGCTGCGTACGGTGTCGAGGTGGCTGCGGGCCGGCAGGCCGTTGCCACGCGGAATTTTTGAACACGGTCAGTTTTTCGGAGCCCCGCGCGATGTCGGGACCAGCTCAGCACAACTCCATATGGCTCCGGCGATCGAAGTGGGACCAGCCCCGCGAGGCCGTATGGCTCAAGCGACCATGTTAGGTCGCGCTTGCTGCATGGAGTCGCGTGCTCGTGGGACATGCCCTTTAATGGGCAAGATGAGGGAGCTGCCAGCACAGCCACAGCTGACCCTCAAACTACACTTTGCACATCTGGCCCTGAAATATTGCTATCTATTTCACACGAAAGAAAGATAAATCTTAGACTGAACCATCTGGTATGAAAGAAGCATGTGTTTTTATAAGTGATTCACGGCGAACACAAGTAGTTCATATTGTCAATTGTTTACTAAGTCAGTGAGCCACAAAAATAACATTTTGTGTCCTTGCCTTTCAATTGCACTAGAGCTGCACCTCTAACTATGCAAGCTGTAGCAATTCCTTGTGATTATTAGCACATACTTAGGACAAAGACTTTTTTTATTTCCACTTGTGGGATCATTTCTGTGGTTAAAGCTCTCCTGGACCTGAGCAACAGTTGTAAATGACTTAAGGGGGCTGTCTTTAGGCAATTTTTTTGGCAACTACAGGCTAGGCTGTTGCCACATTGACACGGGGTGACGCTTGTATGGTTGTTAGTCGTCTCCTCAAGTCACCTAAGAGTCGTAACATTTTTCTGGTCGTCGCTGGATTTTGAAATGTTTAAAATTTTCGGCGACTGTGGGCTTGACGTCTGTCGTAGGCGCTGTCGTAGGCGCTGTCGTAGGCGCTGTCGTAGGCGCTGTCGTAGGTTGTCGCCAGGATGACGCAGGTTGTTGCCGGGTGCTGACCGGTGAATTCCATTAACAACTATCTACATCAACCAATGTCAACCGGCGACAGGTACCGGCCACTGAATTGTCTTCAGTTGTCGCCGACAGGGTCGTTGCTTGTCATAGCTTGTCGCGGGTGGACGTAGGTTGACTTCGATTGTCGTAGGTTGGTGCCTGTGTGGTTGTAGGTTGTCGTAGGTGTGGTCGTAGGCGGACATCCTAAGTCGCGATGATTGGATCGCCGTAGGTCGGTAGCTTGCCGTAGCTTGATGTCGGCTATAGGTGGTAGGTTGTCGTAGACATTGTTGTAGAGGGGGTCCAGTCGCTGCTTTTTCGGTGACCTGCTTCACCTGTGACAGTCGCCGGCAGTAGCCGAAAAAATTGCCTAAGTGGGACTTACTTCCTGCCATTTTGTAGTGGTAAGGCAACATGTAAAGTGTATAAAATCCATGAGCTTACATGTGCCCTCTAAATCTAAATGGCATAATGGTGCAGCGGGTAGTGCTGCTGCCACAACACACCAGAGACCTGTGTTTGTACCTGACCTTGGGTCCTGTCTGTGTGGAGTTTGTACGTTCTCCCCGTGACCGGCGTGGGTTTTTCCCCCAAGATCTTCGACCTCCTCCCAAACTCCAATGATGTCCAGATATAGGAGCTGGATGATTGTAATGTCCAGGTTCAGGAACAGCTTCTTATCAGCAACATCAGGCTATTTAGCACTACAAACACCAACTAAAATCTGCAGTTCCTTGACCACACACCTGATCCAGAAGATTAAGATGCATGGGACTAATGTGTAGGAAGGAACTGCAGATGCTGGTTTAAACCGAAGATAGACACACAAACCTGGAGTAATACTGACTTGGTCAAATGGATTCGGATCTGACTTACTGATAGAACAGAGGCTTGTTGTGGAAGGATTCGGGCTGGATGTCTGTAACCAGTGGAGTTCCACAGGGATCTGTGCTGGGACCACTGCTGTTTGTCATATATATAAATAACTTGGGCATAAACGTAGATGGGCTGGTTAGTAGGTTTGCAGGTGGTGCCAAGATTGCTGGGGTGGCAGACTGTGAGGAAGGCTGTCAAGTTGTACAGCGGAGGTAGACACGAAATGCTGGAGTAACTCAGCGGGTGAGGCAGCATCTCTGGAAAGAAGGAATGGGCTATGTTTCGGGTCGAGACCCTTCTTCAGACTGATGTCAGGGGAGGGGGCAGGACAAAGATAGAATGTAGTTAGAGACAGTAAAACTAGTGCGAAAACTGGGAAGGGGAAAGGGTTGGAGAGAGAAAGCAAGGGCTATCTTCAGCGGGATATGGATCAACTCCAGAAACAGTGCCGCAGTGTAGAGTTGCTGCCTTGCAGTGGCAGGGACCTGGGTTTGATCTTGACTACGAGTGCTGACTGTACGGAATTTGTACGTTTTTCCATGGGTTTTCACCGGGAGCTCCAGTTTCCTCTCACACTCCAGAGATGTGCAGTTGTGTAAGTTAGTTGGCTTCTGCAAATTGTCCCCAGTATGTAGGATAGAACTAGTGAATGTGTGATCATTGGTTGGCGCTGACCCTGTGGGCCAAAGAGCTTGCTACCACGCTGTATCTCCAAACTAAACAAAACTAAACTAAAGGAATGAAGAAATGGCAGATGGAATTTAATCCGAGCAAGTGTGACTTGTTGCAATTTGGGAAGTCTAACGTAAGGGGAAATTATCTAAATGGTGGTTATTATCTAAATGGTGGCTGATTAGGAAAAGGGGAGATGCAACGAGACCTGGGTGTCATGGTACACCAGTCATTGAAAGTAGGCATGCAGGTGCAGCAGGCAGTGAAGAAAGCGAATGGTATGTTAGCATTCATAGCAAAAGGATTTGAGTATAGGAGCAGGGAGGTTCTACTGCAGTTGTACAGGGTCTTGGTGAGACCACACCTGGAGTATTGCGTATAGTTTTGGTCTCCAAATCTGAGGAAGGACATTATTGCCATTGAGGGAGTGCAGAGAAGGTTCACCAGACTGATTCCTGGGATGTCAGGACTTTCATATGAAGAAAGACTGGATAGCCATGATCACATTGATGGTGGTGCAAGCTTGAAGGGCTGAATGGCCTACTCCTGCACCTATTTTCTATGTTTCTATGTTTCTAATGGCAGATCCTTAACAGTGTAGAGGGATCTTGTGGTCTAATTCCCTGAAAGCGGCAACACAAGTCGATAGAGTGATAAAGAAGGCATGCGGTATGTTTGCTTTCATCGATTAGAGCATTGAATACTAGAATCAGGAAGTCAAGATGCATCTTTATAGGACTTTGGTCGGGCCACATTTGCAGTATTGTGTGCAGTTCTGGTCATCCCATTACAGGAAGGATGTGGAGGCTTTAGGGTGCAGAGGAAATTTATCAGAATGATATCTGGATTAGGGGTTATTATCTCCAGGGAGCAGTTAGACAGACTAAGATTGTTTCTCTCAAATGTTGGCGGTTGTAGGGAGACCTGATCGAGGTATATATCATTATGAGAAGGCATAGATAGGAGAGATGGTCAGAATCTCTCTCTCAATTTGAGATCAAATACTAGGGGGCATAGGTTTAAGGTGAGAGGGATAGAGTTTAAAGGGGATATGCGTGGCTAGTTATTTACATTGAGGATGGTGAGTCTGTGCAATGTGCTTCGGGAGATAATGGTGATAGCAGATGTTAAAACAGACATTGTGGGCCGAAGAGCCTGTTCTTGTGCTGTACAGTTCTATGTTCTATGAAAGTTAATTGTATCTATCATCAATTAAATAACCAATTAGTTTCCTACAGTTCCACAAATGATTTTGCATTACATCAAAGTTTCCAGCTAGTGTTATTAATGCTCAAAAGGAAAAATAGTTTATGGTTTACATCTTCAAGATATGCCATGTTGCTTCACAAACATTACATTTGTTGAAATGAGCAGGAGCAGCCGAACTGCAGACATCAACGTCTAGAATTGATGAGACAAATGAAATATTGGCTTGTTCCGCTGGATTTGGTGAGTAACTAAACTGTGAATTTTTTCAGTTAGGAACTGACACAAAGATGATTGGAAATGTGGCATAACATAGACAAGTATTACCTGTAAAACACACACCAGCAATGTCCAATGATCGAATGTGGAAACCTTTCTATCGTATGGAACAGCCCATAATGTCATTTCACACCGTTTCATTAAAAAACCCCTTACTATGCAGAAATTTCAAAGTGAAAGTGGTTGCGGATGAACTCATCAAGGATAATTAATGGACATGATTATTAAAGTTCATTAATTGTCTGAACATGAATTTCTTGAAAAAATTACTCATTCATTATCTTTTAAAATGTCTATAGGCAAAACATAATTAGAAATCTGCAGTTTAATTTGTTTCTTTATTTTTGCAATTTAAAACTACTGTTATTAGCTTAATGAGATGTTCTTTAGAACATGTTAAACATGGCATGAAACAGATCCTCAGGTGTTTTTCTTTCCCTCCTTTCTGGTGCCTGTCACACACTCAGCAACGGTGAAAGTGGTGGAATCGGTGTCATTACCTTGTTATTGTAATGGCTCTCTTTCAATTACTGATACTGCAAGAAGATTGTGATGATCGGCTAATGGCGATATAAACCTTGGTCAGCTCAAGATTTGGGTCAATTAATCCATTCATCTATCTGCATAAAAAAATATTAAATCATAAAGACACACAGAGAGAACTAGTGTGTGATATATACGACTTTTGTTCATGTTATGAGTATGCCTGAGTCTCACCCACTATTCACACAAACAAATTCTTATTTTTTTGCTACAAGCAAAACAATCTGTTAAGATAGCAGAATATACTTGCTGCCACTAAAAGCCACTGTGGTGTTTAGTTTATTTTAGAGATTCTGCACGGAAACAGGCCCTTTTGCCCACCGAGTCCAGCGACCAGCGATCCCCACCCACTACCATTGTCATACACACACCGGAACAATTGACAATTACACCAAACCAATTAACCTACAAACCTGTGCATCTATGGATTGTGGGAGGAAACTGGCGATCCCAGAGAAAACCCACGCAGGTCAGGGGGGGAGCGTACAAAGTCCATGCAGACAGCACCTGTAATCAGGATCGAACCTGCATCTCTGGCGCTGTAAGGCAGCAACTCTACCGCTGCACCACCCATTAGCACTTTTGTTAAAGTTACACAAGGATATCCACAGTGCTCCCAATAATTCAATGTCCACTTTAAAGTGAATCCAAATTAGTTCAGGTCAATAGTGTAGGATTGGAGTAGGATTTATTTCCATCTTCACCATCTTTACCCAATAATATTTTATTAAATGATGAGTGGGTGCCATGCAGGTGGGGAAATCTGATAATGACAGGCACAGAGCAGAAATAAAACCCATTTTATTTTAATCTCACAGAATGTTTTCTCTCACTATTTTATATCAATTTTTCAGGCTAAGTGCCTGATTAGCTAAGTCAGCAGTTATTGGCTTCTCTTAATCGCTTTGAGAATGCAGTGGTAATTCACAGACCAGAACTGCTACAATCTTTCTGGTGAGGGAGTTTCCTCAGTGCTATTGGTAAGGACTTTCCAGGATGGAGACACAGCGGGGATGAGGAACCAGAGATAGATTTATGAGTCCGGATTGTTGTGCAACTTGGAGAGGAACATGCATGTGGTGGTATTCACAGTTACTTGTTGTTCTTCATGGATTTGAGATATGAAGCTAATGCAGCTGAAGAAAATAACAGCAGGGTATTTTGTGATGGTGGGGATTTGGATATCGTTCGGGGTGCCATTCATGTGTAACTCAATATTATTCCAGATAATATCAGAAAAAGCTCCCAATGATGATCATTTGGGATATTATACCTAGGGTTCCGTCTCTCTCTGTTTCTTTTTACTTGCTATCCTAAATCATTCCTATGATAACTTAATGGACTCGACCACCCATTTGGATTGTACGGTTTGCCTGCCCATTTGTTATCAAGCTTCTTAATGTTGAAGCTGCACTCAAGCCACAAGTGGAGAATATGTCATTGTGGTCTAGAGTCTCTCTGGAGATAGTTATTGGCCATTGCCTGGCACATGAGTGGCATGATAGCACAGATAGACACAGACACACAGGCGACAGATAGCACAATGGGCTAAGAGTTCGGCTGGTGACCGGAAGGTAGCCGGTTCAAATCCCGCTTGGAGTGCATACTGTCGTTGTGTCCTTGGGCAAGACACTTCACCCACCTTTGCCTGTAATGGAATGTACGGCGGCAGGCGCGGGCACACCGCGACGCCCTGTGTCTCCCTTTCAAGGGAGATGCTAAAAATGCATTTCGTTGTCTCTGTACTGTACACTGACAATGACAATAAATTGAATCATTTCATTTCATGAGTGGCATGAAGGTTCACTGCCATCTATCAGTCTGTGCTTGAACCCTGCCTACATTATGCTCTATACAGGCCTGCACTGATTCATCTTTAGACGACTTGAAAACAGAATAAAACTTTGTTCTGATCTGTACCCTGTTTTATCAACAAATATTCTCTGAATTCAGCTTGATTCTGTCCAGGTGGGGAAACAAGTTAAGACTCGCAGAACTTTACTAAACCGGACTAAATTCCAAAAGTAAAATAACATTACTACAGGAACTGGAAATATTGTGATATATTATGTTTCAGAAGGTACGATATAAAATATTACAAACTGCTGTTTTCTCATGTGACCACTTTTCAACTGTTTGCTGGAACTATTGGTATCCTTTCTTTCTGTCCTGTTTGCTGTTGCAAGCCTTATCTTACAGGTAGTCCCCATATTATGACAGGGCTTCAGTGCTGAGAACTATTCATAACCTGAGCTGTCCATAAATGGAGAATGATCAGAAACAGTGGTGAAGAGAGAGCTGCCAGCCAGCCTCACTAATTCAGCAAGTCAGCGAGTGAGAGAGTCTGTTCACAACTTCATAAGACATAGGAGCAGAATTAGGTCATTCGGCCCATCATAGATCCATTGATACATAGACAATAGGTGCAGGAGCGATCATGGCTGGTCATCCACAATCTGTACCCCGTTCCTGCCTTCTCCCCATATTCCTTGATTTCGCCAGCCCTAAGAGCTCCATCTAACTCTCTTTTGAATGCGTCCAGTGAACTGACATCCACTGCTTTCTGAGGCAGAGAATTCCACAAATTCATAACTCACGGTGTGAAACAGTTTTCCCTCATCTCAGTTCTAAATGGCTGACCCCTTATTCTTAAACTGTGACCCCTGGTTCTGGACTCCCCCAACATCGAGAACATGTTTCCTGCATCTAGCCTGTCCAATCCATTAATAATTTCATATTTTTCTATAAGATATCCTCTCATCCTTCTAAGTTCCAGTGAATACGTGCCATTGTTTCATCACATGACAGTCTCGCCATCCCGGGAATTAACCTGGTGAACCTATTCTGCACCCCCTCAATAGCAAGAATGTCCTTCCTCAAATTAGGAGACCAAAACTTCACACAATACGCCAGGTGTGGTCCTGTACAACTGCAGAAGGACCTCTTTGCTCCATCATGTCTACTCCGCCATTCAATCATGGCTGATCTGTCTTTTCCTCTCAACCCCATTCTCCTTCCTTCTCCCCATAACCTTTGACATCTGTACTAATCAAGAATCTGTCAATCTTCACTTTAAAAATACCCAATGACTTGGCCTCCACAACAGTCTGTGGCAATGAATTCCATAGATTCACCACCCTCTGACTAAAAACAATTCTCCTTGTGCCATTTGTCCTTTTATTCTGAGGCTGTTCCCTCTGGTCCCAAATTCTCCCACTAGTGGAAACATCCTCTACACATCCATTCTATCCAGACCTTCCACTATTCGGTAAGTTTCAATGAGGTTCCTCCTCATCTTTCTAAACTCCAGCGAGTACATGCCCAGTGCCTTCAAACACTCATCATATGTTAACCCAATCATTCCTGGAGTCATTCTTGTAAACCTCCTCTGAACCCTCTCCAATGCCAGCACATCCTTCCTCAGATATGATATGAGGCCCCAAAACTGCTCACAATGTCTGCCCAGCTCTAGCTCCTAGCTCTACACGAATGCCCAGCTGGAGAGGGGCGAGGAGAGGAGACATGGAGAAATATCCCATTCCCACCAGACAGAGGTTCCCTGTAGCAAAGCAACAGCCGTCATTCATCCCATCAATGTTTGATATATAGGATGTTTCTATAATTTGGGTGTTTATAATCTGGGGGAGTATCTGTAACTCTCAATTTTACTCCAGATAATTTCAGAAAAATGATGATCATGCTGGATGTTATGCCTAGGGTCCTTGCAAGTCTCTGTCTTTCTCTGTGTTTGGTTTTACTTACGGACATAAATCAGCTCTATGACAATCTGATGGACCAACCACCCCTTTAGTTTGTACGGTTTGCCTGCCTGTTTGTCCAATGTAACAATGCATGATGTCAAGCCATCACCACACCAAAGATAATTCAGGAGAGAAGAAAAAATTGTTTATCAGCAATCGACCTTGATAACAAATATTGTATCTGAAGTTCAAAATTGGCTGGAATGAATTGGAATTTTAGTCAATACTGATCCTAGCTTGTTGATGGAGCATTCCTAAAAGCAGAAACACCTGGAAATAGTCATCAGGGCCCAGGCAGCATCTGTGGACAGACCAGACATATTAAATACTAGACTAAATGAGACTTGTTGGGTCCCAGCATCACACATGGTAGCGTTTTTTTCTAAAATCAATATAAAACTGCAAACAGGAAGTGGGCAAAATTAGACTTTTGATGATATAGAAGGCAAGGCAACTTTAATTAGGCAAGGCAACTTTAATTAGGCAACGTAACTTTAATTAGGCAACACAGCTTTAGCATTTCTGAACCAAAGGCAACACAGCTTTAGCATTTCCAAACCAAAGGCAGCACATCTTTAGCATTTCCAAACTATATTTTCAAACCACATTAAGGGCACTGACAGGTCAGTAAAACCACTCACAGTTTAGTAGACATGTGTTCAGTGTTATTCACAGCTCAGACTGAGAGATGTGATCCTCTCGCTCCCCCATCATGCAGAGACTGACTGAGGCACTCAACACTTCCGGGTTTTATATTCCTTCCGGATGTGGCGTGACCTTCAGGAGAGAGAATCTAATCATTTTTTAAACACTAATAACTCTTTGATTTTCCATTGATGGGAAAAATCCTCTTGTCCTGCGCAGCGGAAGGGGACTGGGAGTGGGAAGGGGAGTAAGATGGCCAAAAATCACAGCCGTAAGTGGTAGCGTTTTTTTCTAAAATCAATATAGAGAACACCAGGAAGTGGTCAAGAGCAGACTTTTAGTAATATAGGTAGCATGCTACCTGATCTACTGACATCCACAATGTCAGATACCCATGATTTGCAGAATCTTGATTTTCATTAACTGTTGATGGTTTGATACTTTATTATCACATGTGACATGTCACAGTAAAATTATTTGTTTTGCATGCCATGCACAAAGTATGCAAAAAGTCGCCATGTATAGGCTGCCGACTGTTACAAGAGTATTTTATATAGTCCTCATTGTCCCTCTTTGTTTCCAGGTAACCCACCCCCCTCCCCCTCACGGCGGGTCACTCATTGTTCTCGACGGCATTCCCCACACTGGGTCTATCTTTGTTCTCGCTGCCCCACCAAGCCAGGTCCCTCTTTGTATTTTCGATGGTAATATAACTGAATGTCTAAGGTGGTGGTTAACATCTCTTTTTTGAAGATCGCCAATACCTGGCACTAGTACAAGATGTCCACGATTTACCAGCCTGAATGTTATTTAGATCTTGCTGTCAGCAAGGAAGAATTACTTTGTTTTAAGAGGGATTGTACATGGAATTGAACTTTGTGTAAAAAAAAGCAAACATTCTACCTTCTGACCTTTTACTACATTGATGTAGATGAATATATTGAGGCCTAAGACACTGTCCTAAAGAACCACTGCAGAAATGCTTGGTGGTTGGGATGAGTGACCTTCTCAAACCTCTCCTTTATCATTCCTTGTCCAAGGTATGACTCGATTCAATGTCGTGTTTTTCCTATGATGCCCAATGACTACAATTTTTATCAGTGCTCCTAGATGCACATCCAGTGCATGAACTGCTGCCTTGGCTGTCTAGGGCAGTTAATCTCATCTCGCTTTGGGAATTCAGCTCTTTGATCTCCACATGAACAAAAGCTGTGGAGATTTAGAACAATGTGTTCCTGGTGAAACCTGTGCAAGGGCCATCAGAAAGTACTGTTGTTGTGACCTCCCATTGCATTTCTCAGCATTGAAAGGAGGCTGTTTAAGCCATAATTAGATACATGGATTTGATCTGGGTTTTGTGATCAACAAACGCCTTGTCAGTCTTCCCCAGAATTAGGTCGTAGAAACAAGGAACTGTAGATACTGGTTTACACCAGAGGACACAAAGACCTGTAGTAACTCAGCGGGTCAAGCAGCATCTCTGGAGAACATGGATAGGTGATTTTTTGGGTCGATCCCTTCCTCAATCTCAGATGAGCAGAGTTTGGTTGATATAGTGTCATAACTTGACTGGAGACAAACAGTAGCTATTCTAGTGATCAATGAGAATGGGGTAGTACATGCTGCCTGCATGGAATGCAGTAAGGCATTTGACAAAGTTCCTCCTGGTAGAAGATTAAGATGCATGGGATCCATGCTGATTTGGTTGTTTGGATTCAGAGCTGGCTTGCTCATTGAAGACAGAGTGTTGTGGTGTAAGGGTATTATTCTGGCTGGAGGGCTGTGACTAATGAAGTTCCTCAGGGAACTGCAGGAACCTCTGTTGTTTGTGATACATACAGTATTAATGACTTGGATGTAAATGTATTCAAGAAGGAACTGCAGATGCTGGAAAATCGAAGGTACACAAAAATGCTGGAGAAACTCAGCGGGCGCAGCAGCATCTATGGAGCGAAGGAAATAGGTAACGTTTTGGGCCGAAACCCTTCTTCAGACCTTGGATGTACCTTGGATGTAAATGTAGATGTGTTTATTAGTAAATTTGCAGACAACATCAAAGTTGGTGTCGTTTCAGACAGTGAGGAAGTGTTGAAGTATAAGCAGGATATAGAGCAACTACGGAAATGGATGGGAAAAATGGCAGATAGAGTTTAATCCGAGCAAGTGTGAGATGTTACATTTTGGGTGGTTGAATGTAAGGAGAAATATGTAGTTAATGGCAAAGTGTTTATCTACAAATAACCCTTGCTTTCCCCCTCTCTCCATCCCTCACCACCCTAGTTCTCCAACTAGTTTCACTGCCCTCCTGATTAATTTTACTGTTTGTATGCCTCGTTGTCAACTTCCCTTCAGCTGACAATAAACCATTCTACATTTCCTGATCATCGTCTGCATTGATCTGTGGTTTTCACACCTTACGTTCTCTTTGTACCCTTCCATATCTCCAGTTTCTCTCTTCCCTGACCCCCAGTCTGAAGAAGAGTCTCAACCCGAAATGTCACCATTCCTTCTCTCCAGAGATGCTGCCTGTCCTGCTGAATTACTCCAGCATTTTGTGTTTATCTTCAGTGCATTCTGGAGCTGGAAACCGTTCCAGGGACCAGTAAGTGGCCCAGCTTGGGAGTTGACAAGAAGTAACATATTCCTATATTCTTATATTCTTATATCTAATATAACTTACAAATAAAATTCTTAAAGGATTAGACAGGCTGGATGCAGAAAATGTTTTCCCGATGTTGGGGGAGTCAAGAACCAGGTGTCACAGTTTAAGAATAAGGGGTAGGCTATTTAGGACTGAGATGAGGAAAACCTTTTTCACCCAGAGAGTTGTGAATCTGTGGAATTCTCTGACACAGAACGCAGTGGAGGCCAATTCACTGGATGTTTTCAAGAGAGAGTTAGCTCTTAGGGGTAAAGGAATTAAAAAAGCAGGAACGGGGTACAGATTCTGGATGATCAGCCATGATCATATTGAATGACGGTGCTGGCTCAAAGGGCTGAATGGCCTACTCCTGCACCTATTTTCTATGTTTCTATTCCTATTTGCCCCAAAACTTTGTACTGCATTTTCCATCAAAATGAAACGTGTTCCAGATCCTGATCCAACTTTAACTTTGGACAAGATCCAAGGGTTGATTCTCCAGTGTAGCTCTGGTAGTGAGTCGTCCCCACCATTGGATTCCAGCAATACAGTGAAGTAACAGAATTATCATTTAGAATTTGATGAAGAATTTGAGCTTCTGTCCGGTAACAATTGCATCAGGGCCTCCGTGGCTGAGGTTGTTCCCCTTTTCAGTTTCCCTTCCTGTCGGAGATAGTGGAACCACAACAACTTGTGTGAAGTATAAAAGCCACTGCAGAATCCTGGAAATCAAAATTAAAACTGATAAATACTGGAAATGAACTATGGTCAGAACAGCTCTGATGAAAGGTCATTGACCTGAAAAATATATTTGGTTTTCCTCTGCCTATGGAAGCCACATGGCCTTATGGTAATTTCCAGGCTCTGTCTTAAACATTTATGCATCAAGTCAAGTCAAGTTTATTCGTCACATACACATACGAGATGTGCAGTGAAATGAAAAGTGGCAATGCTCGCGGACTTTGTGCAAAAAGACAAACAAACAAACAACCAAACAAACTACAAACAGAATGGAACAGAATCACATATTCTTTCTCATCTTAAATATTGTGGGCGGAATGAAAAAGGGAAAAAAAAACAGCAATTTAAAAAAAAAAGCAGTAGAGTGGTCCAGTAAAGTTAGTCCCTGGTGAGATAGGAGTTTATAGTCCTAATGGCCCTCAGGGAAGAAGATTCTTCTCAACTTCTCCGTTCTCACCGCATGGCAACGGAGGCGTTTGCCTGACCGTAGCAGCTGGAACAGTCCGTTGCAGGGGTGGAAGAGGTCTCCCATGATTTTATTGGCTCTGGAGTTGCACCTCCTGATGTATAGTTCCTGCAGGGGGGTTAAGTGAAGTTCCCATAGTGCATTCGGCCGAACGCACTACTCTCTGTAGAGCCTTCTTGTCCTGGGCCAAGCAATTCCCAAACCAGATGGTAATGTTCCCGGACAAGATGCTTTCCACCGCCGCTGCGTAGAAGCACTGGAGGATCCTTGGAGACACTCTGAATTTCCTCAATTGCCTGAGGTGGTAAAGGCGCTGCCTTGCCTTACTCACGAGTGCTGTGGCGTGTGATGTCCATGTCATATCCTCAGAGATGTGGACTCCCAGATATTTAAAACAGTTCACCCTATCCACAGGATCCACATTTATCCTCAATGGAGTGTACGTCCTCGGATGATGTGCCCTCCTAAAGTCCATGATCAGCTCCTTCGTTTTTTTGATGTTCAAGAGGAGGCTGTTGTCCTGACACCAGAGTGCTAGATCAGCCACCTCCTCCCGGTAGGCCTTCTCGTCGTTGTCTGAGATCAGGCCCACCACCACAGTGTCATCAGCAAACTTGCATATTGAGTTGGAGCTGAACCTAGCCACACAGTCATGTGTGTACAGGGAGTACAGTAGGGGGCTGAGGATGCAACCCTGGGTCGATCCTGTGCTCAGGGTGAGGGACTTTGATGTATTCCCATCTTGACTACCTGGGGCCTGGCGGTGAGAAAGTCCAGGGCCCAGGCACACAGGGGGGTGTTGAGCCCTAATTCCAGTAGCTTCTTGGCCAGTCTGGTGGGGACTATCGTGTTGAAGGCTGAACTGAAGTCTATGAACAGCATCCTCACATAGCCCCCCTTCTGGCTGTCAAAATGAGAGAGAGCGGTGTGCAAAAACATATGCACATTTATAATGTTCCCACGCAGTTTGACTGATTTGACAATATGGAAGATCTCTCTCTCTGCAGAAATGAATTTGGTGCCTTTCTTTACTCTTGCATTGTAGTCCAGACACATACTCAAATCATAGAGTGTTACAGAGCAGAATGAGGCCATCTTTGCCATCATGCTTGTGCCAACTCTTTCAAAGAGGTATCTTATTGAAGAAGGGTCCAGACCCGAAACATCACCCATTCCTTCTCTCCACAGATGCTGCCTAAGTTTCTCCAGCTTTTTGTGTCTATCTTCGGTTTAAACCAACATCTGCAGTTCCTTCTTACGCAGGTATTTAATTGGTTTGACATATCCAATTTCATTTCGCTATAGCTTGTAACTTCATTCATTTCCCTCTTCCTTTTAAAAATTACTAATTTATTTGATTCTACCATCATTACAGGTAACTCATCCTAGATCATTACTTACTAATGTCTATTTTCCCTTCAAATTATTGTCTGTTCCTATGCTAGGTATCTCAATCCTATACCCTTAGATCAATGACTCTTCTATTCCACCTGGCACTAAGAATAGATTCTAGCTGATGGAAATCTTTCATCTCTATTGTCATTTCATTACATAGAAACATAGAAACATAGAAATTAGGTGCAGGAGGAGGCCATTCGGCCCTTCGAGCCTGCACCACCATTCAATTTGATCATGGCTGATCATCCAACTCAGTATCCCGTACCTGCCTTCTCTCCATACCCTCTGATCCCCTTAGCCACAAGGGCCACATCTAACTCCCTCTTATATATAGCCAATGAACTGGCCTCGACTACCCTCTGCGGCGGAGAGTTCCAGAGATTCACCACTCTCTCTGTGTGAAAAAAGTTCTTCTCATCACCTCCATCACCTCTGCCCCACACCACATTTACACTTTGACATGCTTCTTGGTATTGTCCATAATGCTATTGCTGTGTTCTAATCTGGTTTAATCATAGTTCCTAGCTTTTGTGCGCTTAAAGGGGCTAAACTGGTCAGTTCCCAAGAAAGGACCCAGAATTGCAATGCACAGTTAACCGTTGCTCATGTTTGTCAAGTAGATTGCACATCAAACTGGGTTTAAGTTTAGGTTCAGGTTCATTATTGTCAAATGTACAATGCAACATTTTATTGACATGATTGCTGATTGTACCCAACATGAATGGCGCTGTCTGTCAACTAAGATGGGTATCTAACACCACATAAAGTTGCTCTGTCCTATATAAAACTGTGTGATATTCCTCCAAACCAACCCACATCACATGAATGTGTAATAAGGAGCAGATGCTGCATTAAACCGAAGATAGGCGCAAAAAGCTGGAATCATTCAGCTGGTCAAGCAGCATCTCTGGAGAAAAGCAATAGAAACATAGAATCATAGAAAATAGGTGCAGGAGGAGGTCATTCGGCCCTTCGAGCCAGCACCACCATTCATTGTGATCATGGCTGATCGTCCCCAATCAATAACCCGTACCTGCCTTCTCCCCATATCCCCTGGCTCCACTAGCACCTAGAGCTCTATCTAAATCTCTTAAATCCATCCAGTGACTTGGCCTCCACTGCCCTCTGTGGCAGGGAATTCCACAAATTCACAACTCTCTGGGTGAAAATGTTTTTTTCTCACCTCAGTCTTAAATGGCCTCCCCTTTATTCTAAGACTGTGGCCCCCGTTCTGGACTCGCCCAACATTGGGAACAGTTTTCCTGCATCTAGCTTGTCCAGTCCTTTTATAATTTTATATGTTTCTATAAGATCCCCCCCTCATCCTTCTAAACTCCAGTGAATACAAGCCTAGTCTTTTCAATCTTTCCTCATATGACCGTCCGGCCATCCCAGGGATCAATTTCGTGAACCTACGCTGCATTGCCTCAATCACAAGAATGTCCTTCCTCAAACGGGTGATGTTTCGGGTCAATATCCTTCTTCAGACCAGCTTTTTGTGTCTATCTCGTATAACATAAAGCTGGTCTGAACGCCTTCAAATGGAATGATTATATGAAAAAAAATGCAGATGCTAAAAATCTGAAATAGAAAATCTTAGGAAAAATCAGCAGGTCAGGCAGCTTCAGTGGAATGAGAAACAGTTAACATTTTGGGCCTTCTAATTCCACTTCTTTAGTTTAGTTTAGTTTAGAGATACAGTGCGGAAACAGGCCTTTTGGCCCACCAGGTCTGCGCCGACCAGCGATCCCCGCACATTAACACTATCCTACACCAACTAGGCACAATTTTTACATTTACCAAGCCAATTGACCAATAAACCTGGACGTCTTTGGAGTGTGGGTGGAAACTGACGATCTCGGAGAAAACTCACGCAGATCACGGGGAGAACGTACAAGCTCCGTACAAACAGCACCCGAAGTCGGGATCGATCCTGGGTCTCCAGTGCTGCATTCTCTGTAATGCAGAAACTCTACCGCTACGCCACCGTGATCACCCTTGCGCCACCCTGACCGCCATTCTGTTGAAGAATGGCAAGTTTGAAAATGTTCTCCAGTATATTCTGACAAAAGATCACAGAACAAAATATAGCTTGCTCATTCTTGCATAGATGCTGCCCGATGTGCTGCATTTTCCAGGATTTTCTGTTCTTCATCCTTAAAATTAGTCCAACATGGGAAAACAACTGCTTCTTCATTTTCTGGAGGGATGAAAATGTCCTGTTCAAGTGGACCAGGAAGCACTACAAGGATGCTGGGAAGATTTAACAGTGGTAGTTAATGTTAGAAATCAGTCACTAAGGACACAAGCAGAATAAGAATAAGAATAAGAATGTAGACCTGAAACGTCACCTATCCATTTTCTCCAGAGTTGCTGCCTGATCTGCAGAGTTACTCTAGTATTTTGTGTCAATCTGTGGGATGCAATGTTGCATAGATATCTATAATGTAGCTATCTATAAGCAAAAACTAAGAATTTCACTGCAAGGTGCAAGTAATAATAAAGTATCAACATGAAGATCAATAACTTCATACACATTGTCTAACCATCATGTTTAAGACACCTTTAAATGTTTAGCAGTGTTGTAGGTGTTATCCATTTTATTTAGCCTGCATACAACATTCAACTACGACAAGCATATCACCCAAACCCATAACAATCGCACGCCCCTCCCACCTTCTGCACACTGGCAGCAGAAGCAACAAAACAAACGGGACTGGCACTGTTGTACGACATTACATGCATGAAGAGAAAGTGTCCTCCACATTCAGAGATTATGACTAGGAGCAGGATCAAAAATTATAGAAACACTAGACTAAGTGGGACCCGCTGGGTCCCAGCATCACACGGGAGGTCTGGTCGCCAACACAATATTACACCTCTCCACCAATTCCAATATTGCTTGCCAGTGGGGAGCTGTCTGTCGTGCAAGTATGGGTGTTGCGGGCCGAAGGTACTGGTTTCCAGAGGTCTAGTATAGACATTGTGGGCTGAATGGATTCTTGGGCTGGCATCCAACTGTTGCAATGATTTTAAAAGTCAAGCCAAGGCAAACAATGGGGCTGCAGCCACCTGACAACCAAAATTCATTTTGTGAACACAAACTTTTTAAAAAGGCGAGGCAAACATTTGGGCTGCAGCAACCTGACAACCAAAATTCACTTTGTGAACATAAACTTGTTAAAAAGGCGAGGCAAAGTTTACAGCTGCATCGAGGGGACTCACCGTGGAGTAGACGTGCGTTCAGTGTTATTCACAGCTCAGGGAGCCGTGACCCTCTCGCTTCCTGGGTCTGGCAGAGACTGAGTGAGGCACTACACTTCTGGGTTTTATAGTCTCTCTCCCTGCCACCAGTGGGGGCAGCAGAGAGAATGGGGAATTTTTAAAAAACATTAATATCTCTCTGATTTTTCATCGATGGGAAAAATCCTCTGGTACCAGAAGGCGGGGGGTGACTCTGAGCGAGGTGTTCAAAAATGACAGCCATTGGTGGCGACGTTCTCTCGGAAATCGCAGCATAGTGGGCCAAAAGCGGTCAAGATCAGACTTTTAGTAATATAGAGAGAAACATAGAAACATAGAAAATAGGTGCAGGAGTAGGCCATTTGGCCCTTCGAGCCTGCACCACCATTCAATATGATCATGGCTGATCATCCAACCCGGTAACCTGTACCTGCCTTCTCTCTATACCCCTGATACCTTTAGCCCCAAGGGCCACATCTAACTCCCTCTTAAATATAGCCAATGAACTGGCCTCAACTACCTTCTGTGGCAGAGAATTCCAGAGATTCACCACTCTTTGTGTGAAAAATATTTTTCTCATCTCGGTCCTAAAAGATTTCCCCCTTATCCTTAAACTATGACCCCTTGTTCTGGACTTTCCCAACATCGGGAACAATCTTCCTGCATCTAGCCTGTCCAACCCCTTAAGAATTTTGTACTTTTCTATAAGATCCCCCCTCAATCTTCTAAATTCTAGCGAGTACAAGTCAAGTCTATCCAGTCTTTCTTCATATGAAAGTCCTGACATCCCAGGAATCAGTCTGGTGAACCTTCTCTGTACTCCCTCTATGGCAAGAATGTCTTTCCTCAGACTAGGAGACCAAAACTGTACGCAATACTCCAGGTGTGGTCTCACCAAGACCCTGTACAACTGCAGTAGAACCTCCCTGCTCCTATACTCAAATCCTTTTGCTATGAATGCTAACATACCATTCGCTTTCTTCACTGCCTGCTGCACCTGCATGCCTACTTTCAATGACTGGTGTACCATGACACCCAGGTCTCGTTTCATCTCCCCTTTTCCTAAAGGTAACAGAATAATTATGTAAAATTATTCAACTTGGATCCCACTTTGATGACTTCCTACAAAGCCAAGTTGGGCGGTACATTCGACATTTTGATACACTGAGTAGAAGGGAAGGAGGAAAGGAATCCCAGGTGACAGATCCAGACTACTGTAGAGCATGCAGGTGAATATTTGAAATGGGGTGGCATGTTAATGTTTTATGTTTTATTCTTAATGGTTTACTGTGTGTTGTGTTGTTACTTGCGAGCGGAGCATCAAGACAAATTCCTTGTATGTGTACATACTTGGCCAATAAACTTATTCATTCATTCAATCATTCATTAATACATTCATTCATTCAATCTGTTCATGATCACCAATATTCTTACAGCTTCACAAGTTAGCACAACATCCTGATGAAAGTTTTTATTTTAAAGCTTCAATGTGTGTTTCAGTCTGCTCTTGCTAATGACATGTCCTACAAGTGACATTTCTACTTGCAACCTCACTGCAAGCAATAATCGCTACCGTCAGGTCACTGTGGCATATTCATAGGTGACCGTGTCAGACATTTGTTCACCAAAGCCTCTCTTTCTCTCCGCTTTCTGAAGAAATCTTTCATTTGGACAGGGGAGGTGGTCAAAACAAGCAATTAATGAATTGTATTTCAAAATGCAGGCAATTAATTGAAATCTACCAGTCCACGTAAATTTGGGAAACTTTGGTAATCATTTCAGATGTAATTTTTTTTTAAATTAGAGATTAAAGTAAACTATGATAAAACCATTATCAAAACTGAAATTTCTAAATGTTTGCATTTTAGAGTAGATTAAATATCTGAACTGCATGCACCTATTTAGGGAGCTCGTTTATATTTTTACCCTGTTGTCAACTCAGGAAATGCTCGGAGCCTAAAGTTACAGGCTACAATTGTGTTCAATTCTATTATTTCCACTGACGTCTCTCATATCTGTGTCATGACATACTTCAGTATTCTGTTAGCCAGACTGGCCCTTATCATGAGGTTTATGTGGAATCAGTATCCGATTTGAATATATTTTTCACACTATTGGTTCATTGTTGGACCACAAACACTAGTTCTAAAACATGTTTCCTAAATTCCATACCCTGGGCAATGAATTTGTCTCAGTTAAATACTGACAAGCGGACTGTTTGTGATCAAGGACTTCTAATTTAGAAACTATACATTTTGAAGTGTATGAAGTGTACTTCACACAGTTGAACAACTCCTTTCATCAGTAGGTTTTAAACTGTCGAGGTCTCATCTAGTTCTTAATTTATTAATGCTTCACATTGTAGCTGGACCCAATTTGACTCATTTGAAAATTAATGGTGATGAAAATAAAGTTATCCAAGATTTTTGATCACCTTATACCATGTACAATTCCTTGTAGGCACAAATCACAGTCATACCCAGCAGAAAGATAGGCTAAAACTGTAGTAGCTGCGTTAATCCACAATTACAGATTCAAATAGGGATGTACAATTAATACTGGGCTGATAAATAAAATGCTCCTCACACAATTGAGTGAAAAATATCCTCTTGCTTTTATGAGGTCCCGATGATATCAGAGACAAAAGTATGTTCTCGGCAGCTAGTTTATGGATGGTAGTTTTTCACAGGTTACAATAAACGACCACATCTTTATGCCATGAGGTGTCTGCATGATAAACATTGGGCAGGCCACTCATGTCCCAGTGGAAATCTGGGCTTTCCACCCCGGAAATAAGATACCTTGAGGAGAATGAATGGAATATAAGATAATAGTAAGATTAAACAAGAAATTACCAGTTTGAAGTTTGATCTGTATTTTATGAGGAGTTACGATGAGGGATTACGTGAAGAACCCGTCCAGCACGCATGCGCGGCATACTTCAAAGCAGCAGTGTGGAATCACAGAAAACAACACGATAATTGAAATAAACATAGTAAAGACAAGGAGAACTAAGTTACCAGTTGATCTCTACAATTGAGGGTGGAAGCGGAGGGCACGTAATCCCTCATCGTAACTCCTCATAAATTACAGATCAAACTTCAAACTGGTAAGTTCTCGTTTAATCTTACTATTTTACTTCGGAGTCACGTGAGTGACAACGTGAAGATTTTAAAGCTCTGTGATTTCGAACCGTGTAACAGTTCATACTTCACTCGCTGCCGAAGTCATTCAAGGGAGGAAGTATGTTATCGTAATCAACCATGAATCTGTTTGTAAAACAATAATGGTATTTATTTAACAATAACAAAAAGAAAATAATGCTCCCCCGGGCTTAAATTATATATTTGCAGATTCTAAAACTCTTTCTGCAAATAAAACAGGTTTTGCTAACGGCTTATCATAGAACGTTTGGAATGTTTTCACCATGGACCACCCCGCTGTAGCCAGGATGTGGTCCAATGGCACGTCCATCCTTTTAGCTGCCTATGTGAATGCTGCCCTGGTAGAGTGAGATGTATAAACACAGTATCTACTCCAGCAGCTCCCAGTACCTGCTTGAACCATCTGGAGATGGTTTGGCTCGACACCCAACCATGAGGTTTCTTGTGGCTGACCCATGGGGCTTTTTCTATCCCTTGGGAATCTCTTGTTGTGTTGATGTAAATTAGTAAATGAGTCACGACACATAACCGTGGGTCAGGTGGGTACGCCCAGAAATTCATAACAAGGCCTGAAGTTCCTGGCCTGCTCTGCTTTACCAGCTCCTGAATAGTGAATGTGATACGGTCTGATGTTATAACCATGTTGGCCAGTCGCAGTAAGTGGAGGGACTGGACCCTTTGTGCTGAGACTAGTTCCATCAGCATGACCGTTTTCAGGGTTAACTGTTCCAGGGTGAGAGACCTGGCTGGTGACCATTCCCTTAGGTATGTCAGGTCAACACTGACATCCCAGATCTTGGTGTACCTAGGTCTTGGGGGGTTGGAATTGAATATCCCTCTCATTAGTTTGATCACCAGCGGGTGAGATCCTATGGCCTGTTGTCCTGGTGCCTGTTTTAAGTAGGCTGACAGAGCACTTCTGGCATTATTGATGGTGCTGTAGCTCAGTCCTTCATTATGGTGAAGGCTGGCCAGGAACTCCAGTACATTAGTTCCGGTTGTTGATTAATATGTTGTCCCTGTTTTCGAGCAGTATGTTTCCCACTTCCTTATGCTCAATAGGTATTGTTTCCTGGTGCACATACGGTGGGACGCTGTCATCGTGTTGATGGTCATGTCAGATAATCCCAGGCCCAGCAGTGGTCTTTTCATAATCTGCAACCCAGTAGGTTAATTTTGTCATGGCATGGATGACATGCCTGACACCGGGTGAGTCAATAGGTCTGGGCTACTGGGAATGGTCATTGGAGTTTCAATTACCATGTCGAGGACCACTGGAAACCATGGCTGTGTAGGCCAGTCGGGTACTATCAAATTACCTGAAGCAGAGTCCATCTGTATTTTGCGTAGTACCCGGCTGATGAGGCAGAAGGGGGAAAAGGCATAAAATAAATAGTTCCCCCAGTCCAGCACGAATGCCTCTATCGCTGCTGCCTCAGGGTCTGGTTCCCAAGCGACATACATTGGAACCTGGTGATTTAGTCTGGATGCAAAGAGATCAATATCTGGCGTGCCATATTGCTTTGTAATTTTAGAAAATACTTTAGGATTTAACGTCCATTCGATGATATCATTGAATTTGCGTGACCTGGTGTCTGCCACTGTATTTAGTTTACCAGGTAGGTAAGTTGCTGATAGCCAAATATGTCTATCGACACACCATTGCCAGATTATGTTGACCAAATTGTCACATGATATCGATTTTATTCCACCCATATGGTTAATATAGGCCACCACCATGGTATTATCAATCTGCAAACGAACATGCAAGTGGTGCACATTTGTACAATATGCTTTTAAACCATAAAACGCACCCAACATTTCCAAATAATTTATGCCGAGTGTCTGTAGTAGTGATGATTCTAGGTTAGTCCATCTACCACCTGTGCTGGATATGGTATTAGTTGCTCCCCAGCTTTGAGCACTAGCATCTGTTTGTATAGTTAACGTTGGGTTATTGATGATGATAGGACTGGAACTATGCCAAATGTTCTCTATCCACCATTGTAACTCTGATATTGCTTCAATGGGTGATTTCATGGTTCGGTCAAAGTGACCTGCATGTTGTTTTAATGCCTGCATTTTTGCTCTTTGTAGGTTTTGATAGTGCAAAGGTCCAAATTGTGTAGCTGGATATGCTGCTACTATTTTGCCAATTACTCTTGCCTCTTGTCGGATGGTTGGTCGATTGTTAACCATTAATTTGTTACAGGTTTGTGCCAATTACTAGAATGTTGCCTGGGTTTCAACAACTAAGTTACAGATATAGGTTGAATAAGTTAGGTCTTTATTCTCTGGAGCGCAGAAGGTTAAGGGGGGACCTGATAGAGGTCTTTAAAATGATGAGAAGGATAGACAGAGTTGATGTGGACAAGCTTTTCCCTTTGAGAATAGGGAAGATTCAAACAAGAGGACATGACTTCAGAATTAAGGGACAGAAGTTTAGGGGTAATATGAGGGGGAACTTCTTTTACGCAGAGAGTGGTGGCGGTGTGGAATGAGCTCCCAGTGGAAGTGGTGGAGGCAGGTTCATTAGTATCATTTAAAAATAAATTGGATAGGCATATGGATGAGAAGGGAATGGAGGGTTATGGTATGAGTGCAGGCAGGTGGGACTAAAGGGAAAAAAATTTGTTCGGCATGGACTTGTAGGGCCGAGATGGCCTGTTTCCGTGCTGTAATTGTTATATGGTTATATGGTTATATGGTTAATTCTGCTGCTCTATCTTTTGGCAACGTTACAGACATGTGGACTGAGTTAATTGTGAACCCCAGATAGTCCATAGTTGTGGATGGCGTCAACTTAGATTTATCTGGATGTAAGACAAATCCCAAGGTTTCAAACAATTGTTTGGTAGCTAACACAGCTGATTTAGCCAATTCCATGGTTTTGCCTACTATTAAGATATCAATAAGATATGCCATGACAATATGTTTTTGTTTTCTTAATATTGCCAAGGCTGGCTTTAATATCTTGGTAAATAGTCTTGGGGCTGATGTTAAGCCATTAGGCAATGCTTTAAACTGCCATTGTTGCCCCATCCAGGTAAATTTCAGGTATCTACGATGATCCTTTTGAATGGGTACTGAATAGTAGGCATCTTTTAAATCGATGCTTGCCATAAAGTATCCTTTGGAAATCAGTTGTTTGGCAGTTACAAATGTTTCCATTTTGAAATGTATATACTTAACAAAGGTATTTAGTGAAGTTAAGTCAATGATGATGTGACATCCACCATCTTTTTTGTTTTTTGTAAATATATTTGAGACAAATTCCAAAGGTTCATGTTCAGATTTCTCAATGATACCCTTTGTAAGTAACCTCACCAGTTCTGCTTGACCCTCTAGTTTTTCTTTGACTGAGAGGGTAAAGACCCTTTGGGGTGCATGCTGAACTGGTGGCATATTTTCTTGAATGAATTCTATTTTATATCCACGAATACTGTTAAGTATATAACTATCATTTGTGATAGTCCTCCATGCTTCCATGAACAGGTGTAATCTCCCCCCTGTTAGTACAGTTCCCCCACTTTTTATATGCTGGTAGGAACCAGACCCACCTACCTCCATAGTTATGGGTGTGTTCCTTTCTTCTGTTTCTTCATCTGTCGTTGTACTGCTGGGTGGGGGTGACGCATTTCCATGGGGTCCGCTCTGGGCCCTGGCCTAAAAAAGGCTTTTGGGGATGGTATGCGGACCCCGAGCTTTCACCAGTCCCATGAGGTTGACGTTGACTGGTGGACGCGGTGGGGTACTGCCGTCTGGGTTGTGTGGGTCTGCTCGTTCCGGGGCCTGCCCTCATGAGGCCGAATGCTTTTGACTCTTCCTCTAGATCTTTTACTTGTTTGGACAAGTCCTTGCCAAATAGCAGGATCTGTGGCTCTGAGGCCGGTGTTTTGCACAGTCCTGCAAATTTGGGATTGAGGCAAATTTGGGCAGGTCTTATTACCTCCTTGCGGAGGTTGTTGATTTCATATTGCTTATTACACAGCAGAGCCAGGATGTCTTGCTGGTTGGTGGTCATGTCCACCCCGTCCACGGAACGAGCATAGGATGTTATGGCTGACGTCAGGAGCTTGAGGATGCACTGCAATTTCAGTTCCTATGTTCGGATACCCTGCCCAACGTACCCCCAGATTTGGCTGTTGAGCGAAATGCAGTTCTCCGGAGGTGAATATAGTTCTAGTGCCTCATTGACTACCTGTTCTTGAAGGGGTTTGAAGGACAGGTAGTCAATGCTGGCCGCTAGTTTTGGCTGCAATGGCCGCCCTGCTCGTGGTGCAGCCACATAGCGATTTACCAAACCCAGCAGCTCTTCCTGATCCTGTACCCCGTGCGTACTCCCAACATCTTCGGCCAGTGACCCCTGTTCCTGACCAGCTCAGTCCTGGTCGCCAACGCTGCCCTCGGCTGAGGGGGAAGCGATGGCCAGTACATTGTAGGGCACTGGTGCGGGAGTGCCTGAACTCCCTTGGCGAGACTGCCCCAGCTCCCGAAGCAAGTCTAGCTGGAGCATTTGCTCCATGAGCCTTTCCATGCGGTTCAGGCAGCTATCTCTGCCGCTCTCCGGCGGCGAGTCTTCCTCGTCGGAGTTATCAGAGATTACCAGCCGGTCTGATTTCCTTTTTGATTTACCTCCAGTCCGCTGCTGTTGGTCAGGCTGTGCTAGCGGTACTGGGCTCGGCTCGGAATCAATGATTGTGGACCACAGCGTGTGCAGTCCAGGTGCCGCCACTCGCCCCCCACTGATGGAACGCTCCTGTTCTGTTGGAGTCGAACGGGGGGGCGGTCTTTTTTCCCTGTTTTGCTTTGCTCATTTTTCTGGAGAACACAAAGCAGAACAAGGTATTGTAAATTAAGACCTAAGAGTAAGTACTTACCTGATGGTCCGCCTTTTTAAACTTGTAGCGGGAGCGCCTGTACTACCGTTCGTCGCTGTTGCACTGCGTGAACGCTCATGTCGCGCATGCATGCTGGACGGGTTCTTCACGTAGTCACTCACGTGACTCCGAAGTAAAATCCAGAATATTACTTTGAAACACATATGTAGGACAAGTGGGGATAATGTTTGAATTAGTGAGAGACAACCAAAGATTATTTGTTTTGAATTTGATCAGCGTGGTCAGGATCAACTTCCTTACAAACAAAAACTTTAGAAATCTCTGAGCAAATGCAGCTGAGAGCAAGAGTTCACAGAGGAGGAATTGTGCCGTGCCAGATGGATGAATTTATATTAATCAAATATAGAAACATAGAAACATAGAAAATAGGCGCAGGAGTAGGCCATTCGGCCCTTCGAGCCTGCACCGCCATTCAATATGATCATGGCTGATCATCCAACTCAGTATCCTGTACCTGCCTTCTCTCCATATCCCCTGATTCCTTTAGCCACAAGGGCCACATCTAACTCCCTCTTAAATATAGCCAATGAACTGGCCTCAACTACCTTCTGTTGCAGAAAATTCCACAGATTCACCACTCTCTGTGTGAAAAATGTTTTTCTCATCTCGGTACTAAAAGACTTCCACCTTATCATTAAACTGTGACCCCGTGTTCTGAACTTCCCCAACATCGGGAACAATCTTCCTGTATCTAGCCTGTCCAACCCCTTAAGAATTTTGTAAGTTTCTATAAGATCCCCCCTCAATCTTCTAAATTCTAACGAGTACAAGTTGAGTCTATCCAGTCTATCTTCATTAGGCTATGAGGTGTCTGCATGATAAACATTGGACAGGACACTCATGTCCCAGTGGACACAGGCAAAGAAACAGTCTTCTTCATCTGCTGGTTGCCTGGGTGAAATTACGAAATTACTGTTGGCTTATTATTGTCATATGCACCAAAATAAAGTGAAAAGCTTAGTTTGCTACCCACTCAAATCATACTACGCATGCATGCCGTCAAGTGAAACTCAAATACAACAGGTAGTGGTGAAAGAAAAGAACCAGAGTATAGGATATAGTGTTACGGCGCTATTAGCATTATGGTTATTGAGGAAAAAGTCCAAGGTTCCTGACAAGGTAGGTTGGAAGCTCAGTTCTGCATGCTAGGTTATGGAAGGACCTTTCAATAGTCTGACAACAGTGGGGAAGAAGTTGCTCCTGAATCTGGTGGTACATGGTTTCAAGCTTTTTTATGTTTACCTGACCTAGAGGGGAGCAAAGGTATTTAATTATGTTGGCTGTTTTCCTGAGACAGCGGGAAGTATAAATGGAGTCGATGGTGGGGAGAAGGCTGGGCTACATTCACAAATACTCTGCAATTTCTTACAGTCTTGGACAAAACTGTTACCAAAACAAGATGGGATACATTTCTGCATTTCCCGAGTACCTGCCGTTAGCATTACGAGCCACTATGGGACATCCACGAGCTGCGACTAAGCCGCTACGTACATCCAGGAGTACGATTTTTTTTAAACTCGGCGACTGGACGAATTGTCCTGTCACACTTAGGCGATTATTTTAGGTGGCTGCCGGCAACTACGACAATGGGATTCACCAAAGTCAGCACCGGCGACAACCTACGCCATCCTGGCGACAACCTACGACCGCACCGAAGTCAGGAGAAGATCAGCTACGACAAGCCCACGGTTGCCGATTGTCGCCAAAAGGTTTTGAACATTTCAAAATCCAACGATGACTAGAAAAATGCTACAACTCTTTGGGTGACTGAGGAGACTAATCACGACCATGGAGGGAGAGGTTGCTGACTTGGCACCATGTCACTGAGCTCTCTATCTCCTTTCTGGACTTTCATCTTTGTTGGACAAATGTAAAAGGCCTGATAAATTAGTGACAGAAATCTAGAGAGTGACCAATGTCATAATATGATTTTGTGTGTTTTAATATGTTTTACTTCATTTTAATGGAAAATCATATATTTACCATCAGTTGTTCAGTCGGCAATTTTCCAGAATTCTCCACACACACACACACACACACACACACACACGCACGCACACGCACACACACACACGCACGCACGCATGCACACACACACACATGCACACACACACGCACGCACACACACGCACACGCACACGCACACACACACACACACACGATGACCCAGTACCACATTTAGTAGGGTTTGGGAATCTTTCTTCTGTCCATGTGGAGTGTACATGCTCTCCCTGTGGCTATGTGGGTTATCTTTGGGTGTTCTAATTTACTCCACATAGCAAAGATGTTTGAGTTGGTAGGTGAGTGATGGAATCTGGGGTGCAAGAATGGAAATGTGGATGAATAGTATGAGATACTTGTTGATCAGTATGAACTTGATGGGCTGAAGGGCCTGGTTCCATGTTTATACTCTCCAATTATTGACCCGTTTCCTAAACTCACAAGTACCATTTGTCCCAATCAAATTAGGTCCCATTCACATTTTTTCTGAGTCCGCTTCTCCTGATCACTAAATGTAAATGTAACCTCTAGAGAAAATTTGATCATAGTAAATGAGACTGTTTACACTGATTTAGATGCTTTTATATCTCCTGGTCATCTCCAATTAATCAGTTAATTTACTTAATTTGTAGTTCCGAAAGGATTTAACTATTGGGTATGCCTTGCTATGTAATGGGAATGCACCCTTCGGAGTTAAGGAACTATCTGGCTATGGTTTTGGAAATCCAAATTACCACTTGATGTCAAGCTCCATATTTTCTGGTGATTCTCGTATTTAAAGAGCAATCACTCCTCGCTGTTTTAATAAACAGGTATTTCTGCCGTAACACCAATCTCCTCAAGGTATGCCTACTTTGAAGAAGTTTTCCTCCTCTCTCTGACGATAATTCTGCAACACCCTTTCTTGCTGCTCCCCCTCTCTACATCACCGTCTATATCTCTTGTTTCCCTTTCCCCTGACTCTCAGTCTGAAGAAGGGTCTCAATCCGAAACATCACATATATTTTTCTCCAGAGATGCTGTCTGACCCGCTGAGTTACTCCAGCTTTTTGTGTCTATTTTCCATAAAAAGACTTGGTTGAGGATGAGCGCCAATAAGCTCTGAACCGTATAGACTATTATTGTTTGTTTGTTTTTTGTGTGTACAAATGTGCCTTTGTGCATATGCATGTACATATACAAATATACATGTATATTCACAAACACTCAACTTTTTTCTCATTTATTATATTGTTTTACAGAGTACTATGTTTACATATTCTGTTGTGTAGAAATGTTCATTAGGCGATAAATAGTATTGGATAGGGTAATGGGACTGAAGGATGATCAATCCCCTGGGCCGGATGGTCTGCATCCCAGGGTCCTCAGGGAGGTGGCTCTAGAAATAGTGGACGCTTTGGTGATCATTTTCCAATGTTCAATAGATCCAGGATCAGTTCCTGTGGATTGGAGGATAGCTAATGTTATCCCACTTTTCATGAAAGGAGCGAGAGAGAAAACAGGGAATTACAGACCAGTTAGCCTGACTTTGGTGGTGGGAAAGATGCTGGAGTCAATTATTAACGAGGCAATAATGGGGCATTTGGATAGCAGTAAAAGGATTAGTCCAAGTCAACATGGATTTATGAAAGGGAAATCATGCTTGACTAATCTTCTGGAATTTTTTGAGGATGTGACAAGTAAAATGGATGAAGGGTGCCAGTGGATGTAATGTATCTAGACTTTCAGAAAGCCTTTGATAAGGTCCCGTACAGGAGACTGGTGACTAAAATTAGAGCACATGGTTTTGGGGGTAGGGTGTTGATGTGGATAGAAAATTGTTTGGCAGACAGGAAGCAAAGAGTTGGAGTGAACGGGTCCTTTTCAGAATGGCAGGCAGTGGCGAGTGGAGTGCCGCACGGCTCGGTGTTGGGGCCGCAACTGTTTACCATATATATTAATGATTTGGACGAAGAAATTAGGAGCTAGACTAGCAAGTTTGCAGATGACACAAAGCTGGGTGGCAGTGTGAACTGTGAAGAGAATGTTAGGAGGTTACAGGGTGACCTGGACAGGTTGAGTGAGTGTGCAGATGCGTGGCAGATGCAGTATAATATAGATAAATCTGAGGTTATCCACTTTGGCGACAAAAACAAGGGGGCAGATTATTATCTCAATGGGGTTAGGTTAGGTAAGGGGGAGGTGCAGTGTGACCTAGGCGTCCTTGTACACCAGTCACTGAAAGTTGGCGTGCAGGTACAGCAGGCAGTGAAGAAAGCTAATGGAATGTTGGCCTTCATAATGAGGATTTCAGTATAGTAGAGAGGTTCTTCTGCAGTTGTATAGGGCTCTGGTAAGACCACATCTGGAGTATTGTGTACAGTTTTGGTCTCCTAATTTGAGGAAGGACTTCCTTGTGATTGAGGCGGTGCAGCATAGGTTGACGAGATTGATCCCTGGGATGGCAGGACTGTCATATGAGGAAAGATTGAAAAGACTAGGCTTGTATTCACTGGAGTTTAGAAGGATGAGGGGGTATCTTATAGAAACATAGAAAATTATAAAAGGACTGGACAAGCTAGATGCAGGAAAACTGGTCCCAATGTTGGGCGAGTCCAGAACCAGGGGGCCACAGTCTTAGAATAATAGCGCTTTCTCATGGGGCGACTTGACACAAGAGGTAACCAGAGTTGAACATCGTGGGAACCTCGTACGATAACCGTACGGCATTCGTGGACCACCCTGGACCACCATGGCGCTAACGGCAGGTACTCGTGTAACTTGTTGACTCGGGAGAAAATTCAAGCAAGCTTGAATTGCTCCAAGAGTGACTTGTACACTTGTGGTTGAACATTGAAACATTATATGAACGTAGTGGCCAGTGCGATATCCGTAATAACTCTTGCGTTTACCGTGGGAACTCCTGCGAACGGTTAACCCGGAAGCTGGACAGAGGGGACAGAAGGTGAGTAAAAAAGGTGGTCCAGTTATCCCTCGGACGTTGAGAATTATTTATGTAGTCTTTAACCATTTGAGTTTTAGTTTATTTTAATTGTTGGCCACTCACCATTTGGTGTGACATCTAGAGTCCTTTATAAATGTCTGTATGTTAATGTGTGTTTTTTTCCTCTTGGGCATTACTTTGTTTCTGTTGGAGGCTCCACATTTTATTATAGCCTGAAGTGTGATAAAGTATTTAACTCAGCAGTTTGATTGTCAGTGCTTGTTTACCTCATTGTTAAATAAATATATTTTTTACTATCAGATTGATATCTGCAATTCTTCATTAACACATCACTACAAGATGAATGTCTCTAATGTTATAATCCCTCTCATGCTGAAACACAAAATAGTTGAAGGGTGGTGATATAATCACATTTTCATTCTTTTTCATTTTTGAGTGTTCAGGTCCCTCAATTGCTGAGTTATTTAAACGTTTGGAAGTTTCACCTCTCAGTAGATAATAAAATAAGACAATCATCACGGTCAATGTGAGACAAAGTCTTTATTCCTATTTGACAATATAAAAAGACGACTTCTTGCACATATTGAGAGAAGGTGCATCACACCAAACAACATTTGTCTAAAAAAGGGCTTCGCAAACATGAAAATCAACAAATGAGGCACGCTAGATATTTTAAAAAAATATTCTATTCATTAACCTCCGCAACATGCCTAAACTCAGGCAATAAAAGGGACAATGCAATGTGCTAAATGGCAGGTTTTGCGGACGACCATCATATAGGAAGCACTTTTCAGAGGACAACACTTTAAAGTGAAACAAAGAGAAGTAAGCAGGATTACAACGGGACATTATTATCAGCTTATTTTATATGCATGTCTGCTAACATGCAGTAGTGTTCCTGTGGTCGGCTACCCATCAATAGAGCTGTCCTGCCACGGCACACTCCCCAATTGTGAATTGCAGTAAGCGCAGAGATGGCCTCTTTGCTCTTTCCCACTGTATGTGCCCGAGTTACCTTTGAAACGCTGCAGTGGAACCATTTCCGCCTTGGTTGCACCACTTCTCCATGTACCTAGTGATATTCCCCCTGTGTCACTGTCCACTAGGTCACCGTCCTGGATGGATGTTGCTGATCCTGCAGCTCCACCTCTCATTCGGATCAGGTTGTGCAGAACACCTGCTGCATATACTATAGTCTCCACATTCTTGGGCTTCTGCTCCATTGTCTTGAGCAAGCATCTAAATCTGTTTGCCAAGATGCCAAAAGAATTTTAATCTCACCCTTCTGCCTTCACGCAAGTGTCCTCGATTCACATAGAGGGCTGCTGCATACAGCGCGTCAATGAAAAACACCACCATCCTGTACTCGAAACTACTTAGTACAGGCATGTCTCCAAATGAGCCATTTCAACCAAGGGAGGATATTTATAGTGTGTGGGAAAAAAAGTTACATCATTTGTGCCACGTGATGATTTAACAACACTTCACAGTTCATAATGTTCATTCAAGATTTAACGGGAAAGCTCGGGAGACGGACAAGTCACTCGCACAACTAACAGAAATGTCAAGTACCAGTGGGAACTCTTTATCAACCCCCCGTTATATCATGTGATGTCGTGCTAGACCACGACCACTTCACTCTGGTTATATCTTGCGTCAAGTCGCCCCGTGAGAAAACGCTATAAAGGGCAGGCCATTTAAGACTGAGGTGAGAAAAAACTTTTTCACCCAGAGAGTTGTGAATTTGTGGAATTCCCTGCCACAGAGGGCACTGGAGGCCAAGTCACTGGATGGATTTAAGAGAGAGTTAGATAGAGCTCTAGGGACGAGTGGAGTCAAGGGATATGGGGAGAAGGCAGGCACGGGCTATTGATCGGGGACGATCAGCCATGATCACAATGAATGGCGTTGCAGGCTCGAAGGGCTGAATGGTCTCCTCCTGCACCTATTTTCTATGTTTCTATGTTTCTATGTGAAATAAGTATAAATATTTTCAAAAAGTAACCTGCTTTTTTTCACTTGCTTTTGTTCTAAGTTGTCTGAATAAGAACATTTTGGTTCTATATGAATCTTTTAAGATTTCTTCCCCATTGCACTCAATTGTTTTATCAGCTGTACAAGAAAATATATTATTTTTATCCTGTACGTGCCCAATATCTCGAACTGGTGACGCTGACGATGGCTGCCACAGTGTACTGCTCCTCGCTGTTTTGTCTGTGTTTGTTCATTTGTGTCGTCTGTGAAAATCCGACAAAGATCACTTTCATGAGGGAGGTACTCGTTAACATCAGATATTCAGTAGCTCCAAACATTGTTCCAGGTTTCTCTCACTCGATGGATTATTTGGACATACTTGTCGGCGGGGCTGTGGCTGCGTTCAAGGTCTTGAGACGGAGGAGGAACCAGGGAAGCGCTATGGAGCACTCACTCGACTCCAGTGACGAGGATTATGCACACCGCTCCCAAGTATATTCCTTGCAAACGTACGTTCTCTCAACAAAAAAAAACGAACATACTGAAACTCCTGTGTCAAACAAACAAGAACTTCTGTCGAGCCTCTGCCCTGCACTTCACCGAGACCTGGTCCTGTGAGTCAACCCCGGACAATGCACTGCAACTGGCTGGCTTTCAACTACACAGTGCGGACCGTGAAGCGGAGGCAGCAAGGAAATCAAGAGGCAGTGGAATATGCTACTATACTCACCAGGGCTGGTGCAGCGACATCACGGTACTGTCTAACTTCTGTTCTAATCTGGAATCTTTTTTTATAAATTGCAAACCCTTTTATTCTCCGAGGGAATTTACCTCTTTTATTCTCTTGATTCAAACAGAAACAATTTGACAGGTACTTGGATAGGATAGGTTTGGAAGGATATGGACCAAACGCGGGCAGGTGAGACTAGTGTTGCTGAGACATGTTGACTGTGGTGTGGGCAAGTTGGGCCAAAGGGCCTGTTTCCACGCTGTATCACTCAATGACTTTATCTTTTTAAATATTGCTGTTATTTCATTCTTAATTTTGTACCAACAAAATATAATTGCTTATAATAATCAATTCATTCATTCATCATCGTTGAAGACATTAGCAACACAGTGGTGCTGGTTTCCAACGGGAACGGTGACAGACGCACCACACATCTCTGTCCTCCAGTTCCTACGGACTTAACGAAGCCCTGCAGTACTAAATTTGGACAATATGCAACTCACAGCTAAAGATAGACACAAAGTTCAGGACTAATTGTGCAGCATTTCTGAGAGAAGGAATGGGTGATGTTTTGGTGCAAAGAAGATTCTCAACCTCAAACGTCACCCATTCCTTCTCTCCAGTGATGCTGCCTGTCCCGCTGAGTTACTCCAACACTTTGTGTCTATCTACGGTTTAAACCAGCACCTGCAGTTCCTTCCTACACAAGAACTCCCAGCTCAATGAAATCCAGCCACATGACACATAGCAATCACTTCTCTGGACCTGAAACATTGAATATATTTAAAAATGACCATTGTATTATGGTAACCTTACACATTCTTACATTGACAGTTCTATTTATGTTTTTGAATCTCCCTTGCTCATGTAACAAGTCAACCATCATTATTTATTTGAAGGGGCATCATCAGACCATCCCTGCCTTCCATTCTTCAGCTTAGACACTTTGCCTGCTGGCAGAGGAATTGGAGGATTCTGCCGTGGACAATCGCTGCACAGTATTGACGCTCTGTGATTATGACCTTATCCAGAGAAGTCTTTAGACAACTGGATGGAGCATCAAATAGAGAAATCAAATCAGTGCATGTAAGCTCTGGACATTTGGACTAGGAATCATAATACCTTAACTAAGATACAGGTAGCTCATTACCTCACTGTGAAGTGTTTGTTAGCTTAATGTTAGTTGAGAAGGGTGTGAGGGTGTAAAGGACAAGAGAGGAATACTAACGTTACTCGGGAGGGTTTAGATGAGATTTGCAGGGAGATGGAATAAAATGCAGCGGTGTGGTAGGTGGGAGGATGGAAGGTTCTATAGATGGCAATGACAGCACGCTCAGTAGACAGGGTAGACAGGAGCACCACGAGAAAAGATGGTTGTATTTAATTATGTTTATGTCAAATGCTGGAGACCTGACGGGTAAGGTGGATGAACTCAGGGTATGGATAGGTACATGTGACTGGGATGTTGTAGCCATTATAAAAAAGTTACATTAGAGAACTGGCAGCATAATGTTTCAGGGCACAGAGGCTTCTGGCAAGATAGAGGGAGGGATAGAAAAGCAGGGGAAGTTTTATTGGTTATGGAAAACATCATAGGGCATCAAAGGTCAGCACGATGGCGCAGCGGTAGAGTTGCTGCCTTACAGCGCCAGACACTCGGGTTTGGTGCAGTCTGTATGGAGTTTGTACGTTCTCCCCATGACCAGGGTGGGTTTTCTCCGAGATCTTCGGTTTCCTCCCACATTCCAAAGATATATAGGTTTGCAGGTTAATTGGCTTGGTATAAGTGTAAATTGTCCCTAGAGTGTATAGGATAGTGTGTTAATGTGCAGGGATCACTGGTCGGTGCGGACTCAATGGGATGAAGGGCCTGTTTCTGCCCTGTATCTTTAAAAAAACTAAAACTTCCACACTCCAAAGACATACAGGTTTGGAGTAAATGTAAAATTATTCCTAATGAGTGTAGTACTGTGTTAATGTGCATACTTAGTAGGCTGAAGGGCCTATTTCCACACTGTATCTAACTAAACTAAACTACACTAAATGAAACAAGACATCATAGCAGTAGTTTGAGATGACATTACTGGAGGATAGTCCAGGGAGGGTGGACCTGAGCATGCAAAACGGGATGATCGTTTGTTGGGATGTACTATAGGCATCCAAATAGTCAACAGGATTTAGAACAACTAATTTGCCAAGAGATTTGTTTCCCTAATCAGACAGCTCCAAGCCTAATAGCTTTGTCATTGGGGATTTTAATTTCTCAATATAGACTGGGACTGCCATTGTTCCAAAGGCTGAGATAGGGTGGAGTTTGTTAAGTGTGTTAAGGAAAGTTTCCTCGGGCAAGATGTAGAGGTCCCTCTAAGGGGAGGGCAAACGTTGACCTGCTTTTGGGAAATTAGGCAGGGGAAGTGTCAGTGGGCGAGCCTTTTGGGATCAGTGACCACAGTTATTTGAGATTTAAAATAGTTATTTATATAAGAGCAGAGCTGGTCAATCAGTTAAAAACCTAAACTGGGGCAAGGCCAACTTTAATAGACAGGAACTTGCCAAGGTTGATTGGAGTAGTTTGTTTACGGAAGTTCCAGTCCGGAGAGTGAGATGCCTTTAAAAAATGCGGATAAATATGAGATTATCCACTTCGGTGCAAAAACAGAAAGGCAGATTACTATCTAAATGGTGTCAAGTTGGGAAAAGAGGAAGTACAATGGGATCTGGGGGTCCTTGTTCATCAATCAATGAAAGTAAGCATGCGGGTACAGCAGGCAGTGAAGAAAGTGAATGGCATGTTGGCCTTTATGACAAGAGGAGTTGAGTATAGAAGCAAAGAGGTCCTTCTGCAGTTGTTCAGGGCCAAAGTGAGACCACACCTGGAGTATTGTGTGCCGTTTTGGTCCCCCAATTTGAGAAGGACATTATTGCTATTGAGGGAGTTTAGTGTAGGTCCACAAGGTTAATTCCCGAGATGGCGGGACTGTCATATGCTGAGAGAATGGTGCGGCTGGGCTTGTATATTCTGGAGTTTAGAAGTATGAGAGGGAATCTTATTGAATCATATAAGATCATTAAGTGTTTGGACATGTTAGAGGCAGGAAACATGTTCCCGATGTTGGGGGAGTCCAGAACCAGGGGCCACAGTTTAAGAATAAGCGGTAAGGCATTTAGAATGGAGATGAGGAAACACTTCTTCACACAGAGTTGTGAGTGTGTGGAAATATCTGCCTCGGAGAGCGGCGGAGGCCAGTTCTATGGATACTTTCAAGCGAGCTTGATAGGGCTCTTAAAGATAGCAGAGTCAGGGAATATGGGGAGAAGGCAGGAATGGGGTACTGATTGTGGATGATCAGCCATAATGACATTGAATGGCAGCGCTGGCTCGAAGGGCCGAATCGCCTACTCCTGCACCTATTGTCTATTGGCTATAAAAGTGTGGTACAGAGAGCTCAAGCTATGAATGTTCCGGTTAGAGGGCAGGCAAGGCAGGTAAGCAACACTGGATAACGAGAGAAATTGAGGATCTGGTCAGAAAAAGTAGTCAGGGTCAGGAATAGGCAGCTGTGATCAAGTACTCTGGAGGAGTACAGGTGATTGAGGCGCATATTTTAGACTTTAGAGATACATTGCAGGAAAAGGCCCTTTGGTCCACCGAGTCCACGCCGACCTCCGATCACCCCGTATACTAGCACTATCCTACATACTAAGATTCCCTCTCATCCTTCTAAGTTCCAAGCACAGCCGCTCCATTCTCTCGGCATACGACAGTCCCGGCATCCTGGGAATTAACTTTGTGAGCCTATGCTGCACCCCCTCAATAGCAAGAATGTCCTTCCTCAAATTTGTAGACCAAAACTGCACACAATACTCCAGGTGTGGTCTCACAAGGGGGCTGTACAACTGCAGAAGGACCTCTTTGCTCATATACTCAACTCTTATTATGAAGGCCAACATGCCATTTGCTTTCTTCACTGCCTGCATGCTTACTTTCAGTGACTGATAAACAAGGACCCCCCCCGGATCCTGTTGTACTTCCCCTTTTCCCAACTTTACACCATTCAGATAATAATCTGCCTTCCTGGTCTTGCCACCAAAGTAGATAACCTCACATTTATCCACATTAAACTGCATCTGCCATGCATCACCCAACCAGTCCAAGTCACCCTGCATCCTCACAGCATCCTCCTCACAGTTCACACTGCCACCCAGCTTTGTGTCATCTGCAAATTTGCTAATGTTATTTTTATTCTCTTAATCTAAATCATTAATGTATATTGTAAATAGCTGCAGTCCCAATACCGAGCCTTGCGGTATCCCACTATTCACTGCCTGCCATTCTGAAAGGGACCTGTTAATCCCTACTATTTGTTTCCTGTTTGCCAAACAATTTTCTATCCATGTCAGCACTCTACCCCCAATACGATGTGCTCTAATTTTGCCTAGTAATCTACTATGTGGGACCATATCAAATGCTTTCTGAAAGTCCAGGTACACTACATCCACTGGCTCTTCCTTGTCCATTTTCCCAGTTACATCCTCAAACAATTCTAGAAGATTAGTCAAGCATGATTTCCCCTTTGTAAATCCATGCTGACTCGGACCGATCCTATTACTGCTGTCCAAATGTGCCGCTATTTCATCTTTCATAATTGACTAAATGCTGAAGAAAGAAATCAAGAGGGCAAAAAGGGAGCATGAGATAACTGTAGCAGATACATTTAAGGAGAATCCAAAGAGATTTTATACGTATAGAGTCATAGAAACATGCCCAGAAACAGGTCCTTTGGCCAACTTACCCATGCCAACCATGATGCCTAATCTACACTAATCATACCTGCCCATGTTTGGCCCATATCCTTCTAAATCTACTTCCTATCCATGTACCTGTCCAAGTGTATTTTAAATGTTGTTATAGTACTTGCCTCAACTATCTTCTCTGGCAGCTCATTCCACCTAAAATTGAGTTCAGGTGCATCCTGTTTCCATTGATTATCCTTGAGATGTTTCTACAACTTGATTGTAAACAGTGGTAAATTAAATTGATTGGACATGATTTGGAAAAACACACACCTGCCTATATATGGTCCCACAGTTGACAATGCCTGTCAGAGCAAAAGCCAAGCCATGAAGATGAAAGAATTGTCTTTAAACCGAGACAGGATTTTGTTGAGACACAGATCTGGGGTAGGGTATAAAACAATTTCTGCAGCATTGCAGGTCCCGAAGAGCACAGTGGCCTCCGTCATTCATAAAGGGAAGAACTTTGGAACCATCATAAAGCTGGCCAACCAGCCAAACTGAGCAATCGGGGGAGAAGGGCCTTGGTCAGGAAGATGGCCCAAAACCCGATGGTCACTCTGACAGAACTCCTGAGTTCCTCAGTGGAGATGGGAGAACCTTCGAGAAGGACGATTATATCTGCACCAATCAAGCCTTTATGGTAGAGTGTCCAGCCAAAAGCAATTCCTCAGTAAAATGCTTATGACAGCCCGCTTGGAGTTTGCCAGAAGGCACCTAAATAAGATTCTCTGGTTTGATGAAACCATGATTGATCTCTTTGACCTGAATGCCAAGCGTCATGTCTGGAGGAAACCAGGCACTGCTCATCACCTGGCCAATACCATGCCTACGGTGAAGCATAGTGGTGGCAGCATCATGCTCTGGGGATGTTTTTCAGTGGCAGGAACTGTGAGCCTAGTCAGGATCGAGGGAAAGATGAACAGAGCAATATAGCGAGAGATCCTTGATGAAAACCTGCTCCAGAGCATTCAGGACCTCAGACTGGAGCGGAGGTTCACCTTCCAACAGAACAATGACCCTAAGACAATGCAGGAGTGGCTTTGTGATAAGTCTTTGAGTGGCCCAGCCAGAGCCCGGACTTGAACCCAATCGAACATCTCTGGAGAGACTTAGCTGTGCATCGACGCTCCCTAGCCAACCTGACAGAACTTGAGAGGATCTGCAGAGAAGAATGGGAGAAATTAGCCAAATACAGGTGTGCCAAGCTTGTTGCATCATATCCAAGAAGACTTGAGGCTGTAATTGCCGCTAAAGGTGCCTCAATAAAGTACTGAGTAAAGGGTCTGAATACTTATGTAAATGTGATATTTCAGTTATTTCTTTATAATTACTTTGCAAAAATGTCTAAACAACTGTTTCCACTTTTTTATTATGGGGTAATGTGTGTAGATTGATGACAACAAATATGAATTTAATCAATTTTGGAATAAGGCTGTAACGTAACAAAATGTGGAAAAGTGAAGGCGTCTGAATACTTTCTGAATGCACTGTATATCTCAAACAAATCGTTAATATAAACAAAAAATGGCAGTGGGCCCAGCACTGACCCCTGATGCACATCACTAGTCAAAGGCCTCCACTCAGATAAACAACCTTCCACCATCATCCTCTGCTTCCTTCCATGAAGACTATTTACTATCCAGTCGAGTAGCTCTCCCTGGACCAGATGTGATCCAAACTTCCAGAACAGCCTACCACACAAAGCCTTATTAAATGCCTTGCTGAAGACAATGTCTATAATTTTTGGCTCACCATGATTGTGCCAAATATGATGTCAATTAAACCAAACTCATATACCTGCACATGATTCTTATCCCTCCCCCCCACTTCCATGTGCCTGTCTAAAAGCCTCTTATATGCTACTATATAAGTCTCTTATAGTCTCCATCTCCAATGTTTGAGAGAAAACAATCGAAGTCTATCCAAGCTCTCCCTGTCGCTGAAACACTCTAACCCAGGCAACATTCAGGTAAACCTCCTCTGCACCCTCCTCAAAGCCTCTTCATCTTTCCTGTAATGGGGGCGACCAGAAATTCACACAATACTCCAACCAGTATTGTGACCCGACCAGTCCTACAGAGCTGCATTGTGATTTCCTGACTCATTTACACAAAAACCCTAACGATGGAAGCAAGCACACCACATGCCTTCTTTACCACCCTGTCTACTTATGCTGCCATCTGCAGTGAGCTATGGACTTGAACTCCAAGATCTGCACATCAGTGCCGTTAAGGGTCTTGCCATTAACTTTATACTTTCCCATACATTCAAACTTCTTCTTTTTCTTGCGTGTGGCGGGCACAGCCTAAAGTTGCAGGACAACTTGTTAGAAACATGGAAATTAGGTGCAGGAGTAGGCCATTCGGCCCTTCGAGCCTGCACCGCCATTCAATATGATCATGGCTGATCATCCAACTCAGTATCCCGTACCTGCCTTCTCTCCATACCCCCTGATCCTCTTAGCCACAAGGGCCACATCTAACTCCCTCTTAAATATAGCCAATGAACTGGCCTCAACTACCCTCTGTGGCAGAGAGTTCCAGAGATTCACCACTCTCTGTGTGAAAAAAAGTTCTTCTCATCTCGATTTTAAAGGATTTCCCCTTTATCCTTAAGTTGTGACCCCTTGTCCTGGACTTCCCTAACATCGGGAACAATCTTCCTGCATCTAGCCTGTCCAACCCCTTAAGAATTTTGCAAGTTTCTATAAGACCCCCTCTCAATCTTCTAAATTCTAGAGAGTATAAACCAAGTCTATCCAGTCTTTCTTCATAAGACAGTCCTGACATCCCAGGAATCAGTCTGGTGAACCGTCTCTGCACTCCCTCTATGGCAATAATGTCCTTCCTCAGATTTGGAGACCAAAACTGTACGCAATACTCCAGGTGTGGTCTCACCAAGACCCTGTACAACTGCAGTAGAACCTCCCTGCTCCTATACTCAAATCCTTTTGCAATGAAAGCTAACATACCATTCGCTTTCTTTACTGCCTGCTGCACCTGCATGCCTACCTTCAATGACTGGTGTACCATGACACCCAGGTCTCGCTGCATCTCCCCCTTTCCCAATCGGCCACCATTTAGATAATAGTCTGCTTTCCCCGTTTTTTGCCACCAAAATGGATAACCTCACATTTATCCACATTATACTGCATCTGCCAAACATTTGCCCACTCACCCAGCCTATCCAAGTCACCTTGCAGTCTCCTAGCATCCTCCTCACAGCTAACACTGCCCCCCAGCTTAGTGTCATCCGCAAACTTGGAGATATTGCCTTCAATTCCCTCATCCAGATCATTAATATATATTGTAAATAGCTGGGGTCCCAGTACTGAGCCTTGGGGTACCCCACTAGTCACTGTTCTATTTGATCTTATTTGATTGTGCACGCCAGGTTGATTGCATTCGTCGAAACAGGGCGGATCACGTGAAGGTTGCAATCTCCCACCCCATTCAAACTTCCAAAGTGCAACATCTCACATTTGCTTGGACTAAACTTCATCTGCCATTTCTCCGCCCATTTCTGCAGCTGATTTATATCCCACAGTATCTTCTGACAGCCTTCCTCACTGTCTGCATGCAACTCCTCCAATGTTGGCATCTTCAGCAAACTTATGCACCAAACTACCTACATTTATATATATATATCACTAGACCAAGTGCAAACCCGTTGGGTCTGCTCCCCCAACGCAGGCGTTCCCTACCCGTAGCCCCTACGGGAGACATGGTCCTCCAACTCAAGCAGCTCAGGAATCAGCAGTGCGGCTGTTTTTAAATGGTGTCTTTGAGGTGAGATGCGGGCGCCAGCAGCCGTTATGGTCGCTGGCCAGCAGGAGGCGACAAAATGAGTGAGTGGGGGGGGGAAGGATTTTATTAAAAATGTGTACATAAACGTGACAAAATTTAATGAGGAGTGGATACTTGGAATGAAAAGTGAAATCTCTACCAAAATGGAAAAAAAACTCGGCATTTCCGGGTCTGACGTTGGCGTAGCAATGAATCAAAGGTTGGCAGCCACAAGTCAGAAACACACACAGCCACAAGTCAGAAACACACACAGCCACAAGTCAGAAAACACACAGCCACACAGCCACACAGCCACACACACACAGAGTTTTTAATATTATATAGATAAGCAGCAGAGGTCCCGGGACAGATCTCTGTGGGACACCCCTGGTCACAGACCTCCAGCCAGAATATTTTCCTCACCACACCCCTCTGTCTACTATGAATAAGCCAGGTCTGAATCCATATGACCAAGTCATCGTGAAGTTTGTACATCTTAATCTTTTGGATCAGCCTACCATGAGGGACCTTATCAAAAGCCTTACTAAAGCCTACTTATCCATATATACAATATCTACTGCCCTAACTTCATCAATCTCATTGTCGCATTCTCCAAACTCCCTGTCCTCCAAGTCTTTCTCCTCAGTAAATATAGATGCAGAGTCTCATTTAGTATCTCAATTACATCCTCCAACTCCAAGCATAGATCCCCCCTACCCCCCCCCCCCCCCCCCCCCCCCCCGCTTGTCTTTGATCTTTGGCCCTACCTTCTCCCTGGTCACCCTCTTATTTTTAACGTAGATATAAAAAGCTTTGGGATTTTCCTTAATCCGACTTGCCAATGATATTTCATGGCCCCTAATCACCCACTTGAATTCTTTCCTACTCACTTTATATTCATCATAAGCCTCATCTGATGCCAGCGTCTCAAACCAAACATACACTTCTTTTTTATCTTGATCAAGTCTACATGATCCTTGGTCATCCCTTCGTAGACAAAAGTGCTGGAGAAACTCAACGGGTGCGGCAGCATCTATGGAGCGAAGGAAATAGGCAACGTTTCGGGCCGAAACCCTTCTTCAGACTGATCCCTTATCTTGCCATCCTTATTCCTCCTCCTTACTGGAAGATGCTCATCCTGCACATTGATCAGCACGTTAAATGACTCCCATATGTCCTCCGTTGCTGTTCCCAATAATAACTGCTCCCAATCTCTGCTCCTTATCTCCTGCCTAATGTAATTTTCCCTCCCCCAATTAAGTACCTTCCCCCATCATCCCATGCAAAATGATCTTAAAACCTATGGAAGATAGACATAAAATGCTGGAGTAACAGATTGGGATTGACAGCATCTCTGGAGAAAAGGAATGGGGAACATTTCGGGTCAAGACCCTTCTTCAGACTGAGCATTCCCCCTCTCTCTCCATCCCTTGCCTTCCTAGTTCTCTGACTAGTTCTACTGTCATCCTGATTAAATATTAATGATTGTATGCTTCGTTGTCACCTTCCCCTCAGCTAACAATGAACCATTATACATTTCCTTATCATCATCTACTTTGATCTTACTGCTAGACTCCATCCCACAACCTCATTCTCAACGTGGGAAAAACGAAGGAGATGGTGGTTGACTTCAGGAGGGCGGGAAAACAACACCATACACCTCTGCACATCGATGGAGCTGATGTGGAAAGGGTCAGCAGCGTGAAGTTCCTAGGACTACACCTGTCAGATGACCTGACGTCCACGACCAACACCACAGCACTGGTCAAGAGAGCCCAGCAGCGACTACACCCTCTCCGAAGACTACGTAAAGCAGGTCTCCCCACTACACACCTACGAACTTTTTATAGGGGGACAATCGAGAGCACATTAACCTACGGCATCACTTCCTGGTTCGGGAGCTGCAAGGCGTACGAACGGCACCAACTAGACAGGATTGTGAAGACCGCCAGCAGGATTATTGGTGCTCCACTCCCTTTCCTGCTGGACATATACAGGAAGAGATGTATCAGCAGAGCCATCTCCATCATCAAAGACCCCTACCACCCATCGCATCACATATTCTCCATCCTGCCATCTGGGAAGAGGTACAGGAGCATTAGCTGCAAAACCAGCAGGATGCTCCTCAGCTTCTTCCCGCAGGCTATAAGACTGCTAAATGGACTTAGCCCCCTGCCAAAGTATCGCGCACCAACCACCAACCTGGACACACTGCAGCAGAGCCATTGTCGTGCTGCTGCCGATCGGAACGCCTGTTGATGTTTAGTAGAGTGTTAATTTGTTCATGATATATGTATTTTTATTTCTATTTATTTTTAATGCACACTGAATGGACACTGGTTGAGCAACGTTTTTTTGTTTCCTCTGGGTATGTGAATACTCACGAAAGGACAATAAAGATATACATACATACATATCGCTAGACTCCCTCTCTTCTGACTCTCAGTCTGAAGAACGGTCTCAACCCAAAACATCACCCATTCCTTTTCTCCAGAGATGCTGCCTGTCCCGCAGAGTTACTCCAGCATTTTGTGTCTATCTTCAGTGTAAACCAGCATCAGTTCCTTCCCACACATTAAAACTTATGGAGGTGTGATCACTATCCCAAATTCCTCTTCTTTCCCAATGCAAGGTCCAGTATGGCCCCTCCTCAAGTCAGACTATCTACAAACTGTTTAAGGAAACCTTGTTAGATGCACCTCACCAATTTTGCCTTGTCCAATCCTCTTGCACTGAGTTAGTCCCAGTCAATATTGGAGAAGTTAGTAATTCACTGCAACATCCCTGTGGTTCTTGCATCTACCACGACGTGTCTACATATCTGATCCTCTATCACCCACTGGCTATTGGGCGGCCTATAATATAATTCCAACAGAGTAATTGCTCCTTTCTTATTTTTGATCTCTCTACAGTTCAGCCAGAAAGTTTTCAGACCCCTTCACTTTCTCCACATTTTGTTATGTGACAGCCTTATTCTAAAATGGATGAAATTATTATTTTTTTAAATCAATAATCTATACACAATACCCCATAATAAAAAATCGAAAACAGGTGTTTAGAAATTTTTGCAAAGTAATTATAAAGAAATAACTGAAAATATCACATTTACATATGTATTCAGACCCTTTACTCAGTACTTTATTGAGGCACCTTTGGCAGCGATTACAGCCTCAAGCCTTCATGCTACAAGCTTGGCACACCTGTGTTTGGGTAATATCTAAACATCTGTTTTCCCTTTGTTATTATGGGGTATTGTGTGTAGATTGATGGTAAAAAAAAAATTATGAATCAATTTTAGAATAGGGCTGTAACGTAACAAAATGTGGAAAAAGTGAAGGGGAATACTTTCTGAATGAATTGTAGCTAATGGTTCAGTAGACGTACCCTACAGTATGTACTCTCTGTTTACCGGTGTGAGATTCTCCCTGATTAGCAAAGCAACTCCTCCGCCTCTTCTAACCTCCCTCTCTATCTCATCTGAAACATGGAAACCCAGACACATTGAGCTTCCAGCCGTGTCCCTCTCACAACCACGTTTCTGTAATGGCCACTACATCATCATTCCAAGCACTGAACCAGGCTCTACTGTTCATCGTGTTTGCCCATCGTACGCCACGCATTGAAGTAAACACACTGCAGCCCTTCATTGCTTTCACAGAGGCCCAGGGACCTGACACCAAAATCGGCAACGTTCCAGAGAAGGAGTCTGGTGTGAGCCTCTGATTGGTTTACATTTTTACATTTCTGCCTTCAGGTTAAGGATTCTGGGAGTTGAGTGTACAGTATTTATTAGTAAAGTTTAAAGGATAAAGTTTTGTGTTTTTTAATATTTAATATAGAGTTAATTTGGGAGTAAGATATGTCAGTGGAGATTGGCCCCGTGGTTTGCTCAGCCTGCAACATGTGGGAGATCAGGGATATGGTCGGTGTCCCTGGTGACTACGTTTGCAGGAAGTGTGTACAGCTGCAGCTCCTGGCAGACCGCATTGAACGATTGGAACTGCGGCTGGATTCATACTGGAGCATCCACGATACTGAGAAAGTTGGGGATAACACGTACAGCGAGTTGGTCACACCGCAGGTAAAAGGTAAGAGGACAGAAAGGGAACGGGTGGCCAATAGCCAGCAAAGCAGTAGGCAGGTAGTGCAGGAGTCTCCTGCGGTCATCTCCCTCCAAAACAGGTATACCATTTTGGATACTGTTGAGGGAGATGGCTCATCAGGGGAATGCAGCAGCAGCCAAGTTCATGGCACCATGGGTGGCTCTGCGGCACATGAGGGGGGGGGAAAGAGTGGAAGGGCAATAGTAATAGTGGATTCAATTGTCAGGGGAATAGATAGGCATTTCTGCGGCCGCCAACGAGACTCCAGGATGGTATGTTGCCTCCCTGGTGCAAGGGTCAGGGATGTCACTGAACGGCTGCAGAACATTCTGGAGGGGGAGGGTGAACAGCCAGTTGTCGTGGTGCATATTGGCACCAACGATATAGGTAAAAAAAGGGATGAGGTCCTACAAGATGAATTTAGGGAGCTAGGAGATAAACTTAAAAGTAGGACCTCAAAGGTAATAATCTCTGGATTACTACCATTACCACGGGCCAGTCAGAGCAGAAATAGGAGGATATTGCAGATGAATATGTGGCTTGAAAAATGGTGCAAGGGGGAGGGATTCAAATTTTTAGGGCATTGGAACCAGTTCTGGGGGAGGTGGGACCAGTACAAACAGGACGGTCTGCACCTGGGCTGGAATGGAACCAATGTCCTTGGGGGAGTGTTTGCTAGTGCTGTCGGGGAGGATTTAAACTAATGTGGCAGGGGGATGGGTACAAGAGCAGAGAGGCAGGGGGGTGTAAAATGAGGGCAGAAGCAATAGGTAGCAAGGTGAAAAGTAAAAGTGGCAGGCAGACAAAACCAGGGCAAAAATCAAAAAGGGCGACTTTTCAACATAATTGTATAAGGGGTAAGAGCGTTGTAAAAACAAGCCTGAAGGCTTTGTGTCTCAATGCAAGGAGTATTCGTAATAAGGTGGATGAGTTGAACGTGCAGATAGCCATTAATGATTATGATATAGTTGGGATCACGGAGACATGGCTCCAGGGTGACCAAGGCTGGGAGCTGACCATCCAGGGATATTCAATTTGGAAAGTGGTGAAATCTTTGAAAAAAATCAGCATGGATTTACGAAAGGTAAATCATGTCTGACGAATCTTATAGAATTTTTCGAGGATGTAACTAGTAGCGTGGTTAGGGGAGAACCAGTGGATGTGGTGTACCTGGACTTCCAGAAGGCTTTCGACAAGGTCCCACATAAGAGATTAGTATACAAACTTAAAGCACACGACATTGGGGATTCAGTATTGATGTGGATAGAGAACTGGCTGGCAAACAGGAAGCAAAGAGTAGGAGTAAACGGATCCTTTTCACAATGGCGGGCAGTGACTAGTGGGGTACCACAAGGCTCAGTGCTGGGACCCCAGCTATTTACAATATATATTAATGATCTGGATGAGGGAATTGAAGGCAATATCTCCAAGTTTGCGGATGACACTAAGCTGGGGCGGCAGTGTTAGCTGTGAGGAGGATGCTAGGAGACTGCAAGGTGACTTGGATAGGCTGTGTGAGTGGGCAAATGTTTGGCAGATGCAGTATAATGTGGATAAATGTGAGGTTATCCATTTTGGTGGCAAAAACAGGAAAGCAGACTATTATCTAAATGGTGGCCGATTAGGAAAAGGGGAGATGCAGCGAGACCTGGGTGTCATGGTACACCAGTCATTGAAAGTAGGCATGCAGGTGCAGCAGGCAGTGATGAAAGTGAATGGTATGTTAGCTTTCATAGCAAAAGGATTTGAGTATAGGAGCAGGGAGGTTCTACTGCAGTTGTACAGGGTCTTGGTGAGACCACACCTGGAGTATTGCATACAGTTTTGGTCTCCAAATCTGAGGAAGGACATTATTGCCATAGAGGGAGTGCAGAGACGGTTCACCAGACTGATTCCTGGGATGTCAGGACTGTCTGATGAAGAAAGACTGGATAGGCTTGGTTTATACTCTCTAGAATTTAGGAGATTGAGAGGGGATCTTATAGAAACTTACAAAATTCTTAAGGGGTTGGACAGGCTAGATGCAGGAAGATTGTTCCCGATGTTAGGGAAGTCCAGGACAAGGGGTCACAGCTTAAGGATAAGGGGGAAATCCTTTAAAACCGAGATGAGAAGAACGTTTTTCACACAGAGAGTGGTGAATCTCTGGAACTCTCTGCCACAGAGGGTAGGTTTGAGGGGACTTTGTGAACACATTTATCAAATTCCACCTTGCCTAAGCCCTTGGCACTATGGCGGTCCCAGACTATATTAGGAAAGTTACAATCCCCTTACTATGACAACCCTATTACTCTTGCAGCTGGCTGCAGTCTCCTGGCATATTTGGTCCAATTTCCTTTGACTATTTGGGAGCCTATCGTAAACTCCCAACAAAGGATCACCCCCTCTTTATTTCCCAACTCCACCCATATAGCCTCACTGGATGAACCGGCAATAAAGTCATCTTGGACTAAGGTTGTAACATTCTCCTTAATCAATAAATCAATGTTTAAGGTAAATGGGTAACCTATGAGATAATAGGGTCATCTGTATGTGTCCTGCAGTAGATAGGCAAGGTCCTTATGAATATTTCTTCGCTGTTTTTACTGAGGAGACCAGGAAACTTGCAAATTGTAGGCCAATGGAATGGTGTCAAGTTGGGAAAAGGGGAAGTACGATGAGATCTGGGGGTCCTTGTTTATCAGTCCATGAAAGTAAGCTTGCAGGTACAGCAGGCAGTTAAGAAATCTAATGGCATATTGGCTTTCATAACAGGCGGAGTTGAGTATAGGAGAAAAGAGGTCCTTCTGCAGTTGTACAGGGCCCTGGTGAGACCACACCTGGAGTAATGTGTGCAGTTTTGGTCCCCTAATTTGAGGAAGGGCATTCTTGCTATTGAGTAAGTGCAGCATAGTTTCACAAGGTTCATTCCCGGGATGGCGGGACTGTCATATGTTGATAGAATTGAGCGACTGGGCTTGTATATACTGGCATTTAGAAGGATGAGAGGAGATATTATTGAAACATATAAAATTATTTAGGGATTGACACGCTAGAGGCAGGAAACATGTTCCCAAGGTTGGAGGAGTCCAGAACCAGGGACCACAGTTTAAGAATAAGGGGCAGGCCATTTAGAACGGAGATGAGGAAAAACCTTTTCACCCAGAGAGTTGTGAATCTGTGGAATTCTCTGCCTCAGAAGGCAGTGGAGGCCAATTATCTGGATGCTTTCAAGAGAGAGTTGGATAGAGCTTATAAAGATAATGGAGTCAACGGATATGGGGAGAAGGCAGGAACGGGATACTGTTTGTGGATGATCAGCCATGATCACTGTGAATGGAGGTGCTAGCTCGAAGGGTTGAATGGCCTAATCCTGCACCTATTATCTATTGAAAATGAATGGAACTGTCTTGTGGACAGTGCTTCTAATGATCGAGGAGGTAGGGGATATCCTATCGTATCGAGATAAATAAGATTATTTACTGGGCCTCAGTTTTAATGATATACTAGCCTAAGTAGGACCCGTTGGGTCCCAGCATCACACAGGAGGGCTGGTCATCCAACGCAATAATCTACCTCTCCACCAATTCTAACATTGGTGGCCAGTTTTGGGGGGGGGGGGGGGGGGGGGGGGGGGGCTTTCTGATGCGCTAGTATGGGTGTTGTGGGTTGAAGGGACTGGTTTCCAGAGGGCTGGTATGCAAATTGTTCGCCAAATGGATTCTTGGGCTGGCGTCTCAGTCAATCAAGCCTGTTGTGCTGGAAAGTCACTCACTCGCGGCTGGTGGGCTGGTAGTACCAGGTATGATTAGTAAGGTTTGCAGATGACGCTAAAATAGGTGGTAATGCAGACATTGAAGATGGTTAGAGAGTGATCGAATCAGAGTTATACAGCATAGAATCAGACCCTTTGGCTCACATTGACCAACATGTCCCATCTGCACTAGTCCCACCTGCCTGTGCCTAGCCCATACCCATCAACTCCTGTCCCATCCATGTATCTGTCTAAATCTATACTATTACTAAAAGTCTCATCTTGACCACTTCCTGTCTACGTTGTAAATACATTTTAGAAAATACGCTACCATATATCGCTATGATTTTTCTCTCCATCTTACTCACCATCCTTCTCTCCTCCAACCGCCCCAAGGATTTTTTCGATCGGTAAAATAATAAAAAAGTTATGAATGTTTAAAGAATCGTAAGATCAGCAGATTGGTCTTCTCGGAAGATGAAGGTAATGCCCCTCACGCCCCTTCCGGGGGCCAGGAGAATAAAGCCCCGGAGGCTGGACGTGAGTCAGTCACCTCGGAAGACCGTGAGTGAGAGTTGAGTCCAGAAATGTGAGTCTACGCCGTGAGTGAACTGAACTGCGAGTCTGCACTGTGCTGCTTGAACTGAATTGAAGGGTTGGCCCGCACTATGCTGCTTGAACTGAATTGAAAGGTTGGGCTGCACTGTGATGCTTGAACTGAATGTCGCGCTCATTCCGGAAGTCCCGCTCACTGCGGAAGTCCCGCTGAGTCGGCTGCCAGCCCACCAACCGTAAGTTACTGAGCTGCCAGCCCACCAGCCGTGAGTAACTGAGCTGCCAGCCCACCAGGCCTGAGTGACTGAGCTGCCAGCCCAAGAATCCATTCGGCCCACAATGTCCATACTAGCCCTCTGGAAACCAGTCCCTTCGGCCCCACAACACCCATACGGACTCTCCGTAATCTTCTCAGGAAGTAGAGGTGCTGATGTGCTTTCTTTATAATTGCATCAGTGTGCTGGGACCAAGAAAGGAATTTGAAGTTCTTGACCCTTTCCACCATTGGCCCGTTGATATAAACAAGATTGTGGGTCCCTATCCTACCCCTTCCAAAGTCCACAATAAGTTTCTTGGTTGTGCTGGTGTTGAGAGCCAGGTTATTGTGCTGGCACCATTTGGTCAGTCGGTCGATCTCACTTCTATACTCTGACTCTTCTCCATCAGTGATTCGTCCCACAACAGTGGTGTCGTCGGCGAACTTGATGATGGAGTTTACACTATGATCGGCTATGCAGTCATGAGTATAGAGTGAGTACAGCAGAGGGCTGAGTACGCAGCCTTGAGGCGCTCCCGTGCTGATTGTTATCGAGGATGACACATTTCCACCAATACGGACAGACTGTGGTCTGTAGATGAGGAAGTCGAGGATCTAATTGCAGAGGTATGCACAAAGTCGTCGATCTGAGAGCTTGGTAACCAGCTTGGAGGGGAGATGATTGTATTAAATGCCGTGCTGTGATCAATGAATAACAGCCTGACATATGCGTTTTTGTTGTCCAAGTGGTCCAGAGCTGAGTGGAGGGCCAGCGAGATCGCATCCACCGTTGATCTGTTGTGGCGGTAAGCGAACTGCAGTGGGTCGAGGTTCTTGTCGAGGTAGGAGTTGATAAGCACCATAATCAACCTCTCAAAGCACTTCATCACCACAGATGTTAGTGCCACTGGTCGATAGTCACTAAGCTGGAAAGAGTACAGCGAAGATTTTCAAAGACTTTGCCAGGACTCGAGGGACTGAGCTACAGGCAGAGCTTGGGCCGCAAGCACATAAATGGAACTTGCTTAGATAGGGCATTTTGGTATGCATGGACGAGTTGGCCAAAGGGTCTGTGGTAAAAGGAGACACCAAAATGAAGACACTGATCAGACTTCAGATTCTCCCAGGACCAGCGGTCTAAATTAATTGTGGAGTTTCACTGCAGTAAATATTCTCAGAGCTATGATATCAGAAATGTAACATTGACAAACCTATTAAAATATTAATTCTCAAGCAAATAATGCAGAATTATATCGATGAAGACAAACAAGGAATGTTGCTAATGTGTTATTCTATCATTTACTGGTTGTGTGAAAGACATATATAAAGGAATCTTGAGGAATACTCTCCTATAATGCATGTCTGCTAAGTAGCTGAGTACTGCCAAGCTCAGGTGACTGATACATGATGTGAAAGCTTTGAAATTACTGCAGTTTTGTAATTGATTATAGATCTGTAGAACAGTACTCTGATTATATCTAGGCACAGAATGTGAAAGTGCAAAATTCTTAATACTCCTCTTAGGATTGCTATACTTAAACCATTAAATCCTCGGTAGTTTGCCTTGGGGATGCCTTATAGACAGTCTATTATTAAGCTGCCCATAGACAGCCACCTCAAGAGAACTGGAAGATACTTGGTTGACAGCTGATGATTTTTGCTGTGGCAGTGCTTCACTGATCTGCAAGGCCAAAAAAAATGTCCAATTCCTTCTTGATATCTTTATACAAGTATTTGCATGGGACTGAAAACATATACATTCCAGCGCCTGCTTTTGTTCATTGGACAAGAGCATTAACAAAGACATGATAATATTGGACATTCTTAGAACACTTTGCAACCTTAGTTGGAAAATATGACCTTCTAAAGCAGGCTGCAAAGCCGGAATGATTTGTAATGCAAAACGGAATCGACAAGCCAGATACACTGAGGATTAGAGCTCAATATATGAAAACATCTAAAGGCTCTGAGCAGTAAAAGCAGACTGTGATTACTGAAACAATCAATTACACAATGCACTTGCTCCTTGTATCACATACTTTACTTTAATTAAGCAGTAATGAACAAGAAGGTCTAAATTAATTGCTAATTCATGCAAGCTGTTATATTATGCGCCAGAATTAGTTTGGGCACAAGGTGAGACCAGGTGGTCAAACAAATCCCACCATGCATTCAACAGCACACTTTATTTGATATTGCTAATTATGGTGTGACAACCACAGAATTCATGACAACGGTGCAAGATTGAACTTTGATTGAGATGAGATAGCAATAAACCTCACTGGAATAAATCCAGGAAAATTAATACCTTTTGTTTGTTTTGTTTAAAATTCTATGAAGTGTGAAATCTGGCATAAATACCAGCAGGCATGTACAAAGGCAAGATAATTTTCACCAGCTTGTAATCATCTGCTCAAATGTCATATGAGAATGATATTCAAAAGATTGAATATAATATAAACAATTCCTTAAAAAACATATATTTTTAGATTTCTGCTTCCCTCCTGATTCCTCATTAGAAGTAGTCACATTTTTATATTGCATTACACAATTTGTCCACATGACTAAATTATTTGTAGAGAATACTCCGTTCTCCCATGAGGACACTTGCTTTGACAAAATCTGGCTCATGAATTTCTCATCATGATGATCAAACTCTTCTCTAGAAATTGTACTTGCTTATTTATAAATATTGTGCCATGGCAAAATAGTGATAATGTGATTTAACAGCAAACCCGCCCGTTATTAAAAATTGCCACCTACTATTTAAAGATATATTAGAAATGCATAAAGTTATCTGCAACACTGTGTAACATACAGTATATGGTTAAATATGTGTTAAATACCATCTGTGTAAAAGTCAATTCCAACTATAAATTAATGATTCAGACTTGAACTCATATTAGTAGATCACCTGTCTACAAAGACTATCTGAAGATAGTCCCAGAGGTAGTCATTATAGACAGATTTCTCTGCATAAGTGTTCAGAATTACGAGGTCAGGTGCATTTTAGATAATGGAAATCCTCCTTTGTATTATTTCATTCTTGAACTTGCTGTCAACTTTATGCGATAATGTCTTTGCATTTTCTATGATTTGAAAATGTTTAACTTTGTGCGATATCCCACATCCATATCTGCATTTCTGACATCTCCCAAGATGGATTGTATTTGTGATGAGCATATTAGAATGTTCCTGTATATTTGTGACAGCCTCATTTGTATTTGTTGCAATGTGGCCAATTACAGATAAAAAGATTAATTTTTTTAAGCCAAATGTAATTAATACTACTGAAAAACAGTCCAATTTTCACTATTTCAGTGGTATTAAATTGTATATCATGGCCGAACTGGTCATTCACATTTAACCAGCAAGAACAACCATAACGGCTTAAGAATCACTTATTCCAGCATATTTTTATTGAGAGAAATGTATTCCCAAAGCCAGAGGCCATACAATCTTCTAGTGGTGTTACTGCTGTTAACTATAGGGATGGAAGATGTGGAACACAATGACATAAAATGAAAATACTTCCCAGATCCATATAAGGTTTCTTGAAGCCTACAGTGTTACCACACGACACATGCACATCACCTAAAATATCAACAGAACCTGAATTCACCCCTCTGTTGAAGTGTTGTGCAAAGACACTTTAATAATAAAGGCTTGCTTTACTGTATGGACCTAAAAGCACGAGTTTGGGATTTTTTTTAGCAAAAGGAGATTCAATGAGCTCTTGAATAAAGTTGAATCAACTCTTGAATACTATTTTCAAAGGTACAGGTTTTTAAACGCGAATTAGCAGTCTACATAATCCATGAGCACACTACTGTTATCAAGTATAAGAGGGCCACAAGGAATCCAGCTCATCGTGTTTATGTTTCACTGTGATCACAGAACATATAGGATTAGCAGCCTCAGTTTACGCGATCCATTCTTCTTTGAAGACATTGATGAGAGAAGGAATAGACCCATTATCAGTATTTAGGAAGAGTTGGAGTAAAACACAAAGTGCTGCACTAACTCAGTGTGCCGGGCAGTGTGCCGGGCATTTCCTGAGGACATGGAATCATGGTAGAATTGGAGTCAAAAAGGAGAAACCAAATTGTAAAATGTGTAGGAAGGAATTTCAAATGCTGGTTTACACTGAAGATGACACAAAATGTTGCAGTAACTCAACAGGCCAGGCAGCATCTCTAGAGAGAAGGAATGGGGTGACGTTTCGGGCCGAAACCCTTCTTCAGACATCAGAGGAAGGGTATCGACCCAAAACGTCACCTGTTCCTTCTCTCCAGAGATGCTGCCTGTCCCGCTGAGTGACTCCAGCATTTGTGTATATCCCCAGATTGTAAGACACTAGATATTGCTGTAGGGGATGCAATTGCTGATTGAGTATTTGTGATGAGAAATTTAAACAAAGTGATGGAGAATAACTATAATAATTATTGATAACTTGCAATACCGCCAGAAAAAAATATTTGCATGGATGGGTTAAAAATAGTCTCTGGAAATGTGATGCCGTGCTATATCCAAGACATGGAATGGAATGGATGGTTGGAATATATTTCCTTGATACCTGGACTGGCAGTAATGGGCTCATAAAAAGCAAATCCACACAACGCGGTCTTTTCTGAACGACGAGGAATCCAGGTATTGTGTTAGAAATTGTAAACACGATAACCAATGGTGAAAATACATGTTATTATTTGCTCTTAAATCTATGTTGATAGAATTATTCAGCATTTAAAGACTTATTTTCCACCATCAAACATCACACGCTAATTTGGCTTTTGTAAAAGCAGGAGTGGATGAATGGCAATTTTAAAATAACATAACTTAATACTATACTACAAAGCATTATGAACGAATAGGTACAATGGAATTAGATCGGGGGTTCCCAGCCTTTTTTGTCCCGTTTACCCTGGCAACTTTAATAGCACATAACAGTGTTATTTCACTTATTTATGAACAACTAATGATGAACATATACCAGAACCAAACACAGTCAGTCAATGAGAAAAAATATGTACAAATCCAGAATCAACAAATTTACCCCCTGGGTAGGCTGGGTAGGCGAAATTTACCCCCCAGGTTGGGAACCCTTGAGTTAGATGAAAGACATTGCTAATAGATGACCCATTTTTTCTTGATTAATTTAATAGGTGGATACTTTAAGTACCATCCACGCAATAAGTACCATTAATTCTAATAGTTGAGGAATGTTTCTGCACTTGAAGACTGATAGGACAATAAAATAAGAGTATTTCTTCTTGGGGAGATATGCTGTAATTGGATTAATTTCTCATGTATTTCTAAGAATTGCCAGATAACAAAACTTCAGGATGCAAACTAAGGAATATACAAAAATAATATACCTCATTCTGAGGATGGGTCTTGACCCATAATATCATCCATTCCTTCTATCCAGAGATGCACCCTTTCCCGATGAGTTACTCCTGCATTGTGTGTCTAACTACAGTGTAAACCAGCATCTGCAGTTCGCTCCTACATAACTCATTAATACTCCTCCGAGAAAATATAAGATTTAGATATTTCTCATTCATGTCTATTTACTGTCACATTGGACAGTTTTGCATTTCAGTGTGAGATCCTGGCTCTCTCTTTTAAACAAAACTTCCAGTGGGTATAAATTGAACATTTGCAGTGAAACGAATCAGGATTTTGTGAAGATCTGTCCTTGAGACTATGATAACCAGATGCTTCATCTATTCAGAATCCAAAATTCACCTGGCTGAGGGAAAGGCACATTTCAGAATCCTTATTTTTTTTTTCAGGAGTGAAGTGCTTTTTAACTTTTATAAAAATTAATGGAAGCCATGCCCATTCAAGGAGCAATTGTACTGTACAACAATAAATAATGGTAAATGGAAACATTTGAAATGTATAAACATGTATTCAGATAAAATAATATTTGGAAACCCTATTGTGTGGAATATTGAAGCAAAGTTATAGACAACAGACTATAGTAGGAGTGCAGGAGTAGGCCATTCGGCCCTTCGATTCAGCACTGCCATTCAATGTTATCATGGCTGATCATCCCCAATCAGTACCCCGTTCCTGCATTCTCCCCATATCCCTTGACTCCGCTATCTTTAAGAGCCCTATCTAGTTCTCTCTTGAAGTTTACGTATAATAATTGTCTAATCTATGGTCATGTGATAAATTAATTTGTTTGTTATTATTTATTATTTGCACTCAGATTTACTTTTAATGGTTTAGAAGATGGGAAATGGTGTGCCTTGAACACTTCACCAACATGCAAGGCAGACGGAATGTTCTGTTCTATCATTCCTCATGCACAGTTAATTAATTTGCCGGGGAATCAATGATTTTTCCATTTCTGCTTTTTGTAGAATCAAACAATCTTACAGCATGGAAGCAGGGCAATTGAGCCATTGCACCGTCATCTCCTCTCCACCTGACTGGATGTTCTTTGCAGCACATGGCCTTCCAGATTTTACTCTTTGGAATATTTATCCAATTACCTTGTCTACAGAACTTCTTCATGAAGCAATCAATCACAAGCAAAGTTAATTTACCTCAATATTTTGTATGCTCCATTTTATGAAACTTAATAGTGTCATGGGGTGTTGGAAGCACAAACTAACGATATGCTAATATATGTGTGGTTTGTGGTCAAATTCTGGCCTTGCCAATGATCATATTAATTTGGATATGTGAGCGTTACGACATTGGCACAGGTATTTCTGGGCATAATTTTTCGCTATCATGTTTAATATTTGCCCCCATGTCAGGAACATATATCTATTAAGATTAGTAAGTAGGCAACGTAATGTTAGTTTAGATTTCTAAGGCGAATGATCAATTCAGTAAATTCACTTCAAGCTTGGTAAGCAGCCAACTTGGGATTGAGGCAGGAAAAGTTCTTACTCAAGATTCAGGGTAACAAACTACCTAACCATTTCCTTATTTAGTGGCAAACACTTATACAATGTTTGCAAATTATCCAATTAGGCACCTGTGCCTGGTTAGTTCAGTGACAAAGGGTACGGTACAGGCATGAGTTTAAGTAAGAAATCTAGCCCTCCTGGTCGCTAAACGATGGCACGTGACATTATTGATAGGCCTCCGACATTCAATGGGTGGAAATCCTGGGGGGAGGGGGGGATCCTTTCCCCCCCATGTTTTGAGAGGTGGGGGACAATCCCCCCCCGCCCCCCCACGTTATGTGAAACATGTTGCAGTAAAACCGCCACCACAGCCTCCGATGTCAGCCAGTCCACCGGCTCTGCAACCGGAGCCCTCGGGGTCGATTCCAGTTGGAGGCCGCCAGCTCCTGTAGTAGGTATGTTACAAAACCTACCTGAATCGCCATTGGGAATCTGCCCTCAGCCATGTCGGCGATTTTGGCGCTGTTTGGAGGGGGCGGGTTTTAAACGCGATTTTTACTAGGCTGTACTAATCGCAGATGTTCAGCCTAGTAAATCATTAACGAAAAATCGCTGCAAGACCCGGTCGCAAAAGGTATTATTAGTTTTATAGGCCTCGATAATATAGTTCCAATAGTTTTAAAATTACTGTTTAATTCCGCAATCTCTCGCAGCCCCAGGGTTTTATAAAGCAAACAATTAAAGGTATGTACCTTATTTTTACATTAAATGGGGCATATATATAACCCTATATATCAAATTATCTATAACGAATTGTTCATTTTGGGCTTTTTATATCCCGCAGTATTTTTCTCGGCATTTGAGGGCACTAATCCAGCGCTATGTCAACGTTCTAAACCAGCGCGTTCACAGGATCCCACTAGAAAGCCGATTTAAATGGGCATTTATTTACAGCAATTGAACACTAAATTCCTTCCATTTGGCCTATAAATTAATGTAAATTAGATATAAAAATCATGTTATATTGTGAATTATTTGTGAATAATCTTTGGACACATAGGCTATTTAAAAATATTAATATTTCCTTAAGGAATGGGCGTTTGACTATCCAAGATCACAGCTTTTTTGTAATATCCATTGAAAATCAATAAGGAACAAGATGCTAATTTCAGAGTATGAAAATGGTCATAACTTTTTTAATACTTGAGATATGAAAGTGAATTTGGTGTCAAATTAAACTTATTGTTATGCTTTATCTGATGGGATAAATTGCAGACTTGATTTTTTAAATCTCAAAATTTTGTAACATTGCTACCTGTAGCACCCAGGTCGCCTGCGTGCCCCGGGAATCGTTGCAGTTCTCAACGGATTTTTTTTTAAATGCCTGCAGACCGGATGATTTTGGGTTACATTTTTTCTCTCCTACATAAAGTTTGCAACAAATGGTTTGATCCACCCAATAAATATGAGTTAAAATTAATAAGCGCTGTTCTGCAGAACCTGAGTGTAAAAGATCATTGTCATAAGAATTATGTGATATCTGAACACCTAATTAGTCAGAAAAGACCAAATATAATGTGTTTTAAGGCTATGAAAAATTACAAAAAAATTCAATGATTTAACATGTTGCTAAACACACGCTGTTTAAATCTGTACCACCTTTTTAAAGAATGGCAAAAGTGACACCTCTGCCTCAACACCCATAGGGTCCAATACACCATGGCCCAGCATTCTCGTTCAGCAAGTAGCAGCAATATGATGTGCTTGCCACTAGGCGTCTCTCTTGTTACATGCATTTTGTTTGCTTGGATTTTTTACGCACTCAAAAATTAAGCCAGCTGCTGCCTGCTTTCCTCTCTGACTGCCCAGCATTGTGTGTTTCAGTGTCAGTTTAGTTTAGTGTCAATAGACGATAGACAATAGGTGTAGGAGTAGGCCATTCGGCCCTTCGAGCCAGCACCGCCATTCAATGTGATCATGGCTGATCATCCACAATCAGTACCCCGTTACTGCCTTCTCCCCATATCCCCTGACTCCGCTATCTTTAAGAGCCCTATCTAGCTCTCTCTTGAAAGTATCCAGAGAACCGGTAGAACATTCCACAGATTCACAACTAACTCTCTGTGTGAAAAGGTGTTTCTTCATCTCCATTCTAAATGGCTTGCTCCTTATTCCTAACTGTGGCCCCTGGTTCTGGACTCCCCCATCATCGGGAACATGTTTCCAGTCACGTGTACTGAGGTTCAATGGAAAGCTTTTGTTGCATGCTAACCAGTCAGTAGAAAGACAATACAAGATTACAATCGATCCTGAAGAGAATAACATTTAGTGCCAGACAAAGCCAGTAAAGTCTGGTCAAGGATAGTCCGAGGGTCACCAAAGAGGTAGATAGTAGTTCAGCACTGCTCTCTGGTTGTGGTAGGATGATTCAGATGTCTGATAACAGCTGGGAAGAAAGTGGGAAGAAACATGGAATATGCCTAGATATTGACTAGAAGCTTTTTTTTTTTCAATCCATATTCACAATTTCCGAACAAAAACATTTAGCCCTGTTTTTTTATAATGCATGCATCTTCTTTATATTCCATCTATTGTATTTTCTTTCCTAAAATTCTACCCTTTACCAAGATTATGGATTCCTCTCCAACCAGACTCAGGGGTATGCTCCAGACCTCCTGAATCAATAATTCGTAGCATGTGACACAGTGGCGCAGCTGGTAGAGCTGGTGGATCACCGCGCCAGAGGATTGGGTTCGATTCTGACCTCGGCTGCTGTCTGTGTGGAATTTTAATGTTCTTCCAATGATTGCATGGGGTTCCTCTGGATGCTCCATGTTTCCTCCCTCACTCCAAAGACATATGGGTTTGTAGGTTAATAGGCCTCTGTACATTGTTCCTCGTGTGTAGAGAGTAGATGTGAGAGCTGGAGAAGATAGAACTCGGGTGAAAGGGTTATCAATGGTGGGTGTGGACTCGGTGGGCTGAAGGGTCTGTTTCCATTGTAGCTCCATGGTAGCACTCTCAGCTTTGACATGAGGTTCTAGGTTTAATGTCCCATTCTGACACAACCAGAAAATGGCTGTGGACGGATCTGAAGAAGGGTCCCGACACAAAACGGTCATCTATCCACGTTCTCCAGTGATGTTGCATGAGTTACTCCACCACTCTGGCTCCTTTGTGCCTTTTTGCAGAAAGCAGAATGATCATATTGAATGGCGGTGCAGGCTCGAAGGGCCGAATGGCCTACTCCTGCACCTAATTTCTATGTTTCTATGTTTCTATCTGCAGTTCCTTGTTTCATTATCAAAATGGTGACACTCCTGGTGCAGAACTGCAGGAATGCTACATGTCAGAGATGTGACATTATATAGAGGGAGGGAGATGTAACAAGTTTTCTGGCACCTATTTTGAAGAACAGGGATCTGTATTCTGGTCAATATTTATCCATGAATTAATTTAATGGTAATGTACAGGGGATAGAAACATATTATAGATGTAGAACTAAATGTGAGTTCTATTATGAGTTGTGATGTGAGTTACTGTTAGTATTTACCTCGATACATTTTGTTCGATTGGCTTCGTTGAAGCAGAGCATGTGGGAGGTGGGATGAGTACAACCAGTGGCAGTCAACCTACAACACCTTCAGCATCAGGGGTCAAAGAGATCAAAGATAGGCACAAAAAGCTGGAGTAACTCAGCGGGACGGGCAGTATCTCTGGAGAAAAGGAATGGGTAATGTTTCGGGTCGAGACCCTTCTTCAGACGTTGATAGAACCTTTTGCAAATAATCAGCTGTGTTTACCCAGGTCATACATTAAAAACTGGCTGCAAAGTTTTTAAGACATCTAAACATTATGAGCGATGCAAAGTAAATGCATGTTCTTCTGTAGGAGCGATAAGGTTAAGGACAGTGCTGCTAGTAGTGTTGCTACCTCACAGTTCAATTAACCCAGATTAAATTCTGAAGTAGGGTCCCGACCCAAAAAAATGTGATTTAAATCTCGCTGTGACCGCATGTGTTTTTAGTGCAAGCTTCAGTTACTTTCCACATCCAAAAAGACATGCAGATTGATAGGTTTTTGGCCACTGTTGATAATCAGGATGGACTCAGTGGGCTGAGGGCCAGTTTCAGTGCTGCATAAATCCATGACTATGATAAGAATTCAAATTTGGATTGATTTGGACATTAAATGCATATTTATAAGACTAGATACTTCTGACATTCCAATACATTCACAGTTTTCTATGGATGAGCTTTTGAGCTGAATGGCAAATGGAGCCATTAACAAATGAATCCTTACATCCTCACCTCATACCAACATTATCAGAATGACCTGACCATTCTGATTCAGAGTCATAGAATCATGCAGCGTAGAATCAGGCCCTTTGGCCCAACATCCATGCCGACCAAGACATCCCATCAACATTAGTCCCACCTGCCCATGTTTGGTCCATATCCTCCCAAACCTTTCCTGTCTATGTACCTGTCCAAATATCTTTTAAATGTTGCTAAAGTACCCGTCTATTTGGGAAAACTGGGTTGTAGAGCTGGTCCCCATTGCATTACTGCCAGACAAAGAGACTTGTTAACATGCGACCTTAAAACTGAGGTGAAAGGAAATAGACCTTAAAAATAACACAGATTTTGAAACTGTATATTTCTGCTCCGATTTCACAGTCTCTTACACCAGATTACTGACAACTAACGAAACTGCATGAAGAATGCGTGAAATGCAAGGAAATCGGGCAGCACAATGGCGCAGTGGTAGAGTTGCTGCCTTACAACACCAGAGGCCTGGGTTCGATCCTGACTACAGGTGCTGTCTGTAAGGAGTTGTACGTCCTACCTGTGGGGTTTTTTCCGGGTGCTACGGTTTCTTCCTACACTCAAGTCAAGTCAAGTCAAGTGAGTTTATTGTCATGTGTCCCTAATAGGACAATGAAATTATTGCTAAGCTTCAGCACACAGAACATAGTAGGCATTTACTACAAAACAGATCAGTGTGCCCATATACCATAATATAAATATATACACACACACGAATAAATAAACTGATAAAGTGCAAATAACAGATAATGGGTTATTGATAATCCGAGTTTTGTCCGAGCCAAGTTTAATAGCCTGATGGCTGTGGGGAAGTAGCTATTCCTGAACCTGGTTGTTGCAGTCTTCAGGCTCCTGTACCTTCTACCTGAAGGTAGCAGGGAGATGAGTGTGTGGCCAGGTGTGTGGCACTCGAAAGACGTTTTGGTTTGTACATTAATTGGCCTCTTTGAATCATAAATTGTTCCTAGTGTGTAGGGTAGCTCTAATGAACAGAGTGATTGCTGGTTAGTACAGACTCGGTGGGCCAAAGGGCCTGTTTCCATGCCAAGTAAAGTCCAAGGGCACTATTTGCTTGCCCATAGTGTTGCTAAGGAGATTGTCACAATGATTTATAAATAGAACTGGCCAGTGTAATGGGGAATTTGGGACTGTTCCATTGAAGATCTAATTTCTGCCATTATCAGATTTAGGTGCTGGTCTATTTCTTACTTTTGGTTTTATTTACAAAATTGAAAATCACCCTTGAGCACTAACTGGAATATCCACCATCTCATGGGGCTGCTTTGAATTCTGGACATTCTAGAAATGGTCTTCTCCCTCTATTGACATCATTTGCATTCTAATTGCTCCGATGATGAGCTGTGGTTTTTGTAATTGGTTCCAGCTCCACCTAATCCAGTGCTTGGAGCATTTACATCTTCGAGTCTTTGGGAACATTGTAAACTTATTAACACACCAGAAAAGCACACGTGCTTTTGTTCTTTCCTTTCTGTATCGTGTGAAGAGACCAGGGTCTCATGCTGCATGCATATGTGCAGTATTTATTCTTACAAAGAGTCATATTGTGATGTGAAAAATATAATTTTCATTTGAACTATGTGAATCTTAAAAAGAACTAAAACTACCATATTTGGTTCAGAGTGGAGTTCAAACACAATTTAATGTAGTCTGATTTTCATTTTATGAGCAAAGTGGGAGAGTTGCCATAGTGGTCTGTTCCCTTTGGAACACCTTTTATTATACGAGCTTTTTCTGCACCTGATTATTACTGCCAAAAGAATCCCCACTGTGTACTAAATAAGTAGCTATTTTATGTCATGGACTCATCAGAGCTTTTAAGACATCACATTACTGATCATGCTCTGATTAAGAAAGCAAAGAAATGTGGTGTTACTTTGTTAGTCAAAGCTTTTAAAATCAAAGCAAAGGAAAACATTTTTTTTAATGGAAATCGTAACCAAAGCTAAAGTGAATGAAGGAAGATGCATTATATTGTACTATTTTGTTGAATAAAAACAATCCCATTTAGGATTTTTGTGATTTGTATTTGAATGTCTTTTTCACTTTGTCACAAGGTACCCTATGGGATCCCTGCAAGATATATGCATCCTTGACCATTATCATCTGACCTAAACAACGGGAAATAGCCCCAGTAGCCTCAAATAGCCTCAAATAACAATCTTTGAACAGTGCAATCCAAAAATGTTATGTGTCAGGTATTCCTGAACTTCTACAGTATTATCTACAGGGAAATTCTTTAGTGGAAATAAATGATGTGGTCTTTGTGATGAATTACAGTCTGATGCATATGGAGCACATACTGATGTAAATGTAACTGATGATGTCAGTCTTCAGTAAACCCTTTATTTGTCGAAGATGCAACATTTAACTAAAAATACAACTTGTTTTCCAGTTTGCATTTTTGCAAAGCAGTGACAAATTCAGAAACAAAATACTGGCAACTAACCTGAATAGAATTACCGTGTAAATTACAGCTCTGATACTTTATTTGGTAACAGGTACTTTATGCTCCAAATGAGTCTTTCCCATTATTACTTTGTTCAACCCTATTGACATACCCTCTCTTTCTCATGCACAAATCAAATGACATGACATTTCACTGGACTCCTCAGGTTTAGTTTCGTGGGTCAATAGAACAAAGTCTACTTTGTGGCCTTGGGATACATAACCCCAACCTCAGCTTCAGTCTCCACTCACCTGTCTATGTTGTCTCTTACCCTCCCCAGTGTGTGTATTAGTGAGGGGTATTATTTGGACAAGTGCCTTGAGATGACCTCCTGTTTCTGCGATGTCAGTCTTCCTGCCAGGTTTTGACAGGATATCAGCTATATATTCAGACCCATAATCAAACTCTAGTACACAACAGCTATAGAGAATCACCCTGGATGCCAGCAATGTTGAGCACTATTACAGTTAACGTTCCCATCCAGTCCGACTCCCATCTGCTAGACTGCAAAGGAGATGACAAAACAGACTGTAGGAAATGTGTTGCGAAGTGTAGAAAATATTTGAGGGGCCGAGAAATTCCAATGTTTAGAATGTCATGAATAGGAGATCTGGCTGTGCTTTCTTGCATTCATCTAATAAATATTTGCTGCCTACTGGGAGTTTGGTGGTCATAATTTGATGGCATTAACAATTAGTCTCAATAGACAATAGACAATAGACAATAGGTGCAGGAGTAGGCATTTGGCCCTTCGAGCCAGCACCACCATTCAATGTGATCATGGCTGATCATCCACAATCAGTACCCCGTTCCTGCCTTCTCCTCATATCCCCTGACTCCGCTATATTTAAGAGCCCTATCTAGCTCTCTCTTGAAGGCATCCAGAGAACCTGCCTCCACTGCCATCTGAGGCAGAGAATTCCACAGACTCACAGCTCTCTCCTAGGGGGCGCTACACTGGCAGCAGCCTCTACCTACAGCCTGTCTGTCCCTTCAATCTTTTTTTTTATTTTTAGTTAGTCTAAAGTTTGTTTTGGGGGAAACTTTAACTTTTCTATGTGGGGAAGGGGGGCAGGGTAAGGGGGAAACCGTCTCTCAGTCTCTTCCTGGCGGGGACGCGACTATTTCTCCGAGTCGTGTCCTCGCTCCCCCACCTCGCGTCCAACCAGCTGGATCGGAGAGGCCTTTCCTGCCGGGGACCGGGAACCGTACCAGGGCTGCAACAGCGGCGGCGCAGCGTGGAGTCACCGCGGAGCGGGCGATGCCTACCTGGGTCGCCGTTTCGAGCTCCGGAGCGTTGGGCCGCTGCTCCAACATCGTGGAGCTCTGGTGCGGAGAGCTTCCAACGCTGGGTGCGCTGAACAACATCGTGGAGTCCTGGGGCTCATTGCAGAGGGTGTCCAGCAGCGGGTCTCCACCCGGCGCGGCCTGCGGACATTGGAAGCCGCCGACTCTGGTAGGAGGGGACCGACTCTGTGTCCACGCCGCTGCGGACGTCCTGCAGCCCCGACGTCGGACTTGTATCATCCCGGCGAGCGGTCCTGGACATCGGGCCGCCCGTAGCTGCAACTGCGGAGGGCACGGGGAGGCCCTGAACACGAGGAACAGTGGAGGAAGAGAATGACTTTGCTGCCTTCCCACACAGTGGGAAACTTTGATTCTGCTGTGTGGGGATGTTTTATGTTAAATTCTATAGTGTGTTGAGTCCTGTTTATTTTTAATTGTATGGCTGTATGGGAATTCATTTCACTGTGCCATTTGGCACATGTGACAATTAAATCTATCTTGAATCTTGAATCTTGAATCTTGAATCTTGAATCTTGAATCTTGAACCTGAGAAAAAATGTTTTCTCGTCTCCGTTCTAAATGACTTACTCCTTATTCTTAAACTGTGGCCCCTGGTTCTGGAATGGTCTCATTGGCGGAAGAAGGATCCTGACCTGAAACATCACCTATCCATGTCCTCCAGAGATACTGCTTGACCAGCTGAATTACTCCAGCACTTTGTGTTCAACATAATTAGTCTAGATTCAGGTTCACATTTATTGTCCATGCACCAATTACGGTACAATGATATTTGAGTTACCATGCCAAAACCAACCTTTGTTGGCTAAGCACTTCATTGCCTAAATATTTATGCATACTTAATATTTCTGTGGTTGCATAGCGAGGTTATTGATTTTCAGAGCAATCATTATCTCTTCGAAGGATAACAATCAATTAGATGACATGACAATGTAAGTAATGCTGAGAGCAGCCACACAGCTGTTTTAGTGCGCAGAATGATTAGAGACAAGGAACAAAATAGTGAAAAGTTATGATTGGTGAATGTTCTCATTTGCTTAATTTAGTTTAGAGATACCGTTTGGAAACAGGCACTATGGCCCATCAAAGTTCGCATCGACCAAAGATCACCCTTACACCAATTCTATCCTACACTCTAGGGATAATTTAGACAAGCCAATTAACCTACAAACGTGCATGCCTTTGGAATGAGTGAGGAAACTGGAGCATGCAGAGAAAATGTACGCAATCACATGGAGAACGTTCAAACATCACCAACTCCTTCTCTCCAGAGATGTTGCCTGATCCGCTGAGTTACTGCAGTGTTTTTTTAATCTATCTTCATTGTAAACCAGCATCTGCAGTTCCTTCTCACACATATTAGCTTGGGTGTTGAGAAGGTAACGATTAGAATTGTGCAGGGTGGTTCAAGAGCCTGATGGTTGATATGAAGAAGCTGTTCTTGAATCTAAAGGTAGCAGTTGTCAGGCTGATGTACCTTCTTCCCATTATTCACAGTGAGATGAGAGTGTACTTTGGGTCTTTAATGATATTGGCTGCCTTCTTGAGACAGAGCTTCCTGTAAATCCCTTCGATGATGGGGATGTCTATACCTGGAATGAACTGGACAATACCCACTACTTTCAACAACTTTCTTCATTCTTGGTCGATGATTTGCCGAAACAGGCCGTGATTCAACCAGTCAGTTTGCTCTTCATCGTACACATGGGAAAGTCTTTGGTGACATGCCAAATCTTCTCAGACTTCTGAATCTCTTCAACATCATTGTATCAGTTTAGTTTATTATATATTCTTCCTGATTCTTTCATCCATCTGATTGTTACTTCTCATATTCTGAGTTCTATTTTACAAAATTGAATCTAAAAGCTACAAAGTTAGTATTTATTTTCCAACCACTGCCATAACCTCGGCACATTTTTCAATATGGATGGGTAGAGGAAATGTAAAAAATATATTTTTTAAAGTTAAAACTGTTTCAATAGACAATAGACAATAGACAATAGGTGCAGGAGTAGGCCATTCAGCCCTTCGAGCCAGCACTACCATTCAATGAGATCATGGCTGATCATCCCCAATCAGTACCCCGTTCCTGCCTTCTCCCCATATCCCCTGACTCTGCTATTTTTAAGAGCCCTATCTAGCTCTCTCTTGAAAGCATCCGGAGAACCTCCCTCCACCTAAGGCAGAGAATTCCACAGACTCACCACTCTCTGTGAGAAAAAGTGTTTCCTCGTCTCCGTTCTAAATGGCTTACTTCTTATTCTTAAACTGTGGCCCCTGGTTCAGGTCTCCCCCAACATCGGGAACACGTTTCCTGCCTCTAGCGTGTCCAAGCCCTTCACAATCTTATACGTTTCAATGAGATACCCTCTCATCCTTCTAAACTCCAGGTTTGCCAAAACACAAATATGAGTATTTAGTAACTCCAGTAATCTTAATCTTCACCAATAAAGGACACATATAAATCAGGGAATTATATACTACAAAACAGTATTAGTATTAGAAAATATTACTGTATTTATGAAGTCCAATTAGTTTTAATTTAAGTACCAATAAGGGAAAGGCAGAGTGATTTTTGGTAACTAAATTACTGGCATAGTGCTATCAAATGGTTTTGATACACCCACTTTTTCAGGAGGTAATTGGTCAGATTCCATACCTCAGACTTTTTCACAATGTAAAAGCAAATGGAATTAATCACCAGCCAGTTTGCTTTGAATGTAACTTGGCAATAGAAAGCAAAAAGTGATGATGATAAATGGACAAAGATCTGTCTGGGGTGTAGTGACTGGTGGAGTCCTGCAGGGAGTTGTCCCTTGCCCTTAGCTGTCATTGCTGTTCATAAATGATATGTAGAAGGGTGCTTCCAAGAATATTAATTTTCCCTGTTCCATACCCTTTCCGTTCTGAGGATGAGTTCTGCTTAAGCAGTCCGACAGCACAGACTCTTCTGCATTGAAAAATGTTCTGCGCAATTAGAGAATGCATTCAACGGTATAGAGAAGCATGGGTTTGTCTTCAATAAAGCAGAAAACCTCTATCGCTCTGCTGGGTTTTTTAATCTCATAATGATGCTGGAACTTAGAACTGAGTTTTAACATGTAGGCCGATGAAAAGGATGGAAAATTGGGAAAGGTGAGGCCGACTGGGAATTATTGTAAAAGAGTGGGATACTTCAGATTTATTAGAATCAAAGTTATCTTGAGACAGACTAATCTACCGGATGAGCATTTAATGTTCTGCCAGTGAGGCAGCATCTATGGAGCGAAGAAATAGGCAATGTTTCGGGTTGAGACCCTTCTTCAGACCCTTCTTCTTCTTCCATCAGTCTGAAGAAGGGTCTCGACCCAAACGGTCGCCTATTCCTTCGCTCCGTAGATGCTGCATCACCCGCTAGGTTTCACCAGCTTTTTTGTCTACCTCCGATTTTTCCAGCATCTGCAATTCTTTCTTAAGCATTTAATGGTCTGCACTAAGTTAGACCAGTGATTGTTTGCTGTATTGAACCCTACTTGTAGGGGGGAATAATCTGAATTGTTTTAAAATAATCCCAAATATTTCCACATACAAATCTCAGATGAACTAGTAGCTCTCAGTATCTTCCTTATGCCACTGACCAATTGTACTGAGTGATTGGTATTGCAGTCTTTATCCTTTTAGAACATTTCTATCCTGCAAATGATAAAATAATTACTTTTTAGTGATTTCCCTCTGTCGTCCATCCAGAGAGCATTCTGTGGCATGTAAGATTTATTTCACTGTCTATATCTGTTGAATGCTGCAAAAGATTCCCACTTGAGAATATGCAATGCACTAAATTAAGTTCTGAAGACTAGGAGGCATTTTGAGTTTCAAGAAAATTCCTATAAAAGTTACAACTTTGGAATTCTGGATAATAGGATTATTTTTAAATTGCTCATCTCTTGTATTTTGGCCAATAGCATTCTTCAATCTCCCGAATGCTGGGAACTAAAACTTCAAAGGTGCCATTTTTTTAATAGCAGACTAGTTTAGTTTAGTTTAGTTTAGTTTCATTTAGTTCAGAGGTACGGAGTAGGCTCCTCAGTCCACTGAGTCCACGCTGACTATCAAGTGTTCTGGTGCTGTGAGGCAGCAGCTCTACCAGCTGTGCCACTGTTGTGCCATCCTGGAATTGATGGATCCCATAGAAATTACAAGGAAAAAGAAGCCATGAAGTAATATTTTACATCAAAGCAACTGAAAACCAAGGAATAATGGGTAAGATTCATTGGGGTGGCACAGTGGCACAGTGGTAGTGTTTCTGCATCAGAGACCGAGGTTCGATCCTGACTATGGGTGCTGTCTGTACAGGGTTTACACATAGAAACATAGAAACATAGATACATAGAAACATAGAAAATAGGTGCAGGAGGAGGATTCTTGACTTCAGCAGGAACACAAACATCCCACCAGAAATTGATATCACACCTGTTACAAGCCCTTATGTTGCCAAAACAAATTGCCAAGAAGCTAAGGAAGTGGCCCAAGGGCATGGGGTGGTGGTATCTAAAATGATGAGGCAGACTAAAAGCATAGACAAAGACAAGTCTCCCTCAGAAAAACCAATGCCAACCATCCAAGATGTCGTTAGATTACAGGAGGATGCTCCTGACCAGGACATAGAAATGTGGAAACAGCTCGGTTGCAAAGTTGATTGCATATCAGGATTATGGGTTATCCCGGCAGGACAAACACGTGTGCCAGATGAACTCGCAATGTGGGTTATTGAATGTATACACTTTGCAACTCATTGTGGTGCCCGAGCAACTGGTGATATGCTTTTAGATACAAGGTGACATCCAAAGTTGCAGACTCTGGGACAAGGCATTAGTAGTCGTTGTCTGACCTGTCAGCAATATAACCCCGGGAAGGGTAGAACCTGTAGAAAAGGGAGAACCTCCTGACTCATGGGTCCCTTTAAGACCCTCCAGATGGACTACATTGAGTTGGAAAGATGTCAGTTTCATAAATATGTATTAGTTATTGTAGATGTCTTTAGTAAATGGATTGAAGCTTATCTACCGTCGACAACAAAGATTATACGGTTGTTAAAGTACTTATGAAATAAATTATATCAAGGTATGGATATAATGGATAAGAATTTATATCCAGGTATCCAGGTATCCAGGTATGGAATCCCAACTAACCTTTTCTTTTTTTAAGAAATCCCTTTCTAGGATAAATCACGATGGACATACCCGTTGTTGTTTGCCTATCTTGGGACACTGATGCCATTGGGACTGTGAAAAACTGAGTATGCCGATGTAATCGATCACCTATGTGAAGGAGATGCACTGCAATGTGATGGCGGTAGCAAGGATGGAGAATCATAATTACGGAGTATTGCCATGTTACCATGCTCCCTTGTAAATCTGATTTTGCATGTCAAGTATGTGATGAAGCAAATACTATGTTGCTAATGTGCAAGAAGAGTTTGAATGATTGGGAAGGATAGATATAGGTAGGAACATGGGGAGTTATCATGGAATGATAAAAGGGAGGAATGAGAATATGTAGAATTAGGGATACTTTAAGACTAAGATTTAAGTATTGGTTTAAGTATTGGTTCAAGTATTCTGAGCTAAGATTCAATTTCTTTATTTTGACATAATTTGGTTAAGTTTCATTATCCTTGCTGTGACATCGTTTTTCCTGGAAAACATGTGCTGTATGATTGCAATTGGGGAGACAGATTTTCCCCACCTATATAACCATGTGATACTGCAATTATTGGTCTAGAATCACTGTATCAACCATATATATATGCTAATTCCTTTGTTTGAGCACGTGTGTTTCTCCACGATCCACTGGGAGAGCTTCCCAGGGCAGTACAGAGAAACCTGGTCACCATGGTGAAATAAAGGATGATTTAAAGTTTTCTAGTTGGTGTATTCACTGAATGGACCAAGGGATGCAAATACCGGAATTATCATTACCTTCTGTTGTCCTTTGAAAGTTTCCCAATTCTCTGGCTTCCCGCTACTTTTTGCTATGTTATACACATTTTTTTTTAGTTTTATTCCATCCCTAACTTCCCTTCTCAGCCAATTGCCTCTTACTCCCCTTAGAATCTTTCTTCCTCTGTGAAATGAAATGATCCAACATCTTCTGGATTTTGCCCAGAATTTCCTGCCATTGCTGTTCCTCCATCATTCCTGCTAGGATCCTTTTCCAGTTGACATTGGCCAGCTCCTCTCTCATGCCTTCATAGTCCCCTTTGTTCAACTGCAATACTGACACTTCTGATTTAACCTTCTCCCTCTCAAATTGCAGATTAAAACATCATATTATGGTCACTACCTCCTAGCGGTTTCCTTACCTTGTTCCCTTATTAAACCTGGTTCATTAGACAACACTAAATCCAGAATTGCCTTCTCTCTACAGTACAAGCTGCTCTAAGAATCCATCTCGGAGGCACTCTACAAACTCCCTTTCTTGGGTCCAGAACCAACCTGATTTTCCCAGTCTACCTGCATATTGAAATCTCCTATAACCTATGTTACCTTTGTTACATACCAATTTTAACTCTTGCTGCAACGCACCCTATATCCAGGCTACGGTTTGGGGGCCCGTAGTAACTCCCATTAGTGTCTTCTTACCTTTATAATTCCTCAATTCTATCCACAGCCACTATACATCATCAGTCCCTATGTCACCCCTTGCAAGGGATTGAATTTCATCCCTCACCTACAGAGCTACCCCACCTCCTCTGCCCACCTGCTGTCCTTTCTTTCGAACGCATAACACTGAATATTCAGTTCTCAGTCCCGATCCTCGTGCAGCCATGTCTCTGTAATCCCCACAACGTCATATCTACCAATCTCCAACCGAGCCTCAAGCTCATCCACTTTACTTCCTATACTTCGCGCATTCATATGTAATACTTTTAATCCGTTACTCACCTCACCTTTCACATCGATTCCTATTTCACGGCCATACTCTCCTATTCCTTCATGAGTTTTCTATCCCGTTAATTCTGGTGTCTTTCTTAACTTCTCTCTTTCCCTTTAACTCCATCCATATATTTCCAATTTGCCCCCCCGCTATGTAATAATAATAATAATAATAACTTTATTTGTTAAGCACCTTAAAAAACAACCAAAGCTGACCAAAGTGCTGTACAGAAAAAAGAAAACAAGCAAGACATCATAAAACAGGCAGAACAACAGAACATACAAAAAAAAAAATGAAATGAAATGATTCAATTTATTGTCATTGTCAGTGTACAGTACAGAGACAACGAAATGCATTTTTAGCATCTCCCTTGAAAGGGAGACACAGGGCGTCGCGGTGTGCCCGCGCCTGCCGCCGTAACATTCCATTACAGGCAAAGGTGGGTGAAGTGTCTTGCCCAAGGACACAACGACAGTATGCACTCCAAGCGGGATTTGAACCGGCTACCCTCCGGTCGCCAGCCGAACTCTTAGCCCATTGTGCTATCTGTCGTCCTATCACGAGGTCACTAACGAGGTCACTATCAACTAACACGAGGCGCATAAATTACATACGAAAATCCAAACAATAAATTAAAATACATAAAACACGAGTACGAACCACGCAGCAAAACCAACCAATAAAGTAAATAAACAATTCAACACCTCACTGGTCTACAAAGGCCACGGAGAATAGATGTGTCTTCAGGAGCGACTTAAAAACAGCTAGAGAAGGGGCCTGTTTAACGTGCAGAGGCAATTCATTCCACAATCTCGGAGCCGACACAGCAAAGGCACGGTCCCCTCTGAGCTTCCGCTTAGTCTTTGGCTCAATCAGGAGCAGCTGATCATCTGACCTGAGAGAGCGGGAGGGTGAATAAGGGTGAAGAAGCTCAGATAGGTAGGACGGGGCAAGACCACTTAGGGATTTAAAAGTAAATAAAATAATTTTAAAACGAATCCTATACTGAACATGTAGACACAAATGACTGCAGATGATGGTTTACAAATATATTAATATTGTTTTTCTCATTGGATTCTTCAATAATGTTACAGGTGGTCTAAATATAAGAGATGCTGCTGCTATAATGGACCATTAGTAAATATGGGTGCTAAGCTGCTCTTGACAGACAAACAACAGCTATTGATGCCTATTTAGGTCTAAAGCGGAGATGATCATGGTTTTGGTCACTGTACTTGTGCGTTTTGAGCATGGAACACTTTGTTTCCTGGGGTAGCACAGTTCACAATGATAGGTGGCTTAGATGCAGGCACCATCCTTGCAACCACACTGCACAATGGTCTCTGGCCGGGCAAATAGAGACAATAACAACTCTATGTTGCTGCCGGTGAACTGATAATTGAGGAAAGAGATACACATTTTCACAACTCAGACCACCACGAATGCTTCGCGAAAATGGGATATAGCACTAGAATGGAAACAGGCCCTTCCACCCACCGAGTCCTCACTGACCGCGATCACCCATTCACACTAGGTCTATGTTTCTCATCCACACCCTGCACAGTAGGGACAATGTACAGAGGGCCAGATAACCTACAAACACCATCACCTTTGGAATGTGGGAGGACACCAGAGCAGTCAGAGGAAACCCACGCGGTCACAGGGAGAACTTGCAAACTCCACACAGGCAGCACCCGAGGTCAGGATCGAACCCAGGGTGCGTGGACTCAGCTAGCCAAAGTGCCTGTTTCCATGCAGTATATTTCAAACAATTCAATCGCCACTCAGCAAGTCAGGCAGGATATGTGGAGAGCGATGTTGAGATAGCATTTTAGATCCATCACCTATCATCTCATTTTGATGACATGTCATCGTCCTGGAACATTAATGTTTTCACCCCCATAGATCCTGCCTAAATGGCTGAGTATTTTCAGGATTTTGGTTTTTATTTCATATTTCCATCATCTGTAGTATTTTGCTCTTCAATCAGGGGAATGTTGTCCATTTTCCTTGAATAGACAGCACAATAATCTTAATAATTCTACAGGGTGCAGCCAAATAAAAGATATCTGACAGATTGGTGGAAAAAAACCATAAACACTGCAGAAATCGAAAACAAAAACAGAAAATACTGGAAGTAACAAGTCAGATTGCACAGGTCAGAGGAGAGATATGTTTCGGGTTGAGACCCTCTTTCAGACTTCATGCATTGTAGCATTAAATCTCCTGAAGATTTCTGGGGAGGTTTGAAGAAAGGTCTCAACATCACCCATTCCTTTCCTCCAGAGATGCTGCCTGTCTCGCTGAATTACTCCAGCATTTTTTGACTATCTTCAGTATAAACCAGCCTCTGCAGCTCCTTCCTACACATAGAAGAATGCTATCGCAACTCACCATGTTTATAACACACATTCCACTCTGAGCATTAGAACTTCAACTGCGGATGTAAAAATAATGTTTTGCTTGTTTGTCTGACTAACTATGTACCTTGATCTAACTAGTAAAATATTAAATTTCTCAATTAAAGACATGCAGTACTGTGTGGTGCTCATTGTGAAACTGCAGCATTCATTGTTTTCCATAATTGTGCCTGTTCCTGTACGAGGTGCAGCAAAGTCACCCATCAGTAGTTCCCTTTTACCATACTTTTAGAAAGAACTTCACTAGTGCATAGATTTAAGTGGAATTTGAAATGATAACATCAATTTCAGTTCCATCCATTTCTTACAGGTAAAATAGTGTTACGTTGACTATGCAATTGTAAGTTATTGCTTTTGTAGTTTTTGAAACAGTAATAACTCCTTCCTTTTTCTTATACTCTTGTGCTATTCTTCACTATTCATACATTGACTTCAGAAATGATGACTTCTTCCTCCGGCACTTCTTAAAACAGGCTCTCCAAAGCTATATTGTTCAGTATTCTAGCATGCCATTGTTGCCCCTTGGTAACAGAACAGTTTTAAAATGACTCTCAGAGCTTTGAAGGCTGCTGTTGCAAGGTAATTGGAATGACTGTGTTGATACACAAAGCAACTGACATTTATGGGGCATGTACAAGGCCAGTTAAAATGAGTTGTTTCACATCAGCTTGAAGGCAAAGTAGCTGTTTATTTTTTCAGAAAGTCTATTTTTTCAGGAAGTAGCTCCCAGATTTGCATCAATACAAAATAACATCCAAGTTACATGACTAACTTCCTTTTGATTGTGTAGGAAGGAACTGCAAATGCTGGTTTAAAACCGAAGATGGACACAAAATGCTGGAATAACTCAACGGGTCGGGCAGCATCTCTGGAGAGAAGGAATCGGCGACGTTTCGGGTCAAGACTGTAAGTTATTGGGGCAAATCCTCCAAAATTATGGAAGACCTTGGATAAGGATATGGACATTTTAAAAAGACAGATTTGCTGGCTGCAGTGGGAAAAAACCCCAATCCACAAAGAAAGAATCAGTTTCAAGTTTCAAACCTGCCTGGCCTGTGGACTTGGGCATCACACAATTAGGCGAATGGTGTGGGCAGGAAAGGCTGAGACGGAGATAATGAGATTATCTTGGATACACCAAGGAAGGAACCGAGCCTCAGCAGACGGTGGTAAACAGGCCAGCAGCAAGCACAATCACCATCGTGGATGACCCATCCATCGGGACAATGGGAGCCCATCCAGGCGATGGGATAACGATCAGGCTGAGGGATCATGACATCAGCAAACCCCTTATCATCGGAAGCCTATTGTTCATGCCAGATCGAAACTGGGAATCATCAAAAGAACCCTTTTATCCAGAGGACCACCTGGGGGTTTCAAAGGAAACTCAGGTATAAAAGCCGGAGTCAAGCCAGAACTCACTCTCTTTCTGCTCTGCTGGACGGCTCGTGAGCCTGCATCGACCTAGCTGTGAGTATCCCGGTGACCTGGTGAAGTTCCCGAAATAGGAGGTTGAGAGGAGAAAGGGAAAGGGGGAGTATACTTGCAAGTAAAATTGTGTAAAGTAAGTACGACGTGCCCGATAGTTTTCCGTCCGTAGTCTTAGTTTGAAGCATAAGTTTAGCCACGTATTATGTAGTGTTGGTGAGATTCGATTTCTCATTGTTTAATAAAGCCTGTAAATTTTAGACTTGCTTTGAGTCCATCTTGGTTTCTGTTTTCCCTCATCAGCACACTATGGTCAATTCAACCTTTTATCATATCCCACCATAATTCCGAGGTCTAGAACCTAGGGGAATCCCTTTTGTTGTATTCTCTCTCTTGGGAACCGCTCGTGTGGAGTGGTGGCCGTTTGACCCTCCAACAAGGGAGAGAATAACTCGGGCAGTTGGACCCGAAATGGAGTAAAGGGAACCAAAACCCCTACAGAATGGCGATCATGGCAGGACCTCGGTGGTTTGGGATATGTGATTTGCCAGAGGGGGTGAGAGAATGTAGCAAGATGGAGGAGAGAATCTCCTCTTATGTGTTTAAAAACATCAATCTCACCAAACAATGGGTGATAGCATTGGTGACAGCGCAGCAGTCAGCTGCAGCTGCTGCTCAATGGACGGAAAGTAAAGCGTATAATAAAGGGCAGGAAATGGAAAATCTGACAATATTAGTATTCTCTGACCACATGACTTATTTGTATCTATCTATCTATCTATCTATCTATCTATCTATCTATCTATCTATCTATCTATCTATCTATCTATCTATCTATCTATCTATCTATCTATCTATCTATCTATCTATCTCTAAAACTCTGATCTTGTTATCTTCTGGTTTTGCGGTCTTTCTATTTGCACAAAAACAGTTTGCGATAGCGCTACGATTTTTTGTCAGTTCACTCACCGTTCTCCTGTGCTGCGAGGCCACCAAGTTTCGTTCCGATCGGTTGAATGTCGTAAAAGTTAGCGAGGCTTAAAACTCTTAAAAACCGTGTGTGCGCAGAACGATCTCTTCTCCTGCCAGTCCCCGCTACGCAGATTAGTCTCTCCCCCTGTCACTCCCCGGGACAGTCTATCCCTTCCTGCGCCATCGCGTCTTTACTGGAGTTGAAGATGGCTGGCGGAAGTTTCCAACCGGATTTCCAAAGGGTCCCGAAGCAGCCCCGCCCCCAGCAGCAGCCCCCCCCCACGCAGCCGCCCCGCCCCCAGCAGCAGCCCCACCCCAAGCAGCAGCCCCACATCAAGCAGCCCAGGGGAGACCCGGCCCAGTGTGGGAGACCCAGCCCAGCCCGGATATGTCGCCAAACGGAAAGCGGGGTCCCTGATCCCGGCGTAGGAGAACGACCAGCGACCAGCGCTCACTGTGAGTCCCCATCGCACCGCCAATTCCAGCCACTACCCCTCTGGTCCCCCTCACTGGCTCCTCTTCCCCTCCCCGTGATGCCCCCCCCACCCCACAATCCCCCCACCCCACCCTTTCCCACCCCACAATCCCCCCACTCACCCCAGCAACCCCCCACCCCCCACTCGCCCCCAATCCACCCTCACACACACCTCTCCCACTCCACACCTCTCCCCCCCCCACAACAACCCCCACCCCACACACCCCCCCCCCCCCCCACACCCTCCCGCCCACATACACACCACTCACACCACACCCTGCCACATGTCGCCCTCCCCCACAACCTCTCCCCCACAACCCCCCCCACACCTCCCCCACCCCCCCCCCACCCTCCCGCCCCCTTACCCCCCTCCGCCCTCCCACACCCCCCGCCCACATACACACCTCCTTCTCACCCCACATCCCCGCCACACATTATTGGATTAATTGTTTAACTTGCTAGATAGCTGGATAGGGACATTCAGCGAGTCCAGTATAGTGAAAAGCAGCACCACAACAAGCTGTACTACAGGGTGGCTCACATCATCACGTTGTCCGTCCACACCTCAACGCCATGGCAACAAGCAACCAAGACAACGCTTCACAGAATGAAGCCAAGTCTCTCAGCGTTCGTTCTTACCGCTCTGCAGCCAGTGCCAGTGCCAGCATGGCCGCCCTTAAAGCACGGGCTAAAGCAAACGCAGCCAAAGCCAGAGCAGCATTCGCTCAGAGAGAGATAGATACGAAGGTCGACGCTGCGCGGATTCAGGCAGAGGCTACGCGGTTGCAGGCGGAGATGCAGGTCGAAGCTGCGCAGATTCAGGCGACCTTAGAGGCCTTGCAGCAAGAAAAAGAGATGAAAGCAGCCATTGCAGAGGCCGACAGCATAGAAGCAGGTTTATTAGCAGAACAAAGGTCACGTGATAGATCACCGAGCCCTGTTCACCTTCAAAACCAGCACGAGCGTACTCTGGACTACGTCATGGAGCAAGCCAGCATAAAGTCAAGCCAACATCTCACCGATTATGATATCGAGAGTGGTAGCATACTGTTTTGGTCCATTGCCGCCCGTTCATCAGACCAAATCTAATCTGGCCAGTTCATTTCATAGGCATCACAATCCCAGTAATGTGCAAGGAAACGTGGAGCCTAAATTGGAGGATAGAAAGCCAACGGCAACCTTTCTGCACAGCGGCTCTAACAACTCTCCTCAAGCCACCAACGATATCAATCCCACCACCATGGACCTCGCCAGATACCTTGCCCGCAGCCAGCTTGTTACAACGGGATTGACGGCCTTTAATGACAAACCCGAGAATTACTGGGCTTGGAGATCCTCCTTCCAAAATGCCATAGCAGGCCTGGGCCTTTCACCCGGCGAGGAGCTAGATCGTTTGGAAAAATGGCTTGGAAAAGAATCCTCGGAGAAGGCAACAAGAATTAAGGCTGTCAACATGAGGAATCCATCAGCAGGTTTGAAGATGGCTTGGCAGAGGCTCGAAGAAACTTATGGTTCACTTGAGTCTATTGAGCATGCCCTCTTTACCAAGCTTGAGAACTTTCCCAGGATCACCATCAGAGAGCCATTCAAGCTACGTGAGCTCGGGGACCTTCTGTCAGAAATCGAAGCAGCAAAGGCCGATGGGTATCTACCTGGTTTGTCTTACCTTGATACCTCCAGGGGAGTTGCACCGATTGTTGAGAAGCTTCCTCATAACATCCAGGAAAAGTGGACAGGGTTTGGACCCAATTATAAACGCCGCCACCGCATCCCTTTCCCCCCATTTAAAGTGTTTGCCGACTTTATCCTCGCGGAGGCAAAAACCAGGAAGGATCCCAGCTTCAATCTTTGCTTCTCTTGTGCAGCAATCGTCCAGAGGGATAACATAGAGAGACATGGTAAACCTCTCGTCTCCGTCCACAGGACAGAAGCATCTCCAACAACTCCTGAGACACAGAAATCCAGTGACCCATCGAAGCTGTGCCACATTCATGCCAAGATTCATCCATTAAAGAAGTGCAGAGCCTTCAGAGAAAAGAGCCTGGAAGACTGCAAACACTTCCTTAAGGAACATTCCATTTGTTTCCGCTGCTGCTCCTCCACAAGTCATTTCGCCAAGAACTAGCCATCTCCCCCCGCATCCGAGCATGGCGGGGAGGAAGAGGTAGCAGTCAACCAGGAGATCACCTCCACATGCACGGAGGTGTGCAGTGATGGGGTCAGCGCGAGAGCATCTGTTAAGATATGCCTCATCTCAGTCTATCCAGAAAGACGCCGTCAAGAGGCACGGAGGATGTACGCCATCTTAGATGAACAGAGCAACCGCTCGCTTGCAACATCTGAGTTTTTCAATAAATTTGGGATCGATGGAAATCTTGAGCCATATTCACTGTGGACATGTGCCGGGCTCAAGCAGACTGCAGGTAGAACAGCCTGCGGTTACATGGTGGAGTCTGTGGATGAGAAGACATTGCTCCCTCTTCCTCCACTCCTAGAATGCAATCAAGTGCCTAACATCCGCGCCGAGATCCCCACTCCCAATGCTGCGTGTCACCACAGCCATCTCAGATGCATTGCCAACGCGATTCCTCCACTGGACCCAAACGCCAAAATACTGCTCCTATTGGGAAGAGATATTCTGCAGGTGCATAAAGTGAGGAAACTAATTAACGGTCCCAACAATGCCCCGTACGCCCAGAAGCTGGATCTGGGATGGGTGGTTGTTGGTGACGTAGGTCTTAGTGGAGCACATAGACCTACCCAAGTGGAGGGACACGCCCCAGGATCTACAGATGCAACAGATTCCACGGCCCTACACCACATTCTCAAAGTTGAGCATGCTACAACAGGAGCTTTGTCTGGTCTCAGACACGTCAGGCAAGGCCATTGCCGCAGTTGCCTATCTGAGGGTCATCACCGAAGACGGAATAACGGAGGTGGGCTTCATCTTTGGCAAAGCAAAGCTGGCAACCCAGCCAGAGCTCACTATTCCAAGACTAGAATTGTGTGCAGCGGGTCTTGGCTGTCAAAATCGCAGAGATGATTGTGAAGGAGATGGACGACATCATCTACCACATGGACAGCAAAGTAGTACTGGGGTACATCTGTAACTGGTCAAGGCAGTTTACACATACGTCCATAGCCGTATCCAAAGCATCCATCAGTTCTCGTCATCTCATCAGTGGAGGTTCGTTCCCACAGATGACATCCCAGCTGACCCCGGATCACGGTCCGTCCCAGAAGCTCTACACTGCACCACCACCTGGCTGTCAGCACCAACATTTCTCAAGAGACCACGTACCTGCAATGTTTTACCTCAGAGACCATGGAGGTCGCGGAGCGAGATCTAGATAGTGAGACCCGTCCTCCTTGCAACTAACATGACACAGGTCCTTACTGTGCTGAATCCCTCATGAAATGAGTGGCCCATGGCAATCATCTCGAAGACTTTTCCAAGTCAGGATGGGAAGGTTCGGAGAGTGGAAGTCAGAATCCTCAAGGATGGAGGCCAGAAGCTCTACGTCTGCCCAATCACCAAAGTGGTTCTTCTCCTGTCTCCCGAGGACTCTGGGGGTTAAATGGGAGATTTGCATGGTGTCTGGGAGACCCCAGGCGGGGAGTGTGCTGGACCCTATTCTGTCTACAGGTATTAACGCCACCTGCTGGATATTCCGGTTCCTACAGCCTTTCCTGTTATTAGCAATGTTACAAAATTTTGAGATTTAAAAAATCAAGTCTGCACTTTTATCCCATCAGATAAAGCATAACAATAAGTTTAATTTGACACCTAATTCACTTTCATATCTCAAGTAATAAAAAAGTTATGGCCATTTTCATACTCGGAAATTAGCATCTTGTTCCCTATTGATTTTCTATGGACATAACAAAAAAGCTGTGATCGTGGACAGTCAAAAGCCCATAACCTTCTTAAAAATTAAGAGAACTGAATGAAATTTTCAGTTATCATAGATTGAAGCATTCTGAAACAAATATAAAATAATCTTACTTGGATGACTTGAAATTAAAGCATATAATTAGTTAGTTACCCAATTGTAGCTAATTTCAAACTTAAATTACTAGTCTAAACATCTATCCATTTCTTAATAAATGATTAACATTTTTAAATAGCCTAAGTGTCCAAATAATTTTCACAAATAATTCACAATAAAACATGATTTTTAAATCTCATTTACATCAATTTATAGGCCAAATGGAAGGAATATAGTGTTCAATTGCTGTAAATTAAAGTCAATTAAAATCGGCTTTCTAGTGGGTTCCTGTGAACGCGCTGGTTTAGAACGTTCACATTGCGCTGGATTTGTGCCCTCAAGTGCCCAGAAAAATACTGCGGGATATAAAGAGCCCAAAATGAGCTACTCGCTATAGAAAACTTTATAACAGGGTTATATACAAGCCCCATTTAATGTAAAAATAAGGCACATACCTTTAATTGTTTGCTTTATAAAACCCTGGGGCTGCGAGAGGTTGCGGAATGAGAGAGTGATTTTTAAACTACTATAAATATTATACAAGGCCATAAAAACTAATAATACCTTTTGCGACGGGGTCTTTCAGCGATTTTCCGTTAATGATTTACTAGGCTGAACATTTTCGATTGCAACAGCCTAGTAAAAATCGCGTTTTAAACTCGCCCCCTCTAAACAGCGCCAAAATCACACACAAGGGGTGGGGCAGATGCTCAGCCACGATTCAGGTAGGTTTTGTAACATACCTACTGTTATGCAGGAAGTGATCATAAACCAGGAAGTCTAGCTCAGGGAGAGTACCGCATGGTGTAGACATTATAATTCCAGTGTGCAATCTACCGCCATCCTACCCCACCAGTTTGTAAGATGCAATGTCTGTGAGTAATTACGCTTGTTAACAGCATCTTTATATGTTATAAACGTTATTGTGCAGGATTGGTATTATTAACAAAGTTAAGAATGTTTCATGTACCCTGGCTGGTTTCTCACATAACAGCACTGTATTAGTGGTGGCATCATAGTTTATGTTTCTATACCAAGTGTATAACGTTACTAAATATGCGGTTTCCCTTTCTGCTTGTATGTTACAGTTTCACAGTTGAATACAGTAAAGCATCAACGACGTCTCGTGTCTACGGGTCTTTATTGGACTAATTGTTTAACTTGCTAGATAACTGGATAGGGACATTCAGCGAGTCCAGTACATGTAAGTTAACACCCATAGCCAAATGTATTGGCCAGATTTACACATGATATTTTCTCCCATATGATTAATATATGCCACCACTGTGATATTATCAATTCGTAGGCGGACATGCAGATGGTGCATTTTTAGCAGTCGACTTTTAGCCCATAAAACGCACCCAACACCAGTGTTTTTAGTAATGATGATTACTAATGATGTGTTATTTTGTAATAATTAATTTTGTTGTAGGCTTCCACCAAGTCTGCTTTGCTCTTTGGCAATGTTACAGACATATGGATAATGTTAATTGTAAATCCCAGAAAGTCCAGTTGTGGATGCCATCAACTTAGATTTATCTGGATGGAAATGACCCCAGAGTTTCACCCATTATTGATATATCATCAAGATATGCCATGACAATATGTTTTTGTTTCTAATATTGCCAAGGCCCGTTTTAATATCTTGGTGAAAAGTCTTGGGGCTGAAGTTAGTCCATTAGGCAACGCTATACTCTGCCATTGTTGCCCCATCCAGGTAAATTTTAGGAATTGACAATTATCCCTCCATGTCTCCCAAAACAAGTGTAACATTCCCCCTGTTAGTACAGGTCGCACACCTTTGTGTTCTGGAAGGAACCAGATCCACCTACCTCCCTGGTTGCCGGTGGTACGTCCCTTTCTTCAAATTCTGCCTCTTCTGCAGAAGAGGCGCCGGAGTACGGGTTTGGCACGTTTTCCATGAGGGTCGCTCTGGGCCTTGGCCTAAAAAAGGACCTTTGTGGTGTTGCGCGGCCTAGGGGTACATAGGGGTACTGTCGTTGCTGATGACGCTGTTATGAGCCCGACGGCTTTAATCTCTTCATCGAGCATTTTTAGTTGTTTAAACAAGTTTCCCCCCTGGTTGTGAAGCAGCTATGCACACTGCCGTTTTCTTCAGCCACGTCCCCTTCTTCCAGACCAGCCCAGCCCTGGTCCACAACGCATTCCTCTATCGAGGGAGATGCATTGTTTTACAGCCCTCAATAAGGTGCTGTTGTGGGGGTGCAAAGGCTCCCATAGTGAGCTTGCTCCATCTCCCGGAGCAAGTCACAGGCGGACCTCTGCTGCACTCGGGCAGCGTGCCCCTTCGGCCGGACTCAGATGAGTATGATCGGCCGGGCTGAATCCTGCTGGGCTTTGCCTCCAGCCTGCTGCGCTGCTTTGAGCTGTACGACTCCTGGCGCTGGATTCAGCTTGGAGTTGGTAAATGGACCTTAGTAACCACGCCAATGGTCACTTTCACTGCCCTTGGGCAGTGCGTCCTCCTGGCCGGCTCCCCGAGTCTATCGGCCGTACCGACTCCTGCCTGCCTGCAGCCCGCTGTGTTGTTTCCAGGTATACAGCTCGCGGTGCTGGGCTCAGCCTGCGCCGGTCGTACCCGGCTGTCGGCTGCCGGAACCTTCCAAGTTCCCTGCAGCCTGCGGTCCTAGAGCCGCTGGTAGCTCGTGGCTGCCGGCTGCTGGGAACTGCCTGGTTCCCTTGTGGCAGCCTGCGGTCCATGTGTCAGTTTTTTCTTCCCCTTGTCCAAAGTGCTGTAACATAAAGCACAGCAATGGGAAGAATACAACTTCTATTTTTCTTACCTTGTAGGTCCGTTTCAATTTTGCCGCGGGAGTGCTCCACCCCCGCCCGTCGCTGTTGTACTACGTGAGACGCTATGTCGCGCACGCGTGCTGGCGGGGTCTTCATGTAGTCACTCACGTGACTCCGAAGTAAAATTGTTGATATAGACCACATCGGCAATGAGCACACCGCCGATTCCAGAGGCACAACACTAGTCACTGGTCACCAGTCTGAAAAACAAACTTCCACCATCACCCTCTGCTTCCTTCCATGAAGCCAGTTCCCCAGTCAGTTATCTCTCCCTGGATCCCAAGTGATCTAACCATCAAGAGCCTACTATGTGGAGCCTTATCAAATGCCTTGCTGAAGTTCGTATAGGCAACATTTACCACTTTGCCCTTATCAATCTTTTTGGGTGCAATGCTTGAATAAATATTAAGTGATTTATGGTCCATTGTCAGGCAATAATATGCTAGTTCTCTATGCATGGCAAAAGTTTAAATTCGTAGAAGCCAGTGAAGATGCATATCGGGAATTACAGCAGGATCTTAATCGGGTGGGTAATTAGAACAAAGAATGGCTAATGGAGTTTAATCCTGGTAAATCTGAGGTCAAACCAGGGTCGGACATTCATAATGAATGTTAGGGCCTTGGAGAGGTTTTTAGAGCAGAAGGATCTAAGAGCATAGGTATATTTTTCCCTGTTAGGGGCATCACAGGTAGATAGGGTGGTGAAGAAGGCTTTCGGCATGATGGCTTCATCAGTCAGGGAATTGAGTATAGAAGTCAAGACATATTGTGATGGTGGTACAAGATATTAGAGAGGCCACACTAGGAGTACAGTGCCTCCCTGCAATAGGAGTTTTGGTCACCCTGCTGCAGGAAAGATGCTATGAAGCTGGAAAGAATGCAGAAAAGATTTATGCGGGTGTTGTCACGATGCAAGGGCTGAAGGTATAGAGAGTGGATAGGTTGGCTTGGACTTTATTCCTTGGAGCCGAGGGGTGATTTTGCAGAGGTACATAACATCACGAGGGGAATACACAGGGTGAATGTGCAGCGTCTTTAGCCCAGGATGTAGGAAAACAAGAACCATAGGGTTTATGATGAGAGGTAAAGGTTTAATAGTAACCTGAGGGGCAGCTTTTTCACACATTGGATCCTGGTTATATGGAACGAGATGCGACAGAAAATAGTTGAGGCAGTACAATAGCAGCATTGAAAAGACATTTGGGCAGGTGCATGGACTAGAACTGTTCAGCAGGATTTTGGTCAAATATGGTCAAATGGAACTAGCTTAGATGGGCATCTTGTTTGGCATGGATGAGCTGGGCCAATGAGCCTGTTTCCATGTTGTATCATTTCATGACTATGAATTTATCAATGGAGCTTCCTTCTATCGTCCCAATACAAATACATTTGACCTTTATTTATTTTGAGTGTGGGCAAAGAGCACAATGCCCCCATTGACAAAAGAAATAGCATAGACTCATTGGAATGGTTGACCAGCCATTTTATTTGAAAGAATTTAAGTGGTATTGCTCTGCATGGCTGGCAAACTGTGCACATGGATGCAACTTCCTTCTTCTCTTTATCAAGACAAAGTCAAAGGACAAAACATCTGGAAATGGTCTTCATATTGATATTTCCAGTGGGATAAACATGTAGCTCTTTTGTAATAAAATAATAGGAACACTTAGGATGAACACTCAAATTTCCCAATAGGTCTCTTCAGTCTGTTGATAATTCAAGACTGTAGGACAGAAGGTTTTGTTGGATACACTTGGGTGACATAGTGATGAGCAGGTGGAGCTGTTGCCTCATCACTCCAACACGGGTTCAATCCTCACCTCTGGGTCCATCTGTTTGGAGTGTTCAAATACGTCTTGCAGTTTTCAATTGTGTGCTCCTGCTTCTTCCTACATTGCAAACATTTATAGTAGATTAATAGGGAAGTTATCCCAGATTAGGTGGACAAATTAATGACAAGTTAATGGACATGTGAGAAACAATAGTTTGGAGGGGTATATAAGGGAGGATAGGATTGATTGCAAAGATCTGAAAGCTGGAATTGACCCAATGAGCCAACTGATCCCCATCTATGTTGTAAGAAAAAATCTGCAATATTACGTTTATCCAGGATCATCGTCCAACAAGTAGAGGCACAGCGGCACGGTGGCGCAGCAGTAGAGTTGCTGCCTCACAGCGCTTGCAGCTCTGGTGACGCGGGTTTGATCCCAACTACGGGTGCTATCTGTACGGAGTTTGTACATTATATCCCGTGACCGATTGGGTTTTTCTCCGAGATCTTCGGTTTCCTCGCACACTCCAAAGACGTACAGGTTTGTAAGTTTAAGAAGGAACTGCAGATGCTGGAAAATCGAAGGTGGACAAAAATGCTAGAGAAACTCAGCGGATTTCTCCCGCTGAATTTTACCCGCTGAGTTTCTCCAGCATTTTTGTCTACCAGGTGTGTAAGTTAATTGGCTTGGTATAAGTGTAAATTGCCCCTAGTTCGTGTAGGTTAGCGTTAATGTGCAGCGATCACTGATCGGTGCGGACTCGGTGGGCTGAAGGTCTTGTTTCTGCGCTGTATCTCTAAAAAATGTGATGTTGTCAGTGATTTTGCGGATATATTCCTGCAAAGGAAAATCAAGTTGTGCTATCAAATCTAGTGCTCCTAAACAAGACATATTGACAATAGAATAAGATGAATAAAGGAGGCTTGTGTCAAATGTGAAGAGGTTCACGGGACAGGAAAACTACAAGAGTATGAATGGTAGGAATGAAATTAGAAAGTAAATTAGGAAAGCAAAGGAACAGCACGTAAAAATGCTGGCGAGTAAAATCAAAGAAAATCCAAATATTTGATATGCACAAAAAGACTAAATGAGAACCAAAATATCACTTGTATGTGAAGTTTCAGGATATATGTATGGCTCTTAATGAATACATTTGAAATACTTCACAAAAAGGGGATGATGCTGATATTGTATTTAAGGTAAACTTGTGCAAAATATTGGACAGCCTAAACACAATAAAAGATGAAACACTAAAGGGTTAAGATCTTTGAAATTGGATAAATGACCTGTCTCACCTGATATATATCCTAGACTGTTGAATGAGCAAAGGAAGAAATTATAAAACTCTGGATACAGTTCAGCAATCCTCACCGGCTACAGGATGGCTTGCTGGGCACTGGAGGTCTACTACCATTGTACTGAAGATAGACACAAAACGCTGGAGTAACTCAGTGGGACAGGCAGCATCTCTGAAGAGAGGTCTGAAGAAGTGTCTTGACGCAAAACATCATCCATTCCTTCTCCCCAGAGATGCTGCCTGCCCTGCTGAGTTACTCCAGAATTTTGTGTCTATCTTCGGTGTAAACTAGCAACCAATATTAATGATTTAGACAAGGGAATTAAATGTAACATCTCCAAGTTTGCAGATGACATGGAGCTGGATGGCAGTGAGAGGTGCGAGGAGGATGCTATGAGACTGCAGCGTGACTTGGAAAGGTTGGGTGAGTGGGCAGATGCATGGCAGATGCAGTATAATGTAGATAAATGTGAGGTTATCCACTTTGGTGGCAAGAACAGGAAGGCAGATTATTATCTGAATGGTGTCAGATTAGGAAAAGGGGAGGGCTGAACTGTAACAAGGCCTGGATTGCTGAACTGTAACAAGGCCTGGATGTGCTTGAGACGATTTGAGTTTAGGAGCAAGGTGGTCCTAAATTGTACGGGACCCTGGTGAGGCTGCACCTGGAGTATTGTGTGCAATTTTGGTCTCCTAATTTGAGAAAGGACATTATTGCTATTGGCGAAGTGCAGCGTAGGTTCACCAGTATGATGGGCCTGGCATGATGAAAGAATGGGTCGACTGTGCTTGTATTCACTGGAATTTAGAAGGATGAGAGGATATCTTATAGAAACATATAACATTCTTAAAGGATTGGACAGGCTGGATGCAGGAAAAATGTTGGGGGAGTCCAGAACCAGGGGGTCACAGTTTAAGAAAAAGGGGTAGGCCATTGAGGACTGAGATAAGGAAATACTTTTTCCACGCAGACAGTTGTGAATCTGTGGAATTCTCTGCCACAGAAGGCGGTGAAGGCCAATTCACTGGATGTTTTCAAGAGAGGGTTAGGTTTAGCTCTTAGGGTTTACGGAATCAAGGGTTATGGGGAAAAAGCAGGAATGGGGTACTGATTTTGGGTTATCAGCCATGATCATATTGAATGGCGGTGCTGGCTCGAAGGGCCGAATGGCCTACTCCTGCAACTATATTTCCATGTTTTCTATGTTTCTAGCTGCAGTTCCTTTCAAAAGTGTTTATTTTAAAACTTGAGGAAGAAGTAATTCCAGTCCAAACCACAGTTTGTCTCTTGAATGGAGGGGCTGTGGTGACCTGGCGGAAGAATGGTCCTGACAGGAAACATTGTCTATCCATGTTTTCCAGGGATGCTGCCTGACGCTCTGAGTTACTCCAGCATTTTGTGTGTTTGCTTGACTGAGGGGAGATTTAATTCAGGTGTATAAAACAAAAAGAGTGATTGAGAAAGACCTGCTTCCACTAGCAGGGATGCCAAAAGGCAGAAGGCATAAAATGTTTACCAAAAATCAAACACTTCAACAAATTAAATGAAATGTTTATTGCATGCTGCCTCACGGCTTCTCTTCACCATTTAGATCAATGGAATAGTAACCTGTGGTGCGGGTTATTTGAATCGATTCTCCAATACAGGGTATCGCTTCAACTTGGCAATATTTCTCTGCATTCCTTGACATGCTAACGTTGGAACATAGTTAGCAAAATAATGATGCATCTTTGGGATTTTGTGTAAATAAAAATATGCATGATTCTTTATCATAGGAATTCTTCCCAATGTCAAATCATGTGGTTTAGTTTAGTTTAATTTTGAGATACAATGCAGAAACGGGCCCTTTGGCTCACCGAGTCCGCATTGACTGACGATCCCGCACACTTACACTTTCCTACACATATACTAGGGACAATTTACCAAGCCAATTAACCTACAAACCTTTACGTCTTTGGAGTGTGGGAGGAAACCGAAGATCTCGGAGAAAACCCATGTGGTCATGGGGAGAACGTACAAACTTCGTACAGACAGCGTACGTACAAACTCTGTACTACAAGAGCACTTGCTGTTATTCCATAATCATACAGGTAGCTCGAACCACAAAACAGTCAAGGTAAGGGTCTGAAGAAGGGTCTCGACCCGAAACGCCACCCATTTCTTCTCTCTAGAGATGCTGCCTGTCCCACTGAGTTTCGCCAGCATTTTGTGTCTATCTTCGGTTTAAACCAATATCTGCAGTTCCTTCCTACGCCAACAGCCAAGCTAATGCCATTATAAACTGCTACATTGTCTTCACATCCTTTCTTTAATGTGAAATTTGAATTTAGTCCGTGAAGGGAATATTTTCAGAAATATCTAAGTTGCTTTATTAAATATCCTTTAAAGCATAAAAGTAATATTTACTCTTTCTCTGTTGTCTGTAGCTGCAGACATTTAATAAGAAAGCCTGATCCTTAATAGTATAATATTCTATAACTACTAATGTTTCAGATAGCTGAATTAAAGGATTTGATTTTCAATATACTGCACCCAAAATATGGTTTTATGTGCTGTACAGTGCTACACAACATTCTGTTTTTATAGCTGACTAGGGAGGAAAAAATAAAGTTTTAGTGCTAAAAAATAGCCCATAGTGTATTTACTTGTTGTCCAACCCTTTAAAATGATGATAGCCATATAATTGGTACTGTTGTAGAGCAACCCTTCTACTTAAATGCAGTCATCTCTCCTAATCCTTCACCCAAAGCAAATTAGTTTTATGTAGATAATCATGTAAATTAGTTATATTAACAACGGGAAAAGTGACAATGCATGAGGAAGAAATCCATTATACAGTGCGTTGAGATTACTGGGAATTACTTCTTGGAAGTGAATACAGATTCATATTATATTTTTTAAACTTTCTCTGTAATTTCTACGGCTTCTTCATATTGGCTCATCCTTTTATAATTCAGCAATTAAAATAATCTTTTTTTTTGCATTTTACTGGCAGATTAAAGTCCTCAAAGACCTTGCATTTTTATGTTAATATCTTGATCCTCTTTGGTAATGAGCCTTTCATGTTCACCTCTACATGATACTTTAGCTTCACAGTTCAAACCTTCCTGCTTTCAATCTGCCATGACTGCAGCAGGCCTAAATATTGGAGCACATATTATATGTAGATGTGATATTACATGATCACAATTAGGTTACAGGAACACTTGAGAGACTGGCAGCTCATAACCTTTGTTGCTGGGACCTGGCTCTGTAATATAAGGTTGCATGCTCCAAAAAGACATGCAAGATGCCAACATACTTTATTTCACTTTTGGCAACAGTGTTTGAAAGAGAGAGAAAAATATCAAGAGCGATACAAATCCTTGCTTTATTTTTGAGCTCATTGCAGTGTTATTCCAGCTTTGCATCCATGTCTTGAGGTAATGCTTCTGGAACTGACTATCTCTGAAACCTGTTAACAAAACTGATGGATATCTATTCTGACATCCACCTCCCACTGCAGGGACCAGCACTTGAAACACAGCTTCCAGAGAGACTTCAGTATGTTAGGATTTGTTTTGAACTGGGCTTCTAGTTTGCAGTCTAAGAAATAGCAATGTCAGTACGGTAAATGCAGGTTTTCTTTAACAATGCATTTCTGATTTAAATTGAACACTGGATGCCTGCTGGAAATGATGTCCAGAAATTGGAAGTGCTTACTGCTCCTTTGTGGGGGCCTCCCGACAAGCAAATGTAAAATTTGTAGGAAGGAGGTGGTTTAAACCTAAAAGATACACAAAGCTGGAGTAATGGGGCTGTCCCACTGTACGAGCTAATTCAAGAGTTCTCCTGAGTTCCCCCTGATTCAAACTCGGAGAATTACAGTAATAGCCGCTCGTCGGTGCTCGGGGCTCTCGTGGACATTTTTGAAAACTCTTCACGAGTTTTCACGAGCTTACTGCGTTTCCCGGGCACCTGCCATTAACGTTACGAGCTGCTAAGAGACGTCCCGAGCTCCGATGTACCCGCTACGTACATTCGACGTGCTTACCGCGAGTTTGATTTTTTTTTAACTCGGGAGAGCTCTTGAATTACCTCGTACAGTGGGACAGGCCCTTTACTCGGCAGGTCAGGCATCATCTCAGGAGAAAAGTAATAGGTGACGTTTCGGGTTGAGACCCTTCTTCAGACTGGAATTTGATACAGTGGGCATAAAATTGTTAACTGCAGATGGATTTGACATTCACTCCATCCTTCCCCACTGGAACGCACTCTATGTTAAGACACACTCTTAGCTTTGAAACAGACCTTTGGACAAAAAATATTTGATGTTCCGTGACTCTTTTTCTAGATGGGTGAGAATTCACTTTCTGCTTTATTTATAAATCGGTCCCTGCCTAGATTGATGTAATCTCTGCAATCCATCAGAAAGTCTCAGAGGTACTGATATTTTAAATAGCTCCCTCATATTTCTTTAAGAGGTTAACCTTGGAGCAATCAATTATGGCCAGCAGGTATGGTCCATAAATGATTGTGCGACAAATGCTCATCTACTTCACTTGTACGTGAATTCCAGCCAGTGATCTTGGTGACAAAGCTATTGGCTACTGGTGGGTGGCACTGTTGACAGGAAACATCGCGGGATGTGCAGGAGCTGGGCGATTTCACATAATGTTTCTCTATAATGTAGGATTATAGGAAGACAAATTACCGACATATAAAAAACGATCTATTTATTTGTTGTACATGAGTATAGAGTGTGAACTCCATCATCAAGCTTGCTAACGACACCACTGTTGTTGAATGAATTACAGATGGTGATGAGTCAGAGTATAGAAGTAAGATTGACCGACTGACCAAATGGTGTCGGCACAACAACCTGGCTCTCAATGTCAGCAAAACCAATGAACTGATTGTGGACTTTGTAAGAGGAAGGTTGAGGACTCACAATCCTGTTTACATCAATGGGACAATGGTGGAGAGAGTCAAAAACCTCAAATTACTGGGCGTGCATATTTCTGAAGATCTTTCCTGGACCAAGCACACTGATGCAATTATAAAGAAAGCACATCAGCGCCTCTACTTCCCGAGAAGATTACGGAGAGTCGGTTTGTCAAAGAGGATTCTCTTGAACTTCTACAGGTGCAGCAGTAGAGAGCATTCTGACTGGTTGCATTGTGGCCTGGTTCGGTAAGTTGAACGCCCAGGAGCGGAAAAGACTGCAAAATGTTGTGAATTACCACCCTGTCCATCACCGGCTTTGACCTCCCCACTATCGAAGGGATTTATCAGAGTCGCTGTCTCAAAAAGGCAGCAACATCATCAGAGACCCACACCATCCTGGCCACACACTCAGCTCATCACTGCCATTGGGAAGAAGGTGCAGGAGCCTGAAAACTGTAACGTCTAGGTTCAGGAACAGCTTCTTCCCTACAGCCATTAGGCTATTAAACACTACAACCTCATAAGCTATGTACTACAATAGACTATTATTATTATTATTATTGCACTTATTTGTGTTTTTTTAAGTTTTGTTATATTATTTATTATGATTATATATTCTGTTATGCTGCAGCAAATAACAATTTAATTGTTCTCTCTGAAACATAACATATGACACTCTTGACTCTTGGCATTGATTTTGTATAGTGTTTCATACCTTTTAATTAATAGATGTGTCAGGACAGGTGGATGGAACTGGTTTGGAGGGATATGGACCAAATGCTGGGAGGTGAGACAAGTATAGCTGGGACATGTTGGCCGGCGTGGGCAAGTTGGGCCAAAGGGCCTGTTTCCACACTGTATCACTCTATGACTCCATGATTCTAAGTTGCATTTTGGGATGCAAGGTCACTATTCTATCGCCTACATCAAATTTGGTAGCCTTTTTACGGAAACTCTTCAACCATTTCTCATTTAGAGATTATCAATATACGTTCCCTAACTCAATGCTATTGTGTAAATCCAGAATAGTACCCATAAAAAATTCCCCAAAATCCCCATTAAGAATCACCAATAAAGCTATATACACAAATTAGAAGAATGCCACCTTATTTTAGGCAAAGTGTCCATGACCTCTTTGTAGGGCCGAAATGGATGGAAATGACTTTCAACAACTTTCAGCGATAATAAATAGTCCGACAGCACAAAAACAGGCCCTTTGACCCAATGACCAAGATACCCCATGCATGCAAGTCTCACTTACCCTCATTTGGCCCATATCCCTCTAAACTTTTACTATCCAGAAGGAAATAAGGGGCAAAAGTTATCTTTATTTTTCCTACTGGGTTATTATTATGTTCAGATTTGTGCCATGTTCATTGTTGATGTAGGCCCTTAATTTTTAGTTTAGTTTAGTGTAGAGATACAGCGTGGAAACGGGCCCTTCACCCACTGAGTCCTCACTGAGACCAGCAATCCCCGCACATTAACACAAGCCTACACACACGAGGGACAATTTACACTTATACCAAACATACAAACCCAAACCAATTTACCTGCAAACCTGTAGGCCTTTGGAGTGTGGGTACAAACTGAAAATATCAGAGAAAACCCATGCGGTCACGAGGAAAACGTTCAAAAACTGCGTAGAAACAACACCCGTAGTCGGGTTTGAACCCGAGTCTCCGGCGCTGCAAGCTCTGCAAGGCAGCAACTCTACCACCGTGGCCACCCTTCTACTAATCTACTGATGGAAGACTTTGAGCGCTGTCTGTAAAGCCCATCAAAATAGTGGCCTCAATGGCACTGGGAATGTAATTGTAGAGGAGGCAATGGAAAATCCCTTAACCCATCTTTTCACTTACATTTTATTAAACATTGGCATTATTAGGAACACATGAGGTTTGTAACCTTACTTAAATATAAACAAATGAGCGATATATACCAAGTTGGATGATGAATTGCAGCTCTGTGTTTTCATCAATTATTCTTTATTACTGAAGTTTAAAACAACTACTTTGATTTTTCAAAGATTTTATGTGCACCCTATATAGGCCCATCTTGTTTTGCCAGGTGGAATGTCCACAGTGCACAAAGACTTGATAAAATCCAGCTGCAACTGCCTGATACCAGTTTAGTCTGAAAACGCAGACAGTACAAACAAATATGGCTTGGCTATGGATATTGCCACATCTGCCAGCAATTAGATATGTAGCAAGGAAAAAAGGGGGCAGCAGAATAAAACCTATCATATTTCAGCACAAGCAAATAAACAAGGGTTCAGCATAATTATTCATGAAGTGTATGTGACTCGAGTTCATCTGTACACGGGTCAACTTTGGTTCACTTTTAAAACCATCTGTAGTTCTTTGAATAAAAATAAATATCCAGGGAATAGTGCCCAATAATATGGAAACATAGATAGAAACATAGAAAATAGGTGCAGGAGTAGGCCATTTGGCCCTTCGAGACAGCACGCCACTCAATATGATCATGGCTGATCATCCAACATCAGTACCCGGTTCCTGCTTTCTCCCCATATCCCTTGATTCCGTTAGCCCTAAGAACCGTATCTAAATCGAATAAAACAGGTGATGGCTCAAAATTACTGAGAATGAAGCTTAATAAAAGTGTCGGCATGGTCTTGCTATCTCCGCACGTACAAAGCAGTGTATTTAAACCTTCTCCCAACTGAAAAAGAAGGCTCTTGTTCATTAACGAGGCTCAACTGAAAACCCACATGTTTCATGCTGGGTAGAAAACCGGATGCTGTGGACTTAGGAGATGCAAGAAACTGCAGCAGCTGGAGTCTTGAGCAAAGTGAAATGGGAACTCAACGGGTCAGGCAGCATCCGTGGAGGGAATGGACAGGCGCTGTCTCGGGTTGGGATCCTTCTCGCTGGGGGGGGTGAAAGCAGGAAAGAAGCGATGAGGATGGGCAAAGCCAGGCAAGTGATCCAGTCCATCTCATCTAGAGGGGTTGCTGGGGCACCCTGATGGAGGTGGTGTATGGGCAGGCGTCACATCTCCTGCGGCAGCATTGGAAGGTAATAGGGTGGAGGCGTTTGGGTGGGAAAAGATAAATGAGCCAAAGAGTTGAGGCAGGTGTGGGCTCTGCATAAAGCAGGAGGGGTCTGCCTACTTCCTCTCTTTCTTCTGTGTCCCTCCTGTGCACTCCCATTTCTCCCACTATCTCCCATTTCCCCCCCTCCTCCATACGCTCATCTCCTCTGCTCATCCCATCTTTCCCTTTATCCCCTCTTTCTCCTGTTCCTTGTCCCCTTTCACCTATTTCCTCTACCTCTGGCATTACGTTTCTCTCCTGGTCCCTCTGTATGTAACAAACTTTTGTCTTCTTTTAACCTTAAGTCTTTGTTTAGTTCAGTTTAGTTTAGAGATATAGTGTGGAAACAGGACCTAATGCCCCACCGAGACCACACTGACCAGCGATCCCCGGACATGAACACTATCCTACACACACTAGGGGCAACTTACATTTATACCAAGCCAATTTGGAGTGTGGGAGGAAACTGGAGCACCCGGAGAAAACCCATGCAGGTCACAGGGAGAACTTGCACACTCCATATAGTCAGCATCCGTAGTTAAGATCAAACCCGGGACCTGGGTCTCTGGCACTGTAAGGCAGCAACTCTACCACTGCGCAACCATGCCGCCCATGTCACTTACTCCACCCATTTGCCAGTCCAACTCCGCCCTCCCTCACCTGTATCCACATATCACCTGTATCCAGGTTTTGTTCATCCGTAGCTTTCGTTTCAAGCTTTTTAAACCCTACTACAATCAGTTTGAGGAAGGATTCCAGTTTGAAACATCCTCTGCCCATACCCTCCACAAATGCTGCCCGCTGAGCCCCACAGCACTTTGTGCTTTGCTCAATTTTGCTTTATGGGTGGGTTTTGAAGATCAAAACGCAGGACACATCAGCGTTATCATTCAACTAGACTAAGTGGGACCCGTTGGGTCCCATGTTCACATGAGAGGGCTAGTCCCCTGATGCAATATTCCACCTCTCCACCAATTCCAATATTGCTGGCCAGTGGGGGGGGGGGCTTACTCCAGCACTGGTATGGGTTCTTGGGGTGGCAGCTCAGTCCCTCAAGCCTGGTCTGCTGGCAGCTCACTCACGGCTGGTGGGCTGGCAGTTGACTCATGGTTATTCCTAGAAATTCCATTTCAAGCAGGGTGCAAGGCCAACAAATTCAAGTGCAGTTTCCTACCACTTCAAGCAGGGTGCAAGGCCACAAAATTCAAGTGCAGTTTTCAACCACCAAGCAGGGTGCAAGGCCACAAAATTCTAGTGCAGTTTCCTACCACTTCAAGAAGGGTGCAAGACCACCAAATTCAAATGCAGCTTCATACAATTTCATGCAGGGTGAAACCACCGGAAAACCACACAAAACACCAAACTCACAGTTCAGTGGCCATTCAGTGTGTTCAGTTGATTCACAGCTCAGACAGAGTCGTGACCTCTCCCTCCCCATCATACAGAGACTGAGCCACACCTACACTTCCGGGTTTTATAACCCCTCCCCCTCCAACCAGGAAAGGTGTGGCCTTCATGGCGTGATTGACAGCAGAGAGATTCTCAACATTTTTTAAACACTAATAACACTTTTAATTTTCATTGATGGGAAGAACTCTCTGCATCTGCTGAGCAGAGGGGGACTGAGTAAGAAGGCCAAAAGTGGTAGCGTTTTATCTAAAATCAATATACAGTGCAAACAAGAAGTAAGAGCATTTGCAGTTGTGCCTTTTAACTTCAAGTCAAAGAACCCAATCCGCCATTTGCAGTAAGTAGTGCCTTTCAACTTCAAGCCAAAGCACCTAAGCCACCATTTGCAGTAAGTAGTGCCTTTCAACCTCAAGCCAAAGCACCCAAGCCATCATTTGCAGTAAGTAGTGTCTTTCAACTTCAAGCCAAAGCACCCAAGCCACCATTTGCAGTAAGTAGTGCCTTTTAACTTCGCCAAAGCACCCAAACAACCATTTGCTGGCAGTGCATTTTTACTTCAAACAAACCATATTTTCATTATCAAACTACATTAAGAAGACTCACGGTTGTAGACATGTGTTCAGTGTTATTCAGAGCTCAGAGAGATGTGCCCTTTTGACTTCATCCATCTTGCAGAGACTGAGTGAGGCACCCCACATCCTGGGTTTATAGTCCCTCCCCCTCCCTCCAGCAGGAAGTAGTGCCTTTCAACTTCAAGCCAAATCACCCATGCCATCGTTTGCAGTAAGTAGTGCCTTTCAACTTCAAGCCAAAGCACCCAAGCCACCATTTGCAAAAAGTAGTGCCTTTCAACTTCATGCCACCATTTGCAGTAAGTAGTGCCTTTCAACTTCAAGCCAATGCACCCACGCCACCATTTGCAGTAAGTAGTGCCTTTCAACTTCATGCCAATGCACCCAAGCCACCATTTGCAGTAAGTAGTGCCTTTCAACTTCATGCCACCATTTGCAGTAAGTAATGCCTTTCAACTTCAAGCCAAATCACCCAAGCCGCCATTTGCAGTAAGTACTGCCTTTCAACTTCAAGCAAAGCACCCAAGCCACCATTTGCAGTAAGTAGTGCCTTTCAACCTCAAGCCAAAGCACCCAAGCCACGATTTGCAGTAAGTAGTGCCTTTCAGCTTCAAGCCAAAGCACCCAAACAACCATTTTCAGGCAGCGCCGCCATCAGACAAGATAGCGGCGCACACAGTCGCAGCGGCTCGGAGCTCTCCCTCTAGTTGCCAGTTTTTAGTGTTTTTTTTAAATGTTTACTTTCTGCACTATGAGCCTTTCCCTACAAATGGGAACGAACATAACTTATACCCGACTGCAAATCTTGAATATTCGGAGTACAAACTACATTCCACCCCCTCCATCTGCTATATCGGAGGAGCTGTTCCGCACAACGGTGCCTGCCTGGATAACGAGCCGAAGCAGCAAGCGGGGCAGACGGGGACGGAGACGGGAGAGGAGGCAAAAGCGGGGCAAGCGGGCCAGCATCCACGGCAGCCTGAGGAGCTCACAGGACCGACCAGCTTTGCCCAGCCTGTTTATAGCGAACGCCCAGTCCATTGTCAACAAGATCGACAAACTCAGACTGAGGCTTCACTCAAACAAGATAAGTAGCTGTGCTTTCTTCTTCACCGAAACCTGGCTGAATCCGAACATCCCTGACGCTGCTATTGAGCTAGCAGGCCGGACTGTTTATCGAGCAGATCGAACAGCTGACTCCGGTAAGGATAAAGGCGGTGGTGTGTGCATATATGTGTGTAACTCATGGTGCACCACCACTGACATTGTTCAGACTTTTTGCTCCCCGGACTTGGAGTTTATTACAGTGAAATGCAGACCGTTTTATCTGCCAAGGGAGTTTACAGTGGTGTTCCTCACTGCTGTTTACATACCACCGCAAGCTAACGCTAAGCTAGCACTGGCTAGTCTGCATGATGCTATCCACCAGCTGAAAAACAACCACCCAGACGGCGTGTTTTTAATAGCAGGAGACTTCAATCACGCCAAGCTGAAGACTGTAATGCCAACTTTTCACCAGTTTATTGATTTTCTGACCAGAGGAAACAATATCTTGGACCAGGTCTACTGCAACATTGCCAAGGGCTACAAAGCGTCCCCCTGCCCCCATCTTGGCCGATCCGATCACATCAGTCTGTACTTAACACCTGCATACAGACCCCTCATTGCAAGGACAAAGCCAACAGTTCGCACCATCATGGTCTGGCCAGAAGGAGCCATGGACAGGCTACAGAACTGCTTTGAGTACACTGATTGGGACATCTTTAAACAGGCTGCCACTCACAACAACCACACAGACCTCAACACCTACACCTTATCAGTATTGGATTACATCACCTTCTGTATGAACAGTGTCACCACACAGAGGACAATACTGACACTCCCCAACCATAAGCCATGGATGAATGGCGCTGTAACTGGTCTGCTGAAGGCCCGGAATGCAGCTTTCCACTCAGGTGATGCAGAGGCCTACAGAACAGCAAGGTCCAGTTTGAGGAAGGGCATCAGGGAAGCAAAGCACCGCTACACGAAGCGTATCGAGGGGCATTTTAACAGCTCAGACTCTCGACGCATGTGGCAGGGCATCAGAACCATCACCGGCTACAACAGCTCCACACACGCACAAAGCTCATCCCTCCCTGACGACCTGAACTGTTTTTTTGCCAGGTTTGATTGCGCCGACAGCAGTGACAACATACGGGCACAGCAGGGACCCTCACCACCGGTGCTGACTCTGAGCCCCCACGACGTGAGACGGACCCTGCAGCACATCAACCCCAACAAGGCCACCGGACCTGACGGAGTACCAGGGCGGGTTCTGAAGCACTGCGCAGGGGAGCTGACTGCAGTGCTCACGGACCTGTTTAACACCTCCCTGCTGCAGGCCTTCGTCCCAACATGCCACAAGACAGCCACAATCATCCCTGTGCCAAAACAATCAGCCATCAGGTCCCTCAATGACTATCGGCCAGTGGCGCTGACACCGGTGGTGATGAAGTGCTTCGAACGTCTGGTACTGGGACACTTGAAGAACATCATCCCCCCCTCCTTAGACCACCACCAATTTGCCTATAGGGCAACCAGGTCGACGGAGGACGCAATGTCAATGGCCCTCCACTTCACCCTGACACACCTTGACCAGCGGGACAGTTATGTGCGGATGCTATTCATAGATTATAGCTCCGCCTTTAACACCATCCCCCCCCCCCATAAACTAGTCACCAAGCTGGACCACCTGGGCCTCAACACACATCTGAGCAGCTGGGTCCTGGACTTTCTCACCAGCCGACCACAGACTGTGTGCATGGGGAGGCAGGTCTCCTCCAGCATCACCCTGAACATCGGTGCACCACAGGGCTGTGTGTTGAGCCCCTTCCTCTTCTCCCTCTACACTATCGACTGCAAACCCACCCACGAGGCCAACACCATATTAAAGTTTGCAGATGACACCATCGTGGTAGGCAGGATCACGAGTAACAACGAGGCCGCCTACAGGACAGAGGTAGAGAACCTGGTGAGCTGGAGCCGTGAGAACAACCTGATCCTCAACGCAGCAAAAACAAAGGAGATGATCCTGGACTTCAGGAGGAGACTGAAGACCTTCGTCCATCAGCTCATCACCATTAACGGCGAGACAGTGGAGGCTGTGCAGAACATCAGGTACCTCAGGGTCAACATCAGCCACGACCTGACCTGGACCGTCAACATCACGGCGACGGCCAAGAAAGGACTTCAAAGTCTTCACTTCCTGAGATGCTTGAAGAGGGCACGTCTTCCACAACAGCTGCTGATGAGCTTCTACAGGTCAGCCATCGAGTCAGTTCTCACATACTGCATCACGGTATGGTACTCTGGCTGCACCGCAGAGAACAGGAAAGCTCTCCAACGCGTCATTAAGGCTGCTGAGAGGATCACTGGCACCCAGCTCCCCAGACTGGAGGACATCTACCGGACCCGCTGCTTCCGGAGGGTCAAGGGCATCATTAGAGACAACACGCACCCTGGACACTGCCTCTTCACCCCCCTGCCCTCAGGAAGACGATACAGGACACTGAGCACCCGCACGACAAGACTAAAATACAGCTTCTACCATAGAGCTGTGACACTACAGAACTCTATCCCCCTCCCACACTGATCCCCCCCCCTCTCTCACACACACCCGCCCATACTCCTATATGTTTATAGTCTAATTTGTTAATAGTTCTTTTTTAAACATACTTTTATACTCATATTCCTGTGCAGTTGGAGGACTGCTCCAACAAAATTTCGTTGTCTTGTACAATGACATTAAAGATTATTATTATTATTATTATTATTATTATTATTATTATTATTATTATTATTATTATTATTATTATTATTATTATTATTATTATTCTCCCCATGACCACTGACACCTGTACAAATCAAAAATCTATCTATTTCTGCCTTAAAAATATCCACTGACCTGGTCTCCACAGCCTTCTGTGGCAAAGAATTCCACAGATTTACAACCTTCTGACTAAATAAATGCCTCTTCATCTCCTTCCTAAACAAATATCCTTTAATTCTGAGGCTATGATCTCTAGTCGTAGACTCTCCCATGTGGAAACATCCTCTTCACATCCACTCTATCCAAGCCATCTATCAAGATGGGAGATCTATTTACAGATACTTGCTGGACTGCTGCATTGTCCTGCTGCTAAAGTACGACAGCTCAGTTGACAGAGGAAAAATAGAGGGTGCGTGATGGAAAGTGAGGCTTTGGCATCTTCATGGAGACCACCCAATTGTAGAGTGCTATGAATGTGACACACGCTATGAGTAGTACAAAGTCATTGCAAGCAATGGATTCATTGTGACAGCATCTTGCTCTGGTGTACACAATGCACAGAAACTTCAGTCTCAATCAGTGTGGTCGACGGTGAAAAGATGTATAAAAAATGAACAATGGGGCATCCGCCCCCTATAAAATCATTATCCCGATATGGCCTCTTAATTCACAAATCAATTCGAACAGAAAATGCATGAATTGTCTGAGTTTTTCTAACTAATGGGCCTATCCCACTTAGGCGATTATTTTGGCCACTACAAGCGACTAGGCTGTCACCACATGGTCGCTGGGGTGTCGCCTGTTCTCTCCAGCAATGCTGCCTATCCTGCTGAGTTACTCCAGCATTTATTGTCTATCTTTGGCCTAAAGCACCATCTGCACTTCCTTCCGACGCATTTCCTCACATTGATATCATGACGTGAATGCATGAAGACGGGAATAGGGGGCCATATAGGAACTGAATTGCACCTGTAATTGCCTGATGTGCGAGTTATTGATTAGGAAATGGATGCAAAATCTTTAACATACACATTGCACTTTCAATTCACAATTTACATTTACTTCACAATTTACCATTCACAATAGATATAAATGAGTCAAATTACTTGGCTGCCCCATTTAATTCTCAAGATAGACACAAAAAGCTGAAGTAACTCAGCGGGTCAGACAGCATCCCTGGAGAAAAAGAACAGGTGTTGTTTAGGGTCGAGACCCTTCTTCAGACGGAGAGCCAGAGGAAAGGGAAATGAGAGATATAGACGGTGATGTAGATATATAGAACAAATGAATGAAAGATATGCAAAAAAGTAACAATGATAAAGGAACCAGACCATTGTTAGCTGTGGGCCAGGTGAACATGTGTTACAGGGAATGAGACTAAACAAGACAACTTTGAAACTACTACAACAACTTTGATGGAGGTGGTACAGAGAGAGAGGGGATGCAAAGGTTACTTGATGTTAGAGAAGTCCATGTTCATACCGCTGGGGTGTAAGCTGCCCAAGCAAAATATGAGGTGCTGTTCCTCCAATTTGCGTTTGGCCTCACTGTGACAATGGAGGAGGCCCAGGACAGAAAGGTCAGTGTGGGAATGGGAAGGGGAGTTAATGTGTTTGGCAACTTGGAGATCAGGTCGGTCAAAATTCTCAAAGAATTGTTGCTGTTCACCTTCATCACCTTCCAAACATTTAAGTCTTCCGTATGTCGGCTTTTCCACAGATTGGAGCAAAAGGCTTTCAAAAATGAATGCAGACTCAAGAAACCCCAGCAATCAAGCTGGTGGACAGATCACTTCTCTTTCCTCTCCATATACTCAGAAAATAAGCTATCCCAGTCACTATTTGACCCAAATGACCTGTTTCGATCCGGCTTCACCTACCGTCAATGACTCTAAATTTCCCAAGGGTTTTAATTACTACGGGGAACCATTCACAACTGTCCTGTCTATGCAGGAATGCTATTGGAAGTAAAATGTGTGCGTCTCTTTGGAATTATTCCAATTTGTGATGCTAACCATTGATTTTACTCTGAAGTCTGTCCACCCTCGATCTCTGTCTCACATTACATCACCTTTGTCCTCTTACCTCTGTACAACTTCTTGTGTTTCACAACCGTGACCATAACATGCAGATCAAGTGCCACAAACATGTTCTTCATTTATTCTCATTCAGAAAGCGTTTATGGTTTTGACAATCCATAGCTTTCCACGTCATCTGCAGCACCACTGAACCCAGTGATTGGACTTAAACGTGGAAGAAATGATTTAATTACATTTAACCTGGGATGCCATGCTCTTTTTAAAAGATTCCACAATCAGCCTGCTGTTTCGATTGACAAAGGTCAGAGGTGTTCCAGAACCACCGTGTGTATCTGTGATTTACATGGCTTTATCTTAGCTGCCATGGCTTCAGCTGTGTAGGGCTAAAATTCCACAAGTGTAATCCAAAAGCTGGGGTCAAGGAAAGAGCGTTCACGTCGCGGCCCTGTTTCCATTAATCTTACAACCACCACGCACAAGAAACACAAGAAGTGACAAGACAGACACCATTGTATGCAGATGCTGAGACCTGTGTTCAGCTCTGGCTGAACAACTTCTAATCTCGATAAGAAGAAGATCCGAAAGCTTTCTGCTTCTTATCCCTTCTCCTTCTTTAAGACATTCCTTTAAACCAACATTATTGATCATCCTTGTCAGCTCTTATGAAGCTTAGTTTAGTTTTAGTTTAGAGATACAGCGCAGAAACAGGCCCTTCGGCCCACCGAGTCCGCATAGACCAGCAATCCCTGCACTTTAACACTTTCCTACACACACTAGGGACAATTTACACATACACCAAGCCAATTAACCTACATACCTGTACGTCTTTGGAGTGTGGGAGGAAACCGAAGATCTCGGAGAAAACCCACGCGTTCACGGGGAGAAGGTACAAACTCCATATGGCCAGCACCCATAGTCAGGATCGAACCCGGGTCTCTGGTGCTGCAAGCGCTGTATGGCAGCAAATCTACTGTTGCGCCACTGTGGTCAAATTTCAACATTGCCCCTGTGAAAAAGCCATGACAAAGGTTCTGTGTTAATTCAGGTGGCTGATATTTCCTGTATTTTGGTTATTTCTGAGCAATCTGATTTGGCATGGTCGGGATCACTGCTACCTGTTAGGCAACAAGTCTCCTTGCCAGGATTGAGGTCTTGATCTCCAAAAACTGTTCTCCTCAGTTGACCAAAGATAGACACAAAAAGCACGAGTAACTCAGCGGATTCTGGTTTTGCTTGGACTTGTGAAGGCCCCTGTGAATTTTATCATCAAAATCTACCTTCATTAAACGGTGGCTCCTGGGATGTGGAAGTGGTTTTATGTTTTCCAGGATCTTGCCATGATGACATGTAAGTGCCATCAGCAAAAGCGCAGGACCTGGACCATTCTAACATGCATTAATAATAAACTGTCATATCGTGTACAATCAATTATGTTGTAATAAGTAGGATACAGTTTGTTACACATTTTCCAATTCATCTGGATGGCTACTCATGGGAGAATGTGCGATTTCATCAACTAAGTAACTAATCTAACTAACTAACTAACTAACTAACTAACTAACTAACTAACTAACTAACTAACTAACTAACTAACTAATCAAGTAAGTAAGTAAGTAAGTAAGTAAGTAAGTAAGTAAGTAAGTAAGTAAGTAAGTAAGTAAGTAAGTTTATTGGCCAAGTATTCACATACAAGGAATTTGCCTTGGTGCTCCGCCCACAAGTAACAACATGGCATACAGTGACAGTTACGAATTACTCAGAAAATGATAAACATTAATAATAATAAAACATTAATGATAAAACACCAGATCAAAGGGAGGCTACAGATTTTTGGCTGTTGAGTAGAGCAACTACTCGTGGATAAAAACTGTTTTTATGTCTGGCTGTGGCAGCTTTGACAGTCCATAGTCACCTTCCAGAGGGAAGTGTTTCAAAGAGTTTGTGGCCAGGGTGAGAGTGGTCAGAGATGATCTTGCCCGCTCACTTTACTATTAACTTCCACCCTGTCCTCATTTCACTTGGACTATTTATGACACAACTACCTCCTATGGCAGCTCGTTCTGTACACCCACCACTCTTTGTGTGAAAAGTTAACACTTAGATTCCTATTAAATCTTTTCCCCTTCACCTTACACCTATGTCCCAGTGCCGCTCATCATATGTTAACCCACTCATTCCTGGGATCATTCTTGTAAACCTCCTCTGGACCTTCTCCAGAGCCAGCAAATCCTTCCTCAGATATAGTGCTCAAAATTGCTCACGATATTCCAAAAGCGGCCTGACCAGTGCCTTATAGAGCCTCAGCAGTACATGCCTTGCCAAGCATGAAGAAATTCTCTCTTAACATTCCAGACAGCCTTATGATTGAGGTTATGCCTTGTGGTTGGTTCCACCCTTTTAACATGCAATTTAATGCCAAAGGTTTTCCAAACTGGAGGCAAATATATTCAGCTAAAATTCTAGTTAGTACAAATCTCTTTTCCATTGGCATATTAACAGTGTAAACTGCCATCGGAAAAATGTCCCCTGTTGCATTTTTCCATCAGACGGTGGCTTTAACTGAGAGTTAAATCCTTGCAAGTTTATTTATTTCTATATTTCTGTGTCAATCCTTGGCAATGGATTACATCAAATCTATGAAGGCTTTGTTTTACTCGCATGAACTTCATAATGAACTTGCCACTTTATTTGAGAAACAGATGCTCTCTGAAATAAACCTGCCAATTTAACTGTGATTACTCAATCATTTCAGTTGTTAGCAGTAACTATTTTTCCTATAGTCCTGGGCAGTTTGCCAGTGGAAATACCATTCAAAAATATTTTTTAAATTCTCCTCAGTGGCTGCATTCAACAGTTTAAATATGCAAATTTCTTCTAAGCAGAGCAAATATCGACCAAATCCCAATGGCAGACTCTGGCTTGTTAATTCTGGACATCTGTTAAATCAAAAAAAGTGTTTTTTCTATTCTGCGCATGGCTGGAGTTTTGCCCTACTGAATATTAGACTCCGGACTATAATCATTGCATATTTAGCTCAAGCAGATGCAGTTAGTCAATGGGCATCAGCTATCTATTATCCATTTGGGTCTGTCTTTAGACTCTGGACTTTAGAGATACAGCACAGAAAAAGGCCCTTCGGCCCACCGAGTCAGTGCCGGCCAGACTCCATACAAACATACGTACAAACTCCGTACAGACAGCATCCGTAGTCAGGATCAAACCAAGGTCTCTGGCACTGTAAGGCAACAACTCTACCACGTGCCACCTTGCTGTCACCAGTCAGCTTTCACTGAAAGGCCACTTGCCTCTCTGAAGGTTTTGAGACCAACTCTGCTGCAAATGTTTGGTTCCAAAGAATAAGATCATATTTTAATGGAATACTGAGGGAACGCTGCACTTTGGGTATACTTCCAACTTCTTTGATAACTCTCTTTAATGACCCTCAGACTATCCTTGATCAGACTTTGCTGGATTTACCTTGCACTAAACATTATTCCCTTATCATGTATCTATAGACTTTAAATACATCGATTGTAATCATGTACCTGTATTGTTTTTCTGATGACTGATTAGCACGCAACAAAATCTTTTCACTGTACCTGGGTACAAGTGACAATAAACTAAACTGAACTATGCAAAAATATTTATGTTAAATATATACTATTTCAGATTCAATTATCTTTCTGAAAACTGGGTCAATAATCAAGCAGTTTATCTGTTCATTCTCTCGTGATAAATTGAACTGCCACAAATTGTAATTCCTCAGCAGTCTCGAGTTTGAACAGCAGCAGGATTTTGGAAGAACTCATGAGGTCACGCAACATCTATGGAGCCAAAAGGTCTACGTCAGCATTCTGGGTTGAGACTCTGCTTCAGGAAATATTGTTGGAATGTGATAATACACTGCAGCGTATCGATGGATGTAGATAGGTGGTGGGTGGACCAGTTGTGAAGGGGATGGTGGGTAGATGGAATCAGTGGGGGAGAAGGTACAATAGGGACTGATAGGTGATAGATTGAGCCTGGTTTGGAGAGGAGGAGGAGCAGAGAGAACTAGTTGGAGGGAGGGGATGACAATCAAAAACAAAGGGAGAAGAAAACTAGATGGACATGTCTGAAGAAGGGTTCTGATCTGAAACTCTAGTCCAAAGAAGAGTCCTGACCTGAAATGTTGCCAAACCATGTCCTCCAGAGATGTTGTCCAACCTACTGTTATTCCAGCATTTTTTTTTTGTGAATCAACCACTGCAATTCCTTGGGTCTGGATGGATAGATAACAGTACATGGGAGAAGAGCACTGGGCTTGCGGGTCACCTGATCCATTGGGTTGTAAACTACCCAAGCAATAAATGTGATATTGTTCTTCTAATTTGCACTTGGCTTCTCTGTATCAATGGAGGAAGCTGAGAGCAGACAAGTCTCAGTGTGGGAGTGGGAAGGAGAGTTAAAATCAGATGCAACCAAAGGTTTGAGGTGTGCATTGGGTACAGAGTGCAGGCTGCCAGTCTATGCTTGGTTTCATTAGTGTAGAGGAGCCACATCATGGACATGGTTTAGTTTAGTTTAGTGATGCAGTGTGGAAACACAGGAGGTAATCGTTTGTGCAATTAGGTTGCTGACTAGCCTGGAATATGAGATGTTGTTCTTCTAGTTTGTATTAGGCCTCACCTTGCTAGTGGAGAAGGTCAGGATAGGGCAGGTCAGTATGGAAATGAGAACAAGAGTTGAAATGGCATTCAACCAGAAGCTTGGGATGGCCATGGCAGACAACGTGCAATTAGACTACTGGTCTGCACCAATGTAGAGGAGGCCAGATCAGGAGTACCACTACATGGTTGGAAGAGGTGCACACAAACCTTTGCCTCACCTGGAAGGGTTGTTTTGGTCTCTCTATGGTGGTAAGGGAGGAGATGTAGGGACATAGAGTGAGAGTGATTTTCGTGAAAGATGGAACGGGGGTGGGGAGGGGCAGATGTGACCGGTAGTGGGTTCCTGTTACAGCCGTCCAAAATGATGAAGAATGCTTTCCTTGGAAGGCTAGTAGGGTGAAGGGTAAGCTCCGGGGGGTGGGGGGGGGGTCTCGGTTCTGTTTGAAGGGGGAGGGATAGGTGAAGAGCAGAAGTCTAACAAATGGGGGAAATGGGAGAGAGGGCTCCAACAACCACAGCAGAAGGAAAGCCACATTTCCTTAAAAAATGAACATTTCAGATATCCTGGAATGGAAGCTCATGTTGAGATGCTTCAGATACCTGAAATATCAACAATTCTTTTCCCCTTCACAGATTCTGCTCCACCTGCTGAGTTCTTCCAGCAGATTGTTTTTTTTTTGCCACATACTGGAGTGTCTATTTCAGTGGTTGACAGAGTGTCACCACCTCAGAATTTGTTATGTTGGCTGAGGGAAGGACAATAACATTGATTTGCATGTCCTTCCTGCAAATAAAGGATTTTTGGAGAGGCAGTGTTGGGATAACCAGTGTCTTGAAATGCCTGCAGTAAATGGTCCAAATCGCCGAATGTTTGTGCAATTAGGTTGCTGACTAGCCTGGTGGAAAATGAGATGTTGTTCTTCTAGTTTCTTTCAAGCAGAAAGAAGAAAATTAATCTCTGGTGCCTAGTCGCCCATGAGTTTTGGGTCAGAGTTTTGGGTAGCTTTTGGTATGCTAGCCTTTATAAATCAGAGCATTGAGTATAGAAGCTGGGATGTAATGTTAAAATTGTACAAGGCATTGGTGAGACCAAATCTGGAGTATGGTGTACAATTTTGGTCGCCCCCAATTATAGGAAGGATGTCAACAAAATAGAGAGAGTACAGAGGAGATTTACTAGAATGTTGCCTGGGTTTCAACAACTAAGTTACAGAGAAAGGTTGAATAAGTTAGGTCTTTATTCTCTGGGGCACAGAAGGTTAAGGGGGGACTTGATAGAGGTCTTTAAAATGATGAGAGGGATAGACAGAGTTGATGTGGACAAGCTTTTCCCTTTGAGAATAGGGAAGATTCAAACAAGAGGACATGACTTCAGAATTAAGGGACAGACGTTAAGGGGTAATATGAGGGGGAACTTCTTTACTCAGAGAGTGGTAACGGTGTGGAATGAGCTTCCAGTGGAAGTGGTGGAGGCAGGTTCGTTGGTATCATTTAAAAATAAATTGGATAGGCATATGGATGAGAAGGGAATGGAGGGTTATGATATGAGTGCAGGCAGGTGGGACTAAGGGAAAAAAAGTTGTGCGGCACGGACTTGTAGGGCCGAGATGGCCTGTTTCCGTGCTGTAATTGTTATTGTTATATGGTTATATGAAGACTTGAACCTCAAAAACTCTTTACACAATCAATTAAAAGCACGGTGATGGGGCATTGAAGGCAGTATGGAATTTCATCATCAATATCAGACTTCCTCAAGAGGTGGCTTGGAAATATGGCAAGTTATCTACATTTATCTACATTATCCACATTATCTACATTTCCTCATTTCTCATCAATCCCGAATGTGCCATTCAAACCCATCTCCAGCTCCTCTGAAAATGTATACTTCCATAGTCCTGTATTCTCTATTTCAGTTCATTTCGATCTAGCTCACCTTTAAAGATTCTAACCGCATCCAAATCTACTTTGAAATTCCTAATCTTAATTTTGGAAGTTTTGTCTTCAGAATGGAAGTAGGAAACGGCCTAAAAATGAAAGGGGGTTCTCAATGACACTTTGCATTTTAGCTTTGTTCTTTAGGTTGAAATTACTAAGAATTATCCGTACATTTGGTCTACACCAGACAGGTTAAACAAGAATTGAAAATAGTGCACATTGGTTCAATTGTATCAATTTTTTTAATTACCTTGAGGAATGTCCGTAGTTTATTACAAGTTTCAATTTTCATTATTCTGGATCCAGAGCTAACCAACAGCAATAACAAGTAATTCAAGGCACGATGGCATGGAAATCATGTCATTTCAGACAAATTTGAAAATAATTCTCTGAACAGGATCCCATTATAATTGCAGTTAAATGCAATCAATATTTATGATAACAAAGACTCACATATCCTATTTTCAAAATGGGTTTTTGTGTGAACAAGAGATCATGAGACAGCATAAGTTAATTATGCAGATGAACCGATACTGTGGAGTGGGTTATTCGGTTGAAATTCAATATAGGGGCTGTGATTATATCACCAAATGATGAGAGTTGTCCTTATCCAGCTCGTATATGTCAAATGTACCTCAAGATTGAATTACAGCTTTTAACTCCAAACATTAGCCCTGTTGTTTTACATAATGTACACTAACTGCAATTCTGAACTAAAAAAAATTAAATCAATAACTCATTGCATTACAACTACACTGCCAAGTCTACCACAGGCTGCAAGAAGAAGGTTAATAACACTTGGAAGTAGTACTGAAATGACGCTCATGAAGGAGTACAATAACTGACAGTGACAACCGTGACAATGCATAATAATATCATACTATTTATTCGCAGAACACTGACCTTTATTCTAGTTTACTCACTGATTCTGTGGTAAGTATACAGAATTTTATTATTACATTAAAATAAACCCAGTCATGTTTTTTTAATTACAGCTTATTGCTCCAATTGAACCTTATCAAAGTGGCATTTCTCCCATTGGTAATGTGTGGTAAGATTATCCTCATCATTTTAGAGATCAAAATTTAAAGAAAAAAATTCAAAGTTGTACCATAATTAATATACGGTCTTTGTGGATTGAGATATATTTTGGAGTCAATAATATATGTTTTCTTAAATTTAACATAGGTTCAGCCCCATTGAGTGAAGATATTTCTCTTCATCTCACTCCTAAATTGCTTTACCCATATCCCAAGTCTCCTCAGCCAGGGAACTTCCAGCATCTTTCCTCTCATGCCTTGTGAGAAATGTATAAGTTTTAGCGTGATTTCCTCTCATTCTCCAAAACTGTAAAGAACACTGACCTAGTTTACTCAATGTCTTCTCAAAAGGCATATCTGCCAAACCTTGAATAAGTCTGATAGATCTTTGTTGCACTTCCATTTTAACAATCAGTCTGAAGAAGGGATGTGTGACGTTTCGGGTCGAGACCCTTCTTCAGACTGATGTCAGGGAAGGGGACGGGCCAAGTACTCCAGCATTTTGTGTCTACATTCTACCTTTGTCCTGCCCCCTCCCCGACATCAGTCTGAAGAAGGGTCTCGACCAAAATATCACCCATTCCTTCTCTCCAGAGATGCTGCCTCACCCGCTGAGATACAGCATTTTGTGTCTATCTTCGATTTAAACCACCATCTGCAGTTCTTTCCTGCACAGTCTGATGAAGGATCTTGACCCGAAATGTCACCCATTCCTTGTCTCCAGAGATGCTGCCTGTCCCGCTGAGTTACTCAAGCATTTTGTGTCCATCCCTGGTTTAAACCAGCATCTGCAGTTTATTCCTGCACTTAACAATAATGTCCTTTCTCAGATAAGGAACCCTGAACTGTACACAATACTCACTATGTTGCAAACCTCTCAAAATTGCAATTACATTTCTTTACCCTAATATTAAAAACATCTTGTAATAAAGCCTAATATACCATTTATCATACCAAATTATTTGCTGTATCTGCATAATGGCCTTTGGAAACTTATCAATAACACCTTTTTATGTCCCTTTGAACATCAACACCACTTATTTTCCTATTGTCTATCCAATAAAAATCTCTCATCATCTTTAGGATAGTTTAGAGTTACGGTATAGCAACAGACTGTTCAGCCCATTGGCTCCTTACCAACCAGCAATCACCCATACACTCGTTCTATCCTACACACTAGGGACAATGTACAGAAGCAAATTAATCTACAAACCCATACATTTTTGGAATATGGGTAAAAACCAGGGCACTAAAATAAAACCCATGCAGTCACAAGAATAACTTAAACTCTGTACAGACGGCACCCGTAGTCAGGATTGAACCTGGGTCTCTGGAGCTGTAACGCAGCAACTTTATCGCTGCATTTCCTCATAATGTAAATTCATGGTCATGCAAGCACCTCTGAACTCTTTCTAAACTGTTGCATGTTTTTTGAAGTGCTGTGCCCAAAATTGTTCAAAATTCTCCAGTTGACAGAGTCATAGAATCATACAGCATTGAAACGGCCCTTCAGCCCAACTTGCCCACGTTGATGAAGATTCCCCATCGATGTTAGATCAGCCTGCCTGTGTTTAGCCCATATCCTTCCAAATCTTTCCTCTCCATGTATGTCTAAATGTATTTTACATTTTGTTATAAAGCCTGCTTTAACTCTCCCCTCTGGTAACACGTTCCATATATTCTCCATGTGAGAAAATTGCCCCTCAGGCTCCTATTAAATCTTTCTCCTCTCACCTGATGTTTCCTAATCAAAGATGTAATGGAACATGTAACTTATGACTTCATTAATGTGCCCTGAAAGTATATAGGTATAATTTCATTTCAGTTACACCTACACATAGCCCTCATAGATAGACACAAAATGCTGGAGTAACTCACTGGGACGGGCAGCATCTATGGAGGGAAGGAATGGTAACGTTTTGGGTCGAGACCCTTCTTCAGACCCATTCCTTCTCTCCAGAGATGCTGCCTGTCCCACTGATTTAATCCAGCATTTTGTGTCTACCTTTGATTTAAGCATCTGCAGTTCTATCCTATACATAACCATCATGTTCATTTCATTTTCATCCTCTTTGATTTCTCTCTTTCATTTAACATCTCTTAACTCCTTAAAAATGCAAGACTTCCAGGGCAGGGGTGACATGTATCAAAAGGGACAGGTTGCACCTAAACTGGTGGGAACAACATCCTAGTGGGAAGGTTTTCTATTGCTTTATAGGAGAGTTTAAACTAGATTGGCAGGGGGGTGGGATCTCGTGCAGGACAGAGGCAAGTGAGAGGCTAGATGTTGGTATGGAGGGTGGTGTGGGAAAGGTTAGTGGACAGAATAGGCAGGTGACACGCGGAGAGCGAGGAAGGAGGGTTGGTTTAAACTGCACGTATTTTAATGCAAGGGGCCTGACGGGTAAGGCAGATGAGCTGAGGTCATGGATAGATACGAGCAATTGGGACATTGTAGCCATGACTGAAACCTGGTTAAGGAAGGGGCAAGACTGGCAGCTCAATGTTCCGGGGAACAGAAGGTTCAGGGGAGACAGGGGTGAGGAAAAAGAGAAGGGGGGGGGGTTGCATTGTTGGTTAAGGAGGATGTCACGGCAGTGTTCAGAGGTGACATTACATACGGTTCGTCTAGTGAGGCCATATGGGTGGAGCTGAGGAACAAGAAAGAGATGATCGCCTTGTTGGGGGTGTACTATGGACCCCCGAATAGTCAACGGGAATTAGAAGAGCAAATATGCCGGGAGATTGCAGACAGCTGCTGGTCAAATAAGGTTGTTGTAGTAGGGGATTTCAACTTTCCCAATATAGACTGGGAAAATCATAGCGTGAAGGGTTCAGATGCGGTGTAATTCCTCAAAAGTGTTCAGGAGAGTTTTCTTAAGCAGTATGTGGAGACCTCCACACGTTAGAGGGCAATGCTGGATCTAGTATTGGGAACTTGGGAAGGCAAGTTCATGAAATGTGTGTGGAGGAGCCTTTTGGGACAAGGTAAAACAGTTTGATTAGGTTTAAGATAGTTATGGATCAGGATGGAGAAGGTCCACGTATTAAAATGCTCAACTGAGGTAAGGCCAACTTTGAGGGTATGAGAGAAGATCTCACTCAAGTTGACTGGAGCAGGTTGTTTGAGGGGAAAGGAACATCGGCCAAGTGGGATATTATTAAAAGTATGCTGGAAAAAGCTTAGGATACATACATCCCCGTTAGAGTGAAGGTTAAAGCAGGCAAACGTAAGGAAGCTTGGCTGACGAGGGAAATTGAGACGTTAGTCAAAAAGAAGAAGGATGCATGGGACAGGTATAGGCAGCTGGGATCAAGTGCATCCCTGGAGGAGTTTCGGGAACTAAGGTGCAAACTAAAAAAGGAAATCAGAAAGGCAAAAAGGGGCCAGGAGATAGCTCTGGCGGGTAACATTAAGGACAATCCCAAAGATGTTATAAATACATAAGGGAGAAAAGGGACCTCTCAGGAATCGAAGCGGTCACCTCTGTGTGGAGCCACAGGAGATGGGCAAGGTCCTCAATGAGTATTTCTCCTCTGTATTTATCAAGGAGAAAGACAGTCGGACGGAAGTGTCTTGAGAGCAGTCAGGATTACTGTTGAAGAAGTACTGAAGGTGCTGTTGTGTTTGAGGGTAGACAGATATCCAGGGTTTGATCAGATATATCCGAGGACATTGTGGGAAACTAGAGAGGAAATTGCAGGAGCCCTGGTTGAAATTTACGAGTCGTCCTTAAATACAGGAGAGGTGCCGGAAGACTGGAGGGTGGCAAATGTTGTGCCTCTTTTCAAGCAGGGCTGCAGGGAAAATGCTGGGAACTGTAGGCCGGTCAACTTAACATCTGTAGTTGGTAAGTTATTGGAGAGTATTCTGAGGGATAGGTTATACAGGCATTTGGATGGGCAAGGGCTGATTAGGGATTGTCAGCATGGTTTTGTACGTGGGAGGTCGTGTCTCACAATTCTAATTGATTTTTTTGAAGACGTGACCAAAAATGTTGATGAGGGCAGTGCTGTAAATGTTGTGTACTTGGGCTTTAGTAAGGCATTCAACAAGGTTCCACATGGCAGGCTGCTTTGGAAGGTGAGATCTCATGTGTTCCAAGGAGACATAACAGAATGGATAGCAAACTGGCTCCATGGAAGGAAGCAGAGGGTGATGGTGGAAAGTTGCTTCTCAGACTGGAGGTCTGTGACTAGTGGTGTGCCACAGGGTTCCGTGCTGGACCCGTTACTGTTTGTCATCTACATCAATGATTTGGATCAGTACATACAGAGCAAGATTAGCAAGTTTGCTGATGATACCAAAGTGAGTGGTTTTGCAGATAGTGAAGATGGTTGTGAATGATTGCAGCAGGATCTGGATCGATTGGCCAGGTGGGCAGAGGAATAGTTGATGGAATTTAATACAGAGAAGTATGAGGTGTTGCAGTTTGGGACATCAAACAAGGGGAGAACCTAAACAGTAAATGGTAGGCCGCTGGATAGTGTTGTAGAGCAGAGGGATCTAGGAAACCAGGTGCATGGTTCCTTGAAGGTCGAGTCGCAGGTAGATGAGGTCATCAAAAAGGCTTTTGGCACTTTGACCTTCATCAGTCAGAGTATTGAGTATAGAAGTTGGGAGGTCATGTTACAGTTGTATAAGACATTGGTGAGACCACATTTAGTATATTGTGTTCAGTTCTGGGCACCATGTTATAGGAAAGATATTGTCAAGCTTGAAAGGGTTCAGAAAAGATTTACGGACTAGAGGGTGTGAGATATAGGGAGAGGTTGAGTAGATAGATAGATAGATATAATTTATTTGCCACACAGCCAGGGTCGGTGGAATTTGGGTTGTCAGCAGCAGTACAATAATAAAGAACACACAACCACAATAAAACTGTAACACAAACATCCACCACAGCAATCATCACTGTGGTGAAAGGCACAACATTTGGTCAGTCCTCCTCCATTTCCCCCCCGTGGACAGGACCAGAGTCCAGAGTCAGTCCAGGATCGTCTCTTCCTCACCGGAGACCGCGGCTTTAAGATGGTGTAGGCCGATCGGTCGAGATTTAATGTCTCCGCCGCAGCCAGAAGCACCGCAGACCGCAGGGTCGGTGGTAGAAGCTCCCCTCCAGGGGTGATGGTAAGTCCATGCCGGCCCCGCGGTAGAAGTTGGCCACGGGCCGGCAGTGATGGCTTCTTCTTCCCCCGGGTCCCCCACGAGGGATCCCGGGCTGTAGACGCCGCACCAGCTGGAGCTCTGCAGACCGCGACTTCCGGCTGCGGCTTCAGGCTGCCAACTGCCCCGGGCAAGCGAAACGGAGCGCTCCCCTCCAACGAGCCCCAGCGAGGGCTCACCCGCTCAACGCCGAGAGTCCACGCTGCGCCTGCCGCTGAAGCCCCGGGCGTGTCTCCGGGAAAGGCCGCGCCGATCCTTGATGTTAGGCCACGGGGGAGGCGACCTGGAAAAACTCGCCTCTCCGTGGAGGAGACGACCAAAGCGGTTTCCCCCTCCCCCCCCCCCCCCCACCACCCCCCACACAAAAAACACACAAAGAAACACAAAATACATACTTTAAAACATACTAAAAAATAAAAAAAGGTTGAAAAAACTGACGCGCTGCTGACATGGCTGCTACTGAGTAGGCTGGGTCTCTATTCCATGGAGCGCAGGAGGATGAGGGGAGATCTTATAGAGGTATACAAAATATCATAAGAGGAATAGATTTGGTAGATGCACAGGTCTTTTGCCCAGAGTAGGGGAATCGAGGACCAGAGGACATAGGTTCATGGTGAAGGGGAAACAATTTAATAGGAATCCGAGGGTAGGCTTTTCACACAAAGGGTGTATGGGTGTATGGAACAAGCTGCCAGAGGAGATAGTTGAGGCTGGGACTATCCCATCGTTTAAGAAACATTTAAAGGGGTACCTGGATAGGATATGTTTGGGGGGATATGGACCAAGCGCAGGCAAGTGGGACTAGTGTAGCTGGGACATTGTTGGCCGGTGTGGGCAAGTTGGGCCGATGGGCTTGTTTCCACACTGTATCACTCTATCACTCTATGACGCTATGACTCTATGACTGTTCATAATCCCAATAACAGAAATGGGAAACTTTTCAAATGCACATTAATTGAATATAAGGATAGAATATTATTCTTGACATGCTCCTGTTCCAGTTATGATAACTTAGACAAAGGTAAAGTGGGGTTATTTTTCTCTTGTTTTATCATTCATCAACACTTTTCATCAAAGGCTATAAATTGTTTACATACTTGATCCTTTCATCTTTCAATTGCTGACGTTATCACATTCTGTTTAGTATGAGCAAGTTGGGCCACATAACCTTCTGCATTGCATTACTCTGAGGCTGGATGTCCATTTTAAATTGCCAGAGGATTTCAAACTTCTTAAATTCCAGGCATCTCAAAAATGCTGCACATTCAAATGATTGGTTCCATAATTTGAAGTTACTTAACAAGTTTACAATTTAATAACATAAATTGATAGTCATAGGAATAAGAACAATTAGGTTAAATTTCACTCTAACACAATGAGCCACTCTTTTATGAAGTATTTCTTCGGAACTATATCATGTTTTTACAATAAATGTTTTAATCGTCTGTGCTATTAAGAGAACTAATAAAGTTGTAATTATCAGAGCACCACATTTTGCCAAAGAAGTTTATCAAAAATAAATTATTGCCTTAAATGATCTGGACTGCAGGATTGGAAAAATTCTCATATTAACACAATAGTGTATGCCAAAGATTAATAGATATAAATTTTGAAAAGCCTTCATAATACATTCTGTTAATAGAAATGGCATGAATGTAATAAATCCATTATACTCTCATATTAGAGACAAGCAGGCTAATAAATAAAACCCATCTAACAACTGAAACCAAAAGCTTTGTCATTTTTCTCTGCAGACATTATCAATGAAAAGATCTTCACTAAAGCTATCTTATGAGCTATCTTCAGACTTACTTAATTTAACCATTTACAACCAAATGAGTTGCACAGTCCATACGCAGAAATACGGCACATTCCTGACTTGTTCGATAAGAATAGTTTATGATTATGTCTCGGCACAGATTAACCTAGACATTGGATTACACCCATTATTGATGCTCTGGGCCATGATTGTATTTAGTGCTGATACGATACGTTAAGATATGATAGAACTTTATTTATCCCAGGAGGGAAATTAATGTGCCAACAGTCTTAAAAACACAAAATACACAAAACACAAGATACGTGAAACATGAAATTAAAGGGACGAGTGGAAAGGCTCGGGGGATGTGCAAAGATTGGGGAGGGGGAGTCAGACTCAGTCTACACCTTGACAGAAGGGGGAGGAGTTGTACAGTTTCTCCAGTGGTGTTCTGTGCTGCATCTTGCATCTATCCTGCATCAATAGTCCACTCAGATCCCTCTCAAAAAATTCACAATATTAATTAAATGCTACTTTTAAACATTGTTAGTGTGGCATGCATTCAGAAATCATTGTACAATTGAGTTTTATGTAAAATGTTTTAATTGTAAAATGATTTTTGAAAGGACCCTGTCAGGAATATAATTGGACACACTACCCAGCAATTTGATGAGCAAAGTTTAGAGAAAGGCATCGGCCTCTAAAGGCATTCTCTGCACTACAGGCAAACAGGGTGCACTTTGGCAACATGGAGTCATAGAGTGATACACTGTGGAAACAGGCCCTTCAGCCAAACTTGACCACACCAGCCAACATGTCCCAGCTACACTAGTCCCACCTGCCAATAATTGACCCAAATCCCTCCAAACCTGTGCTATCCATGTACCTGTCTGTTTCTTAAATGTTGGGATAGTTCCAGCCTCAACTACCTCCTCTGGCAGCTTGTTCCATACACCCACCACCCTTTATGAAAATGTTACCCCTCAGATTCCTATTAAATCGTTTCCCCTTCACCTTAAACCTATGTCCTCTGATCCTTGATTCACCTACTCTGGGCAAGAGACTCTGCACATCTACCTGGTCTATTCCTCTTGTGATATAATGCACCTCTATAAGATCACCCCTCATCCTCTTGTGCTCCAAGGAATAGAGTCCCAGCCTATTCAACCTCTCCCTATAGCTCACACCCTCTAATCCTGGCAAGCCAAAACTCCTTGGAGGTGTCAAAAGCTGAAGGGAATGGGGAGAAAACCTGCCAGGAACTTCATATGACAAAGATACATGGAACAGCATATGCTAGTTTACAAAACAAGACACAAAGTGCTGGAGTAACTTAGTGGGTGAAGCAGCATCTCTGGAGAAGATGGACAGGTGACGTTTCAAGACGAGACCTGTCTTCAAACTCCAATATGAAGAGGCAGACAAGTGGCTGTTAGTGCAAACGTAATGATAATGAGAAAATGTTATGATCCTACAAGGTATGTTGTATGTGATTTGCACAAGATTACATTGATAGAATGAAGATCTTCACAAAAAAATATTTGTTCCATGGGACGTCATTCATCCAGAAATGCAGAGATTTAAATCTGAATCGAAGACAGACACAAAATGCTGGAGAAACTCAGTGGGACAGGCAGCATCTCTGAATACAAGGAATGGGGGACGTTTCAGGTTGAGACCCTTCTTCAGACTGAGAGTCAGGGGAGAGGGAGACAGAGAGATATGGATGGGTAAGGTGTGAAAACAAGAGAACTAGGCGGATGAGATCAGGAGTTGTGCCTGAAGAACGATCCCAACCGAAACATCAACCATTCTTTTTCTCCAGAGATGCTGCCTGACCCTATGAGTTACTCCAACACTTTGTAAGTTTCTTTGGTATAAATCAGCATCTGCAATTATTTGTTACCTTGGGAACTTAGTGAAGCCATTAAAGTAATTGCAGCAGGGATTCACGCAAGCATACGTTCTACTAAATGCAGGTGGACTGCACAGCAGGATTCTCATAAGATTTTGTGGTCCCTGGCCTCAGGCTCATTTGATTTGCACCTGGGTGTGATGCTACCTGCAATGGGATGCTGTTAATAGTGCCACCACAATGTGTCCAGCAATGGCCATCTCGGCAGCTGGAGAAAGTATTCTCCTATCATTTGCACAACATTTTGAACCTCTTGTTTCAGTTCTAATGTACACAGTCAGGTTTCCCAATGTCAACAAAATGTCATTTTTAATAATGAAAAAAGCAGCAAACTATTTTTTTTTTGTTCTCCAGGACAAGGGTCACAGCTTAAGAATAAAGGGGAAATCCTTTAAAACCGAGATGAGAAGAACTTTTTTCACGCAAAGTGGTGAATCTCTGGAACTCTCTGCCACAGAGGGTAGTTGAGGCCAGTTCATTGGCTATATTTAAGAGGGAGTTAGATGTGGCCCTTGTGGCTAAGGGGATCAGGGGGTATGGAGAGAAGGCAGGTACGGGATACTGAGTTGGATGATCAGCCATGATCATATTGAATGGCGGTGCAGGCTCGAAGGGCCGAATGGCCTACTCCTGCACCTAATTTCTATGTTTCTATGTTTCTATGTCTCAACCCAAAATGTCACCTATTCCTTCTATCCAGAGATGCTGCCTGTCATTCCAGCTAAGTCATTCCAGCGTTTTGTGTCTATCTTCGGTGTAAACCAGCATCTGCAGTTCCTTCCGACAAACTATTTTTCAAGTTCTACTGAGACTATTCTATTATAGTGGAGCCTTCAGCTCCAGTTTAGTTGCTGCAAGTAGAACTGTCCATTATACTAATAATGGAATCATATTATGCGCACCTGATTTTGGGTGGAAATGTCAGACATTGCAATGTGAATACTGCACAAAAGTCCAGTTCAGTCCAGTCTACATTTGTATTCTTCAATGCCATCTTCAATGAAATCTGTTCTGGGTAAAGCTGAAGATGTGACTACCCAAAAAACTTGCTGGGTCCAATTTTCAAAGTAGTGAAAGAGGCCCCTGGGTCCAGATGAGCACCAGAAACTTGGATTCAGTCCTGACCTTGGGCACTGTGTGACTGGACTTTGTGTGTTCCCCCTGTGAATTACTGGGATGCATTTGGGTGCTCTGATTTCATCCCATGTGCCAAAGATATATGGGTTGGCATGTTAACACAAATCTAATAACTTTTTCATCTATCCAGTCCCCAAAATTCTGCCATTCACTGACAAGCACCAACAGTTTATGATAGCCAATTAACCCACCAACCCCGCACAACTTTGGGATGTGGGAAGAAACCAGAACACCCAAAGGAAGCCAGCGCAATCACAGGGAGAACACACAACTCTACTGAGACATCACCCGAGGTCAGGACTGAACCCAGGGTTCTGGCGCCATGAGGCATCACCTCCACTGGCTATCATCACATTTGTTCATATTTGCAAATTTACATGTTGTGTGTTTACAGTGTAGTGATTTTTATCACAGAGTTTAGCAGATGTCACTTCATGAAATCCAGGATTATATTCCAGCCCTGCAGATGTTTTTTTTTATCTATTCTCTGAGTGCAGGCATCCCCAGCAAGCTCATTCCATCCCTAGATGCATTTGTGAAAGCAGTGGTGACATTTATTGTGGAACTGATACAATTCACATAGAAAATGTATTCTAACAAACAGCAATATCAGTTGCCCTCTAAAGCGCAGTATTGCAAAGATCTTTGCTGAAACTCTTCCTGTTTGAGATCTCCATTAACACAGGGTTAGCTTGTTTCCGTCAATTCAATCTCCAAACTGTCAGCCTATTTGTCCAGTATTAAATCACTGGTGATTTTGATTTGCTGTTATTGTCTTCAATCGTTGCTTGATAGAGTGGGTGGTTGCACACATGGAGGGCTCATATAGGTTTCAAAATTCTCTGCAAAAGCCCGAATGCTCCTTTTCTGTTTCGAGCAAGTACGTACCGCAAGGTATGTGGCAACATCCTTGAATCTTTTTCCCTTTTTCCCTGGTAATTATTTTCCATGATAGAATGCAGAATGGAGTTTTTATTTCAGGAGTCTGGAGTTGTGCAGTTGAATAAAATAGTTTACCCATTCAACCTGACCAAGTGTAATGAGGACATCCATAGTGGGAAGCAACATCAGTGGGAGATGGATCATTTTGGCAGGGCCAACATTCACCTCTAATTCCATTTAAGATGGTGGTGATTGATTGATTAATTAATTGAGAGAAACATGTCCAATGGGGTGGTCTACACATGTGTCTACAGCCTTTACATAAAATAAACAGAAAATATGAGCAGGAGTAGCATTTCGTTTTTTGAGCCTGCTCCACCATTAGATATGATCATGGATGAACATCCAAATTTAGTACCCTGTTCCATCGTCCAGATGCTCGAGATTTTGGATTTGGAAAATGGTGTTAAAAGGAACATAGACACAAAATGCTGGAGTAACTCAGTGGGACAGGCAGCTACTCTGGAGAGAAGGAATGGGTGACGTTTCGGGTCGAGACTGTTGAAGGGACTTTGGCATGGTTTTGCTCTGCATCTTGTAGATTGTACACATTGGTCTATGAGTTATATAGAAACATAGAAAATAGGTTCAGCACTAGGCCATGTGGCCCTTCGAGCCTGCACCACAATTCAATATGGTCCTGCTGATCATCTAAAAGCAATACCCCGTTTCTGCTTTTTCCCATATCCCTTGATTCCATTAGACCTAACAGCTAAATCTAACTCTCTCTTGAAAATATCCCGTAAATTGGCCTCCGCTGCCGTCTGTGGCAGAGAATTCCACAGATTCACAACTCTCTGGGTGAAGAAGTTTTTAGAGTTGTAGAGAGAGCGAATGTTTGAGGCAGCAGATCGGATGCAGGTCATAAGGTCATAAAGGTCATATGGAATAGGAGTAGAATTAGGCCATTCGGCCCATCACGTCTACTCCACCATTCAATCATGGCTGATCTATCTCTCCCTCCTAACCCTATTCTCCTGCCTTCTCCCCATAACCTCTGACACCCATACTAATCAAAAATTTATCTATCTCATCCTTAAGAATATCCACTGATTTGGCCTCCACAGCATTCTGGGGCAAAATGGATGTTCTCAAGCAGGATGTTCTCTCTGGCTGGATGTTGAATGTTGATTAAAGTTGAAACTTCAGTCTTCTTCATCAGAAGATGGTGCAAATTTTGCTTCATTTGTCCCTTACTGAAAGGTACTGTTTTGGAATATTAAAGTTATGTATTTTATATTCATGTGATATGATATGATATGCCATTTATTGTCACTATACATGTACAGTGAAACTGAAAGCTGCTCGTTCTCAGTGCATACATAAAATTTAGCACAAAAAACCAAGAAACAGAAAAATCAAAAAACAGAAGGGAGAAGGGGGGGGGGATGGGGGCAGGAACAGGTGCACAATTTCTGCGGCGCTACATACATATATACATATATACAGATGGAAGTCCATGGTGTTGGGCAGTGAAGTCAGTGCATGTGTGAATTAGAATTAATAGTAGTTATAATTCTCGGAAAGCAACTATTTCTGAGTCTATTTGACCTGGATTTGATGCACCTATAGCGCCTTCCAGAGGGCAGCAGGCCGAACAGTCGAACATGTGTACAGTATTTGTGTTATTGTCTTAAACACCATAATAAACATACTGGTGAATCAGAATGGTCAGTCGTTCTGTTATCATTGCTATCCCAATATCCCCCAAGTTGAGTCATAACTATCAGCGGTGCCTGCATTCAGTGCACACTCATGTTTTCAGAGGTGTTGGTGTAACATAGATCAACACTGGCTTGATTCTGATAATATTAGAGCCTTGTGTAATTCCTCCTGTTTACAATACAATACAATAATACTTTATTAGCCATGTTTTGCAACATACGAGGAATTTCATTTGCTAAGTCAGTCATACAAATAAAAAGAACACACAAACATACAATAGAACACACAAAAATAAATTTTAACATGAACATCCACCACAATGACTCCTCCACATTCCTCACTGTGATGGAAGACGAAAACAAAGTTTAATCTCTTCCTTTCTTTGTTCTCCTGCGGTCGGGGGCCTCGAGCCTTCCGTTGACAGGACGATCTTGACTCCCGTAGCCGGCAGTTTTCTGGACCTCCGCATTGGGGCAATTCAATCTCCTGCATCAGGGGGATCTCAGATCCCCCGCACCGAGCGATCGGACCCCGTGTCGGGGCTGGTCGAAACCTTCTGCGTCGTTGCAGCCCCCGCATCCACGGTCTCTCTCGACACTGCGAGCTCTCGATGGTAAACATAGAAAATAGCTGCAGAAGTAGGCCATTCGGCCCTTCGAGCCTGCACCACCATTCAATATGATCATGACTGATCATCCAACTGTATCCTGTACCTGCCTTCTCTCCATACCCCCTGATTCCTTTAGCCACAAGGGCCACATCGAACTCCCTCTTAAATATAGCCAATGAACTGGCCTCAACTAACTTCTGTGGCAGAGAATTCCAGAGATTCACCACTCGCTGTGTGAAAAATGTTTTCTTCATCTCGGTCCTAAAAGATTTCCCCCTTATCCTTAAACTGTGACCCCTTGTTCTGGACTTCCCCAACATCGGGAACAATCTTCCTGCATCTAGCCTGTCCAACCCCTTAAGAATGTTGTACGTTTCTATAAGATCCCCCCTCAATCTTCTAAATTCTAGCGAGTATTCTTGTAAAGTACACAGGCCGCAGTTGGAGCGATCCCAGGCAAGAGAGTGGCTCAGATGGTAAGTTCAAGCCCCAATATCAGTCCCGGGGAGACCTCCCGCTCCAAGATGTTCGGACGCAGAGAGACCGGAGATGCTACCCAGAAAACAATCGCATCTTCGGCAGGGTAAGAGATTGAAAAAAAGAGTTTCCCCCGATCCCCTCCCCCTCCCCCACGTAAAACAAACTTTCAAAACACACTAAAAATAAACAAAAAAAAGACGAAAAATACAGACCGACTGTTTGGCGAGGCTGCCAATTGTACTTCGCCCCTGCTGGAAAATATTGCAATTGGCCCCTGCATGATGCAAGTACTTGCAAGACATGAGTACTCAGATATCATCCACTACTCTCATCACAATGACATGGCATAGGTTCATTGTCTTGTTTCCATCAAGGTGTCCGGACATTAATTTGTGCTAATTTTGTGCCGTTGATAAACCTGGACTAATAATAGAATGACTATCTATTCCTAGCAGGTGATCTGCCATCCCTTCAGGAACAATAATGATGTTACTAATCAAGTATATGCTATCAAACACCTTATTTGATTATTTGGAGGAGAGCCAATCAAATTAACATTATAATGAAAAATAAAAGAGATATGGTATTTGCAAGGATTTTTCCCAAGGCTCCTGTCTTGCTTCATCCACATGCTGTTGCTCATCTGAAAACATAGAATCATTACATATGCAGGTTGACAGCACACAGCCTCCACATAACCTCTCTATATTCATTGAATTGATTGAAGGATACAGCATGGATATAGTTACTTCAGCCATCGTCCACACTGACCATCGATCACCCGCTCATACTGATTCTATGTTCTTCCACTTTTGCATCCACTAGGAGAAATTTACTGAGGCTTACAAATGTGCATGTCTTTGGGATGTGGGAGGAAACTGGAGCACCCAGAGGAAACCCACGCAATCCCAGAGAGAAGATCCAAACTCCACACCGTCAGCACCCAAGGTCAGGATGGAACCCGGGTCTTTAACGCTCTGAGGCAGCAGTTCTACCTGCTGCATCACTGTGCCGCCCACCTAGTTGAGGACTCTTGAATATTGAAGCAGATGAAACAGTGACTGAACTTTAACAGTAGTGCAGTGCATAATGCATGTTTGAAAGGCACCATCTGTGAGGTAGCTGATGTAACCAATTCTTTCCGAACTAATTTACTTTAGTTTAGAGATACAGTGTGTAGAAGGCCCTTCGGCCCACCAAGCCCACGCTGACCTTTGATCACCCGTCAACACTAGTTCTATGTCATCCCACTGACTACATTCCGGCCCTGAGCCACTATTGTCGGCGGGAACCATGCGGAGAGGAACCGAGAGTGAGGTGGAGCAGTGAGAACAATAGGGAAACCTGGTGAAATTCCCCTATATAATGGGAGGAATCTGGCAGGTGTGGGAGGGGTGTTGGGGGGGGGGGGATGCCGAGAACAAAAGGGGAACTGGCCGGGGGCACGGTTTGGCACTTTTCTAACATTGTCAGTGCCAACAGGTGGGGACATGTAGTTTAAGAAGGAACTGCAGATGCTGGAGAATCGAAGGTACACAAAAAAGCTGGAGAAACTCAGCGGGTGCAGCAGCATCTATGGAGCGAAGGAAATAGGCAACGTTTTGGGCCGAAACCCTTCTTCAGACATGTGGGGTGGGGACATGTATACTGCCTAGGTAGTATGTAAAACAAAGCATTTCATTCCAGGCAGATGGGACTAGTGTTGATGGGACATGATGGTTGCTGTGGGCAAGTTGGGCCGAAGGATCTGTTTCCACACTGTATGACTCCATGACACTTCAACATTAAAATGGTGGTGGAAGAAGTGGGCATAAGTAGGAAGCTCCTGCAGGGAATCCCAAAAGGCAGAAAGGAAATATCTTTCCTCTGAGTGAAGGTGGAACCAAACTGATCTATAGCAATATACTCCATCCTCATCCTCAGCACTTGTCTCAGACTAAACCAATTGCTGTTTTGGTGTCATATATGATACCACATCTTTAATGTCCAGGCTAATTACGTTTATTTTTTATTAATTTTACTATAAAATAATATGAGGCTAAATGAGCCTATGAGACAATGATTACATATACTAATATAGCATATGACATGAAATAATTTAATCCATGTCAAAGATTAATCAGAAATGTCCACCTCCACTGTTTATAAATGTTCACTGGTGTTATTTATTTGACTATTTAAATAAATGGATGATAAATTATTTCTCTCACCCTCTCTCCATTCCCTTGGACTCTTTTTGATGCATGAACGGTTAATTTTGTTTATAGATACAGCATAGAAACAGACCCTTCAGCCCACCGAGCCCACCCCCTGCGCACATTAGTGCTATGTTATCCGACTTTCTCATTCTCTCCCTACACATTGGGGGCAAGGTTTCACAGAGGCCAACCAACCTACAAACCCGCATGTCTTTGGGATGTGGGAAGAAAGTGGAACACTCAGAAAAAACCATACGATCACAGGGTGAGTGTACAGACTGCACACAGATAGCACCCTAGGTCAGGATTGAGCCTGGGTCTCTGGAGCTAAGAGGCAGCTGATCTATCAGCTGTGCCATTGTGCTACCTTTGGTTGAATGATATGAACATAGAAACATAGAAAATAGGTGCAGGGTGAGGCCATTTTGCCCTTCGAGCCAGCACCTCCATTCATTGTGATGGTGATTTCGCCAACAGAGCTGGTGATTTATATTTTTGTGTTATTGTAAATAAGCTCTTCTAAGCTTCCCCCCAGTCTAGTTCAGTCAATAAACCACTGATTCAACCACTGGAACAACTCATCTTTATTTTTGGATAACACAACAAATTACCTTATGCGATACCGAAACCACCGCAGGTTCGATCCTTGCATCTGCCTGGCCAAGCCCTTCAGCCTCGTGCAAGCAGAAGCACTTCAAAAGGTTACGCAATCCCAAGCACTCTTCCAGAAGATCGACAAAGGACCTCGTGGGGGCTCCCTTTTATAGGTCCCCAAACGTTGAGGGCCGAACTACAGAAAGGTGGTCTATTTACAATCCAATCAAACATAACAAATTACAACAATACATTATTGACAGTTACACAGACTAACAACAGAATTCCCCTTACATTGTTGCAGGAGAAGCATCCAGAAGAAGCTAACAGAACTTGAATAATGTAACATTTACCCTGGGATCCAAACAAACCAGACGGGGCTTAACATTTCAACCAATCAACAATTAACAGGGTAACTGTCTCGCAACATTATTTACAATATATACAAGGCTCTTGCAGTGATCCAATCAATGTTATGCATTTAAGTTTGTTTGCAGAGTTTATATACATTTTACCAATTAAGGGGAATGAGGGGAACACCTGGATCCTTCAGCTTTACATATCAATCTGATACCCAGACTGGTCAGCGCCATCCACAGCCTGTAAATTTCCATTGACAAAGGTTAAGCATTTACCTTTGTCAATGGAAGTGCAGGCAGGTGGGACTAAGGGAAAAAAAGTTGTTCGGCACGGACTTGTAGGGCCGAGATGGCCTGTTTCCGTGCTGTAATTGTTATATGGTTATATGGTTATTTCTGACAAATCCAGGGATCCTCCATTTTATGGTGTTTTAATTTGGTCAATGTTAACATTCCCCCATTTTATCATTTATGATAACCCTCATCACTAATGATAACCCCAGAATACAATGATGACTGCGTTACTTAACAAATGTCCTAACAAAAAGATGTTGATATATCTTCCTAGAATTCCATCAAAAGCTTCCCAAGTTTTCGAGGGCGTAGCTTCATCATTCCATCTGATGAGTCTTCACCTCCTGAGTTTTCGTGGGTGCAAATCCCATCCATCAATCTTGATAGTTCATCTGTAAGAGTTCCTAAGAGAACCTGGGATGAAGTAGGTTAGCAATCCTTATCTTCACTTACGCTTTAACAGTGATGGAGATGTACCCATGCATTTCATCCATCCACTCACCGCTGTCGGAGTCATTAGAAGACCTGGTAAGGTCCCTCCCAATGAACCTCCAATCCTTTTCTCACCCAATTCTTTATTAAGACATAGTCTTCAAGTTTTACTTTAATGGGAGTTTCTAACGAAGGCATCTCACTATGGGCTGCTCTTACTCTACAATGTGAATCCCTTAAGGCTCTGGTCAATGCTAGAATATAGTCGGTCATCTCCGCAGTCATATGGTGGAAATTAATTATTTAATCGCATTCTGGTTCCAAGGTATTCTCAAGGGTCTACCATAAGAGGGATAGACAGAGTTGACGTGGAAAAGCTTTTCCCACTGAGAGTAGGGAAGATTCAAACAAGGGGACATGACTTGAGAATTAAGGGACTGAAGTTTAGGGGTAACATGAGAGGGAACTTCTTTACTCAGAGAGTGGTGGCTGTGTGGAATGAGCTTCCAGTGAAGGTGGTGGAGGCAGGTTCGTTTTTATCATTTAAAAATAAATTGGATAGTTATATGGACGGGAAGGGAATGGAAGGTTATGGTCTGAGCGCAGGTATATGGGACTAGGGGAGAATATGTGTTCGGCACGGGCTAGAAGGGTCGAGATGGCCTGTTTCCGTGCTGTAAATTGTTATTTGGTTATATGGTTATATAAATAATTTCAGCTGGGATTAATTTAGATTTCCCTACAGGCGTGACTCTCATCTGAAGTAAAGCTATTAGGAGTAATTTAATCCATCCAAGTCCAGTCTCTGCCTTCAATTTGGCTAATTTAGTTTTAATGATCTGATTTGCCCTTTCTACAAGTCCAGTAGCCTGTGGTCGATGAGCACATCGTAGTTGCTGCTGGATCCCCAACTGTTCACAAAACTCTTTATTGATTTGTCCAATAAAGTGTGGACCGTTATCTGAACTAAGTCGAATGGGGATACCTGAATCTAGGGACAATTTCTCTCATTAACACCTTGACAACAGTAGCCGCTTTGTAATCAAGGGTTGGGAAAGTTTCGATCCACCGGCTGAATACATCGACTATGACAAGTACGTACTTATACCCCTGGCACCTTTCTAATTCGATATAGTCCATCTGCAATGTCTCAAACGGACCCTTGGCAATGGTGTATTTCCTCCTTCACATCCTATTCCTTTCCCTGGATTGTATCTCTGGCAGAACAAACAGTTACTGCTTACCTTTTGAGCTAAAGTTTGTAGTTTCGGATGCCACCAAGTAGCCATTAGAGTGTCACCTTCTGCCCTTGCACCACAATGGGTTGCATAGTGCATGCATTCTATAACCCACACTGCCAATGAATCTGTCATGCAGGTCTGCCCTGCAGGAGTGGTCCACAGTCCAGTCATACAATCCAGTGCACACCCAAGTTGTCTCCACTGTTCCTTATCTCCTTTAGTAGCCTCCTCCTGTAATCAAACAATTTCTTGGATGGTTGGCATCAGTTTCACCGAGGGGGACTTGTTAGTTCTACTTTGAGTCTGCCTCATCATTTTAGGTACCACAGCCTTATGTTCCCATGATACTTTCCTGGCTACCAAATCAGCATTATGATTCTTGATATCTACTGGGGTCTGTCCTCTAGTGTGGGCGCTACATTTCATAACTGGAATTTGTCTGGGCAGCATCACCTCACTTTTAAATTTTCCCCAATAATACAACCCCGAATTAAAGTGAATAATTCAGCTTACTGTGCTGAATAAGGTGACTCAAAGGCGGCTGATTCTACCATTTCTGCTTTCTGCTTAACAACCGCAAACCCAGACAATCTCTCACCCCACGGTCCAATAGATGCGTTCCGTCCACATACAAGGTGATGTCAGTCGTATGAGTGCATCCCTCAAGTTCTCTCTGACAGATGTTGTAAATAGCTCGTTCTAAGCTTCCACCAGTCTGGTTTCAGTCAAAACTCACTGAGTCAAGCACTTGCGTATCTAAACTTTATTTTGACAAAACACAATTAAAGTTCCCACTACTGTACCTAACCACCACGGGTTCGATCCTCGTATCTGCCTGGCCAAGCCCTCTAGGCCTTGCTCAAACAGAGACATTCCAGAAGTCCTAAGCGCTCTCCAGAACATTGACGCAGGTCCTCGTGGCAGCGGACTTTTATAGGTCCCTGGACCTCATGGGGCCAAACCACATGGGGGTGGTCTCTTTACAATCCAATTACAGATACGGAAGGAATCAAACAAGAACAAATATTGAAACATGTGCCCTGAGTTTCAAACAGTTTCTCCAAGGCTCAACAGTTCGGCCGATCATCGATTAACAGGATGACCATCTCACAACATTATTTATACTATTTACAATGCAGCGATCCAATCGAAATGATGCATTTAAGGTTCGTTTGCAAAACTGCTATACATGTTATCAATTTAAGAGAAAGAGGGAGAACACCTGGACACCTCACCATGCTGCATACCAGACTGAGCCTAGACTGGTTTGCGCCAATCAAAGCCTGCAAAGTTCAGCTGACAAGGGTTAAGCAATTCTGACAAGTGCAGGGATCCTCCATTTTAAGGTGTCTTTAATTTGGCCAATATTAACAATGTTTCCTCCTCTATCACAAATAGACAGTCATGTCATAGAAACATAGAAACATAGAAACATAGAAAATAGGTGCAGGAGTAGGCCATTCGGCCCTTCGAGCCTGCACCGCCATTCAATATGATCATGGCTGATCATCCAACTCAGTATCCCGTACCTGCTTTCTCTCCATACCCCCTGATCCCTTTTCACATCTAACTCCCACTTAAATATAGCCAATGTACTGGCCTCAACTACCTTCTGTGGCAGAGAGTTCCAGAGACTCACCACTCTCTGTGTGAAAAAAGTTTTTCTCATCTTGGTCCTAAAGGATTTCCCCTCTATCCTTAAGCTGCGACCCCTTGTCCTGGACTTCCCCAACATCGGGAACAATCTTCCTGCATCTGGCCTGTCCAACCCCTTAAGAATTTTGTAAATTTCTATAAGATCCCCTCTCAATCTCCTAAATTCTAGAGAGTATAAACCAAGTCTATCCTGTCTTTCTTCATAAGACAGTCCTGACATCCCAGGAATCAGTCTGGTCAACCTTCTCTGCACTCCCTCTATGGCAATAATGTCCTTCCTCAGATTTGGAGACCAAAACTGTACGTAATACTCCAGGTTTGGTCTCACCAAGACCCTGTACAACTGCAGTAGAACCTCCCTGTTCCTATACTCAAATCCTTTTGATATGAATGCTAACATAGCATTTGCTTTCTTCACTGCCTGCTGCACCTGCATGCCTACCTTCAATGACTGGTGTACCATGACACCCAAGTCTCATTGCATCTCCCCTTTTCCTAATCTGCCACCATTTAGATAATAGTCTGCTTTCCTGTTTTTGCCACCAAAGTGGATAACCTCACATTTATCCACATTATACTGCATCTGCCATGCATTTGCCCACTCACCCAGCCTATCCAAGTCACCTTGCAGCCTCCTAGCATCCTCCTCACAGCTAACACTGCCCCCCAGCTTAGTGTCATTTGCAAACTTGGAGATATTGCCTTCAATTCCCTCGTCCAGATCATTAATATATATTGTAAATTGCTGGGGTTGCAGCACTGAGCCTTGCCAGTCCCAGCACTGAGCCACTGCCTGCCATTCAGAAAAGGCACCAGTTACTCCTACTCTTTGCTTCCTGTTTGCCAGCCAGTTCTCTATCCACGTCAATACTGAACCCCCAATACCATGTACTTTAAGTTTGTATACTAATCTCTTATGTGCGACCTTGTTGAAAGCCTTCTGAAAGTCCAGATATAACACATCTACTGGTTCTCCCTTATCCACTCTACTAGTAACATCCTCGAAAAATTCTCACAGATTAGTCAGACATGATTTACCTTTCGTAAATCCATGCTGACTTTGCCCAACGATTTCACCACTTTTCAAATGTGCTGCTATCCCATCTTTAATAACTGATTCTAGCAGTTTCCCCACTACCGATGTTAGACTAACTGGTCTGTAATTTCCCAGTAAAAACATAGAAAATAGGTGCAGGAGGAGGGCATCCGGCCTTTCGAGCTAACACCGCCATTCATTGCGATCTTGGCTGATCATCCCAAATCAATAACCCGTGCCTGCCTTCTCCCCATATCCATTGATTACACTAACCCCTAGAGCTCTATCTAACTCTCTCTTAAATCCATCCAGTGTTTTGGCCTCCACTGCCCTCTGTGGCAGGGAATTCCACAAATTCACAACTCTCTGGGTGAAAACGTTTTTTCTCATCTCAGTCTTAAATGGCCTCCCCTTTATTCTAAGACTGTGGCCTAGTTTTCTAATACAAGCCTAGTCTTTTCAATCTTTCCTCATATGACAGTCCCGCCATCCTAGAGATCAATCTCATGAATCTACGCTGCATTGTACACTGTACACAATACTCCAGACATGGTCTAACCAGAGCCATATCCAACTGCAGAAGAACCTCTTTACTCCGATACTGAAATCCTCTTGTTATGAAAGCCAACATTCCATTAGCTTTTCAGAAGGAACTGCCGATGCTGGAAAATCGAAGGTACACAAAAATGCTGGAGAAACTCAGCGAGTGCAGCAGCATCCATGGAGCGAAGGAGATATGCAACGTTTCGGGCCGAAACCCTTCTTCAGACTTCCCTTCCTTTAGCTTTCTTCACTGCCAGCTGTACCTGCACGGCAACTTTCAGTGACTGATGTACAAGGACACCCATGTCTCGCTGCACCTCCCCTTTACCTAATCTAACCCCATTGAGATAATAATCTGCCCCCTTGTTTTTGCCGCCAAAGTGCATAACATTTATCTATATTATACTGCATCTGCCACGCATCTGCCCACTCACTCAATCTGTCCAGGTCACCCTGCAACCTCCTAACATCTTCTTCACAGTTCACACAGCCACCCAGGTTTGTGTCATCCACAAACTTTCTAGTGTTGCTCCTAATCCCCTCTTTCCAAATCATTAATATATATGGTAAACAGTTGCGGCCCCAACACCGAGCCTTGCGGCACTCCACTCGCCACTGCCTGCCATTCTGAAAAAGGACCCGTTCACTCCTACTCTTTGCTTCCTGTCTGCCAACCAATTTTCTATCCACGTCAACACCCTACCCTCACTACCATGTGCTCTAATTTTAGTCACCAATCTCCTGTGCGGGACCTTATCAAAGGCTTTCTGAAAGTCTAGATACACTACATCCACTGGCTTACCTTGATCCATTTTACTTGTCACAGCCTCAAAAAATTCAAGAAGATTGGTCAAGCATGATTTCCCTTTCATAAATCCATGTTGACTTGGACTAATCCTTTTACTGCTATCCAAATGCCCCATTATTACCTCTTTAAGTGCCCCATTATTACCTCTTATTACCAGCATCTTTCCCACCACCGGTCAGGCTAACTGGTCTGTAATTCTCTCTCTTTCCTTTCTGGAAAAGTGGGGTAACATTAGCTATCCTCCAATCCACAGGAACAGATCCTGAATCTGTTGAACATTGGAAAATGATTACCAATGCGTTGACTATGTCTAGAGCCACCTCCCTGAGGACCCTGGGATGCAGATCATCAGGCCCAGGGGATTTATCATCCTTCAGTCCCATTAGCCTACCCAATACTATTTCTCGCCTAATGAAAATTTATTTCAGTTCCTCTACCCCTTTAGATCCTCTGTCCTCCAGTACTTCTGGGAGATTGTTTGTGTCTTCCTTAGTGAAGACAGATCTAAAGTACCTGTTCAACTCCTCTGCCATTTCCTTGTTGCCCATTATAATTTCTCCCGTATCTGCCTTCAAGGGACCCACATTTAACTTTGCTACTCTTTTTCCCTTAACATATCTAAAGAAGCTTTTACTGTCCTTTATATTCCTGGCCAGCTTCCTTTCGTACTTCATCTTTTCAGCCCGTATTGCCCGTTTTGTTTCCTTCTGTTGTCATATGAAAGTTTTCCAATCCTCTGGCGTCCGGCTACTCTTTGCTGTGTTATACATCTTTTCTTTTAGTTAAATTCTATCCCTAACTTCTCTTGTCAGCCACGGCTGCCTCCTACTCCCCTTAGAATCTTTCTTCCTTTTTGAAATTAAATGATCCTGTGTCTTCCGGATTATGCCCAGAAATTCCTGCCATTGCTGTTCCACCATCATTCCTGCTGGGATCCCTTTCCAGTCTACCTTGGCCAGCTCCTCCCTCATGCCTTCATAGCCCCCTTTGTTCAACTGCATCACTGACACCAATCATATTATGGTCACTACCTCCAAGCGGTTCCTTTACCTCGAGTTTTCTTATCAAATTTGGTTCATTGGACAACACAAAATCCAGAATTGCCCTTTCCCTGGTCGGCTCCATTACAAGCTGCTCTAAGAATCCATCACGGAGCCACTCTACAAACTCTCTTTCTTGGGGTCCTGAACCAACCTGATTTTCCCAGTCTACCTGCATATTGAAATCTCACATCACCACAGTGGCATTACCTTTGTTACATGCCAGTTTTAATTCCTGCTGCAACTTACACCCTACATCCGGGCTACTATTTGGGGGTCTGTAGATAAAACCAATTAGTGTCTTCTTGCCTTTACAATTCCTCAACTCAATCCACAGTGACTCCACCTCGTCAGTCCCTATGCCTTCCCTCGCAAGGGACTGAATTCCTCACCAGCAGAGCTACCCCCATCCTCTGCCCACCTGCCTGTCCATTCTATAGGATGTATAACCCTGAATATTAAGTTCCCAGGCCCGATCCTCCTGTGTCATATCTACTAAACACTAACTGAGCCTCAAGCTCATCTACTTTACTTCTTATACTTCGCGCATTCATATACAATACTTTTAATACCTGACACATCTCACCTTTCATATCGATCCCTATTACAATTCGCCATACTCTCCTATCCCTTTGTGAGCTTCCTTTCCCGTTAATTCCGGGGTCATTAACTATCCCTTTACTCTCTTTCCCTTTAACTCCATCCTCGACTATCCCATTTGACACCCCACCCCCCTTATTCAGTTTAAAACCACCCGTGTAACATTGGCAAACATGCCTGCCAGAATGCTGGTCCCCCACCTGTTAAGATGCAATCTGTCCCTTTTGTACAGTTCCCCCTTACTCCAAAACAGATCCCAGTGATCTAAGAATCTAAATCCCTGCCCCCTGCACCAGTTCCTCAGCCACACATTCAGGTCCCATATCTTCCTCTTCCTGCTCTCGCCAGCACGAGGAACTGGAAGCAAATCGGAGATAACCACCCTGGAGGCCCTGCTTTTCAGCATTTTTCCGAGCTCTCTAAAGTCACGCTGCAGAATATTCATCCCCTTCTTTCCGACATCGTTTGTGCCAACATGTATTACCACTTCCGGCTGTTCACCTTGGCCCTTGAGGATTTTCTGCACTCTGTCCATAATATCCTTCTTAAATCCCTTCTTAATGATGTTGAAGCGGGCTCTTCTGTCTGTACATGCTTTGTTTGATGATGTTCTGACTGTGACTCTATTTATATGTTCTCTGTTGTTTTTAAATTATTGTCTGTAACTGTGGAACTGTGCTGCTGCCTGTCTTGGCCAGGACTCTCTTGTAAAAGAGATTTTTAATCTCAATGAGACTTCTCCTGGTTAAGTAAAGGTTAAATAAAAAAATAAAAAATAAAATCCTGGATCCTGGCACCAGGAAGGCAGCACACCATCCTCGAATCCCGTCTATCCTGCAGAAACCCCTGTCCGTACCTCTCACAATGGAGTCTCCAACTACAATGGCGTTGCCTGACGTTGGTCTCTTTGGTTTTGGCTCAACAGCCCTTTTTGCTTCACAAGCTAGTCCGCCGCTCAGTGTGATAACGTTTTCTGGCCCGACAGCTTCTAAGTGGGTGAACCTGTTCACAAGAGGTACAACGTTTGCATTCCATGTTTCCCTCCCTTTCTCACCGTCACCCACCTTCTCTCTTCCAGTACCTTAGGTGTAACAATCTTACTGTAGGACTTGTTGAGGAACGACTCAGTTTCTCGGATGAACCTGAGGTAATCCACTTGCTTCTCCAGTTCCCCAACACGGTCCTTCAGGAGCTGTACCTGGATGCACTTCTCACATTTGTAGCAGCCAGAGGCACCAGCAGTGTTGACCTCCCACATACTGCAAGCATCGCACTGAATCCGCTTGCTTGACATCTCCTTCTTTCGTCTCTCCCTCTCCAGCGTTTTGCGTAGACTCCTCTCCTCAGCCTCCTTGCCGAAGACTCTCGAGCCAAAGACTCGTACTTTTCTCACAAGGCCGCCTATGATACCTAAACCACTGCAGTTTCGGTCCTTGTATCTGCCTGGCCAAGTCCTTCAGCCTCGTGCTCGCAGAAGCATTCCAAAAGGTCACGCAGTCCCAAGCACTCTTCCAGAAGATCAACAATGTACCTTGTGGGGGCTGCCTTTTATTGGTCCCCGAACCTTGAGGGGTCGAACTACAGAAGGGTGGTCTATCTACAATCTAATCAAACATAACAAATTACAACAAAACATTATTAACAGTTACACAGACCAATAACAGAATTCCCCTTACATTGTAGCAGGGGAAGCTTCCAGAAGAAGCTAACAGAACTTGAATAATGCAACATTTAACCTGGGATTCAAACAAACCAGACAGGGCTTAACATTTCAACCAATCAACAATTAACAGCGTAACTGTCTTGCAACGTTAGTTACAATATATACAAGGCTCTTGCAGTGACTCAATTGCAGATCATACAATTAAGAGCGTGAACACACCTGGATGCTTCAGCCTTACATATATTCTGACTCAGCTGGTCGGGACAAGGAACAGAAGGGAATGGGTGACGTTTCGGGTCGTGGACCCTTCTTCACTTGAATGAGAGTCAAATAAAAAAAAAAGGGGAATTTCTCTGGATTTACAGATCATATTAATTTAATGTAAGATAGACACAAAATGCTGGAGTAACTCAGCGGGACAAAGAAGAGAAGGAAGGGTGAGATGTGAAAATGACAGACCTAAAGCAGACAATGATAAGGAAATGTAGAATGGTTTGTTGTGAGCTGACGGGAAGGCATCCACAGTAAAATTAATCAGAAGGACAGTGAGACCAATCAAAGAACTAGGCTGGAGGAGTGACAGAGAGAGAGGGAAAGCAAGGGTTACTTGTAATGTAAGTTTGGACAAGAGTAATAAATTTCAATGCGGGCTTTCCTCAAGTCTTTGAAACTTTCTTTTGCTTTTTAAAAACGTTTAACTGTTATGATATATCTGTTTGCCTTGGGTGACCTTGACTCTGAAAACAAGTGGAAGTGTTTTGTTTTGGACATATTTATTCCATGTCTACTGGAGCTATGAACCATTAGCTACCACTCTATGAAGCTGGCAGGCATTCTGCTGCTACAGTTACGTAAACAGCATATTTGATCCAGTCTCTGGGATGTTTGTAAGAGTAGCCTTGGGTTGCCTGTCATCTAGTTTTCTTGCCCTGCTTTTGGCTAAGGTTTAAAAAACCTCCTTGGTGTGCCTGCCTTATGGCATGGCCATAATCAGCAACTCATAATGTGGGCAGTCATGGGCACTAATGCATGACATTCCACTTTGTGACACACTTCATTGCTCTTTATAAGTAAACTGATTTTCTGCACCAATGATTTTTGTTGTGGGCCGTACATTTCTGAAACTATTTCAATTTTTTTCAATGCTTATCAGATTGGTACGTATGACTTTATATTTTGACCAAATATTTATTCATAGATTTTCACGGTGATACACATATGCCCCAAAACACAGTAACTCAGCAGCAGCAGAAAATTATGCCTGAATCACACTTTGCTCCGATGGGCATTTTAGCAGCTTCTTCATGGAACACGGCTTGGTGCACGAGTTAGATATATATAAACATGTGGTTCCTATGGACAGTAAATCATTATCAAAGATAGGGTAGACACAAAATGCTGGAGTAACTCAGCGGGACAGGCAGCATCTCTGGAGAGGAATAGGTGACGTTATCAAAGTTAGCCAGCGCAAGGTGGTACATTGGTTATTCTGCTAGGCCCAGTAATTTCAGGAAAGGTAATAATCCAGTGAATTGGTAACTGGTTATCAAGGAGCACCGGTTCAAATCCCACATAAGCAGCTGTGTAAATAAAATCCAAGTCATGAAATAAAACCCTTTATTAGCGTCCCAATAGGTGAATTTACAATTATTGTAAAAAACCATCCCGGGGTCCTTTAATATATTTCAAGTGTTTTTGTTTCACGATTCACAAGGAACTGCAGTTGCTCGAATCTTGTGTAAAACACAAAGCACTGGAGGAACTCAGCGGGTCGGGCAGCGTCTCTAGTGGACAACACCTTCGGAGGCGACATTTTGTCAGACCCTTAAAGATGAACTTCCTCACTTGAATGTACAGAGGTATGCCAGCAACATCGATGTTCCTGGATGAAATGTAAAATAAAAACTAGTTTGCTGATCTATTTAGGGTAGTAGTTCTGTCATCCTTACTTGGGATGATTGCAGTCCTTCAGTTGACTTTCGACTGCCCTTCCGCAAAGTGTTTTGATACAATTGAGTAGCTTGCTGGGCTGATCAGCGCAATATAAATACAGCTTTGCCAGAGGCTCCCACATCCTGAGACAAATAATCTCATATATATATAGAAGATTGCTTTGCAACCATTCCTTCATCATCCCTTTTCATGTCTGCTTTTTACTCTTATAAATGTTTCAATTATTACCTATTTCAGCACTGCAACATTTCAAGAAGTTAGATTTGAACATTTTACCAATTATCTCCTTTCCTTTCATCTCTTTTTTACGTTCATTCTCAGATCATTTTCCTTCCACTCGGTTCAGATGAAAACTCATTTCACAGATATCAATGGACCTGTTACATATATTTTCTCTTTATAGTTATATCAGTTGCCCAAGACTTCAGTGTCATGTCAAAAGGTTGGGCAATTGTCAGAAACATGGTTTGGCATTGGTAAGCAAATTTGAGCTACATCTTTTGGGACCCATTTGACCAGTATTGGTAATATAATTGCACACAAACATCACGTGTGCCTATGTTGACAATATATCAACAAATACTATATTGCTTGTGAGAAATATCTTGATATCGTGAAATGTGAAATGTGTTTTATATATATGCAAGTTTTATGTTTCTCTCAATGTGGTGGAAAGATCTAAGACATCATCATCATCGGCAGTCACTCGAAACGAGTATGATTGGCCTCTCTAAGGAGGACGCCTGTGCGTGACTTTGCTTAATGTGGGGAGACTAGTGCACAAGCAGCTACCCCATGGTCCTTGACAGATCTGGGTCAGGATCCAGTGGCGTGGAGTCCAAGACGACCGGAGACCCTTTTCTGCTACAGCCTTCATCGGCCTTCCCAGCCGTTGTGACGCTCCACTAAAGTCAGCCATCGTCCTCCGCCTGTTCCACCGTTGAGGTCTTGGTTGGATTACTCTTTGTCAGAAACCTCCCCCTCAACCTTACTGCCATGGGTGGCCCTACCAGAAGCATAACTCCAGACAGCATCGCTCTCAGGATCTCAGGTCCTCACAAGCTTCTCCACCACGACAAGGTGACAATCCACGGAGAAGACATCACATTGTATAAATATGTGGTTTAATTAGGCCCCCTACTCAATTTTTATATACATTCTACATTTCTCAAATTTCTCTATTTTTTCTTTTTAAAACTAAGCTAACTCAATAGATCACGTTAATATAAATGTCTGCTACATGGACTAACAGAAATCAACGCCCATATTATATAGTCATGTTTTATAAACAGTAACAGCAGACTTTTCGTAAATCGTTATTTTTAAATAATTTGATTATTTTCGCAATCTGAATCTTTGCAGTTTAAAATAAAATCTAAAAGTTAAACGATGGTACGGAGGTGCAGCGGTAGAGTTGTTGCCTTACAGCGCTTACAGTGCCAGACACCCGGGTTCGATCCCGACTACGGGATCTGTCTGTACGGAGTTTGTACGTCTCCAAGATCTGTTTCCTCCTACACTCCGAAGATGTGCAGGTTTGTAGGTTAATTGGCTTGTATGAATGTCAAATGGTCCCTAATGTGTGTACAGAAATCTATACATATCAAGATAGCTAGATGTGGATATCAAGTTTGCTGACATTTTACATCATGTTCTTGTAATGAATGCATTGGACAGTAGCTTGTATGGACTAATAAGCAATGTGGACAATAGGTGATAGTTTTCTCTTTCTCCTGTTTGTAATTGCAGGGTTCTCTCCAGACAGAATCACAAATATTGATATATGATTGTACCTTTCATACCTAGCCCTAATTTCTGACAATGCTCAAATAATTTTCAATAAGCATTCTCCTTCTTTTGTTAGTACTACTTACACAATTAGATCACATACAGAATGTGTACTCATCGGAAATCGGTAGGGAGGAACTGCAGATGCTGGTTTACACCGAAGATGTCTGAAGAAGGATCTCAACCCAAAACTTCATCCATTCCTTCTCTCCAGAGATGCTGCCTGACCTGCTGAGTTACTCCAGCCTTGTGTGTCTATCATTAGTTTAAACCAGCATCTGCAGTTCTTTCCTACTCAGTAAGAATAATCAATTTTTTGTGTACTTCCTACAACTTATGATTTGATACTTTATTTCGGATTGTTGTGTACATCCAAAATACCACAGCGACTACTATTCAGTAAGAAGACATACATTTCTGGTAGATAGACACAACAAGCTGCAGTAACTCAGCAGGACAGGCAGCATGTCGGGAGACAAGGAGTGGGTGACGTTTCGGGTCGAGACCCTTCTTCAGACTGGGGATTAGGGGAACGGGAGATGTAGACAGAGATGTAGAGATATAGAACAAATGAATGAAAGACATGAAAAAAGTAACGATGATAAACGAAACAGGCCATTGTTAGCTGTTTGCTAGGTGAGAACGAGAAGCTGGTGCGACTTGGGTGGGGGAGGGATGGAGAGAGGGGGAACGCAGCGGTTACTTGAAGTTAGAGAAATCAATCTTGATTTTGCCCTCCATCGCAGGTGATAGACTAGTGACTGATGTTTATTACAAACTCACTGACTCCCACAAATATCTAGACTACACTTCTTCCCACCCTGCTTCCTGCAAAGACTCTATTCCCTATTCCCAATTCCTCCATCTACGCCGCATCTGGTTTCATATCAGGTCACCCGAGATGTCCTCATTCTTTAGGGAGGTTTCGCCTCTTCCATTATTGATGAGGCCCTTACATGTGTCTCCACGATATCCCTCAGTTCTGCCCTTGCTCCCCCTCCCCCCAATTACAACAGGGACAGAGTCCCCCTGGTCCTTACCTTACAAACCATCAGCCATTGCACACAACACATAATCCTCTGACATTTTCACCATCTCCAACGGGATCCCTCCACTAGTCACATCCTCCCATCTCCACCTTCCGCAGAGACCGTTCCCTCCGCAACTCCCTGGTTAACTCATACCTTCACACCCAAACCACCCCATCCCGAGGTACCTTCTCCTGCAACTGCAGGAGATGCAACACCTGTCCCTATACCTCCTCCCTTGACTGTCCAGGGACACTGACAGTCCTTTCAGGTTAGGTAGAGGTTCACTTGCACCTCATCTACTGTATCTGTGTGGATTCTTATACATCAGCGAGACCAAATGTAGATTGGCCGATCGTTTCACAGATCACCTTTGCTCAGTCCGCCTGGACCTACCTGATCTCCGGCTTGCCAAACACTAATTCTCCTTCCCATTCCCACGCTGACCCTTCTGTCCTCCGTCTCCTACATTGTCAGAGTGAGGCCAAATGCAAATTGGAGGAGCAGCATCACATATCATGTTTAGGCAGCTTACACCCCAGCGGTATGAATTCCTTATCTCCAGAGATGCTGCCTGTCCCACTGAGTTCCTCCAGTATTTTGTGTCTTTCACCGGTTTAAGCCAGCATCTGCAGTTCCTTCCTATGCATTTCCAGTAAATCCTTATCTAATCTCTGCAACACAAATATTTTCACAGTTTACTAACTCAGAGCAGGCGCAAATATCAAGATTGAAGTACTATTGAGTCGTGAATCAAAGTTTTGTATCCAATTGTATTTCTTATTGCCACCCTTTGTAAATAGATTTCCTTCTGCATGCCCCAACTGGTCGATTGGAGACGCTGCGATTTGGCTGCCCTGCCTGACAGCAGCGTGTTCCTTATTTCGACTTTTTTTGTTTTTTTAAGTATGTCCAAATGTTTGTTTTAGTATCTCTCGGTATGTTTTATGGGGGGGTGGAGAAAAGGGGGAAACCTTTTTTCAGTCACTGCTTCGACGGAGAGTCCACTTTTTCCATGCCGCTTCTCCGCCTCCCATCTCATGGCCTAACAGCTTGGATTGGAGCAGCCTTTCCCGGAGTCGGGCCCAGAGCTTCAGCAGCGGGCGCAGCGTGGACTTTTCCATCGTGGAGCGTGACGAACCCTTGCCCAGGGGCCGGCAGAAATGAGTTCTCCGATCTCTGGCCTGGTGACTTTGGCATCATGGGACTGTGGTCAGCGGAGCTTCTAGCCGCGGGCGTGGCATGGACTTACCATCCGGAGCCTGGGATCCCTTGCAGGGGATCACCGGAGAAGAGCTCCGACCGCCGACCTGCGGCCTATAACATCCTGAAACCGCGGTCTCTGGTAAGAAAGTGGCCGATTCGGGCACTCCAAGCCGCAGAGTGTGTTTGACCATCCCGACATCGGAGTTTCGACCATCCCAATGAGAGGCCTGTACATCTGGCCGTCAGTAGTGGCGACTACAGAGGGTTTATGGCCCTGACCACGGATGAACAAATGAGGAGGACTGACAGAACTTTGTTGCCTTCCACCTCAGTGAAGAATGCTGTGGTGGATGTTTGTGTTAAATTCTATTGTGTATTGTGTGTTCTTTTTTTCAATTGTATCGCTGCTGGCAAATTCATTTCACTGTACCTTAGTTGGTGCATGTGATGAATAAATTTGTATTGTATTGTATTGTATTGTATTGTATTGTATTTCACGGCAAACAAAATTGATCATGCCTGCATCACACTTGGTACTTACATCTCGATCCTCCCACCATAAGGGCACCATTGCTATTGAGAGCATTCCATTCAGCTGCAGATCCCTCTCTAGGAAGAATAAAAGGCTTTCTTTTAATTACAATTTAACATGATTATTAAGTATATCGTATAACCCTGGGTTCCTCAAGGTTTCTATAATGAAACAGGAATGAATAACAAAAAAATTAGATGCATATATCTTTTAGTTTTACTGTTTATCTGCTGTTCAGCCCACGGCCACCCTCACTTCTGCAAATATATTCTGTTATAATTCTCTTTACTGTGTCTTGAAAATATATTAATGCTATTTACAATAGTATAACCCAACCTATTGCTTCACGGAAAAATTAAAATTTTATTTGAGTATAGTGCTGCTAAATATTCAGGGAATGTTTAATCATTTTAATTTATACCCATCAACGCCTTTCTGTCTTTGCATAAGGTTTCTTCACATTTCTGTGCACTCCTGTGATAGTTGATGTCAACTTAAAAACAATATTTTTAAGCAGATAACTGGAGATACTGACTGATTATTGGGAGTTAAAAACCAAGGATTGAATTAGTCAGAAGAAGGGGCCCGATCCAAAACATCACCTAACTATTTCCTCCTGAGATGCTGCCTGACCCACGGAGCTACTCCAGCACTTAATGTTTCGAATAATTATACATATTCATCACAAGTTCACAAGGTCATAAGTTATAGGAGTAGAATTAGGCCATTCAGCAGATCGAGGCTACTCCGCCATTCAATCATGGCTGATCTCTGCCTTCTAATCCAATATTCCTGCCTTGACACCATTTCTAATCAAGAATTTGTCTATCTCTGTCTTAACAATATCCACTGACTTGGCCATGAGTTCCACAGATTAACTACCCTCTGACTAAAGAAGTTCCTCCTCACCTACATTCTAAAAGAGCTGTTGTCCCTACCTGATCACACAAGGACCCAGATGGTGGATTTTTGAGCAAAAACAGAAACTGCTGGAGGGGCCCAGCGGATCAGGCAGCATCTGTGGATGGAATATGGACAGGTGACAAGTGCCCCCTCCATGACACACTGGGCAACCTGAGGAGCACCTTCAGCAACAGACTGGTTCCACCAAGATGCAGTACAGAACGCCACAGGAGATCCCTTTTCCCTGTGGCTATCAAACTATACAAATCCTCCCCCTTCTGCCATGGGGTAGACTGACTCCCCTCCCCCCACCAATCTTTGCACATCCCCAATCATTTCCACTCGTCACTTTAATTTCATGTTTTATGTATCTTGTGTTTTATGACTGTTGGATGATCAATTTCCCTCCTGGGATAAATTAAGTTATATTGTATCATATCGTACATTTGGGGCTGGGATCCTTCATCAGACTGTGATGGAGCTGGGTGGAGAAAACTGGAAAAGAAGAGTGGTGGTGGTGGGACGGGACTGGAGAGTGATGGGTGGATACAGGTGAGGAGGGGGCAACACACCTTTTCACAAGTCCTGATGACGCACTGTCAATGCATTTGAGTGTTTAGTTTAGTTTAGGGATACAGTGTAGAAACAGGCTGACCATCGATCACCCGTACACTCGTTCTAAGTTATCCCACTTTCCCATCCAATACACTAGGCTCAATTTATAGAAGCCAAATAATCTACAAACCTGCATGTCTTTGGAATGTGGGTGGAAACCAGAGCACCCGGCAAAAACCCACGTGGTCACAGGGAGAACGTACAGAGTCTACACTGTCAGCACCCATACTCAGGATGAAACCCGGGTCTCTGGCGCTGTGAGGTACCAGGTCTATTGCTGTGCCAATGTGCCACCCTGGTTAATGGGAATAGACTTTTTTAAACATTCATTATTTATGGGTTTTATTCTTTACTCTGAAAATGCTGGTAAGAACATCACATGGTACATAGAAACATAGAAATGAGGACATCTCTGAAGCCCTGGTATGGAACACCTCATCCTGGGCGCAGATGCGGCGACGATGGAGGGATTGGGAATAGGGGATAGAGTCTTTACAGGAAGCAGGGTGGGAAGAAGTGTAATATATATAGCTATATATTACACCAGGGGGATAGGTTGTAGTTGAAGTATGTGGAAATTAATTCAGTGGGACATGAACAAGCAGAAACAATGGGTCTGCTAGGATAGTTCTGTAAGTGGATTTTGGGGAGAAGGTAAAATCGGGCCATGCGGGGCAGGGGAACGATAAGGTTGGAGGCTTTAGAGAGCAGAGAGCCGAAAGTAATAAAATCAGAAATGGAGTGGGATATTAAGGTCGGGTGTTCATCTGTGGTGTCATGGTGCAAGGATAGAAACATAGAAACATAGAAATTAGGTGCAGGAGTAGGCCATTCGGCCCTTCGAGCCTGCACCGCCATTCAATATGATCATGGCTGATCATCCAACTCAGTATCCTGTACCTGCCTTCTCTCCATACCCCCTGATCCCCTTAGCCACAAGGGCCACATCTAACTCCCTCTTAAATATAGCCAATGAACTGGCCTCAACTAACCTCTGTGGCAGAGAGTTCCAGAGATTCACCACTCTCTGTGTGAAAAAGGTTCTTCTCATCTCGGTTTTAAAGGATTTCCCCCTTATCCTTAAGCTGTGACCCCTTGTCCTGGACTTCCCTAACATCGGGAACAATCTTCCTGCATCTAGCCTGTCCAACCCCTTAAGAATTTTGTAAGTTTCTATAAGATCCCCTCTCAATCTCCTAAATTCTAGAGAGTATAAACCAAGTCTATCCAGTCTTTCTTCATAAGACAGTCCTGACATCCCAGGAATCAGTCTGGTGAACCGTCTCTGCACTCCCTCTATGGCAATAATGTCCTTCCTCAGATTTGGAGACCAAAACTGTACGCAATACTCCAGGTGTGGTCTCACCAAGACCCTGTACAACTGCAGTAGAACCTCCCTGCTCCTATACTCAAATCCTTTTGCAATGAAAGCTAACATACCATTCGCTTTCTTTACTGCCTGCTGCACCTGCATGCCTACTTTCAATGACTGGTGTACCATGACACCCAGGTCTCGCTGCATCTCCCCCTTTCCCAATCGGCCACCATTTAGATAATAGTCTGCTTTCCCGTTTTTGCCACCAAAATGGATAACCTCACATTTATCCACATTATACTGCATCTGCCAAATATTTGCCCACTCACCCAGCCTATCCAAGTCACCTTGCAGTCTCCTAGCATCCTCCTCACAGCTAACACTGCCCCCCAGCTTAGTGTCATCCGCAATCTTGGAGATATTGCCTTCAATTCCCTCATCCAGATCATTAATATATATTGTAAATAGCTTGGGGTCCCAGCACTGAGCCTTGTGGTACCCCACTAGTCACTGCCTGCCATTGTGAAAATGACCCGTTTACTCCTACTCTTTGCTTCCTGTTTGCCAGCCAGTTCTCTATCCACATCAATACTGAACCCCCAATGCCATGTGCTTTAAGTTTGTATACTAATCTCTTATGTGGGACCTTGTCGAAAGCCTTCTGGAAGTCCAGATACATCACATCCACTGGTTCTCCCCTATCCACGCTACTAGTTACATCCTCGAAAAATTCTATAAGATTCGTCAGACATGATTTACCTTTCGTAAATCCATGCTGACTTTGTCCAATGATTTCACCACTTTCCAAATGTGCTGCTATCCCATCTTTAATAACTGACTAGCAGTTTCCTCTAGCAACAGACAGGTCTCAATTTTTTTAAATTTAGCCTATAGTTTAGTTTAGTTTAGAAATAAACGAGTCCGTGCTGACCAGTGATCCCCACACACTTACACTATTCTACACACCATTAATTTACCAATATACCAAGCCAATTAACCTACAAATCTGTACGTCTCTGGAGAATGGGAGGAAACTGGAGATCTCCGAGAAAACCCACGCAGGTCACAGGGAGAACGTACCAACTCCGTACAGACAGCACCCATAGTCAAGATTGATTCCAGGTATCTGGCGATGTAAGGCAACAACTCTATCACTGTTCTACCACGCCACACATGGATACTTATCTTTAGAACTTACTTGTATCCTGGAAGCATTAGAGCGGATTTTCATCCATGGAGGAACGTATGTTTCACATCGGCTAGAGTAAATTTCTGTAATGCTCTCCGTCGTATTCTTTAGTGTTTTTGTTTGGCACATTCATTTGCTCTGAAGAGTTGTAGTTTTTAATTATTTTCCACATAGCCTGACTGATCAAAAGCTTAATGACTAGATCACTCAGCAATATTAGTTACAGATTCAAATGCACTGCGATAATGAAATGCTTTGAGCACAACTCACAGCACGTTACAATACAGTGAGAGAGAGGAGTTCAGGTAGAAGATCAGATATGATCATTGTTAATGGCAGAGGGGTCAAGGGCTCAAGGGGTCAAATGGCTTATTTCCTGCACCCATTTCATTTACTCCTTGGTTATTAACTACCAATATTCTTTTGGTAAGAGAACTTTGTCAATGATATTGTGGTACAGAACAGTATTTAAATTGGCAGTTATCATCCAAAACAATTAAAGCTCTAACTTGAGATGTTTTGTTCTTTGTTTCAGGAGCACTGTCAAGTGTTTTTTTTTAATTGCACTTCATTGGTAGTGAATCGGCTAATTACGGATAGCAAACACAGCTTTGTTTGAGAGGAAGAGATAAGGTAGACAGTCAGAAGCATTTTCCCAGGGTGGAAATGTCCAACACTGGAGGGCATAGCTGTAAGATGAGAGGAGGAATGTTTAATGGAGATGTGTGGGGCAAGTTTTTTACACAGAGAGTGGTGGGTGTCTGGAACATATGAATGATTGAATGATTGAATGATTGAATGATTGAATGATTGAATGAATGAATGATTGAATGAATGATTAATTAATTAATTAATTAATTGAATGAATTGAATAAATGAATTAATGCATGAATGAATGATTGAATTGAATGAATGAATGAATGATTGAATTGAATGAATGAATGAATGCGTTATGTCACATGTGACAAGTCACAATGATATTCTTTATTGTGCATACACAAGGTATACAAAGAGTCACCACATAAGGGGCACTGACAAAGTTACAAAGTATCATTTGTTGCCCCCCCCCCACCTCATGGCAGTTCCCCCACACCAGCTGCTCTAGTTTAGTTTACTTTGGAGATACGGTGTGGAAACAGGCCCTTCGGCCCACCGAGTCCACACTGACCAGCGACCTCCGCATATTAACACTGTCCTACACGCTCTAGGGACAATTTACACATACACCAAGCCAATTAACCGACATACCTGTGTACATCTTTGAAGTGTCGGAGGAAAACCGAAGATCTCAGAGAAAACCCATGAGGTCACAGGAAGAACGTACAAACTCTGTATAGTCAGCACCAGTAGTCAGGATTGAACCCGGTCTCTGGCGCTATAAGGCAGCAACTCTACCGCTGCGCCACCATGACCACTTTTTTCCGGGGTGATGATGGAGGTACGATAGTGAAGTTTAAGAGGCTTTTGGATGGGCACGTGGTAATACAGGGAACAGAGGGATATGGATCATGTACAGGCAGATGAGATCAGTTTAATTTTACATCACAAAGATTTGGGGGCCGAAGAGCCAGTTTTTGTGCTATACTATTCTATGTTTATGGATATCGTGCACAATATACAATTTGGTAAATTTCAGGCAGCCTCCTGCAATAGGTTCAAGAATTTTATGTCAACAAACAACCTGATATCTTAAATTCCCAGCATTTTTCATTTGATTTTTCTTCCTCCAGTAAGATCAGGCTTTATATATCTTCTGCTATTGTTTTGACCCCAGATTGACCTTTTGCCATTCTCTGAAATTTACCACTCTAACACCACTTGTGTCATTAATTATTTCCTTATCTCAAACATTTCCTTTCCTATCTTTGCATCCTCCCATATTTTCTTTTAACTGATTTTGTTGGAAAAGTGTAAACTCAGCAGACTGACTCCGTGTCGCACGTGCTGGATGTTATACTAGCTCCTAGTCTTTGGCTCATTTTCAGAAAGCTTTCTAAGGGGTAGTCTGAAATATCATATTCATAACTTTGGAGAAAATTATACTAATAGGCCTGTCCCACTTACGCGACTTTTTCAGCGACTGCAAGTCGCCAAAAATTTTCAACATGTTGAAAATTCAGCGGCAACCAGAAAGACGCTACGACTCTTTGGGCGACTGAGGAGACTACTCACGACCATACAGGCAACAAGTATCGACATGTCGCGGGGTGATGCCCGTATGGTCGTGAGTAGTCGCCCAAAGAGTCGTACCTTTATTCTAGTCGCCGCTGGATTTTCAACATGTTGAACATTTTCAGTGACCTGCAATGACCTATGACGGGTGCCGGCAGTTGCCGAAAAAGTTGTGTAAGTGGGACAGGCCCATTAGAATGTAAGTGCAAGAAAATTATTATGTTTTAAAGATAATGAACCGATGCAAAAATCAAACTTGAATGAACAATCAGCAACTGCCAAAAGGAAAGAAAAGAAGCCAAATAATGTCTTACATTTTCTGTCACCATTTTGCTTCATCCACTGTTCTGGGGTGTTTATATTGGAAATCAGATGTAAATATATCAACAAATTCATGATGGAAACACTTTTCCAGAATATAACTGGACATCAACATCATTTTTTATTATTTAGTGGAAGGAAAAGCAGGGATTAAAATATTAAATTGTAAAATGACAATGAAAGTGAAGCATAGATGTAACTCAGTGAGACCACGAGATTAAATATAACTGAGTATAAAAATTTCAAGAAGTGCATGGAAGTGAATAGAAGAAGAGGTTAGTTCATTAAAATCAATATCATAGCACCAGACTATAGAATTAAATAGGGAAATAGTTCAGACTAAATTGTTCAATTTCTGTTAATCTGAGCAATTAACGTATACTAAGCAATCAGACTCATTACAAGGATCATATTAAAGTCTCCTAAAAAAATAAAGGAAAATGATACAAATTCAACAAGTTTGCATTAATAGTCAGTTTCAGGAATTTTTCATTCTCCACAAACAGCTGGTGTAAGGAACATGTTTGTGGGAAAGAAATGATAGTCCCTTTGGGGAGACATGCAACACCTTTCTCAATAATAGATTTTGATTTCGCAATGGAGAAACAAGGACTGCAGATGTTGGTTTACAAAAAAAATAAATAGTTCTGGAGTTACTCGTGAGAATCAGGCAGCATCTCTGGGGAACATGAATTGGTGACACTTCATATCGGGACTCTTACTGAATAAGGTTCCCGACCCAAAATGCCACCTATTCATTTTCTTCACATGGGAGACTGGTTGGAGTTTGCATATGAGGTTAGAGTAGACATGGTGTCATGGTTCTGGGTTGAATTTACAAGTGATTTTGTAACCCCACACAAACAGGAGGAGTAAGCACAGTGATATTCTGATGTGCAATTCAGTCCGACACCATTGCTCTGCCAGCTACATTGCATCTGTCCTTACACTTTTCAGATATGTCCACCCATCTTGACACAAAACTTCACATCCTCACCTTTCCATCCAATATTGTGCACCACTTCAATGAGCTGGGGTGGCATGGTGGCCTTACAGCGCTTGCAGTGCCAGAGACGGTGCAGTGCCACTGCAGAGCAGTTCAATCCCGACTACGGGTGCTGTTTGTACAGAGTTTGTACGTTCTCCCCTTGACCATGTGGGTTTTCTCTGATATCTTCGGTTTCCTCCCACACTCCAAAGACGTACAGGTGTGTAGGTAGAGACCTGAACCATTAAGGAGGTTTATACCAGCAATGAGATAAATACCAGGAGTGAAGTCCCAGTATAAGATTCTGGCAAGTGGTGGTTGAAGCTGTTTCCTCTGAATGGGTGAATCTCCATGCAATTGAACAATGCAATGCAAAAATAACTTTAATGTCCTCAAAACAAGATGCCCTGTCACCATGCCCTGCAGACCACTAGAATAAACTGTTGCCTCTACAGTAATTGGAACAAGGGTAAATTAATTACAACAGGTGAAGTGTGAGAAAAAAACAGACTGCTAGAGGAACTCAATGGGTCATATCATAAGTGATGGGCCATTTGGCCCATCAAGTCAACTCCACCATTCTATCTTGGCTGATCTATATCTCCCGCCTAACCCCATTCTCTTTTCTGCTCCCCATAAACCCTCATACCCCTGACACCCCTGACACCCCAGCGGGTCAGGCAGCATATACGGAGGGGAATGGACAGTTGACGTTGAAGTAAGATCATAATCACACTTTATTAGCCATGTATGTTGTGCAACATAAGAGGAATTTCATTTGCCATACAGTCATACCAATAAAAAAACAACAGAACACATAAAATACAATTTAACATAAACATCCACCACAGTGACTCCTCTACATTCCTCACTGTGATGGAAGGCGAAAAAAAAGTTAAATCTCTTCCCTTCTTTGTTCTCCCGCAGTCGGGGGCCTCAAGCCTTTCGTTGACAGGACAATCTTGGCTCCCGTAGCCAGTGGTCGGGGTGATCAAGCTCCCACATCGGGGGGATCACAGCTCTCTGTGCCGGGCGATCGGACCTTGTGTCAGGGCTAGTCGAACCTCCTACGACTTTGGAGCTTCCCGACATCAGTCTCTACTCGAGACTGCGAGCTCCTCGATGGTGAAATCTGCAGGCTACAGTTGGAGCGTCGACCCCAGACAAGGAATTGCAGGCTACGCTGGTAAGTCCACGGCCCCTGCGGTGGGGCTCAATGTCAGTCCCGAGCAAGGCCGGCAGCTAAATAATGTTAGGTTGTAGAGCGACTGGAGATACGATCCGGAAAACAATTGCATCTCCGGCAAGGAAAGAGATTGATAAAAATTTCTCCCGATCCCCTCCCCCACCCCACCACATAAAACAAACCAGAGAACATTAACACAAACTTTTTAAAACACACTAAAAATAACAAAAAAAAATAAAGACAGACAGACGGTTGGCGAGGCTGCCATCACTGACGTCTTCAGACTTATTTAGGGGAGGGGTAGATACCTGGTAGAAAGAGGTGAGTGGAAGAGCTGGAGCAACTGCTGGCAAGTGACAGGTGAATCCAGGGAATGAATTCCAGGAATCCAAGAGTTCCTTCTCTCCAGAGATGCTGCCTGATCACTGAGTTACTTCAGCATTTGTGTCTATCTGTGGATTGATTGTCAGATGAGTCTGGTGGGGGAGCGAAGGGTAGAGATAGTAACAGCAGAGGGTAGAGCTGCGTAGATGAGTAGAGGATAGGCAAGAGGGAGGAGAGGGTGGGGTTTACCTGAAATTGGAGAGTTCTATATTCATGCCATTGAGTTGAGGCTATCAGCTGCTGCAGTTGGGGAGCAGGCTGGTGTCAGCAACCATGGAACCAGAAGTCAAAGATAGACACAAAAAGCTGGAGCAACTCAGCGGGTCAACCAAAAGTCAATCCGTGTACCCCAGGGTACAATTGGTAGGGACGTGGCAGCCTCTGAAAATATCTGACAACACGTGAGATGGAGGGATCATGTGTGCCTTTCAGAAATGTAGTAACAGCCTCTGGTGGCTCACTGCAGGAATGGAAAATCTTCCTGTTATGTGAGGGTATTAATGAGAGCACTGCTGGGCACCCGCTGCAGTTATGGAAACCCAGCAATGATGATGGGCTCTAGTGCCTGACTTACCACAAATCCCCAATGAAGATGAAATTGTTCCACGACAAATACAGTGACTCAGTGACTGATTCAATGATGAACAGAGCATCAGGACATGTGCCACAGATATGCTGCTGCTGCTGCTTGTACCAGGGAAGTTGCGAGGAAGTACAACCTTGACCTTCAGGCATGAGAACATAGTTGAAGATCTTCACACGGCATTTCACATTTGTAGTGCTTTTCAGCTTTGGAAAATCTGAGTGTACAAATACATTAGAGAGCTTCAAATAGGATGTGACATCTCCGAAGCCAATGCGGCACGTGTCTCTTCACCTTTGGGCATGCTCTTGCCTAACGTGATGTCCCCTACTTGCCCATGACAACCAAGATGCCCCATCAACACTATTCCCACCTGCATGTGTTTGGCCCCGATCCCTCTAATCCTTTCCTATCCATGTACCCGCCCAAATGTCTTTTAAGTCTTGTTGTATTTCCTGCCTCAACTACCTCCTCTAGCAGCTCATCCGATATACCAACCACCGCCTGCATGAAACCGTTGCCGCAGAGGTTCTTACCCAACCTTAAACACTTTGGTTCTTTATTCCCCGACTCTGGGTACAATATTGTGTGCATTTAACCCTTCTATTTCCCTCATAACCTTATACACCTCCAAAAGATCACCTCCCTCATTGGCCTGTGCTCCAAGGAATAAAGTGCAACTAAATATGACGGAATAATCTTGATAGTTTTGGTACACTTCGTGGACTTGTAAGGTATTTTGCCCTGAGGCTTCTTTAAGAGGAGACCGGACTTTGCGGGAATGTGCTAAACTGGTGTAGGGCCAGCTACAATGTTTGCTCTAATACTCCTTATTAGGCAGGAGCTTGGGAGGGGACACTGGGAGCTATTGTTATTTTGTAAATTTTCCTCTGACATGTGGGAGTCGATTAATGGAAAGTTGATCGATGTTCAGAACTGGCATGTTCTAGTAAGGAGGAGGTAGAAGGAATAAGGGAAATAAGGGGAATAAGGTAGAAGGAATAAGGGAACTTTGGATGATTAAAGATGTTATAAGTTTGGTCAAAAAGAAAAATAAATCACATACAAGGTTGGAATCCGACATGGCCTTTGTGGAATATAAAGAAAGGATGAAAGAACTCGTGACCAAATAGAAGTGTCAAAAGGAGCCACAAAATGGCTTTGGCAAGTCAGATTAAAGAAAATCCCAAATCTTTTTAGACGCAAGATGTTGGAGTAACTCAGCGGGACAGGGAGCATCTCTGGAGATGTTTTGGGTCGAGACCCTTCTTCAGACTGATGTCAGGGGACTGGGCGGGACAGAGATAGAATGTAGTCTGAGACAGTAAGACTGACGGGTGAACTGGGAAGGGGGAGGGGATGGAGAAAGAGGGAAAGCAAGGACTATTTGAAATTAGAAAAGTCAATGTTCATAACATTATGGTGTAAGCTGCCGAAGCAAAATATGAGGTGCTGTTCCTCCAATTTGAGGATAAAACACCTCATAAAAGGACAGAAAGGCCAGATTGGGAATGGGGGGGTTAAAATGTTGAGCAACTGGAAGATCAGGTAGGTTAAGGCGACTGAGCGGAGGTGCTCAGCAAAGCGATCGCTGAGTGTATGCTTGGTCTCGCCAATATACAGGAGTTAACACCTAGAAAAGTGGATACAGTTAATAAGATTAGAGGAGGTGCAAGTGATCCTCTGCCTCACCTGAAAAGATTGTCGGGATCGTTGGAGAGAATCCAGGGGGGGAGGTAAAGGGACAGGTGTTGCATCTCCTGTGGTAGCAGAAAGGGGTGGAGATGGGAAGATGAGGCCAGTATTGGAATCCCCTTGGAGGTGGAGAAAATGCTGAAGGATTATATGCTCTATGCGACGGCTGATGGGGTGGAAGGTGAGGACAAGGGGGACTCTGTCCTTGTTATGAGTGGGGGGAGGGGGAGCATGAGCGGAGCTGCGGGATATCGAGGAGACCCTAGTGAGAGCCTCATCTATAATGGAAGAGCAGAATCCCCGTTCCCTAAAGAATGAGGACATCTCTGAAGCCCTGGTATGGAACACTTCATCCTGGGCGCAGATGCGGCGACGATGGAGGGATTGGGAATAGGGGATAGAGTCTTTACAGGAAGCAGGGTGGGAAGAAGTGTAATATATATAGCTATATATTACACCAGGGGGATAGGTTGTAGTTGAAGTATGTGGAAATTAATTCAGTGGGACAGGAACAAGCAGAAACAATGGGTCTGCTAGGATAGTTCTGTAAGTGGATTTTGGGGAGAAGATAAAATTGGGCCGTGCGGGGCTGGGGAACGATAAGGTTGGAGGCTTTAGAGAGCAGAGAGCCAAAAGTAATAAAATCAGAAACGGAGTGGGATATTAAGGTCGGGTGTTCATCTGTGGTGTCATGGTGCAAGGATAGAAACATAGAAACATAGAAATTAGGTGCAGGAGTAGGCCATTCAGCCCTTTGAGCCTGCACCGCCATTCAATATGGTCATGGCTGATCATCCAACTCAGTATCCTGTACCTGCCTTCTCTCCATACCCCCTGATCCCCTTAGCCACAAGGGCTACATCTAACTCCCTCTTAAATATAGATAAGTAGGAGGAGGTGTCTGAGAGTTGTCGTCTGGCCTCCGATCGGTAGAGGTCAGCGTGCAAGACTACCACGGCACCTCCCTTGTCGGCAACTTTGATTATCCAGTAGGTGTTGCTGCAGAGTGAGTGGAGTTTGAATGTTCTCCCTGTGACCTGCGTGGGTTTTCTCCTAGATCTTTTGTTTCCTCCCACACTCCAAACACCTTCAGGTTTGTAGGTTGATTGGCTTGGTAATTGTAAATTATCCCTAGTGTGTGTAGGATAGTGTTAATGTGCGGGGATTACTGGTCGGTGTGGACCTGGTGGGCCGAAGGGCCTGTTTCCATGTTGTATCTCTAAACTAAACTAAAATGACAAGATGGGATTAATCCCAGATTATCAAGAGAGACAAAAGAGTATATGCGGGAGCCTTGAAGAAGATTGTTCTGTTTTCTGTAGCTACAGGTGAGGTCCCGGATGATGAGAGTAGCTAATGTCGTTCCTTCATTTAAGAAGGGAAGTAGAAAGAATCCAGCAGCCTATAGGCCTGTGAGTTTCACGTCAGTGTTAGGGGAAACAATTGGAGAGGAGTCTTTGAGAAAGGATATGCTCCTGTTTGGAAGAGAATGCATGATTAAGGACAGTCAGCATGGCAGGTCTGGCTTTTCTAACTTGATCAAGGAAGTGTTTGATGAGTGTACAGTGGTGGATGGTGTCTACTTGGATATTAGAAAGGCATTTGATAAAGTCCACCCTGGTAGGCTGATCCAGAAGATTAAGATGCATGTATGGATTCAGGACTGGCTTACTGATAGAAGACAGAAGGTCATGGTGGAAGGATCATATTCAGGCTGGACGTCTGTGATCAGTGGTGTTCTGCAGGGATCTGTGCTGGGACTGCTGCTGTTTGTGATATATATAAATGAATTGGATGTAAACATAGATGGGTTGGTCAGTAGATTTGCAGATGGCACCAAGATTGCTGGGGTCATTGCGAATGAGGCTGTCAATGTACACAGTGAGATATAGATCAGGTACAGGAATGGGTGGAGAAATGGCATATGGAGTTTAATAGTGAGATTAAACGAGTACTTACCAGTACGAAGTTTGATCTGTATTTTATGAGGAGTTACGATGAGGGATTACGTGAAGAACCCACTCAGCGCGCAGGCGCGGCATACTTCCAAGCAGCGGTGTGGAATCACAGATAGACACAAATTGAAGTAAAGATAGTAAAGATTAATGAGACATCAGGCCGAGTTTGATCTATACAATGAGGGTGGGAGCGGAGGGCACGTAATCCCTCATCGTAACTCCTCATAAAATACAGATCAAACTTCGTACTGGTAAGTACTCGTTTAATCTCACTATTTTACTTCGGAGTCACGTGAGTGACTACGTGAAGACTTCAAAGGTCTGTGATTTCAAACCGTGTAACAGTTATATCACTCACTGCCGAAAGATCATCGAGGGAGGAAGTGGTATCTAAAGACCAACAAATTTGTTAGTTTTAAAAAACAAATGTTTATTAACAACAACAAAAAATAGCTCCCCTGGGCTTTAAATTATAAATTTGCGGTTTCTAAAATTCTCTCCGCAAAGACGTCCTTCTCCATCAGCGGTTTGTGGTAGAATTTTTGGAATGTCGATTCCCTTGACCATCCCGCTGCACTAAGGATGTGGTCTAGGGGAACCTGCATCCGATCCGCCGCTGACGTGGACGCTGCCCTGGTTGAATGGGATTTAAAAACATCCGTGTTAATCCCTGCCGTATTAAGGACCTGTTTCAACCATCTGGATATTGTCTGTCTGGTAACCCGTCCAAAAGGCTTTCTATGGCTGACCCATAAGGCTTTCTCTCTCCCTCTAAGAGTTTGGGTTGTGTCTATGTAATCATAAAGGTGGGTCACAACACACAGCCTAGGTTCTGGAGGGTAGGCCCGGAAGATCAACGGGGAGTTGGATATACCTGGCCTGCTCTGTTTAACCAACCCCGGCATGGTAAAAGTAATGGAATCTGGGGTGGTCACCATGTGGTCCAGACTTAACTGATGCAGCGACTGAACCCTCTGAGCAGAGACAAGCGCCATGAGCATGAGGGTCTTGTAAGTGGACTGTTCCAGGCTCAGGGATCCCACCGGAGGCCAACCTCGAAGGTGTGACAATACTACACTAACATCCCACACATGGGTGTATCTAGGTGTAGGGGGTTTGGTGTTATAAATCCCTTTAAGGAGTTTGATAACCAGAGGGTGGGATCCAATACTATGCTGTCCTGTGGGCATAAGGTATGCGGACAGGGCGCTCCGAGCTGCATTGATGGCACTGTAGCTCATCTTTTGGTCATGGTGCAGGTGGGCCAGGAACTCCAGCACATCCGTGATCGAAGCCGTCTTGTAAGATGTCCCTGCTTTCAGGCAGTACTGTTCCCATTTCCTGATGTAGGTCAGGTACTGTTTCTTGGTGGAAACTCGCAGGGATGCCGACATGGTGGTGATTGTTCTCTCTGATAACCCCAATCCCTGGTAAGGTCTGTTCAGAATCTGGAAACCAGGAGGTTCAATTTTTGATGGCATGGATGACTTATGCCAGTTACCGGGTGAGTCAATAATTGGGGGTGGTTGTGAAGGACCATAGGTGTCTCTACCACCATGTCGTGGAAAATTGGGAACCATGGTTGGGTAGGCCAGTCGGGTACGACCAGAATGCCTGAGGCTGAGTCAGCTTGAATTTTCTGGAGTACCCGACTGATGAGGCAGAAGGGAGGGAAAGCATAGAAAAAGAAATTTCCCCAATCCAGCGTGAAGGCATCTACCGCTGCTGCCTCTGGGTCTGGTTCCCAAGCCACACACATGGGTAGTTGGTGATTTAGTCTAGACGCAAACAAATCTATATCTGGCGTACCATATTGCTTAACAATTCTAGCAAATAGTTTCGGGTCCAACATCCATTCGATGTTGTCGTTGAATTTTCGTGACCTGGTGTCCGCCACTGAATTTAGCTTGCCTGGTAAATAGGCAGCTGATAGCCAAATATGTCTCTCGACACACCATTGCCAGATTATAGTAGTCAATTTGTCGCATGATACTGATTTTATGCCACCCATGTGCTTGATGTAAGATACCGCCGTTGTGTTATCAATCATAATCCTAACATGCACATGCCGCATATCAGATGCATATGCTTTTAGCCCATAAAAGGCGGCGAGCATCTCCAAGAAGTTAATGCCCAGTGCTTGTAGTAGCGATGCCTCTGAGTTAGTCCATCTGCCACCTGTGCTGTCTATAGAGTTAGTAGCTCCCCAGCCTAAAGCACTGGCATCCGTTGTAATGGTTATGTTAGGATTGGCGACGGCGATAGGACTGTGACTGTGCCAAATGTTATCCACCCACCACTGAAGTTCTGATTTGGCTTCAGCGGGTAACTCCATTTTACGGTCATAATGCCCCCTATTAAGACGTAATGCATGTGTCCTTGCTCTTTGCAAATTTTGATAATGCAAGGGCCCATATTGGGCAGCCGGGAATGCTGCTACTATAGTACCAATGACTCTGGCTACGTGCCGTATCCTTGGTTGCGGTATTGCAATTAAATGGTTACAGGCTTCTGTAAGTGTAGCTTTTTTGTCTCTGGGCAGAGTGACAGTCATATGGATAGTGTCAATAGTGAAGCCTAGGTAATCCATGTTAGTAGTAGGCTCCAATATTGATTTATCTGGGTGTAGAATGAATCCCAAAGTTTCAAGGAGTTGTTTAGTGGCTAAAACTCCTGCGACAGCTAGTTCCCTTGTTCTCCCTAATATGAGAACATCGTCCAGATAGGCCACGACTAAATGTTTTTGTTCTCTCAATTTTTTCATGGCCACTTTAAGAATTTTTGTAAATAATCTGGGAGCTGTCGTTAAACCATTGGGCAATGCTCTATACTGCCATAGCTGGCCCATCCAGATAAATTTCAGATATTTGTAATAATCCTTATGAATGGGTACTAAATAGTAAGCATCCTTGATGTCTATGCTTGCCATGTAGTATCCCTTGGAGATCAGTTGTCTGGCAGTGACAAATGTCTCCATTTTGAAATGTTGATACTCAACAGATTGATTAAGTGACGTCAAATCAATAATAATATGACATCCACCATCTTTCTTGGATTTGAGAAAAATATTCGATACAAATTCCTGCGGCTCGTGTGTGGTCATTTCTATGATGCCTTTAGCCACGAGCCTGTCTAGTTCAGCTTGTCCTTCTACCTTCTCTAATTCTGAGGGAAGGAATACCCTTTGGGGCATGTGCTGAACTGGCGGTTCTATGCCTGGTTTGAATTCAATTTTGTATCCACTGATGCTGTTGAGTATAAACTTGTTGTTAGTAAGGGAGCACCAAACATGCTTGAAGAACCTCAAACGCCCTCCTGTTAACACAACACCCTTTGTCTGTGCATGTTGGCAGGAACCAGACCCACCTACCTCCATGTTTATTTGTGGGGGCGTTTCCGATGGGTTTGGCCCAAGGGTGTCCGTGTTGGTGCTGCGGTGGGGCGGCGCATCTTCCCACGGCTCCGCCCTGGGCCCCGCTCTAAAAAAGAGCTCTGGGGGTAGTGGGAGGCGGTCACCAGGCTTTCACCAGCTCGGTACCTACTGGTGGATGCCGAGGCGTGCTGCCAACTGGGTGTCTTCACCCTGCTCGGTCCTGGCGCTGCCCTCATGAGGCCTACAGGTTTGGCCGCCTCTTCCAATTCTTTGAGTTTCTTGGCCAAGTCTGCTCCAAATAGCAGCGCCTCCCGTTCCGGCGCTGGAGCTTTGCAGAGGCCTGCATATGTCGGGTTGAGGGCAGGCCTAATGTTGTCCCGCCGTAGGCTATTGAGCTCGTATGTAGTGTTGCACATCAACGCCAGCGCATTCTGCTGGGGTATGGAGAGCTCTTCGTTACTGACGGACCGAGCAAAGGCGGTGATGGCTGCAGTGTGGAGCTTCAGGACCCGCTGCATTTTTACCTCCTGAGTCCTGATCTGCTGCCCCAGCTGGTTCCATATTTGCCCGTTGACAGTTTTCACCCGCAGCGCCTCGCAATTTTCTGGCGCTGTATAGGTGTCAAGGGTCTGCTGAACGACCTTCTCCTGCAGCGGCTTGTTGGAAAGCCTATTGATACTGGCCGCCATTCTAGGTGGTAGTACCATCCCGGTCGTTGGGGGCGCTGCGTACCGACCGACTACACCCAGTAGCTCTTCTTCCAGCTCGCCCGGCATACTTATGTTGTCGTCCGCCTGCCCTTGTGTTAGGCCAGCCCAGTCCTGGCCTCCCTTACTGCCCTCGAACAGAGAGGGTACAGAAGGGTGTGGCGATGGTATGGAGGAGGCCAAAGCCCGTCCTCCTTGGAGATGCCTAGCCTGCATCTCCTCATTTATCATCTGCTCCAGGAGCTGCCTCATGCAGCTGATGCGGGCGTCTCCCCGTTTCGCCGGTGGAGAGCGTTCCCGTTCCTCCGACGAGTAGGAGGACACCGGCCGGTCAGTTTTGCGGGTTGCCTTCCTCCCTGTGCGGGGCGTCGAAATCGGCGGCACAGGGAGCGGCTCGGTGTCGGGTGAGCGGGAGCGTTGAAATAGCTCCTCCGCTACTGGTGGCTGCCGCCCAGATATAGACCCCTCCTCGGGTGGAGTTGGGCAGGCAGTCCTTCTAGCTGGTCGCTTTCGGGTGGCCATAATTTTCTCACCGTTGAGCGACTCTGTAACACAAAAAGGCACTTACCTGAGGTCTTGTCTTTATGCTGCCGCTGGAGAGCCTGGCTCCAGCTGCTGCCGCTGTTGCACTGCTGACGTAATGCCGCGCCTGCGCGCTGGGTGGGTTCTTCACGTAGTCACTCACGTGACTCCGAAGTAAAATCTTAACAAGTATGAGGTGTGGCACTTTGGCAGGTCAAATTTAAGGGGAACATACAGTATACAATTCATGGCATGACCCTTAACAGCATTGATGTATACAACAATCTTGGGGTCCATGTCCATAACTCCCTGAAAGTGGCAGCACATGTAGATGCAGTGATATAGATGGAGCATGGTATGCTTGCATTCATAGGTCTGGGCATTGTGTTTCAGTCATAAAGTCATGATGCAACTTTATAGTGCTTTGGTTAGGCCACGTTTGGAGACGTTGTGGGCTGAAGGGCCGGTTATTCTGCTGTACTGAACTATGTTCTATGTTCCAGTCTCCCAATATGAGCAGAATGCCTCCCTAAATAATGAGCAAAATATCAAAGCAACATAACCTGCTCTTAAGATAAGGACAAAATGCTGGGGTAACTCAGTGGGACAGGCAGCATCTCTGGAGAGTAGGAATGGGTGATGTTTCATGTCGAGAGCCTTATTCAGACCTGCCCTTGGTTTGAGTGTGACTGTTATAGCAGCAGTTGGTTGCACCTTTGAAGGGTAGAAACTAGTAGGGCAAGAATCATGCCGCCTTTAGCTGCTCCACTTGCAGTATGCCACGATGAACAGTACATATAGGTATTCCTGATGGTCGTTATTTTACCCAGCATTGACCACTGGATGAAATAAATTTTCTATGTTTTGAGCATGAAAACAGGTGCTATCTGATTCATATTCCAGCCTATAGAATGTAGTCATTACAAGTGTAAATAAATCCACAAAGAGAGGATGCAAAACATCAGAGCAGCTGTCAAAAATATCTCCGATTTATTAAAATTTTACAATGAGATGCCATCACTTACGAAAGTATATAAAGAATCTTCCGTCATTACAAAAATGTAAATTTGAAATCCAGGTCACCAACAAAGGGGAAAAAAAAACAGGGCTATTCTATCAGTTAGAATCTATAATAAAAAGAGCCTGCATATAAAAAGCAATTCAGAGAAAGCTTTGAAGGTTTCCTTTCAAAGCAGCTCAACTTTATAGAGTATCAGGGGATTTGTGTTATTAATTGAAGTTAATTTTCTAGGATATCAGTTTTCTGGGCACGTGGGAAAGATTGATAGCCTCTTCAAATCTCAAGAGTGCTGAAAAATGACACTGTTCCATCACTGAGTGCCTTTACTGTTATCATCACAAATCAAATTATAAACATTGGGACAACCTTTGCAAAATCTGGCTTCATGCGATTTCCATAAGATTAATTAGGCGGCCAAAATGAAGGTGGGAAAATAAGGGGGCAATTCATTGCTAAGAGAATGGGAAGTCAGTTCAACAATGGGTAATTAGTGCGGGCAATAGATTCTCAAAGGCACAGAGGACACTGGACCCTGTTTCTCTCTGATGTTTAGCACTGTATTGGGAACCCCACATTTAATTAGTGCACTTTGATACCCACAGGAGCTTTAAGCTCCTGGGCATGCTAAACACTGACTGACACCAAGAGCTTCTGCCTTCTTCCAGTCTAATTAGAAACACAATGAGCTGCAAAAAAAAAATGTTTTACCCAAAGACTTCCAAGAGATACTGGCAAGAAACAATCATCTATTTTATAGTGCTGGCTTTTTATTTAATATTTTGTACGATATGCCCACTGACATAAACACTTTGATCAATATGTGCCATTTTTCCTAAATAAACATGCTTATAGAGTAGGTTTATATCAAGAAAGAATCTGATCAAGAGAAAGTGCATTCCCCGGAGAAATCATTTTAAAATTAGTCTCATTATTTGAAATAAATTGACGTGCTATATTTCCAATTTGTTGTAGAAATTATGCTGATGACAAAACTTAGCACAAGGGCATTATGTGGATGATGAACTATTCAGATACAAATAAAAAAAAGGTTATTAAAATAGGATGGACAGAATTAAAAGATCAAACTCTTTATATGTGAGATGTTCACAAGAAAAGTGATGACAATATTTCATGTGAAATTACAAATAAGGTAAATTATTTCTCTAATGCAACATGGAGGCGCAGCGGTAGAGCTACTGCCTTACAGCGCCAGAGACTCAGGTTCAATCCTGATCTAGGGTGCTGTCTGTACGGAGTTTGTGCGTTCTCCCCGAGACCTGCGTGGGTTTTGGCTCCGAGATCTTCGGTTTCCTCCCACACTCCAAAGACATGCAGGTTTGCAGGTTAAATGGCTTGGTATAAATGTAAATTGTCCCCAGTGCGTATAGGATAGTGTTAGTGTGCGGGGATCGCTGGTCGGCGTGGACTCGGTGGGCCGAAGGGCCTGTTTCCATGCTGTATCCCGAAACTAAACTAAACTGATCCCAAAAATAAAACCTCAAAACACAACGTCATAACTTCAACACCATGCATTGACAAATGTATCGATGGGAAAGTTACCATTTGATCTGTGCGCAAGGGCCAGTGCTAAATTACTCAAGCCTTTTGTTCAATTCCTACAATAATGTAAGGTGGCACAGTGGTGCAGCGGTAGAGTTGCTGCCTTACAGCACCAGAGTCCTGGGTGCATTCGTGACTGCAGATCCTGTTGGAGTTTGCACCTTCTCCCCGTGACCTACGTGGGTTTTCTCCGGGATCTCCGGTTTCCTCCCACATTCAAAAACGCTTGTCGGATAAATGACTTGATATGATTGTAAATTGTCCTCAGTGTGTGCAAATAGTGTTAATGTGCGTGGATCCCTGGTCAGCATAGCTCAGTGGGCCGAAGGACCTGTTTAAGCACTGTGTCTCTAAACTAAACTAAACTAAACTAAACTAAACTAAACTAAATGTCATTCCCTGACACATTCTTACAATTTCACAAACTCCTTCTTGATACTTGTTTAACACATGCTTCTTAATTATTTGTGTAATTCCCTGCCCCAGAGGGCAGTGGAGGCCAAGTCACTGGGTGGATTTAGATCGAGCTCTAGGGACTAGTGGAATCAAGGGATATGGGGAGAAGGCAGGCACGGGTTATTGATTGGGGGCAATCAGCCATGATCACAATGAATGGCGGTGCTGGCTTGAAGGGCCGAATGGCCTCATCCTGCAACTATTTTCTGTGTTTCTATGTTTAATGTAAAAAATAGAGGCCAAAGAAAATGGCAAGTGCACCATGGCGTAGCAGTTAAATTAATGCATCAGTATCTAGAAATCTGAACTATTCATTCAGAGATATAAACAAAATCTCACTATCTCAATTAACTAAATACAAATTGAATTAAGGAAAAATGGGATGACTGGTAATTGTAATTCTGCTGTTACTTTACTTAGCATCTGATGAAACTAAACACGACGATTATAGACGGGGACAATTATAATAGTCAATTTGGAAGAGTTAAGATGATGACAGGTGTCTTTATTCTAGTCTGCTTCAGCTACATAAGAATGTGGATTATATACAGTTTAGGTCCAGTAAATATATTTCCACAATATGGAACCAAAATTTACAGGAACGTGAAAAAAAAATTGATGTTGAATAAATCATTGCTATTAGTGAATAAAATTCTACCAATCATCATAAATATATCTGTTATTCTACCATTTGTCATTTGATGTTTGAGTTTCAAGACAATTAGGTCATTTCACAAAAAGATACAAAACCATTATGTTTTGCAGAACTTTATCCTGAGGAAGGTATTTGTTGTGGGCAAGTCGTAACAGTTAGGAAGGGTTTAAGTGTTAAGTATGGCTACGTTATTCTTCTAAATTAACTGTATGAAATGGTCTTAATACCTGAAGTTATATTTAGGGTAATGTCCAAAACGTTAATTACAAATTTGCGATTAATATACCCAAAATGGCAGAGAGTAAGGTCAGTTTACTGCATGTCACATTCGATTATGAGGAATGTACAGCACAAAATCACAGTCATCAGCCAAATGTTTAGTATGTCTCCCCTGACTATTAGTGTGAAGCAGGACGGCACGGTGTTGCAGCGGTAGAGTTGCTGCCTTACAGCACTTACAGCGCCAGAGACCTGGGCCCGATCCTGGCTACGGGTGCTCTCTGCACGCAGTTTGTTCCTTCTCACCGTGCCCTGTGTGGGTTTTCTCCGACAACATTGGTTTCCTCCCACTCTCCAAAGACCTTCAGGTTTGTTGGTTAATTGACTAGGTATAAATGTACAGCATTGTCGTGCAGGATAGTGTTAATGTGCGGGGATTGCTGGTCACTGTGGACTCAATGGGCTGAAGGGCCTGTTTCTGCACGGTATCTCTAAACTGAACAAAAGGGTTTCGACCCGAAATGTCACCTCTTCCTTTTCTCCAGAGATGCTGTCTAACTCGCTGACTTAGTTACTCCAGCTTTTCGTGTCTATCTTTGGTTGGTATGTAAGATCCACACAAGTCTTCTCCCACCAGAAGGTCAAATCCAATACCACACCATACAAATGTATAATGTCTTTCAAGAACTCTAAATGTTCTAAAACACTGTATGGTAAATAAATTGACTTCAAAACTACTGATGCGATGTGAGAAAAGTAGCATCCAAAGAAACAGCTAAGTGCCTTTGAAGACATAGTCTTATTTTTTTTTGTGATATTATTTGAGAAATCGATATTGGTCTGAATGCTGGGGCTCATATTCATGGTAGAACAATAGGTGAGTTTGCGCATCCTCCTGAGGGAACTGGCCCATGGAATGGGAGTCAGAATTGCCTTGAATTGATTTATAGAATCAAGTGAAAATCTGAAACCCAGTTTTAACAAAGAAATGCAAACAATCCAAACTCAAAAATTCAAAGCGACGGGCACAGGAACCAAATAGATGTAAAAAGCTGGATCACCAGTTGCATTCACTGAGATCTAAGATGAATGCGTTCGACAGGCTTTAAGGTGCTGCAGCTTCTAATGAGAAGAACTTTGATATTAAGTAATTTTGGTCAATCTGTTTAATTATTTGGCACAAAATGCAGGCAGCACAGTCTTGCTATATTAATAAGATCTGTAAAATATTGCATTATATTTATATTATAAATGCATCCCTCAAAAAAGTAGAGACATTAATAAATTAGTGTTATTCCTATCAATAATTAGGACTGCCTTCTACTTATAAAAAGTCCCCTGGCTATCTCCCAAGGAGCTTGTTTTTCATCTTTTTCATAAAGGAGAGAAGGACAACCAGGATTTTTTAAATTCATGCACATTTGGCTATGCACATTAACATTTTCTCTGAGTTGCAAAGCTTTAAATGCTTTAAATGTTATTAATATCCTATGGGTCTATCACTATTTTTTGGGAACAGGGGATGTTTAATGATTTGTCAAAGTATTTCTTGTGCCAAGCTGACACGTCGACTAATCTTGTGACACTTTTATATAGAACTACAATCCTCGGAGGAGCTCCAGGTACATCTTTCTCTTAAAATCAATGCATAAGCCTTGGTTAATATAAAACCGAACAAAACAAGAATGACTTTGGTAAAGGACTATATGCACCAGCCCACATTTTCAAATTGCATATGTTTTCTGCAACGAAGTCCACCGCAGATTAGAGTCCTTCAATAGAAGTGAAAAAGGACCATCTTACCATGGAGATGAACACAAAGGGTTCATTTTCCAAGTTCTTATTGCAGAGGCAACAAATGTTCTCCCGTTTTTTCCACATACCACCGAATCAGGTTGGCAAGATTTTTCTATCCATAAATAATATTGAATTGAAATTAAAGGTTAGGGAACTTTTATATGTAGTTGACCCACAAATTTCATTACCATTCATGGAAGCTCACAGTGCTAGTGCTTATTGTGAAATGAGGTTAGTCAGACTAAATTCTGTTTGTAGGATCTAACAGGTGAGCTATACGTCTAAAGAAATAATAGGGATACAATGTAAACCATTACCATTATTGTTTAATAAATTATTATCACAAAATGCATTCTTGTTCAGTATCACTAAACGCATTGTACAGTAACCTGAATATGATATACTCTGCCTCTGAAAGTTTCCGTTGACTTAAATACATGGAACACCATCAAGGGGTGACAATTATATTCCAAATAAATATTTTACATCATATTTACTGACAATGTTCACAGTAATATGAAATAACATCAGAATTTGGTTAATCAATGTCAAAAAGCACTCCTCGCTTTTAATTATTTTGCTCAGTTAAATGGACAGGATAAACCTGAAGTCTGAAGGAGGGTCTCGACATGAAACATCACCTATGATGTAGGAGAGGTTGAGTAGGCTGGGACTCTATTCCTTGGAGCGAAGGAGGATGAGGGGGAATCTTATAGAGGTGTATAAAATCATGAGAGGAATAGAACGGGTAGATGTACAGGGTCTCTTGGCCAGCGTAGGGGAATCGAGGACCAGAGGACATAGGTTTAAGGTGAAGGGGAAAAGATTTAATAGGAATCTGAGGGATAACTTTTTCACACAAAGGGTGGTGGGTGTATGGGACATGCTGCCAGAGGAGGTAGTTTGGGCTGGGACTGTCCCATCGTTTAAGAAATAGATAGACAGTTACATGGAAAGGACAGGTTTGGAGGGATGTGGACCAAGCACAGGCAGGTGGGTCTAGTGTAGCTGGGACATGTTGGTTGGTGTGGGCAGGTTCGGCCGAAGGTCCTGTTTCCACACTGTATCACTCTATGACTATAATTCAATGCCTTTTCTCCAGAGATACTGTCTGACCCGCTAGGTTACTCCAGCGTTTTGTGTCTAACTTTGGTTTAAATCATCGTCTGCAGTTCCTTCCTATGCAGGATAAACCAATTAAGCTAGTTCCAATAATCCCTTGGTTTGGAAAGTACCTTAAAGATGATGAAATTTGAAACCAGTGTCAAAAAGCAAAATAGCATGTAGAGTTAGAAATTCTGCAGTGACTGGATTAGCGGGTGAAATGTGTTTTGCACAGCGGGCTAATAAATATTCTGGCTTTGCACCAGTTTGCACCACACTCTATTCTTTCTTTATTCAGAGAGAGGTGGATGTCTTACACCCAAAATAGTTGTGATCCCAGTGCACGTTTGATACATCAGTGAAGTAGAGGATTCTCACAACAAATGATTTTGTTCTCAGATTGATGTCCGTGTTGGAAAAGCTGCTGGTCATGTTGCTTTTGCAGTAGTGATGTCCTCACACAACTATTAAGTGACAGGAAACAAAGATTAGGAAACATTGGGTAACATTTAGGTTCAGAGGCTGTGGTTAGTGAATTGCTGTAAAATTGTACTAGATCCCAAGCTATTCACAATCTCTGTTCAGGACTTGGCTGAGGGGACCAAGGGTAATATTTCTAAGTTTCTGATGATAATAATAATAATAATAATCTTATTTATATAGCACATTTTTAGTCAACTTGCATTGACCCCAAAGTACTTCACATAATTACATTACATTTACACACAGGCAAAGGTGGGTCAAGTGTCTTGCCCCAAGGACACAACGACAGTATGCACTCCAAGCGGGATTCGAACCAGCTACCTTCCGGTCGCCAGCCGAACACTTAGCCCATTGCGCCATCTGTCGTGATACTAAAGTTGGATGTCAATGTGGACTGTGAGGAGAATGCAGAGAGGTTTCGTTCAGACCGAAAGGTCTGAATGACAATAAAAGAATCTAAGTCTAAGTCTATCTAAGGTTTCAGAGAAATATAGACTGGCTAAGTGAATGAATGAATAAGTTGATTGGCCAAGTATTCACATACAAGGAATTTGCCTTGGTCCTCCGCCCGCAAATGGGCATGGACAAGGCAAGGACATGTATGTGGGGAGTTTTGGGCACCATACTATTGGAAGGATGGGATCATTTTGGTGAGGATGCAGGCACCATTCACCAGGACATTGCATGGGGCCAATCATTGTGGCTGCGAGGATAGGTTTAGCAAATTAAGTTTGCTTTTCCTGAGGTAAAGAGATTTAATTGAAGTGTGCAAAATTATTATTACTCATGGATGATCTGTTTGGGTTTCACCACAGTGATACTGATCTGGAACTCTATATGTCCCCAAAATGCAAGGGTTTATTACAGTGATGAGATAACAATACCTGCTCTAATATCAGAGAAGCACCTGATGTGGTATTAACAAGTGTAACTTAAGTTACTAGAAATTAGGGGGAAACTCCCCATTGGTGGTAGCTTTACCTAGCATGATGGCTTGTGGTGGCCAAGGCTCCAGCAACTGGAAGTGAAGGATGTGAGTCTTCCACCTGGTTTTGTCATGGTCCTTAGGATGATGATGGAAGCCAATAATCTCAGCCCAAGGGCACTGAGAAAAATAGCTCTTTTTGGACTTTAAGGAAGCTTAAGTAAGAGGGGATGGTGTTGATGATTTAGATGAGCAGGAAGTGTTCCACACTTCAGCAGCATTATGGAAACATTGACTGGAATGTGGTTGCAGCTCAGGCCACCCTTGACTCCCACACGAACATTGACTCATACACCTCCTCCGTTTTGGACTTTATCAACTCCACCATTAACAGTGCCACCTCCCTCAAACGGATTACCACATTCCCGAATCAGAAACCATGGATGAACAGAGAGGTCAGGCTACTGCTGAAAGCACGGGACACCGCTTTCAGGTCAGACGATGCTCGAGCCTACAGTTCATCCAGGGCTAACCTGAAGAGGGGCATCAAGAAGGCCAAGCACTGCTACAAGCTAAGGATCGAGGAACACTTTAATAACAACTCCGACCCCCGACGCATGTGGCAAGGCATCCAGGCCATCCCAGACTATAGACCCACCAACACCACCCCTACATCCAGCAATGCCTCCTTCCTTGAGGAGCTTAATCACTTCTACGGCCGCTTCGACAGGGACAATCTAGAGACAGCCATCAAGGCTGTGCTACCTGCCGATCACCAACCCCTCACATTCACCCCCTACGACGTATACGTGGCACTGAGTAGGACTAATGCACGTAAAGCTGCTGGCCCTGACGGCATCCCTGGGCGCGTCCTCAGGGTCTGTGCTGCGCAGCTGACAGACGTCTGGACTGACATCTTCAACCTGTCACTTGCCCAAGCAGCTGTCCCCATGTGTTTTAAAGCCACCTCCATCGTGCCGGTGCCAAAACATTCCACTGTGGCGAGCCTCAACAACTTCCGCCCAGTTGCACCTATTCCCATCATCACTAAGTGCTTCGAGAGGCTGGACCTGGCACACCTCAAAGGCTGCCTACCCCCCACACTGGATCCCCATCAGTTCGCCTACCACCAGAACAGGAGTACGGAGGATGCCATCTCAACGGCACTTCACTCCGCCCTCTCCCACCTTGACAACAGAGACACCTACGTGAGAATGCTGTTCATCGACTTTAGCTCAGCATTTAACACCATTATTCCATCAAAACTGATCACCAAACTCATCGACCTGGGCATCGACCCCTCCCTCTGCAACTGGATACTGGGCTTTCTAACCAACAGACCCCAGTCTGTTAGGTTAGACAAGCACACCTCTTCAACCCTCACCCTGAACACCGGTGTTCCACACGGCTGTGTGCTGAGCCCTATCCTCTACTCCCTCTTCACCTACGACTGCACACCTGTACATGGTACTAACACCATCATCAAGTATATAGATCAGATTCAGATTCAGATTCAGATTCAACTTTAATTGTCATTGTCAGTGTACAGTACAGAGACAACAAAATGCATTTAGCATCTCCCTGGAAGAGCGACATAGCATATGATTTGAATAACTATTTACATTAGCATATATACAGACATAGATGATACAACTCGTGCATGAGGACCAATTTTCTTCTGCTCTCCAAGCAGCATGGTGCGCTGACAACAACCTGGCCCTTAACACCAAGAAGACCAAGGAGCTCATTTTGGACTACAGAAGGTCTAGGGGTGGCACGCAACGGGATGGAGGTGGAGCATGTTTCCAGCTTCAGGTTTCTGGGGGTCAAAATCTCTGATGACCTCTCTTGGACCCACAATACCTCAACACTGGTCAAGAAGGCTCACCAGCGTCTCTTCTTCATGAGGAGACTAAAGAATGTCCATCTGTCTCCTCAGATCCTGGTGAACTTCTACCGCTGCGCCATCGAGAGCATCCTTACCAACTGTATCACAGTATGGTATGGCAACTGCTCTGCCTCCGACCGGAAAGCACTGCAGAGGGTGGTGAAAACTGCCCAACGCATCACCGGTTCTTCACTCCCCTCAATTGAGGGGTTACACAGAAAAGCTGGAGAAACTCAGCGGGTGCAGCAGCATCTATGGAGCGAAGGAAATAGGCAACGTTTCGGGCCGAAACCCTTCTTCAGACTGATCGGGGGTGGGGGTGGGTGGGGACAAGAAAGGGAAAAGAAAGGGAAAAGGAGGAGTAGCCAGAAGGCTGGAGGGTGGGAGGAGACAGCAGGGGAGCTGAGGAAGGGGAGGAGACAGCAAGGACTAACAGAATTGGGAGAATTCGATGTTCATGCCCCGGGGGTGTAGACTCCCCAAACGGAATATGAGGTGCTGTTCCTCCAATTTCCGGTGCTGCTCGCTGTGGCCATGGAGGAGACCCAGGACAGAGAGGTCGGAGGCGGAGTGGGAGGGGGAGTTGAAGTGCTGAGCCACCGGGAGGTCAGCTTGGTTATTGCGGACCGAGCGGAGGTGTTCGGCGAAACGATCGCCCAACCTCCGCTTGGTCTCACCGATATAGATCTGCTGGCATCTAGAGCAGCGGACGCAATAGATGAGGTTGGAAGAGATGCAGGTAAACCTCTGTCGCACCTGGAACGACTGCTTGGGTCCTTGAACGGAGTCGAGGGGGGAGGTAAAGGGACAAGTGTTGCACCTCCTGCGGTTGCAAGGGAAAGTGCCCGGGGAGGGGGTGGACCGAGAGGGAAGGGAAGAATTGACAAGGGAGTTATGGAGGGAGCGGTCTCTGCGGAAGGCAGACATGGGGGGAGATGGGAAGATGTGGCAAGTAGTGGGGTCACGTTGGAGGTGGCGAAACTGACGGAGGATTATTTTTTGTATGTGACGGCTGGGTGGGGTGAAAGGTGAGGACTAGGGGGACTCGGCCCTTGTTGCGAGTGCGGGGATGGGGAGAGAGAGCAGTGTTGCGGGGTATGGAAGAGACCCTGGTGCGAGCCTCATTTATGGTGGAGGAGGGGAACCCCCGTTCCCTGAATAGTGAGGACATTTCAGATGTCCTGGTGTGGAACGCCTCATCCGTGGAGCAGATGCGGCGTAGACGGAGGAATTGGGAGTAGGGGATGGAGTCCTTACAGGAAGCAGGGTGGGAAGAAGTGTAGTCCAGATAGCCATGGGAGTCAGTGGGTTTATAGTGTATGTCGGTTAGAAGTCTATCACCTGCAATGGAGATAGTGAGGTCAAGGAATGGTAGGGAAGTGTCGGAAATGGTCCAGGTGTATTTCAGTGCCGGATGGAAATTAGTGGTGAAGTGGATGAAGTCAGTCAGTTGTGTGCGGGTGCAGGAGGTGGCACCAAAGCAGTCGTCGATGTGCCCCTTAATTGAGTCTGTCCAGAGCAAGCGATGTCTGGAATGCTCTCACCATAAGCACAGACTGTTTACCCTCCTCCCGTCTGGGAGGCGCTACAATTCTCGCCGTTCCCAGAACAGCAGGTTCAGGAACAGTTTCTTCCCTGCGGCTGTTACCCTACTTAACTCTGCACCTTGGTGATTGCCAGTCACCACCCCCCCGGACACTCTTTCCCCCAGTGACTGATCTCCCCCCAAAAAAATTGCACTACTGCTACTGTATATACATATATATATATTTACTGTTCCATTATTCTATGTTCACACTTCTGGGTGAGATGCTAACTGCATTTTGTTGTCTCTGTACTTGTACACTGCACAATGACAAATAATTTTGATTCTGAATCTGAATCTGAATTGAAGTGTTCTTAATAGAATCACAGGGCCATTCAATGTAGAAACAGGCCCTTCCGTTCAACTTGCCCAACATGTCCCATCCACACTAGTCCCATCTGCCTGCATTTGGCCCATATCCCTCCAAACCTCTCCTATCCATGTACCTGCCAAATTGTTTCTCAAACTTTACAATAGTCCCAGCCTCAACTACCTCCTCCGGCATGCACCCACCACCCTTTGTATGAAATATTGAACAAGATTTGATTCAAATATTGACCAAGATATGTATAGGGAATTATAGACCAAGATGAAGTATATCCCAATCTATTAATAGATAAAAGTGAGGAAAGTGCAGTTAAACCTTTTGATCATACCTGGCTCCAGGAGTGATAATTGGAACCTTAAGTGTCACTAATGTTGTACTGTTTTTAACAAGGCAGGAAGAGATAAACAATAATTTCAGTTCAGCGGTGGGTAAATTCTGACGGTGATCTTCATTTCAAAAGACATAATTAATCAAGGACATTAAGCTTATATTTGTTGAGAACACAAGAAAACAGTAGTAGTCCATCAGGTCTTTCAAGTCTGCCCTACCATTCTGTTTTCCAGTTCCCCAGTACCTCAATTCCACGATTTTCAATGTTTTTTAAAATCTCAACCTTAAATATATCAAATAATTTGATCTCCTCATGGGAAAACAATAGCAGAGATTCATTACCCTATGAGGCCCCTTATTTTTATAACTATGGCCTCCTGACTGGACCTCTCCCATTAGTGAACATTATCCTGACAAGCCCTTTATGTAATTTATACATTGGAATAAGGTTACTCCTCATTGAGATTCACAATATCATATATATATATATATATATATGGGTGCAATGCATTTCCTTGTTTGCCTGAAGTCTGTAAAGTAAACATTACATGATAATGTCAAACACAGCAACAAATACAGTGGTGAGTGCAAATTTACAGAAAGGTGCAAGGACTACAGTGCAATCTAAAGCAGTGCAAAGAACACCAGAGTATAATAATGGAACAGCCAAATGAGGTAGAGTTAAGAGTACATAGAAAATAGAATTTAGAACAAGACCATATCCGTCATCCCACAGTGCCTGTGTCCATCATTTATCTACCTGCACATAACTATATCCCTCCATTCCCGTTATTTTAGGAAGGAGATGAGGAGAAATTTCTTTAGACCGAAACCTGTGGAATTCTTTGCCACAGAAGGCTGTAGATATTTTTACTATACGACATAACTTTATTTATCCCAGGAGGGAACTAGTCATAAAAACACAAAATACGTGAAACATGAAATTAAAGTGATCAGTGGAAACGATCGGGGATGTGGAAAGTTTGGGAGGGAAGTGGGGCGAGGAGCAATGGGGGGAGGAGTCAGTCTCAGTCTACCCCACAACAGAAGGGGGAGGAGTTGTACAGTTTGATAGCTACAGGGAAGAAGGATCTCCTGTGGTGTTCTGTGCTGCATCTTGGTGGAACTAGTCTACTGCTGAAGGTGCTCCTCAGGTTGACCAGTGTGTCATGGAGGGGGTGAGCTGTATTGTGCAGGATGCTCCGCAGTTTGATTCAAACTCTGCCCCCAGAATGGAGCTAACCTTCATGATGAGTTTGTAGATCCTGTTGGTGTTGGTAGCCTTCACCCTGCTGCCCCAGCACACGGCAGTGAAGAACATGGCATTGGGTATCACCGATTGGTGGAACATCTGCAGCATCTCACTGCAGATGTTGAAGGAGCGGAGCTTCTCAAGATGCACAGGCGACTCTGTCCCTTCTTGTACAGGGCCTCAGTGTTCCTGGACCAGTCCAGTTTACTGTCCAGGTACACTCCAAGGTATTTGTACTATCTGGTAAACTGCACATCCACACCATTGATTGAGACAGGGGACGGGGGGGGGGGGGGGGGGGGTGTGTGTTTAGGAGGGGTGTTCCTCTCCTCCTAAAGTCCAGCACCAACTCCTTAGTCTTGTCGGTGTTGAGCTGCAGGTGAATCAGCCCACACCATTCAACTAAGATCAGATGAGATTAGATTAGATTCCTTTATTGTCATTAAGACCTTTCGGTCTGAACGAAATTTCATTGCCTGCAGTCATACATATAATAACAAATAACAAAACACACAATAAACGCAAATTAACATCCACCACAGTGAGTTGACTACACCTCTGTATTCAGCTTCCATCCCCTCCATGATGCAGCCAGAGGTGCCGAAGGCAGAGATAGATAGATTCTTGATTAGTACGTGTGTCAGAGGTTATGGGGAGAAGGCAGAAGAATGAGGTTAGGAGGTAGCGATAGATCAGCCATGATTGAATGGTGGAGTAGATTTGATGGGCCAAATGGCCTTATTCTACTCCTATTCCTGATGACCTTATGATTCCCGCAATATCCATACGTCCATAACGCAATCCATATCAGAAGACCTGGCGAACCGCAGCCTACAGGGTGAAGCTACTGAGCCAGGTCCAAGGCCAAGCGCAAGACCTGGCGAACCTTTACCTGCAGGGGGAGTCGCCCAGTTGCCCTCTGCTCGTAGGTCCTGGAAGCCCTGCTAACCCCTCGAGTACCAGAGACTGGGAGGATGGAGGCAGTGATGCAATGACAGACACGGCCAGCTAGATAGGAGAGGAGTTGGTCTGGGATCTGGCCTACTGCGCTACGGGAGGTGCCCCCTGGGAACAAAGGTAGATGGGCGAGGATAGAACGTCAATTCGCTAATACCCCCCTAATCCAGGCACCATTCTGGTAAACCTCCTCTGCACCCTTTCCAAAGCCTCCACATCTTTCCTATAATGGGGCAACCAGAACTGAACACAATACTCCAAATGCGGCCTAACCAAAGTCCTGTACATCTTTGGAGCATGGGAGGAAACTGGAGCACCTGGCGAAAACCCATGCGGTCATGGAGAGAACGTACAAACTCTCTCCAGACAGCACCCATAGTCAGGATCGAACACTGATCTCTGGAGCTGTAAGGCAGCAACACTACCGCTGCCCTACCTATTGTGCTGCCCTACCTATTTTGCAAGTGAGGCAACTGTATAATTCATTCCCTCTTCCAATTGAAGGAGGCGTCTACAACCATCTTCTCAGATAACATCAGGCATCAAATGTTGGTCTTGCTAACAGCATGTGACACGACTATTTGAATGAAATCCAGATTTTGCAATCATTTATTGCTAACTGGCATAACATTGTAATTCTAGCAATTGTAAATGCTTATTTGCTGTGGCACTTTTGTTTAGGACGTACGGTGGATTTGCAGCTTGTTGTTAAAGGAGATAAATTGGAAAATCCTATATTAATTGTAAAGCTTTTTAATAGTTAACAAGATCCACTGCGGGTATAGGATTTTCAGCTTCATCTGCTGCAGATTGTCAAACATGTAGCGTAAAACTGCTTATGATTCAAAAATCTCCTTGAAATTCTCCACAAAAAAACTCCAAGTCAGGTCATGGCAAGCACTGCATGTGTGGAATACACAATGCCAAATTTCCAACCATGCTTTCTCACTCTCACTCCCAATTAGTTCCCACCCCTATAGATTTATCTTCTTTATATTTGCTAGTAATGAAGCTTGAGTTCTGTATAAATGTCAATTTAACAGAAAGCTATACAAATTCGTAAACCTGATATATGGATGATCCCAAACATTCCCTGTAAGATGGTTCATTATATCAATATTTTGTGTCTATAAAAAATCATGCAAAATTGCTTTGTGGCTCCCAGGGTTTTAGCTTTAACACAGCAAAAATAAAAAATGAAAATGAGATATACATTTGGTTTTGCTTTTATGTTTTTTAATGATGCCTGCGTTAGTGGATTTAATTTCTGTTAATTATAATGAACAACGGCAGAAATGGCAGAAACTTTCTTCCTAAGTTAGATCCCGAATTCTTTATTTGCAATAGCTTTACTTGTGATATGTTCAAGATAATGTGTAGCATGTATTCTTGATGCAATTAATACAATCCCATAAGATTGTCTTACTCGAAGCAGACAAGTCTATTGGGGCAATTGTTGGTGGACAGAAGCAAATTGGTCCTCATGCAGGAGCAGTACTTACCATAATTGTGATGGATTTATATGATACTCTATTAGGCTGATGTTACAATGCTGGTGCTCTCTATTTCTAACACAAATGCCACAAGTCACATATAGTAATACAAATAGAACAGAGAGAAGTAATGAGGTAGAATTGTACGTAAAGGTGCAGGGGAAAGATTACAGCGAAGAAAGGCACAGAAATTAAGGCACATCAAATCAAAATGAAATATTAAAAATTGCTTAACAATATACTGTTGTTATTCAAATTAAATGTTTTTTCTTTCAATTACTATTCTGTAACCTTTCCATTTTCAGGCTTTCTATTACTTTCATTTAATTTTCTCTTCTCTCACACTCTCTGTAATAGTTTCCTTTCCTTTCTGTTGTTATTTATGCTGATCCCAGAGGTTGCTCATCACAATGGTTTGAAGGAGGTTAAGGGTCACTTGGAAGAGCCCATTCACAAATGATGATGCTGACATCTTTTACAGGTGACGTGGTGCCAGATTGTCCATGATCTAATGTTCCTTTTATTCCATTAGGTTGTGCTCCAAGTTAAGAACCCGAACAGGCAATACAGCTGCCACAGATCAAACAATGGATACAAAAGGACACTTATCTATAACCTTAATGCAAGAGGTCTTGAGTAATAATGAGTAAACTTACAAGGGAATAGCTTGATATTGGTAAAATTATTAATTATTCCCACTACGATCAAATTCAATAGAAATAGTGGCACCCATGCCATTGCCATATTGATGAATTTTCTATCAGGTTTGCTACTGAGAATTATTGTCAGAACTCTGCACTTACGATTAATTGTTGAAACAATGCTGAGAAAATGAGGGGAAATATTTTCATGTAAATGATAAAATGAAAATAACTCACAATAATAATGCAATCTGGAAGAATAATGAAAACATAAAAACAACAATCAACTTTAACAAGTTTAAATTTAGTCATTAACAATATCAGGAGAATATTCTTGTTAAAGATGGAACAGGACTTCAGAGCAATGCTGCAGAAAGGCATGCAAGGGGTTCCTGGATATCCCACGTCAGCCAAACTGGAGATTCTCCACGATATTCAGTTTCTTGAAATGATCTTGGTTATGCTAAACTGAAAACACATAGAGGCCATTGATGAAATTGCAAATAATGATTGAAGTATGGAAAAATATGCAGATGTGAAAGACATTGTTGTTCATGGCATTATTCAGCATGAATATCCCAAAGGGGTAAATGACAGAAAGTGAAAAAGCCCCTGACCTTGGCCTGGTGAGAGGCAAAGCAGTAATGACTTGTGTTTCCAGAAGTGATAACAGGACACCAGTTCGTTTTCTCAGGCTGACTGCAAAGCGTAGCCACAAAATCTACATCCAGTGACTGTTTCTGGAAAATTCAGAAGATTTAGCACATGTTGTTGGCATCACACCAAGGTTTATGTGCAGATGACTGTGAAGCTGAAAGAATCTGACCAAGTGTTCCCTTAAACAAAAACATTTCAGTCCACAATGTTTCCTTGAGATTTGTTTTTGCTAAACAGTTTTGAGCTGTGCTTGTAAAAGTGAAAAGTATAAACCGGACTGTGTTTTACGAATGGAACAAATTAATCAAAGCTTTTGCCTTGTACATGGCATAAAGCCAGACATGAATAGTCTGACAGATGAAGTTTAGAAACAGTTTTCTTGCAAGGCTAATTTGAGGTGAACTCAGATGCATTGAAGATTTACAAGTACTACAAAGTTATGACTAGAGCAAAGTTCAAAGTGGTAATCCACTGTTCATAATGCAAACAGAACACTGCTGCTCATAGATTGATTTTATTTTCTTAGACTACCTTCAATGTTAATTTTCGGGCCAGACAGCTTGAACATTGTGAGACTGTTTCACTTCAAAGTGTTGAAAGATGTTGCCGGCCTTAACTCTTTCATAACCATTCATCAATTTATGAAGTTGCTCCTTGAATCAAACATATTCCACGACCACATTAAAATGCAACTTTACTTACCTTTGACATCCACTTCGACAAAATGTGCAGATTGTTTGTTACAGAAAACCTATACCAGGGCTGTGAGCTTCATACTGGCTGCTTCCTAAATAAAATAGTGGACACAGCACAGCTTAATGTAACAGGTGAACATTTAATGAGAGATTAAATGATACTAATGATACTATTATTTTTTATATATTATACTAATTCCAATTAATTCCAATAGTTATTATAGTTGACTGAGGAGTGAGGCCCGTTGCAGATTTATATTGAGAACAAGGGCACAGTTTCACCGAATATATGAAGGTGCAGGTTGGGCTCAGCTTTTTGGGCTGAACAATAGTTTGTAAGAAATTATGTCATCTGAAATCAAGTCTTTGTAACCATACCATGACTGTTAAAATTACTGAGTTATCTCTTTTAATTTGAAAAATATTGTAATCGGTCCCCAGTTACGAGTTTGCCTATAAATAAATATAGCCCATGCCAAAAAATAAATATAGTTCTGACAATAATGTTAGATTCAAAAGTCCAATATACTTACAAACATTCATTTCTGTGATTGACAAACCTCGAAATTCTCCATTCTTCTCAGTCTCATGAGCTTTTGATACCATTCATTCCAATACTGTGGCGGTATGGTTAAATATCGAGTGATTTTTGTGCATTTCCTTACTTATAGACAAAATCCACCTCTCAGAACCTGTTCATTATCCAGGGATGGCCAGTATTGATTTAGTTATCACTAACATCATGGATGATAAACAGAACTTTGGGCACACAGACTAAATCACAGACTAAATACTTGACTACATCACAAACATGTTGCAGCTTACTAAGGTGTAAAATCTGAAGTGGTAATGCCTGGCTGAGAAGCTTTTTTTTCATATTCACTGGGAATGCTAAGCTGAAGCTTGAGAGGTTAAATAAACCAGATCCTCACCATTCTGCTGACATTAGGCATGTCTTGTCAGCGAATATGGAAACTTTCAAATTTAGATTTCAAATCTCTTCAGATTATGGACAAGGAATAAACCTATGTACTCAAGGATACTTTGTCTTATTACTTTTTTTTGCTGTCACTTAGCTAATGAATGCAAGAGATGAATAATTTATGCTTTTTTATTAGCTGTATTGTAATGCCAGTCATATGATTTGTGATTCTTAAGTGCTTTAATTCTGGTGTGGGTGAAATATGTATTTTGTCTAATATTCAGTAATATAGTAATAACATTAAACATTATTGCTGTAATATATTTTAAAGCATAGATTAAGTAAGTCACTCTGTTATTTACAGTGATAGAACAGTTTGGTTCTAATGTCATTCGCATGGTTTAATGAGCTGATGATGAGGGTGTAAATATAATTCAATGGCAATTTATGTAGAGTGGCAGAGGGATGCAAACATTCAAAGTAATTTCCCTGTGTTATGACAAAGTTATCCTTCTTAATAATCAAAAAATGTATTCAGCTACAAGCTATCCAGAAACAATATTGGCAATTTACTGTCAGATACTACTAAAATATGCTTTGAATAACTACGTGGTCTGAAAGGATGCATCCACGTACTAACAGTTTATGTGGTGGTTTTATAATTTTTTAACAAAGGATATGCCTGTTTTAGGTCACCTTTGATCTTCTTGGTCAAAAGAACATCCTATGTCAGAACGAGAAAGGCCAATCAATTCATTGCATTCTTCGACTCATAACTTTAATTTTGTTAGAGAGACAGCACGGAAACACGCCCTTCGGCCCACCGAGACCACACTGACCAGCGATCCCCGCACATTAACACTATCCTACACACACTAGGGACAATTTCACACTTATACCAAGCCAATTAACCTACAAATCTGAATGTCTTTGGAGTGTGGGAGGAAACCGAAGATCTCGGAGAAAATCCACGCAGGTCACGGGGAGAATGTACAAACTCCATATAGACAGCGCCTGGAGTCGGGTTCGAAACTGGTCTCTGGCTCTGCAAGGCAGCAACTCTACCACTGGGCCCAGTGGCGAACTGGCCAGGGTGTCAGCTTGCCCGATGACAAGTGGGCCCCTGATGAAGTGGGCTCCCTTTGTCTCCTGGCAACCAATATTTTTAGACCCAGTCCATAGTTTGGACACATATTTTTTTCTTTTTTTAGTTGCAAACCGATATCCTGATACCCCAAAACATTTTCATCGTGGGAGATAAGTATTCCAAGAAGCATTCATGCATTGCCCCAAACAGTGAGTAATATTTTTGTTCGGAATAAAATGCTTATTTAAATTGTAAGCCACTAGTGCCCTATTCACCTTGTCATAGTGAAAGAGCTCCAATACTGTTCTGAGGAAGAGCAAAAACATTGTCTGTGTTGTCCCGCCCACTATGTATTACTAAGTCAGATCTATTTAAAAAAATGGTGGTAATGTACTTTGAAATATCCTGACTACGTGGAAGGCGTTATTAAAGCAAATCCTTTCTCTGTTTTACAGTGCAATCATGTACATTTCTGTGTACATCAGGGCTGAGGAAGGGTTAATTGTCATATGTCTGAAGAAGGGTCTCGACCCGAGACGTCACCTATTCCTTCTCTCCAGAGATGCCGTCCGACCCGATGAATTACTCCAGCTTTTTGTGTCTATCTGAGGATTAAATCATGCAGCTGTAAACTAGGTTGAGACCACAACATTCTGGAGTCATCTTCAATCTAAAGAAGGGTCCTGACACCAAATGTTGCCCATCCATGCCTTGCAGAAATGCTGTCTGATCCACTGGGCCCACTTTGTGTTTGACTCAAGATTCCAGCATCTGCAGTTCTTTGAATATATATAATCTAGGTCTAATGTGGGCCATTGTGAGTGAACCAGCTCACTATTACATGTGCTCATCTAGACTCAAGCATCAAATTGACAATGACAGAGTTAAACAGGTGAGCAGAAAATGCGTAAACAACAAGTTAAGATAATGACAGCACTCTTGCTATTCAATATGTAACCGTGACCACTGTGTCTCTGCCACACTACTTTGTTTGAGGTTAAAATATTGAATAGAGCCTTGAGTTTGCCTAGGTGTTAGTAATAATCTAAGTTTTCAATGACAAGCAGGGACAAGGCTAAGAGTTTCCTGATTTCTGGGTAATCTTTGTCTTAAAATGAATCCGCAAAAAAATATTTAATTAACTAATCATTGTTCTATTTAGAGTTTGTAACTTTTCTCCTTGCAAATTGTGTGCCAGGTTTGCCTTTACATCAAGAGTGATGCCCTTCTAATGTAAAAGGACTCTATCCCCTACTCCCAATTCCTCCGTCTATGCTGCATTTGCACCCAGGATGAGGTGTTCAAAACCAGGGCATTGGAGATGTTCTCATTCTTTAGGTTCCTCTCTTTGACTATAGTTGAGGCTCTCAACAGGGTCTCCTCTATATCCCATAGCTCCGCTCTCACTCCCCATCCCCCCACTCGTAACAAGGGCAGAGACCCCTTGTCCTCACCTTCCACCCCACCAGCCATTACATACAAAAGAAAATCCTCTGACATTTTCGCCACCTCCACCATTGGCCAAATCTTCACATCTCCTCCCCTGTCTGCTTTCCACAGAGACCGTTCCCTCCGTAACTCCCTGGTCAATTTGTCCCTTCCCACACAAACCACTCCCTCCCGTGTGCTTTTCCTTGCAACCGCAGGAAATGCTACACTTGTCGCTTTACCTCCCCCCACGACTCCATCCAAGGACCCAATCAGTCTTTCCAGGTGAGGCAGAGGTTCACCTGCACCTCCCCCAACCTCATCTATTACATCCGCTGTTCCAGGTGTCAACTACTCTACATCGGTGAGACCAAGCGCAGGCTTGGTGATTATGTGAGAGTCTGCGGGAGAGATTGAAGTGGCACAAACATTTCTTTAATAGCGGTTACATGGCTGGTAATGGGCATTGCAGGCATTGTACGATTCCTAATGATGCAATGCTCATTTTGACCTGGTCTATCATCACACTGATAAATCAAGTCCAGATCCAAGTGTCAAGAAAGTTTAATTGTCGTATGCACCAGGAATAGAATACCTTATGCAACAGGTTTATTAACACAATAATACTGTTTAACAAATCATTATACAATATACAATAATCAAGAACACAATTCATGACCAATAATACATAGATACATAGATACATAGACAATAGGTGCAGGAGTTGGCCATTCGGCCCTTTTAGCCAACACCACCATTCAATGTGATCATGGCCGATCATCCACAATCAGTACCCTGTTCCTGCCTTCTCCACATATCCCTCGATTCCACTGGCCCTAAGAGCTCTATCTAACACATTGTTGAATGCTTCAAATGAACCGGCCTCCACTGCTTTCTGAAGCAGAGAATTCCACAGATGCACAACTCTCTGCATGAAAATGTTTTTCCTCATTTCAGTTCTTAATGGCCTACCTCTTAGACTTAAACGGTGGCCCCTGGTTCTGGACTCCCCCAAAATCAGGAACATGTTTCCTGCATCTATCGTGTCCATATCACCATATAACCATATAACAATTACAGCACGGAAACAGGCCATCTCAACCCTTCTAGTCCGTGCCGAACACGTATTCTCCCCTTGTCCCATCTACCTGCACTCAGACCATAACCCTCCATTCCTTTCCCGTCCATATAACTATCCAATTTATTTTTAAATGATAAAAACAAACCTGCATCCACCACCTTCACTGGAAGCTCATTCCACACAGCCACCACTCTCTGAGTAAAGAAGTTCCCTCTCATGTTACCTCTAAACTTCTGTCCCTTAATTCTCAAGTCATGTCCCCTTGTTTGAATCTTCCCTACTCTCAGTGGGAAAAGCTTATCCACATCAACTCTGACTATCCCTCTCATCATTTTAAAGACCTCTATCAAGTCCCCCCTTAACCTTCTGCGCTCCAAAGAATAAAGCCCTAACTTGTCCAACCTTTCTCTGTAACTTAGTTGCTGAAAACCAGGCAACATTCTAGTAAATCTCCTCTGCACTCTCTCTATTTTGTTGACATCCTTCCTATAATTAGGCGACCAAAATTGTACACCATACTCCAGAATTGGCCTCACCAATGCCTTGTACAATTTTAACATTCCATCCCAACTTCTATACTCAATGCTCTGATTTATAAAGGCCAGCACACCAAAAGCTTTACCACCCTATCTTGAGATTCCACTTTCAGGATACCCTATCTACATGACTCTTCAATTCCACTTTCGTCCTGTTTTGATTTGTCCTGCCAAGATGTAACAGAGTTGATGTGGACAGTTTTTCCCAGATCAAACAAGAGGACCTTAAGGGACAGAAGTTCACCTGCATTCTTCAATGGAATCCCTCCCAGTTTACCATTGTACATTTAAAAATAATTTTGATTTGTCATGCCAAGGGATGGTAGGCAGGTGGAACCTCACACTTTATGGCCTGTTTCTGTCATTGCATTATGGTTAATGGTTATATGTAGCACCCATCTTAAACTCCATCACCTTTCCATCTCATCTTTCAGCCCACTCTTCCAACTGGCCTAAATCTCTCTGTAGACTTTGAAAATCTACTTCATTATCCACAACCCCTCCTATCTTACTATCATCTGCATACTTACTAATCCAATTTACCACACCATCATCCAGATCATTGATGTACATGACAAACAACAGTGGACCCAACACAGATCCCTGTGGCACCCCACTAGTCACTGGCCTCCAACCTGACAAACAACCATCCACCATTACTCTCTGGCATCTCCCATTCAGCCACTGTTGAATCCATCTTGCTACTCCACCATTAATACCCAACAGTTGAACCTTCTTAACCAACCTTCCGTGAGGAACCTTGTCAAAGGCCTTACTGAAGTCCATATATACAACATCCACTGCTTTACCCTCATCAATTTCCCGAGTAACCTCTTCAAAAAATTCAAGAAGATTAGTCAAACATGACCTTCCAGGCACAAATCCATGTTGACTGCTCCTAATCAGACCCTGTTTATCCAGATGCTTATATTTATTATCTCTAAGTATCCTTTCCATTAATTTGCCCACCACTGACGTCAAACTAACAGGCCTATAATTGCTAGGTTTACTCTTAGACCCCTTTTTAAACAATGGAACAACATGTGCAGTACGCCAATCCTCCGGCACTATTCCCGTTTGTAATGACATTTGAAATATTTCTGTCATAGCCCTTGCTATTTCTACACTAACTTCCCTCAATATCCTAGGGAATATCCTGTCCGGACCTGGAGACTTATCCACTTTTATATTTCTCAAAAGTGTCAGTACTTCCTCTTCTTTGAATCTCATAGTTTCCATAGCTACTCTACTTGTTTCCCTTACCTCACATAATTCAATATCCTTCTCCTTGGTGAATAGCGAAGAAAAGAAATTGTTCAATATCTCCCCCATCTCTTTTGGCTCTGCAGATAGCTGTCCACTCTGTCTCTCTAATGGACCAATTTTATCCCTCGTTATCCTTTTGCTATTAATATAGCTGTAGAAACCCTTTGGATTTACTTTCACCTTACTTGCCAAAGCAACCTCATATCTTCTTTTAGCTTTTCTAATTTATTTCTTAAGATTCTTTTTACATTCTTTATACTCCTCAAGCACCTCATTTACTCCATGCTGCCTATAATTTTTGTAGATCTCTCTCTTTTTCCGAACCAAGTGTCCAATTTCCCTTGAAAACCATGGCTCTTTCCAATTTTTACTATTTCCTTTCAACCGAACAGGGACATAAAGATACTGTACTTAAAATTTCACCTTTAAATGGGCTCCATTTCTCTTGAGAAATGTCCTATCCATTATTTATTTAATATGTTTCTATACGATCCCCTCTCATATTTCTAAATTCCAGTGAATACAAGACCAGTTGCTCCATTCTTTCATCATATGACAGTCACGCCAATTAACCTCGTGAACTGATGCTGCACTCCCTCAATACCAAGAATGTCCTTCCTCATATTAGGAGACCAAAACTGCACACAATACTCCAGGTGTGGTCTCACCAGGGTGCTGTACAACTGCAGAAGGACCTCTTTGCTCCTATAATCAACTCCTCTCATTATGAAGGCCAACATGGCATTAGTTTTCTTTGCTGCCTGCTCTACCTGCATGCTGACTTTCAGTGACTGATGAGAAGGGCACCCAGGTCTCGTTGTACTTCCCATTTTCCTAAGCTGACACCATTCAGATAATAATCTGCCTTCCTGTTCTTGCCACCAAAGTGGATAACCTCACATTGTGCTGCATCTACCATGTATCCCCACTCACCTAATGTGTCCAAGTCACCCTGCACCCTCATAGTATCCTCTTCACAGTTCACACCGCCACCCAACTTTGTGTCATCTGCAAATTTGCTAATGTTACTTCTAATTCCTTCGTCTAAATCATTAATGTATATTGTAAATAGTCGCAGTCCCAGCACCGAGCCTTGCGTTACCCCACTTGTCACTGCCTGCCATTCTGAAAGGAACACGTTAATCCCTACTGTTTGTTTCCTGTTTGCCAACCAATTTTCTATCCATATCAATACCCTACTCCCAATACCATGTGCTCTAATTTTGCCCATTAATCTCCTCTTTGGGACCTTATCAAAGGCTTTGTGAAAGCCCAGGTACAGAATATCCACTGGCTCTCCCTTGTCCATTTTACTTATTACATCCTCAACAAATTCCAGAAGATTTGTCAAGCATGATTTCCCCTTCGAGCAGCTAACCAGAACATAATAGTGAAAACCAAAGTACTCAGGGCAAGCAAGTGTGTAGGAAGGAACTGCAGATGCTGGTCTTAATTAAAGGTGGACATAAAATTCTGGAGTAACTCAGCGGGAAGCAGCATCTCTGGAGAGAAGGAATGGGTGACGTTTTGGGTTGTGACCCTTCTTCAGACTCGACCCGAAACATGACCCATTCCTTCTCTCCAGAGATGCTGCTTGTCCGGCATTTTGTGTCCACCAGTGCAAACAAGAGTTGTGGTTGGGGTTGCTGGGTTACTCCGGGGTGGGGGGTTGCATTTCCTAGACTCCTGTACCTTCTTCCTGATGGGAGCTGCGAGAAGAGAGTGTGGTCAGAGTGTTGTGGGTCTCCGGGGTGGGGGGTTGCATTTCCTAGACTCCTGTACCTTCTTCCTGATGGGAGCTGCGAGAAGAGAGTGTGGTCAGAGTGTTGTGGGTCTTTGATGATAGTTGCTGCCTTTTGGGACAGTGCATCCTGACGGCTGATATTTGCTATGGTTAGTCTACCAGAAGTTGCCCCTCCATACAACAGTGAGAGGATTCTGTTTGGTGTCATTCCCAATTCTCTCTTTGCTAGAGAACTGATAACTCTTATACTCAAGAAGAAATTCCAATACAAAGTGTAATTCAGAAAATGATAGCCATCAGAATCCCATCTGTTATCTTCCTTCACACTCTACATCGAGGTCCTGGGATTTGCTCATGGGAATAGGAAAATATTACTCCTGATTACTGTGTAGGAAGGATCTGCAGATGCTGGTTTAAACCAAAGATAGACACAAAATGCTAGAATAACTCAGCGGGACAGGCTGATTACTTATTGTAGTAACTAGTGATCAGTAGTGCTAGTTGAGGCTTTGTGCACAGAAGGTAATCTGCCAATTTGACATTAGAAAGGCTAAAATGCTGTACACACTTTCTCTTGTTACAACTTCAAAATGTAATCAAACAAGTATATTACGTGGAGAAATGTACAGTGCTGCCAGATGTCTGGGATCATTTAATGAGCACACAGTAAAATAAACAGTGCCTCACTTTTCCCCTGACTCAGAACTTAATGGTCTATCATAACCTGTAAAACAACAGCATACCTCATTTACACTTGCACTTACTAAATTAATGTTAAGGTTTCACTGCAGAATAATGGAAACAATACTATCTTGCTTCACCTCCCTGGTGTGATTTTTAGTTAAGTTCATTAAATATTTCTATACCTCTTCTCACTCTAAACCATATTATTACTTTCTTCTCCACTAAAGCTGAGATGTTAAATCCTGAATGCCAGATTTTTAAAACATTTGCTTGGCACGGAGGCCATTGAACTTTATTAGCCACATATTTTGTTTTGCGCTGTAAACTTATTTTCAAAACTGTTATTTCCATAAGCGCCAATGTAGAGCAACACTAAAGCGCACAATTTCAAGATTTTTTTATCAATATATGTTGCGCAAAGTGGTAATGTGCACTATAGAGCTGAAATGCCAAAATTACTCTCCCCCCCCCTCCCCCCCCCACCCCCCCCCCCCCCCCCCCCCCCCCCCCCCCCCCCCCCCCCCCAGCAAAATGCAATAGCAGAATGTTTGATGCTGTAGTTTTCCTGTTATTTTCCGTGGTGAATTCATGATGCTTGCTGCTAACAATGATAAAAGATGCCCATAAAAGTCCAGTGACTGTGGCATCGGTATGTCTTTTTCTAATGTCACTCGTTCTCAATGATCCATCTGGTCAAAGGGATCCCTGGAATGCCAAAGTATACGTTCAGTATAGTTTTGTTTAGAGATACAGCATGGCAACAAACCCTTCAGCCCACCGAGTCCACGCCGACCAGCGATCCCCGCTCACGGACATTATCCTACACACACTAGGGACAATTTACAATTTTACCAAAGCCACTTTACCTACAAACCTACAAAAAGCTAAGATTCAAGATTCAAGAGAGTTTATTGTCATGTGTCCCAGATAGGACAATGAAATTCTTGCTTTGCTTCAGCACAACAGAATATAGTAGGGATGAATGCAGGACAGATCAGTGTGTCCCTATAGTGACCCGAGTAGGGTCTTGACCCAAAACGTCACCAATTATTTTTCTCCAGAGATGCTGTCTGAACCGCTGAGTTACTCCAGCCGTTTGTGTCCATCTTCAGTAATGGACAAATTCAATGGGATCTGCTGGCTTCTGCATTACTGATTAGTGATATTTGTCACAAGAACTCAAGTCGGCAATACAATGCCAGATCTAAAAGTTCATGATTGATCTCAATGTGCATATATTTTTTGTAAATTATTTTAAAATTACAATAAGGCTTTTAGATTCTCTCCAAAAGAAAATCCCAACTTTTCACGTGAAGCAAAACATTGTCGATGCTGTTTAGTTTAGTTTAGTTTAAAGTTACAGTGCAGAAATGGGCCCTTCTGCCCACCGAGTCTGCACCAACGAACGACCCCCACACATTAACACTATCCTACATACACTAGGGACAATTTACATTTATACTAAGCCAATTTACCGACATACTTGTTCGTCTTTGGAGCGTGGGAGAAAATCGGAGCACCCGGAGAAAACCCACGCGGTCACGGGGAGAACATACAAACTCTGTAGAGACAGCACCCATGGTCAGGATTGAACCCAGCTCTCTGCTGCTGTAAGGCAGCAACTCTACCGTTGCGCTACTGTGCCACCCTATACGTATGTTGGGGATGTGGGTAATGTTATGGGTATGTAGTCAGCAGAGCCTTGTGTTCCTTCAAACTTTACTTTCCTGTGTTGGTGATCTCTAGTGTCCACCAGTGACTCATCGAGCTATCTGAATAGCCAATCTAGTAAAGAACTACCGTACACTACAAATCAAAAAGGAAAAAAATAAATGTTTTTGAAACTATTTGGAAAATAGTTTCACAAAGCTACATCAGGATTTGACCAGATTCCTCGAATAAGGTAAGAATTAAAATATTACAAATAATCTTCAAAATAAATATTTTTGATTTATGAAAATACTTTATATTTTGAGATATTTAAATTATTATGCATGTACAAAGAAGAACTTTTATATGACCAGAATGTTTGCCAACCATTTATGACTTTAGAGCTCAAATTGATGTTACTTAGATGTACAACAATGTACCACATTTTCAGGGTCTTTCATTGCTGATAACTATTAATAAAGAACTTAAGATTTTATCAATTCACTGATTCTCATTGACTGTGTGATGGAGTGGGCAAAATAAAGCACAGCCTGTATTGAAAAGATGTGGTGACTGAATCTGGAGGTTTTCAATGGTGTAGGACTGCAAACTGCTGCAAGAACTCAGTGGGTCGGGCAGCACCTGCGGAGGGAGACAAGACAGAGGTGCTCAAAACGGATGAGCTGCAACATATCACCCCATTTCACACACCATTGTTGTAGGTGTTATGTTTCTTCCTCAGACTATGACTAGCTCACCGGAACATTTGCCTTACACCACAGTGGTGGGCGGCACTGTGTACCAGCGGTAGAGTTGCTGCCTTACAGCGCCAGAAACCATGGGTTTTCTCCAGGTGTTCCGGTTTCCTCCCACGCTCCAAAGACATCCAGGTGTGTAAGTTGATGGGCTTTGATTAAATTGTCAATTGTCCCTGGTATGTAGGATAGGGCTAATGCATGGGGTGATCGATGGTCAGCATGAACTCAGTGGTCAGCATGAACTCAGTGGACAGTATGGACTCAGTGGGCAGTATGGACTCAGTGTCTCTCAAGTCTAAAGCCAAGTGTTCAGCTCTTGGAGATGCAAACGAGTCTCTGACAACGTGTGTACGATCCATTCAGAAATGTAGAAATATATTTTTACCCACTGTATATGAATGAGCTGGATATGCCGGCCTATAAATGGTTTGACTTGCATTATTCTGTTTTGAAGGACCATACATTGAACACATGCCCAAGGGACTGGGCTCTTTTACTGACACAGTTGGAACAGCATCAAACAATCAGGTGCATAAGATCACATGGAAACCATCATTCAAAGGTACACAAAAATGCTGGAGAAACTCTGCGGGTGCAGCAGCATCTATGGAGCGAAGGAGATAGGCAGCGTTTCAACCCAAAACGTTGCCTATTCCTTCGCTCCATAGGTGCTGCTGCACCCGCTGAGTTTCTCCAGCATTTTTGTCTACCTTCGATTTTCCCACATCTGCAGTTCCTTCTTAAACAACCATCATTCAAAGTTTGAATTCTGGAGAAGCACCTTTCTTGAAAGATTGCACCCTAGATAGCTTGCTTAGGAAAATAGATTTTCCTCGTGTGTTCCACTTGGATTGAATCCAGATTACATTCTTGAGATCCATAGTTTCTGCTTAGGGAGATGGACTTTGAATTTAGCATTTTAATCAAACGTTATTCCTTTGTTGTAAATGACAAAGGCAGCCAGGTGATTCTTATTAGGACCACCATCAACACCAGAAATCCAAAACCTTTTTGTTAAGCAGGAGGAGCTGAGCATATGATGTCTTCAATGTGCAATTAAAATCAGAAAACATAAAATAAAACGTTTACTTATTTCTCAAGGGGAAATTGCCCGCATTTTATATCAATGTGGTATGATTATTTAGAATTATGTTTTTATCTGCACCACAAAAACCTTTGCTTTTACCATTACACCAGGCACATAATATACGATGATAAGTACTGTAATAAAACATCTTAAATAAAGTTCAGCGTTTACATCACTAGGTAGGTCAAATCATTCTGACTCCGTTATTGAAGAGTGGAAACAGTTAGGTGTATCTCCCTCTTCCTCACTGAAAAATAATGGATGAAGGGGAGAAAATTAACAATTAATACTTTTAAGAAGGGAATTTGCTGTCCACGTTCTTAGCTCGCTAAAGGACATAACACAAGTGGAGAGGGTGGTAAAGAAGGCATATGGTATGCTTGCCTTCAATGCTGGGGGCCAGAAGAGTCAGGAAGTCATGATGCAGCTCTGTAAAAGGGCCTGTCCCACTTTCCCGAGTTATTCACAAATTCTCCCGATTTTTCAAATTTGCTGAATGTTCGTAACGAGTCCGTAGGAGGCCGTAGGAGTTCGTAGCTATATCATAGCGGCTCGTTATGCCAGCCATAGGTACTCGGGGCATCAGGTAAGTCGATTTTTTCAGCATGATGAAAAATGTCCATGAGTAAAAAAATAGCCCTGAGTACCTACCGCTGGCATAACGAGTTGCTACGATATATCCACGGACTCCTACGGACTCGTTACGAACATTTGCGAGTTTGAAAACTCTGGAGAATTCGTGAATAACTCGGGAAAGTGGGACAGGCCCTTAAGACTTTGGTTCAGCTGCATTTGGAATATTTCGTGCAGTTTACGTCACCCCATTACAGGAAAGATGCGAAAACTTTGGAGTGGATGCAGCAGAAGTTTACCAGAATGCCGCCTACGGGGAGAGGTTGGATCGACTTGGAATGCCGGAGGATGAGAAGTGACTTGTTGCAATTATATACAATTATGAGAGGCAATGATTGGCAGGGTAGACAGACAGAACCTACTTTGCAGGGTGAAGAACTCTTGAAGGCATAGTTAAGGGCCTGTCCCATTGTCTGAGGTAATCGAAGTCAAGTCAAGTCAAGTCAAGTTTATTTGTCACCTACACATACGAGATGTGCAGTGAAATGAAAGTGGCAATGCTCGCGGACTTTTGTGCAAAAGACAAACAACAAAACAACCAAACAAATTATAAACACAATCATAACACACATATTCTTTTACATAATAAATAATAGAAGTAAAAACGTTCTGTAGAGTTAGTCCCTGGTGACACACAGGCGTTTACAGTCCGAATTGCCATTGGGAAAAAACTCCTTCAGACAACCTCAGAGGCCGCTTCTCACTGCATGGCAAATCCAAGAGTTCTCCCGAGTTTCCCCTGATTCAAACTCGGAGAATTACAGTAATAGTCGTTCATAGGTACTGGGGGCTCTCGTGGACATTTTTCACAGTGCTGAAAAAACTTCACGAGTTTCCGCATTTCCTGCCGTTAGCATTACGAGCCGCTACGAGACATCCACGAGCTCCGACGTAGCTGCTACGTACATTCTACATACTTACCAGGAGTTTGATTTTTTTTTAAACTCGGGAGAGCTCTTGAATTACCTCGTACAGTGGGACAGGCCCTTTATAGGGTGAGAGGGGGGACGTTTAACAGGGATGTGCAGGACAAGGTTTTTATACAAAGGGTGTTGGGGGCAGGGAATGCAATACCAGTGGTGGTGGTGGAGACAGATGTGATAGTGGTGTTTTTGAGTGTTTTCGCTAGGCACATAGAAATGCAGGGAATAGAGGGATATGCACATCATGTGCAGGCAGATGTGATCAGTTCAGCTCGGCAGCACGTTCAGCACAAACATTGTGGGCTGAATGGCCCATTCCCGTGCTGTACTCTTCTATGTTCTATGTTCTAATGATCTGCCACATCTGAGGGAAGAGAAATTCTATTGGCGATTTATGACCCAGGTTGCATAGAGATTGACATGGTAAATTTCTCTGAGAATGAAACAGAAAAATCTAAGTGCTATGTGTCCTTGCAATGAGTTGAACATGTTCATTCACAAATTGTCAAAGATTGGCCGTGATCAAAATATATCTATGATGTTCAGTCATGTGTGAAGAGGAATTGATTTAATTTCTCTCTGATCACTCAGTATTATGTACGTCCTTTAAATTCTACCTCTAATGCTGAAACAAGTTAGGGATGAAATAGTCCAAATGCTCAACTCTTCATCTAAGAATGAATTTACTGATTTCATATGACATGTTCTTCTTCCTCTGACATGGGTGGAACTCAGCATCTGATCGTGACTTGATTTAGATGACTGGAAGAACAGGTATATTCTCAAAACACTGCTACGCTACGAGCTTCAGCTGGATTTTCCTCTCTTGTCTTTTCACCAAAACAAAAGTCATCCTTACGGGCCTGTCCCACTTAGATGTTTTTTCAGCGGACTGCTGGCGACTGTCAAGTTATCGGCAGTCGCCTGAAAAAACGGGAACTTGAACGGCGACTGTCAGAGTGGAACACACACACACACAAACACATCACAAAGGCGGGGGCCAGGGCAAGCGGGGGGAGCGGTGTCTGAAATTCACACGGTGCAAAGCCAAGGGGATACAGACACACAGCACGATGAACTGGAAGGTTAAGATGGCTAGCACAGTGTATGGTAAATCCTTTAAAAGAGGGGGTTGGGGGGTGGGAGGGGGTGGGTGGAGTAGAGACACTTTTAAGAAGCCAGACAACTTTTAATAAGCCAGAGATACACAGCTGTGAAGTTCGGTGGGCATTTAACATTACCGGTCGTCTATCCTTGGTTCTGAAAACTCATGCTTAAATTTGTTTCCCCCAATGAGCCAATGAAAATCAGCAAAGGCGATTAACTAAAACTACCTACGACTGCCTCGACTACCCATAACTACATGGCGACCCCACTACAACTGCACCTACGACTACAGGATTATCGATTTTCTCCATGACGACCAATGTTTGGTCACAGAAAATGTTTCAACATGTTGAAAAATTTGCAGCGACCATACTGAGGCCACGACTAGTTCCCAGAATACGGGAACTCCTCGCGACCATGAAGGAGATTTACCAGAGACCACCAGCGAACATGTGGCAACCAAGTGGCGATCATGTGGCGAGCACAGAGTCGCCTAAAAGCTAAAAGCCGCCCTTCAGGGGAAGAAACAAAAACATCCAAGTTTTCTAGTTGTTTAACAAGAAGGTAAGATCAAATAAACCAAAATGAAAAGTAGACTGTTAATGGACTGAACTAAGCTGGAGTAATTGATTATCCTGGCTATTCAAACTTGTTCAATACAACACTGTTTATTTGAAAAGTTGTTGCATCCATAATGTTTAAACCCTTTAAGATGTAAGAGCGCTTTTAAACCAAAATAGGTTTTAAAAAAAACTCGCCAATATTACATTAACTATATTTTCTAAGTATGGTCGATAGTTTAGTTGTTTGTAGATCCATCAGTTTATCTAAATGTTGCTAACATTTAACAGTTACCAGATGTTTATGATGCTCTGGAACTCACTTAAGGCTAAATTCATGTCCATTCATTCGGGCCCATATAGAGGTATTTGACACCATCGCGATTATTATTAGTTTATGTATAATCTATCTAAAGATGGAAACAGCTATCTGGAAATCTGTTTTTATTAATGAATGAATGAGTGATACTTTATTATCACATATAACATGTCACGGTGACATTTGCATATTTTGTTCACAAAGTATGCAAAGATGGCACTGACAAAGTTCCAAAGTATTCAATGTTGACAGAAGATAGACACAAAATACTGAAGTAACTCTGCAAGACAGGCAGCATCTCTGGAGAAAAGGAATGGGAGATGTTTTGGGTTGAGACCCTTCTTCAGACTTTTCTTCTCTCCAGAGATGGTGCCTGTCCCGCTGAGTTGCTCAGGTTCTCTGTGTCTGTCTTCAGTTTAAACCAGCATCTGCAGTTCCTCCCTGCACATTCAATGGTGGCATTTAGCCTACAGAACTGGATTTATTTGGGAAGTAGCAGGTAAGAATCTCAGAGAGAGAAGTTAGTTATTGCTGAGAAAATTGAGGCCATTTAAGACTGAGGTGAGAAAAACCTTTTTCACCCAGAGAGTTGTGAATTTGTGGAAAACCCAGCCACAGAGGGCAGTGGAGGCCAAATCACTGGATGCATTTAAGAGAGAGTTAGATAGAGCTCTAGGGGCTAGTGGAATCAAGGGATATGGGGAGAAGGCAGACATGGGTTATTGATTTGGGACGATCAGCCATGATCGCAATGAATGGGCCGAATGGCCTCCTCCTGCACCTATTTTCTATGTTTCTATCTTTGCGGTTTATTCATCATTTCATATGCACGGATCAAATGCTGCCTGTACTCCACGTTCTGGCTTGATCAACCAAATGGCTATTACATGTCTTCCCTATATTTCTTACACTATCACCAGAAATGTTCATTGTGAATTAAATATCTGCTCTCACCGTGTCAATGTCCACTCAATCTTCAACAAAGTGATGGGAGGTATCAGTGACAGTGCCATTAAGCTGCCCCCCCCCCCCCCCCCCCCCTCAACAATATATAGATTGATAGATTCCTGATTAGTAAGAAAGTCAAAGGTTACGGGGAGGAAGGAGGAGAAAAGGGTTGAGAGGGAAAAATAGATTAGTCATGATCTATTTACATAGGAGATGTAAGTCTACATAGATCGAAGTCTACATGGTGGAGTAGAATGGCCTAAATCTGCTCCCATGTCTGATGGCATCGTACTATGCTAATATGCTACAGGTATACTTCAGGGTGACCACAAAAGCCCACCTTGCTACCCATTACCTGCCAGGCTTTGTCCTGATCCTCCTCTCTTCTAGCTTTCTTCCCCCCTCCCCCCTTCTATAATCAGACTGAAGGAGGGGCCCAACCTGATACGTAACCTACCCATGTTCTTCAGGGATGTTGGCTGACCAATTTAGTTACTCCAGCGCTTTGTCTCTTTTTTTTTGAAAACCAGCATCTGCAGTTCCTTGTTTCTACTTATTCTTAGAAAACAAGGCCATGTGACTAGCTTAGATGACATCTTGGTTGGCATGGACAAGGTGGATGACTCTAATGTACTCTGTGTCTGAATATTTGCATAAAATTTAATATTTTGATAACTAACATTCAAAGGATCAGTTGAAGGCGTATTTACTCAGGTAATATTCAGAGAATGGTACTGCAATGCAATACAAAGTAAATCCGTAGGTTGCACATATCGTATTTAAAGGTGTAAAAATATGTGCCCCTGTATACAAAACATGGTGGTAACAGTCTAGAAGCTGATTTGTCATTTCTTCTACTATAGATGGTGTAATGGCTGTGAATGGAGTGCACAGCAAACATGGACATTCTCAGGGATGGAAAGAATGCGTGCAGCTGTGTTTATTTTACCAATGCTTAGAATGAGAACTTTATAAAATCATGTCTGACTTCTAATGTTTGCGATTGATTTACAGGTTTGCTGAAGCTAAACTTTTGTTATGAATAGGTTCCTAGATCATCAGATTTCTTTCTGCCTAATGTTATGATTTGGAATATAGTAAATAATTCTGCGAGTATCAATCTGACTTTTATGAAGTTTGAAAACTAGACTAACTTCGCAGTTCTCTGCTTTCTATCATTGTTAAATAACAACACCACAGTTCAAAGAGAGATTTTTTGTTTGCTGTATAAATAGGAGTGAGAAGGTACTGTGGAACAGTCTCCATTACTGGACTGACACAAAGTGTAAATAAAACCCAGCAGAGGTTAGTTGTAAATGATGCCACTGGTGTTTATTTTAAGTATCAATTCCCTTCTTTAACCTTTCAGGGTTCAAGGATGAAACACGAACATTCTGTTGGTGTATTGCATTTCAGAAATGTTTCCAGTTTTATTAGCTTAGCCCTATGGACGATTGTTATGCTTCAAACTGAAATGCTCATATGTGAGTGTTTTCTTTCTATCACTCCTATTAAAGAAAGTGAATTGTTGCCAAAGTTTGTTACTGGCCCCCATAGTTAAATATACACCAGCTGCATGGCATGAGCCTGGTGTCAATGCACTGTGGCATCCGTACCCCCCTGTGTGAAAGATACAAGCCTCAACAATGCTTTTCTTTCTCCAACTCCTGGATGGATTAAGAACACTAGAATTTGTTGAAGGTACACAAAAATGCTGGAGAAACTCAGCGGGTGCAGCAGCATCTATGGAGCAAAGGAAATAGGCAACGTTCCGGGACGAAACCCTTCTTTAGACTTCAATTTGTTGACTTTGGCATTCCTAAGGATTCTGTGACTTCAATGCGTGTTAGCCTTGAAATCAGGTGAAAATGCACCCATAGCTCAGGTGTAATGCTGGTGTTCAGGTTTAGTTTAGGTTAGAGAAACAGCGCGGAAACAGGCCCTTTAGCCCACCGAGTCCGTACCGACCAGCGATTGCCACATATTAACACCACCCTACACACACTAGGGACACTTTTACACGTTATACCAAGCCAATTAACCTACAAACCTGTACGTCTTTGGAGTGTGGGAGGAAACGAAAAAACTAGGAGAAAACCCGTGCAGGTCATGGGGAGAATGTACAAACTCCATACAGACAGCACCCGTAGTCAGGATCGAACCCGGGTCTCTGGCGCTGTAAGGCAGTCGCTCTACTGCTGCACCACCGTGCCGTATCTATGAAAGCTGAATGAACGTGACTAAAAACAAGAAAAGATTATTCTCTGATTTCTCTGACATCAAATGCCCAAAATGGAAAATTATTATATTCACATGAAAGTCCTTTTGTAATAAACTCAGCCAGCAACTCACAGCATCGAAACCTTCCAGTTAATGGACTAACCTTTGATGACAGAATGATTCCTGATTTGTCAATGGGGCTGTTGGATTAGTTTGAGGCAGTCCTTGATCAGTACTGATTCTGCAACTGATGTCCTATTGCTGGGCAGAAGTGGTCACTGGTGTTGTAATGTGTCTGGATCGGTTCAATTTGAAGACAGTCATTTCTAGAACGGTAGGCCTGACATGGGCTGATTAACCAGTGAGAACAACAGGGCAGGGTGCAGAGGGGAGAACACCAGCATCTAGGGGCAGGAGATGGGCATTGTGTAGTCGGCTCCATCCACAGTGACTCTTCCTGAAAATATTTCTCTCATCTGGAGTCTGGAATCTGAAAATTTCACTCCGTTAAAGAGGGCTATTACCATTCCTGTTTGCAAAAACATCACAAACTCCCCACCTAGGCATGGTCAGAACTGCCTTTGGCTATCCAAGGCCATCTATGCCAGGAGGAACAGCTACCTTTTTTCTCCCTCAATAGAATTGAGCTGAAAATTAGCCTCGTTCTTGTATAGGAAGGAACTGCAGGGCTGGTTTCCCCCAAAGATAGGCACAAAATGCTGGATTAACTCAGCGGGACAGGCAGCATCTCTGGAGAAGGAATGGGTGACGTTTCGTGTCGAGACCCTTCTTCAGACTCTCCAGGTTATGGGGCGAAGGCAGGAGAATGGGGTTGAGAGGGAATGATAGATCAGCCATAATTGAACTGCAGAGTACACTTGATGGACCGAATGGCTTTATTCTGCGCCGTGTACCTATGAACCTATGAACATGGACTTTTCTCTGAAAGGGAAAATAATTGAAGGAAGTTTTGCTTGAATGATCCCATCCACAATCAAAGCACCAACAATTCTGCAGTCCCTCCCACTGTTGTCTTTACTGCTACTAATTGATTACCTTCTCCTCTTGTATTGTATTGTATTCAAATGTATTGTCAAATTTATTGTCTCAATTTGAGACAACAAAATGAATTTCCCTTACAGGCAGTATCATAAAAAAATTTTTAAAAAAAACTCAAAATAAATAAATAAATAAATAAATAAATAAATATTACGGTGCTAGAAATGGAGAAGAAACCATTGTGAACTCTCTGCAGACCTCTGCAGACCTGCGACCTCTCTGGCAGCATTTGTAGGAACAGAGAAAAAATATGTTTCTGTTTCTGTAGGGACAGAAACAGAAACATTGAGGATTGCTGACTTTAAGCATTAACTCGCTCCACAGACACTGCTTAACCTGCTGAGTGTTTTTAACATCTTCAGTTTTATTTTTTATGATTCATGCCCACATATATGTGAACTATAAGAACATACAGCGGCAAATCCAGAAAATAAACCAACGTATTTAAGTTTTCTAGTCGCTGAATTATACGTTGCCAGGAGTTTATGCTGGAGGACATAAGATACAGAACAAACTCTGAAACAACATCTCAGATCAATGACCTGTCATTGGAATAAGAATCCTGAAGAAATGTATCTGTTTCTCTATCCACAGGTGCTGACTGATCTTTAGTTTAGTTTAGTTTAAAGATACAGTGTGGAAACAGGCCCTTTGGCCCACCGAGTCCGTGCTGACCAGTGCTCACACATACACTAGTTCTAACCTACACCAGGACAATTTACTGAATCCAATTAATCTACAATTGGAATGTGGAGGGAAACCAGAGCACCTGGGGAAAACCCTTGTGGTCACAGGGTTTTTTAACTTTTTTCTATGGTTTGTATGGAAACATTATCTATTTTATGTAAAGCACTTTGGTGTCAATGCGAGTTGACTTAAAACGTGCTATATCAATAAAACTTACTTACTACTTACTTACTTACAGGGAGAACGTGCACACTGCAAATATAGTTCCCTCAAAATAAAACTAATCTGACAGCATAAGTGCTTTATTTGCAGGAAGTAGAATTTGATCCTCCAACGTCCAACTCAGAAAAAAGGAATGTGAGGTTATGCTTTACAGACAGAGGAAATGGTCCTCTCAGCTCCCTGGGCCCATGCTGACCACCACGCTGAGACCATGCTGACCTCCATGCTGAGACCATGCTGACCTCCATGCTGAGACCATGCTGACCTCCATGCTGAGACCATGCTGACCTCCATGCTGAGACCATGCTGACCATGCTGAGACCATGCTGAGAGCCATGCATGCTCACCTCCATGCTGAGACCATGCTGACCTCCATGCTGAGACCATGCTGACCTCCATGCTGAGACCATGCTGACCTCCATGCTGAGACCATGCTGACCTCCATGCTGAGACCATGCTAACCTCGATCACCCACTAACGCCAGTTCTCTGTTATCCCACTTTCTCGTCCACTCCTCAATTTTAATTTTCACAGAGGCCAATTAATGTACAAACAGCATATCGTTGATTTTAATGTGAGAGGAAACCGTCCACACAGACAACGTCACGTTCCACACAGACAGCACCCATGGTTAGGATCAAACCTGAGTCTCTGGCACTGGAAGGCAGCAGCACTACCAGCTGCACCACTGTGCTGATCTACTTTGCTTCTTTCTGACTAACAATGTTTACAATCCATTCAAAACTACAATCCATTCACTGAGAGTTAGTGAGAGTTTTGAGTCAAATCCATACTTTGAGCAGCGAAGGCAAAATTGCCCTGTTGGAATGTCGAGTTGCTGTCTTGGCAGCTCAGAGTTCAGCAGCCTGACTCGACCCGAAACTTCACCCTTTCCGTCTCTCCAGAGATGCTGCCTGAGTTACCCCAGCTGTTTGTGTCTTTTGACTGGACACATCTGCAGGTGCCACGTGGAAACAATTATTGCATGTGTGGCGTTTTTCCACATTTAATCTATACACTCATTTTCATATCACTGGTCTGCTGATGTTCACTTCAACATGAATTAGTCAGAGAGTGAATGTTTCCAAAAAGCGTGTCGACCTGCAGAGGTCACTGCAGCATCACAGTCGCTTCAGCCTGAGAGGCGAGCTGGATTTGTGGTGAATTGTGCTGCACCATGTTATAAGCTTCATGTGCATTCAAGCAATTCCAAATGTAGTCATTGTTTTATCACTATTTAATTAATTTTGATCCTATGTTTTTATGTTTCTTCTAATGTTTTGGCCTTGTTACTCTCTGCCAGATACGTCCTGACAATATCCATAAGTTAAATCCATCTAATGCCAAACAGCAGGATTTATTTTATGAGAGTGTGTCAGGAGACCCTGTCAGGTAACATGGATGTTAGAGTGCTCAAACCTCATCACAATCCCATTAATCCCTGATTTAGGTATCCAGCATGCTGAACTCTCCTCTCCACTCCTCTCCTCCAGAAACTGTTTTCAGGAAGCGTTTGCTTGGGGCAGTGTGTTATGCTTTTCATTGTTCTGTGTGCCATCTGGAACCAAGTGTATCTCTTGGACAGTAAACACATTAAAAACAGGTTTTTAGATACCAGAAATGCACTATGTTTAATATACAGTTTTTATCTCTGCACTCCTGCAAGCTGAAGTAGTAATGTACAGTTACATACCCTTGAAGTTAAAAACCTTGAAAAGATGTGACCAAATACAAGAGTATTCATTTACTATTATGGCAATAAGTCAAAAGTGAATCCAGAAAGCAGGCAGGGAAGGGGATCTTACACTGCGATGGATGTTTATGTTAAACTCTATCGTGTATTGTGTTCCTTTTACTTGTATGGCTGTATGGTAACTTAAATATCACTGTACCTTAATTGGTGCATGTGACAATAAACGTGAACTTGAACATGGTGGCCATTGTGGAAACGTGGTTTGCAAGAGGGACATGACTGGCACCTCAATGTTTCAGGGTTTTCATATTTTAGAAGTAATAGAGGGAGGGGAAAAAGGTGGAGGAGTTGTGCTGCTGATCAGGGAGACACGGCGGCACGGCACTCCGAGAGGGTATACTGGAGGGTTTGTCCACTGAGGTGACATGGGTATGGGCCTCCCAAAAGTAGTGGGAGATAGAGAAACAGAGATGGACACAGATTACCGAAAGCTGCCAAAGCACTGGATGGTCTCAGTAAGTAACGTTAATGACCCCGGGATTGACTGGGGCTTGCTCAGTGCCAAAGGCTTAGGTGGGGCAGAGTTTTGTAAATGTATCCAAGAGGGTTTCTTGAAATAGTATGTGGATGAGCCAAACAGAGAAGTGAAAAACTGGGCTTTGTGTTTGGAAACAAGTCTGGGCAGGTGACTGCTCTTACAACGCAACAGCATTTTGGGGATAGTGGCCACAACTCCATAACTTCATAAGCCCCCCCACCCTCACATCAGTCTGAAGAAGGGTTTTGGCCAGAAATTGGTTGCCTATTTCCTTCGCTCCATAGATGCAACCCGTTGAGTTTCTCCAGCATTTTTGTCTACCTTCCATTAGTTTTAAGATTGTTTTGAATTGAGAGAAGGTTGGAGATAATCTTTGCATCTTCTCTTGCAGCAGGTGAGATCCTGTAGGACTGTAGTGCATCTAATGTTGTTCATTTTGTTTAAGAAGCAAAGTAGGTAGAGTCCCAAGGGATTCCCATTTATTAACCAAACCTATAGGTGAGCCAACCATGACTTCAATCACGTCTCTCTATAGGACCACTAGCACCTTGTCAATCAAATGATCTTCAATATATTGTCACTACTGCCATGATCAGCAAGGATCATATTGAATGGCAGTGCAGGCTCGAAGGGCCAAATGGCCTACTCCTGCACCTATTTTCTATAGGACCATGTTTCTATGTTTCTATGTTTACTGCAGTGTTTAGTGGTATCGACCTGGGATAAATATCATGGCGTACATGTTTGCATCACAATTACAATAGATTACAATAGATTTTTTGGAATGGTGAGCAAAAAAACACAAGATGATGGAGTAACACAAAATGCTGGAATAACACAGAAGGCTGGAGTAACACAGAAGGCCCGGTAACAACCCGAGGGATAGAATAGGCAACATTTTTAGTTCATAGTCTCATACAGCCCAGAAACAGGCCCTTTGGCCCAACTTGTCTTTATTCTTTGGAGAGCAGAAGGTTAAGGGGGGACTTGATAGAGGTCTTTAAAATGATGAGAGGGATAGACAGAGTTGACGTGGATAAGCTTTTCCCACTGAGAGTAGGAAAGATTCAAACAAGGGGACATGACTTGAGAATTAAGGGACAGAAGTTTAGGGGTAACATGAGGGGGAACTTCTTTACTCACAGAGTGGTAGCTGTGTGGAATGAGCTTCCAGTGAAGGTGGTGGAGGCAGGTTCGATTTTATCATTTAAAAATATAGTGGATAGTTATATGGACGGGAAAGGAATGGAGGGTTGTGGTCTGAGTGCAGGTAGATGGGACTAGGGGAGAATACGTGTTCGGCACGGACTAGAAGGGCCGAGATGGCCTTTTTCCGTGCTGTAATTGTTATATGGTTGTCCATGCTGACCAATATTCCCCAATTAAGCCGGTCCCATTTGCCTGCATTTGGTTTATATCCCTCTTCAGATTTCCTATCTTCTTCAGAATGGTGCGTTTGTTTGGTGAGTGCTTGGAATGGCCATGCTGATGTTGGGTTGTACATAGACCCAAAGGTGGAGATGGGCAGGAAGGAACTGCGGATGCTGGTTTACACCGAAGACCTGAATAAGAGTCTCGATCCAAAATGTCACCCATTCCTTCCCTCCAGAGACGCTGCCTGTTACTGAGTTACTCCAGCATGTTGTGTCTACCCAAAGATGGAGATCTTGATAGTGATGTTCAATAAAGAAAATGGGTGCAGGTTAGCAGGAACACCATTCGCATAACGTTTCATGCTAAGCTGCTGTGGAAGAAACTCTTGACGCTATTTACATTTAGGAAACAATGAGCCAAGATTCCTCTTTCTGATTATCACCGAGTGGCCCTGAGAATCATCCAACACATTGTAAAAAGATTCTCACACGCCTACTACTGCTGAAATATACATACATGTTTATACCCAGCAAGGACTGGAAGCAGCAACGTCCTCTGTGGACAACAAGGCTGTCAATTCTCTAGTTCTCATGTATGAACAAGAAGTATTTGGGGCAGATAATGCAGGGTTGTCACAGCCATAGATCTGTACTTTCGGATGTCAACATTTTTAGGAAGGCATGATAGATAAAGAAAGCAAATTGGTGGAGAAAATTATGGTTCAGTGCTTTATGTACTCTACATTTGACAAATTAAAACCTGTAATTTAAAAGTAATTTACCACCTCCACCCATACTCAGTTTTGAGATCATTCAGTGCAGTATCTTCATCAACACAAGTTTTTCTTGGGGGAAAAAAAAAGAACTTACTTAAAAGTGGTTGTGTAAATGAGGTAAAATATATAACATTTGCCGCTGTTGTTACTTGTGCATTATCATTCTCAGCTGCTGGAATATATGTTGAAATGTAAATTTTCAGAAATAATCCATTCCTTGAAATGCGCATTTACCAAGCAGTGTTACGCTTCAGTCGTGATTATATTTGAATCAGGATTTCTCTAAACCGATAAAAAAAAATAGCCCACGGCAAACCTAGTGCCACATGCTGTAAAATTAATCATTCACCATTTCAATCTATCGTCAGAATAAACAAAGTTGTGTGATTGTCGTGAATGGGTTGCAATTTACTTTTTAAATATGTCTCAATTTCAAAAAATTCTTCAACGGTTAAAATTCTTATTTATTCGTCGCTGTTAATCATTTTCTCTTATTTCAATATCTAGTAATAGTCGGCAATGACAGTCAATAGTATTTTATAGGTTACACAAAAGAGCTGGAGAAACTCAGCGGGTGCAGCAGCATCTATGGAGCGAAGGAAATAGGCAACGTTTCAGGCCGAAACCCTTCTTCAGACTGATCGGGGGCGGGGGTGGGTGGGGACAAGAAAAGGAAAAGGAGGAGTAGCCAGAAGGCTGGGGGATGGGAGGAGACAGCAAGGACTAACAAAATTGGGAGAATTCGATGTTCATGCCCCCGGGGTGCAGACTCCCCAAACGGAATATGAGGTGCTGTTCCTCCAATTTCGGTGCTGCTCGCTTTGTGGCCATGGAGGAAATACCAAAAAAGACAGAGAGGTCGGAGAGCGGAGTGGGAGGGGGAGTTAAGAAGTGCTAAAGCCACATAAAAGGTTTCAGCTTGGTTCTTGTGGACCGAGCGGAGGTGTTCGGCGAAACGATCGCTCAATCGCCTCTTGGTCTCACCGATATAGATCTGCTGACATCTAGAGCAGCGGACGCAATAGATGAGGTTGGAAGAGATGCAGGTAAACCTCTGTCGCACCTGAATGGAATTTTGATTGCTTGGGTACCTTGCAACGGAGTCGATTGGGGGAGGTAAAGGGACCTAGTGTCATCCATCTCTTAGGGCGGTTGCAAGGGAAAGTGCCTGCAGGGGGGGATGTGGGTGGACCCAGAGCACTAAGAGGGAATAATTGACTCGGGGAGTTATGGAGGGAGCGGTCTTGGGGGAAGGCAGATATGTGGGGAGATGGGAAGATGTGGCGAGTAGTGGGGTCACGTTGGAGGTGGCGAAACTGACGGAGGATTACTTTTTGTATGTGACGGCTGGTGGGGTGAAAGGTGAGGACTAGGGGGACTCGGCCCTTGGTGCGAGTGCGGGGATGGGGAGAGAGATTTTCTCTCTAACGTGAGAGAAGTTAGGCAACTCGAAACGCAGGAATTAAGGAGATTACAGAGCATGGGACACACTGCCTGTCCAGCACAGGTAATGTTGACCTTCCCACCATCAAGGGGATCATCTATAGGAGGTGCTGCCTCAAATGAGCAGCAATATCATCAAAGACCCATACCACCCTGGCCACATTATCATCTTGCTGATATCATCAGGACAAAGGTACAGGAGTCTGGAAGCTGTGACCAACAGGTTCAAGAATAGCTTCTGCCCAGCAACTGCCACACAACTTTTACATGAAGTATTGACAACTATATACTGTGTCTTTGGTTGCTTTACAGATTTCATTATTTTTGTACTATTATTATGGTTGTTAATTCATTTAACTTTTAATTATTATGTTGATCTCTGTGTATTGACTGTGTGAATATGTGTGTGTATTGCGTTTACAGGCCTATGAAGCTGCTGCAAGTAAGAACACGCCAGTGATTTAAACACTCTAGACCTTTGACTCGAGCAACTGTGAACATCAAAAGAAATGATGATGATTTGACCTTGTTGTTTCGTTTAGTTTAGTTTAGAGATACAGTGTGGAAACAGGCCCTTCAGCCCACCGAGTCCGCACTGACTAGCGATCCCCGCACACTACCACTATCCTACCTACACATACTAGGGTCATTTTACTATTTTACCAAGCCAAACCTGTACAGTATGGGAGAAAACCGGAACACCCGAAGAAAAACCACGCAATGTCACGGGGAGAACATACAAACTCAGTACAGACACATGGTCGTAGTCAGGATCGAACCCGGGTCTCTGGTGCTGTAAGGCAGCAACACTACCGCTGTGCCATGGTACCGCCCATTAGAGTATAGAAGCTGAGCCCATTAATACACTGTCAGGATGCAACGTGTTAGGAAGAAATGAAAGGCAAGGATGGATCACTGGGTTCTAGGATTAAGAGTTTAAGGCCAGGTAATCGAATCAATTCAGGAATCTTTAGCTATGGTCTGATAGATACAAGTAAAATCTTATTCAACATTGCAATAGAGAAATAGTTTGAGGAAGAATTTATGTTTGACCATGTTAAAGTCTGCTGATGAGTGAAAAGCATTAAGAGAATCTGAAGCAGTAATAGTGACAAACCACATCACTTGAACAAAACACAAAGTGCTGTAGTAACATGGCAGATCAGGCTGCACCTATGGAGGGAATGATCAAGTTCAAGTTCAAGTGAATTTATTTTCATGTGTCCCTGACAGGACAATGCAATCCTTGCTTTGCTTCAGCACAACAGAACGGATCAGTGTGTCCATATACCATTATATAAATATATACACACATGAATAAATAAACTGATGAAGTGCAAATAAACAGATAATGGGCTATTAATGTTCAGAGTTTTGTCTGAGCCAAGTTTAATAGCCTGATGGCTGTGGGGAAGTAGCTTGATCTTGATCTTGAATATTTAGTAAATGATAGTGCTGTTGAAAATGAGGGGAGATCAAATCTGAGAGTATTACTTGTCATGACAGAGAAATTAAATGGTAGTTTTGTGAAAATGAGCTCAAGAGTGTGGAAAGTATTGTGGACATTTAAATGCCCAATTTACTTGAGAAACGATGAACGAGAAATTTGGGACATTTCTGGGCTTTGGACCAGAACAGAGACTAACTTTAATTATGTATAGGAAAGAACTACAGACCCACTGAATTACTCCAGCTCTCTGAGTTACTCCAGCTTTATTTATGTTTGACTCTGAGGAAGGAGAAAAGGAACAAAAAGAAACAGACAAGTGAATTGGTATTATAAATCTTATTGACAAAGAAATTCAGGAGCTCTTTACTTTTGATGTCAGACTAGAGGAGGTGCAGGAGTGGGGCATAAAGATAATGCAGAAAAGAAGCTGTATTTGCTCTCCAATATAATCATGAAATGGTGGATGAATTTGGCAGAGGAAATGGTTCTTGATAATGCATGATGTGATCCAGCTGGATTCAGTGATTAGTCACTAAACCAATTTGCAACTAGATAAACCTTGGAATTGGAGGAGTAAAGATGAGTTCTGCTTGAGAGGAATTGGTGAAGGTGGAAAACGAAGGTTTCTTTGGGTGAAGGGTGTGGGGAGATAGATCAGCAACACCAGAATAGGTTATGGCAAATGGAAAACTGAAGGTCAAGCAAGATCTTTTTGCCCAAGTATCATTTTTCAGGTTCCTGCAACTCCAGTTGTACACTTCATGCCAGTTCCCTTTCATTGTAAACACAGCTAAACATAGATGGTTCATGTAATTCTGTATCAACTTTGGAATGAAAACAAATAGCAAACATCAACATTAAAATCCCCCCTTTCCCATTCCCAGCACTTCAACATATTTTCTTTTCCCTCCCGTTGTGCTACTCCGAAGTCTTGACATAATTTTCCCACCATCTTACTGATAATGTTGCTTCAACTCAAGGGCGATATACAAACGTAGACACAAGAACTGCAAGCGTTGAAGTAACTCAGCAGGTCAAGAAGGGTGCCGACCTGAACAGTTGCTTACTCATGTCCTCCAGAGATGCTGACTGGATGTGTATGTACTGATCCAAAGCATTGAGGCTGAAACCCGAGTTGTGCTCCAGTGCAAGATATAGGTCACCTCACAATCCTTTCCACAATTCTACCATTTTGTTTGGGCATCCTTGATCCCATATTGTTTCCTCTTTTCTATGTTCTATGTTCACTAAAAAACAAAAACCTGATCCTTATTTCTGCTTGCAGTTTCCTCACTGTATAACATTGTTGTCCAGCTGCCATGTCACCATTTTCACGTAGATGGGGGAGGCGGGAGGGGTGAGGGGTGGGGGGGGGGGGGGGGGGGGGGGGGGGGGGGGAGCAGATGAGGGATTCAAAGTTAGTTGGCTTCTCATGTTGCTATTTTGTTTCGATGCGTTGCTATTCACCTCCCAGCTGGGAAAACGCCATGTTCAACTGGTGCAAATTTCATCTGCAAAAGCACTTGGCCTTTACTCCTTTCAGGGCAAGTCTTCTTCTTATCGAATCCACACACACGATTAGAAGTTGTTCAGCCAGAGCTAACACACGTCTCGGCATCTGCATACAATGGTGTCTGTCTTGGGCTTCTTCTGTGTGGTGGTGGAAAGATTGGTGAAAACAGGGCCGTGACGTGAACACTCTTTCCTTGACCTCTTCAGGGCAGGTAGAGAAGTTGATCAGTCAACAATCAGAAGAACACAAAAGTGACATCAGCTCGAAGGTAGACAAAAGTGCTGGAGAAACTCAGGCAGTAGCAGATGTTTGAAGGGAGTTCAAGTGCTGAGCCACCGGGAGATCAGGTTGGTTAATGCGAACTGAGCGGAGGTGTTGGGCGAAGCGATCGCTAAACCTACGCCTGGTCTCACTGATGTAGACTTAGGCAGCATCTTTGGAGCGAAGGGAATAGGCAACATTTCGGGCTGAAACCCTTCTTCAGTGACATCAGCTCTGCTGAGTTAACATGCAAACATCACTCTAACTCAGGCACCACGCTGGCTGTGAACTCGTAATAGACACAGAAAAATACACATTATTTCATCTTCAACGCAATGAAACAGATATGTAAAATGGTTTCTACTACCAGCTGAAGTTTGGCAATGGGTTGTCTAAATCTAGTGTGCTAAGTATAAAAACCGGATAATTGGATAACATTTCATGCTTGAATCAGAATTTATGCTTGGGTGCATAATTCTGCATGCAATGATCAGAGAAATCACCGAGTATACAGAAGTTTTATGATTGTAAAGGATAAGTACGTGGTACCAACACAATTTTGAAGAACATAACAGGATTAGCAATGTTATGTGAGTGACGAATGGAATAATTGTCACATTTAGATGGTTAAATCAGTGTGGAAACTCCATGCTGCATAACGTGCCGCGCTTCAAAGGGTACAGCTATATTTCAGGCTTTAATCGTCCTTATAATTGCAGCAGGGACAAATTCAGGTAAAGAAAACAAATGAATCAGATTTGGAGGTAGACTAAAATGCTGGAGAAACAGCGGTTGAGGCAGCATCTATGGAGGGAAGGAAAGAGGCGACGTTTCAGGTTGAGACCCTTCCTCAGACTGATGTGGGGGTGGGGGGAGGGCGGGAAGAAGAAAGGAAGGCAGAGACAGTGGGCTGTGGGAGAGCTGGGAAGGGGAGGGGAAAGAAGGAGAAAGTAGGGATTACCTGAAATTGGAGAAGTCAATCTTCATACCGCTGGGGCGTAAATTTCCCAGGCGAAATATGAGGTGCTGCTCCTCCAATTTACAATGGGCCTCACTCTGGCCATGGAGGAGACCCAGGACAGAAAAGTCAGATTCTGAATGGGAGGGGGTGATGAAGTGCTCAGCCACCGGGAGATCAGATTGGTTAATGCGAACTGAGCGGAGGTGTTGGGCGAAGCGATCGCCAAACCTACGCCTGGTCTCACCGTTGTAGATCAGCTGACATCTAGAGCAGTGGATGCAATAGGTGAGGTTGGAGGAGGTGCAGGTGAACCTCTGCCGCACCTTGAAAGACTGCTTGGGTCCTTGGATGGAGTCAAGGAGGGATGTAAAGTGACAAGTGTAGCATTTCCTGCGGTTGCAAGGGAAAGTGCCCGGAGAGGGGGTGGTTTGGGTGTGAAGGAACAAATTGACCAGGGAGTTACGGAGAGAGCGGTCTCTGAGGAACACCTAAAGGGGAGGAGATGGCAAGATGTGGCCAGTGGTGGGGTCCCGTTGAAGGTGACGAAAATGTCGGAGTATTATCTGTTGTATGTGACGGCTGGTGAGGACAAGGGGAACTCTGCCCTTGTTATGAGTGGGGGGATGGGGAGTGAGAGCAGAGTTACGGGGTATAGAAGAGACCCTGGTGAGAGCCTCATCTATAGTGGAAGAGAGGAACCCCCGTACCCTAAAGAATGAATACTTGGATGTATCAAGTTGCACTGATATAAACACAAAAACAAAGAACTTACAGATGCTGGTCTATACCAAAGATAGACAAGAAGTGCTGGAGTAACTCAACGAGTCAGGCAGCATCTCTGGAGAGAAAAGATAAGTGACGTTTTGGATTGGGACCTTCTTTCAATGCAGTTTCACTTTGGAATAAAATGTGTTAGCTGCCTCATAACTTCCTCAAATAATTAATTTCCTCTAGATAGACACAAAATGCTGGATTAACTCAGCAGGTCGGACAACATCTCTGGAGAACATGGATAAGCGATGTTTTAGGTCAGGACCCTTCTTCAGCAAGAATCTGGGGTTGGACAGGCTAGATGCAGGAAGATTGTTCCCGATGTTGGGGAAGTCCAGAACAAGGGGTCACAGTTTAAGGATAAGGGGGGAATCTTTTAGGACCGAGATGAGAAAAACACTTTTCACACAGAGAGTGGTGAATCTCTGGAATTCTCTGCCACAGAATGTCGTTGAGGCCAGTTCATTGGCTATATTTAAGAGGGAGTTAGATGTGACCCTTGTGGCTAAAGGGATCAGGGGGTATGGAGAGAAGTCAGGTACAGGATACTGAGTTGGATGATCAGCCATGATCATATTGAAAGGCGGTGCAGGCTCGAAGGGCCGAATGGCCTACTCCTGCACCTATTTTCTATGTTTCTATGTTTCTATGAAGCATTGCCGATCCATGTTTAGTTTAATTTTGTTTACGGATACAGCGTGGAAAGACGCTATTTGGACCACCGAGTCCACACCGATCAGCCATCCCCACACACTAACCTACACACACTAGGGACAATTTACAATTATACCAAGCCAATTAACCTACAAACCTGTACGTCAATGGAGTGTGGGAAGAAAATGGAGATTTCGGACAAAACCCACGCAGGTCACGGGGAGAACGTACAAACTCTGTACAGACAGAATCCAGTATCGAACCAGGGTCCGTGGTGCTGTAAGGCAGCAACTCTACCATTACGCCACCGTGCTGCTCTCCAAACATGCACTTGATAACCTAAAAGGATTTGGTTCTGATCACGGATATGTTCTCCTGAGATGATGCCTGACCCACTGTGTCCCTCTAGCACGATGTGTGTTTTGCATTGAACACAAGGGTATCTTTTAGAGAATCAAGGCTATATCAGAAAAATGCCTCTACCCAAATAACTTCAACTGTCTTAATGCTCATCTATCCATCAAAGGATATTGACTGACAATTCATTTTCTCTCACATTTTCTCCCCGCAGGATCGGGGTACTGATTGTGGATGATCAGCCATGATCACGGTGAATGGTGGTGCTGTCTCGAAGGTCCGAATGGCCTACTCCTGCACCCATTGTCTATTGTCTATTGTCCTTCCACTGTGATGCCATGCAATCCAGCTAACAAGACGGGATACCATCATAAGCAGAAATTTAGCTGGACCGACTATTTCATTAGCAGGGCAGACATTAGCTACTCTATTAAAAATGTTTCACTGTCATCTGTAATACACACATTAAGAATACAGTGGAGTACCGAAAACGTTGGCCACCTTCAAGGGCAATGGATTCCAGTGGTTCAGGGAGACAAACAGCACTACCTCAATGTTGGGCTCTCAATATCATTTTACTGATGTTGCCACATTGCAAAAATATATTGTGTAGAAAAAAGGAAATGCAGATGCTGGTTTACAAAAAAGACACAAAGTGATGGAGCAACTCAATGAGTCAGGCAGCATCCCTGGAGAACATGAAACGTTGACGTTTCAGGTCAGCCCGTCTTCAGTCTCATATAGTGAATATATATAGTATCTATTTTACTTCAGAGTCACTTCGGCACGCGTGCACGACATTGTGTCTGCAGTGCAACAGCGACGGGCGGGGGTGGAGCGCTCCCGCGGGAAAAATTCAAAAGGACCTATACAGGTAAGGAAAAACTGAAGTTGTATTCTTCCCCCTTGCTGTGCTTTATGTTACAGCAGGTTGGACAAGGGGAAGAAAAAACGGACCTGGACCGCAGGCTGCCGCGGGGAACCAGGCAGTTCCCGGCAGCCGACAGCCACGAGCCACGAGCTACCAGCGGCTCCAGGACCGCAGGCTGCGGGGAACTAGGAAGGTTCTGGCAGCCGACAGCCGGGTACGACCGGCGCAGGCTGAGCCCAGCACCGCGAGCTGTATACCTGGAAACAACACAGCGGGCTGCAGGCAGGCAGGAGTCGGTACGGCCGATAGACTCAGGGAGTCCGGCCAGAAGGACGCATTGCCCAAGGGCAGTGAAAGTGACCGTTGGCGTGGTTACTAAGGTCCACTTACCGACTCCAAGCTGAATCCAGCGCCATGAGTCGTACAGCTCAAAGCAGCGCAGCAGGCTGGAGGCAAAGCCCAGCAGGATTCAGCCCGGCCGATCATACTCATCTGAGTCCGGCCGAAGGGGCGCGCTGCCCGAGTGCAGCAGAGGTCCGCCCGTGACTTGCTCCGGGAGATGGAGCAAGCTCACTATGGGAGTCTTCGCACTCCCACAACAGCACCTTATTGAGGGCTGTAAAACAATGCATCTCCCTCGATAGAGGAATGCGTTGTGGACCAGGGCTGGGCTGGTCCGGAAGAAGGGGACGTGGCTGAAGAAAACGGCAGTGTGCAGGGGGTGCAGAATCCTAAGGAGCTACTGGGAGTGATCACCAAAATTACGGATCAACGAAAAGTACCATTACAGACCAGGCTGGCGGCCAGCATCGACTACCTGTACTTCCATCTTCTGCAGGAACAGGCAACAAAATTACGCAGAAGTATAGGCCTCCTGTGAGCTTCACTTCATTTTAAAAATGCCTGCAGCAAACAATGCGATCTGGGGGTACAGTGGGACTGGCACAAAAACCCAGGAGGTCAAACTACAGAAGATTTCAAAACTTCTGACAGCGGGCATATCATTGGTTGCTCGCCCAGACGATGGTACAGAGAAAAGCTCGACAAAGAGATTAAAGCCGTCGGGCTCATAACAGCGTCATCAGCAATGACAGCACCCCTATGCAACCACCAGCAGGTATCAACACCAGGATGCTGGTGAAAGCATGAGGGCCACGCAGCACTACGAAGGTCCTTTCAGGCCAAGGCCCAGAGCAACCCTCATGGAAAACGTGCCAACCCCACACTCCGGCGCCTCTTCCACAGAAGAGGCAGAAATTGAAGAAAGGGACGTACCACCGGAAACCAGGTAAGTAGGTGGATCTGGTTCCTTCCAGAACATAAAGGTGTATGACCTGTACTAACGGGGAATATTACACTTGTTTTGGGAGGCATGGAGGGATCATTGTTGATACCTAAAATTTAACTGGATAGGGCAACAACGGCAGGGCATAGCGTTGCCTAATGGTCTAACTTCAGCCCCAAGACTTTTCACCAAGATATTAAAATGGGCCTTGGCAATATTAGAAAAAAAAACATATTGTCATGGCATATCTTGATGATATATCAATTGTGGGGAAAAAACCCTGATCTAGCTAAATCAGCAGTTTTAGCTACCAAACATAGGGTGAAACTCTGGGGTCATCTCCATCCAGATAAATCTGTCGACGGCATCCACAACTGGACTTTCTGGGATTTACAATTAACATTATCCATATGTCTGTAACATTGCCAAAGAGTAAAGCAGACTTGGATAAACCTACAAAATAATTAATTATTAAAACACTGGTGTTGGGTGTGTTTTATGGTCTAAAAGCCTACTGCTAACAATGCACCATCTACATGTCCGCCTACGAATTGATAATATCACAGTGGTGGCATATATTAATCATATGGGAGAAAAGATCGATACCATGTGTCAATCTGGCCAATATATTTGGCTATGGTGTGTTAACATACATATTTGACTATCAGCAAACTTACCTACCAGGTAAGCTCAATACTGAGCCACATACCAGGTCATAAAAAATTAAATGACAGCATCGAATGGCTGTTGGACCACAAAAAAGTTGCTGATATTACCAAATGAGGGACACCAGGTATCGATCCATTTGCATCTAGACCCAATCACCAGTTACCAACATATGCCGCTTGTGAACTACACTTGGGGCAGCAGCAATGGACGTTACTCACTTAAATGCGGAATAATTGTTTACAATGTTTTTCCCTCCTCCCTCATCAGTCGGATCCTAAGCAAAAACACATATGGACTCAACATCAAGTGCCTTGAAAGTACCCGATTGGCCTACACAGCCATGGATCCCTGTGGTCTCGGACATAGTCTCTGAACCATAGTCAACTATGCTAGATCCGGGCTGGCGGACAGGACCATGAACTTGATCACGGCAGCCTATCAAGAATCAACAGGGGCTGGTGTAGCAATAATACAGCGACAACCACCAACGTCCTGGGAATTCCTGTCCAGCCTTCATGTAGATGAAGGAATGAGCTGCAGTGCTATAATTATACAGGAGTGCCCTGTCAGCTTGCTGGTGGCAGGCGCCACGACAACTCTCCATGGGTTCTCACCCTCTAGTTGTCAAACCTATGAGGATTATTTTGTTAAAATAAATTGTTATTGCCTGAATTGGATGCATGTCTGAATACAATAACATACTTCCTCCCTTGAATGACTTCGGCAGTGAGTGAAGCATGGACTGTTCCATGGCTTGAAATCACAGAGCTTTAAAATCTTCACTTAGTCACTCACGTGACTCCGAAGTAAAATAGTAAGTTTAAACGAGAACTTACCAGTTTGAAGTTTGATCTTTATTTTATGAGGAGTTACGATGAGGGATTAAGTGCCCTCCGCTCCCGCCCTCAATTATAAAGGTCAACTGGTATCTTAGTTCTACTTGTCTTTACTATGTTTACTCCAATTACTATTTTCTGTGATTCCACACCGCTGCTTTGAAGAATGTCGCGCATGCGTGCTGGCGGGTTCTTCACGTAATCCCTCATCGTAACTCCTCATAAAATAAAGATCAAACTTCAAACTGGTAAGTTCTTGTTTAATCATACTATTTATATTCAGTGCAAACTGGTACCTATGCCTGTAAAATTTGTCTCTCTGGCATTGCAAAGAGTTGCAATATTTTTAGACATAATTGTGGTGTTTTTATCAGTGATAACAGTATCCAGAAGAAAGGCAATGCTCAAGAAATGATTCATACACGGGGGTTCGTGTTTCCTGTAACTGTAATTACTTGTAATGTGAAGTGAAGTTTAAAGTTGCTATTTTAATGATTATCACATAGCATCAATAATCTTTGCATTACGTTAGACCTGTGATCAGAACCAAATCGTTTTAGGTTATCAAATGCACGCTTGGATTAAGCCACCAATCTCAAATGTATAATATTGCTTGGTTTCAGAATTCCCATTATGGATTGCATGGTTTGTTTAACTTTGAGTTGAACCAGTAAAGTGCCAATCACTTGTAACACTATTTTTAGAATTGTGGACTGGTGCTCCAGTAAATATTTCATCTTTTCTGAGCTGAGAACAAATCACCTGTTATACCTGTTTCTATATAAATATATTGCAATTGATGTCACCACGGATGTAAGGATGTATTTGAAAGGAATGCCACTGGTAAAGAACAGGATGAATCATCACAGAAGGGTTGACATCACAAAGTTTAGAGATACAGCATGGAAACAGGTTGTTCGGCCCACCGCGTTCGCATCGACCAGCGATCCCCGCACATTAACACTACCCTACACACACCAAGTACAATTTCACATCTATACCAAGCCGATTAACGAACGAACTTGTACGACTTTGGAGTGTGGCAGGAAAGCGAAGATCTCGGGGGAAACCAATGCCGGTCACGGGGAGAACGTACAAACGCCATACAAACAGCTCCCACAGTCAGGATCGAACGCAGGTCTCTGGCGCTGTAAGGCAGCAACCCTACTGCTACGCCACCATCCTGACAAATTTACAAATATATATTTACCAGAAAATAGAAGCATTTTGATAACGCACCAAACCTATCAACAGTTATTTGAAACAGTAATCAGGAAAAATGGATCAAGTAAATGTATTGATTATGCAATTTCAATGATGTTGAATATAATCATGCATTATGAAATAACTTCTAAACTTATTTCCCCATCGTAAATGGCAGCGTCAGTACCATTGACAATTCGATAAAGATTCTGCTCACTCCAAAATATTCTATTAATAAACTGGCTGTATTGGGTTGGTTGAAGGATGCACCATGCCAGTGACAACAATAGGCTGCTGAAGGAGAAATAGGCCAATTTTCCCCACACATTTTATCTAGGTGAAATAATGGTCCAACCTCCCCTCTTAATTAGAAGACCGCATAAAGCATACTAAAGACATATTTCATGACCAAAAAACCCAGGTGATATCAATGGAAACCATAACATCACAGTTTTACCTATGCGAGGTGAGAAGGAAATCTGCCCCCTTGAATCCATTAAGGAATCTTAATCAGCAGTGGAGATGTCTGTGGGATTTTGTTTACCAATAAGTGCTAATGGAGGCTAATTAACTGGCAAACTTAATTCATATTACTTAAAACCACATAGGCCAGAAGCTGCCAGCTGTGAGCTAAATCACAATTGAGGCAGGAGCATACAAGTGTAGAAAATCGACCAAGAAAATATCTTGCGTAAAGAGAGTTTTGGGTACCAACAACTCAATTTTTCTTCCTGAAGTGCTGTATTTGTGCTGTGTTCACCATGCTTTATTGAGTTGGACATTCACAGCTGGGTTCCTAGTTTAGTGGACAATTATTGTTGCAATGTTGCTTTGGGATGTGATCTTAGAGGTAATAGTGTGATTTATATGTATCTGTGAGGTTCTCCTTTAATTCAAAGGCTCCTTACAGAGCTATCACCCATGGCAATCTGGACTACATTTCTTCCCACCCTGATTCCTGTAAGGAATCCATCCCCTACTCCCAATTCCTCCGTCTACGCCGCATCTGCACCCAGGATGAAGTGTTCCACACCAGGGCATCGGAGATGTCCTCATTCTTCAGGGAACGGGGGTTCCCGTCCCCTACTATAGATGAGGCTCTCACCAGGGTCTCTTCTATACCCCGTTACTCTGCTCTCACTCCCCATCCCCCCACTCATAACAAGAGCAGAGTCCCATTTTCCCTCACCTTCCACCGTCAAATATAACAAATAATCCTCTGACATTTTTGCCACCTCCAACGGGATCCCACCACTGGCCACATTTTCCCATCTCCTCCCCTGACTGCTTTCCACATAGACCATTCCCTCCGTAACTCCCTGGTCAATTCAACCCTTCCCACCCAAACCACCCCCTCTCTTGGCACTTTCCCTTGCAACCGCAGGAAATGTTACACTTGTCGCTTTACCTGCCCCCTTGACTCCATTCAAGGACCCTAGCAGCATTTGAGGTTCACCTGCACCTCCTCCAACCTTATCTATTGCATCCACTGTAGGTGTCAGCTGCTCTACATCGATGAGACCAGCTTTTTTCTCCACCTTACACATATCATGGTCATCTGACGCTGTGCCCATTGTGAAGGCAGGGGGTTTGATTGATTGATTGAATGAAGCAGCATGGAAACAGGCCCTTCAGCCCACTGGGTACGTGCTGACCATTGATCACCCATTCACATCAGTTTTATGTTAAGCCATTTGCATTCAAATGTGTGTTTAAGATGTCTGGGAAATTGTGGATCGGGATGTCTACAAGGATGTAGTGCATAGGAACAGCGTTGTATTTTAGGCAGGTAGATGCTGGTGATACCCTACATGCTGATGAGATACAACTCCTCCCTATTTTGTCGTGGGGGAGACTGAGATTGCTCTACGCCCCCCCCATTCGTCGCTTTCATTTTGTGTGTCTCGTGTATTTTGTGTTTTTTATGACTGTTGGCAGATCAATTCCCTCCTGGGATAAATAAAGTTCTATTGTATCAAATCGTTTTGCCACTACATTGTTTGTTGTGGCGGGTTCTCCACCTGGACCAGTCTAATTAATGGCAGAGATACTTAGGAGCAGATGATAGGTCTAGGTTGGTTCCATCTTTGATCACATGGGGAATGGGAAGACAATATCAATTTATGGCGTTGGACTCTTGATCTTGGGCCTTGTCTGGCTTGGAAGGAGAATGTGAGGAGAAAATGGCCTCCTGATCTCCTCTCCTCCTCTACCGCAAGTTATGCAGTGAAGCCTCATCTGTTGTATTTTCCAGGCTGGCCATAGAAAAACTCTGCAGAGTAAGTTGCATCAGAGTGTGTCAGCCTACTTAAAATATATAAAATGCTGTAGGATCAAATGGAACAGTGGAAATAAATTGGCTGTCCACTTAGTAAAGTACAATACATTGAAGGCACTTCCTTACAAGTTTAAAGTTTTTCCGATTTAACTTTCTATCCACATCTAATTACCCAGGTTTAAATTCTTCCATCTACATATCTACATCTAACAGTGCTGTATGAATGCATTTTATTGCACTTTTATGTTCCGTTACTTCAATAAAATACTAAGTAGCAACCAAGCCATTGCCCTCCAGTAAATAACTAGCGTTAATAAATATTCGGATAATCATATATGAGGTCCTGGACAGCTAGTGGAATCAATATTATCCCACTGTTAACCATGTAAAAAGACTGTGACCAGAACCATCAACCTTTACCCTACATTTGAAAGAAACATCACAGTGAAAAATCACACATGTTTTGTTTGGTTAAATGGTGTTTGACCTTCTGGCTTCTTGCTACTTCAGAACAGTGAAGTGCAAAGCCAAATGTGGTGTAATAGATGTAGTGAAGTTCATTGTCAATGAAATGGGGAAGGTGACAGACAAGGAATGAGTCCCAAAGGTGCAGCCTAAGTGCCATGGATAAAGATTCTCTGGGGAAATGTTTCTCATTAGTTCTCAGATACAGTTCAGTAATTCAATAGCCATAGGTTAACATTAGTCAAGAGACAAAATATGGTGGCTTGTACAATTTTATTTCAGTCCCTTTTTTTAAAGCTACAGTGCGAAAGAAATCCTGGGCATTGATGTGGCTTAGAGCAAACTTGTACGTCGTTCTGCAAAATATGTGCAGAATTCATTAAAATTTGGCAAGGAGCTTAATAAATTTGTACAATATTCATATTTCTTTTAGGGAAAGCCCTGAACCATGCGTTTAACAATATGAATGTCAAAAGATAACTATTCTACATCTTTTTTTCCAAAAAATGATAGATGGCAATCTTCCCGCAGATTACCAAAATCACAATTTCTCACTTGGACACTATTCAGTTGCCAGAGTAATTAATAATAAACAGAGAATACTTTCCATCAGGAACTTAAAGCAGGCATTTTGTTCCACAACGACTAGGACCAAATAATTCATGAACTCCATAGGAATATTATGTGAAAATTCCTCTTCCAATGTAAAATAAATATTGTATTCAATATACATATTTTACAATAGATAATTGCTAACTTGGTATAATTTTATACTGGACTATTTCATATTCCCCAGTATTTTATGCAAAGCTATCTATCTAGAGGGTCTAAAAATGCCAAAGTGAGCTCTTTTAAAGAGCGGTAACTAATCACGGCCCCGCCAAAACGAAACATTTTAATAATTTGCTGTAGAGTGATTTAAATTCCTGGCTTTTAGTTTCTTTGTGAGTGTAATATGATTCATTTTTATGCTGTATATATTCACCTTATTACAGCGGACCAACAATAGTAAAGAGCCTTTCCTTGCCAAACAAATGAAAATCAGTACATATCTTTGCAATCAGGAAAATTGTCACATTGAATCATGTTTATCCTCACATTTGCTTTACTTATCATCATCACAGATTCTGGAAACTGAACTTGAATCTCTCCTGCATGCAAACATTAAAATGTATATTTTGCTCTGTGAGCATCGAAATTAGTGGAACTGTGCATTGACCATTAAGCAGGTCCAAGTAATGACATCTAAATAATAAAAATGGAGCTGTACTTTATATACCCATATCTTCAGTACAAATTATGTAATATATACATTAATAATTAAACATGACCAATAGCATTATTTGAGCCTGGTGGACTGTTTTGAAACAGTAACTGAATTGTCTAATGATTCAAGGTCGAGCTAATTTCATTTTAATGAAGAAAATGCCTGCTTTGGTATCTTTCATTTTCGTAGAAACATTGAGTCTTCATTTTTAATAACATTCAATTTTATTTTTAATACTTGCATAAAATATGTACAATGGAAGAACATTTTACACACATTTTAAAATTATTACCATACTTGCTAGGAGGTAGCTTAAAATTCAAACAGTGGATTTGCAGCAGTCGACAGATAAGCTGCTAGCTCCTTCAGACTGGCGTGATTCTATTCCACTTCACTGTTGCTCCAGGGCAGCTTGATAGCGTTAACTTCACCATTATAGTTCAGACTGCACATCAGCATGGGTTCATTAGTGCTAGTGAATGCATCAACAGCTAATTCACAAAAGAACCTTTACAATCTCCTGCAGCAGTTAAACCGAAGATCAGCCTAAAAGTGTCACAATCTGATTGTAAGAGCTTCTCACATGCAAGCAATGGCCTTTAAAGACTGTGCAGAGGTTGCCGATCAACAACCACTTGTCTGAATTGTTTGACATGGAGCTGAGTGGATTTCCCACGGCCAGAAAAGATGCCATCTTCAGCACGGGAGTGGATGGCATCAGCACCAGTTCATTTAGAGCCCTTGCCATCTTTGAGGACTCAACAAGTTAGGTACAGGTATACACGAGGAACTGTCTGATAAAGGTAGATACAGTCTGAAGGATGGTTTCGACACAAAATGTCACCTATTCCTTTTCTCCAGAAGTTAGACACAAAACGCTGGACAGCATTGTCAGCGGGACAGGCATGTCTGCAGAGAAGGATTGGGTGATGTTTCGGATCAAGACTCTTCTTCAGGCTACCTTTTCTCCAGAGATGCTGTCTGACCCGCTGAGCCACTCCAGCTTTTTGCATCTACCTTCTCTTACAAGGAACTGCAACGCTGGCTTAACAAAAAAAAAGACAAAGTGCTGGAGTAATTCAACGGGTAAGGCAGCATCTCTGAAGAACAAGGATAAGAACCATTTCAGGCTGACCTTTCTTCAGACTGGTTACGTAGACAGGATGAGGGGCACAGGTGCAAAGAGAAGGTATAAGGCACACATTTTTAAAAAGCACTAGACTAAGTGGGTCCCAGCTTCACACGGGAGGGATGGTTGCCAACGCAATATTCCACCTCTCCACCAATTACAATATTGCTGGCTTTCTGGAGTGCTAGCATAGTGTTGTTGGCCGAAAGAATAGTTTCCAGATGGCTGGTAGGGGCATTGTGGGCCGAATGGTTGTTGGGCTGGCAGCTCAGTCACTGAGACCACCACTCACACACACACACACACACACACGCCCCCCCACACACACACACACACCCACACCCACTCACTAACGCACTCACACCCACTCACTCACACCTGCTCACTCACACACACACACACTGACACACACACACACACACACACACACACTGACTCACACACAATATATATGGCAGTAAACTTTCTTGAATACTCACACGGCTGAGCGCGACCTCTCCACTTTAGGGCTTCCGCAGTCAGCGGCACTTCCGCAATCAGCATGACCTCTGCACTTACCAGAAATTACACAATCAGCGAGACCTCTGCACTCACAAGAAATTACGCAATCAGCGCGACCTGTCCACTAAGCTGAAGTCACAAAATGAGCGGACTTTTGAACCAAACACAGATGGACCTAATAAAGCATTACAGTTTCAAGCACAGGCAGGGCAGCAGGCCAAGCAACTCATGGCATTGTCATTAAGGGCTAACAAATCATTTATTGCAAGTACATTGCAGACTCACAGTTCAGTTGATTCACAGCTTAGAATGAGAGTCATGGCCTCTCCCTCATGATCTTGCAGAGTGACTGAGTCACGTCCAGGTATCCGGGGTTTTATAGTCCTGCCCACCCCCCCACGGAAGGGGCGTTACCTTCATTGCGGTGATTGACAGGCGAGAGTAACTCAAAGTTTTTTAAACACTCATAACTTTTTTATTCTTCATCGATGGGAAAAATCCTCGGGGCCTGCTCAGAGAAGGAGGACTGTAAGTAAGATGGCCAAAAAATATATGGTAGCGTTTTTGATCGTTTTTGGTAGACAGGAAGCGGTCAACATGAGACTTTTAATAATCTCGATATCTAAAAATCAAGAATAGATGCAAAATGCTGGAGTAACTCAGCGTGACAGGCAGATCTCTGGAGGGAAGGAATGGTAGACCCTTCTTAAGACTTCTCCAAAGATGCTGCCTGTCCCGCTGAGTTACTTCAGCTTTTTGTGTCTATCTTCAATTTAAACCAGCATCTGCAGTTCCTGCCTACACATTTTAATTCAAGGACTCTGGCCTACCCTATATTGGTTAATGGCTCTCATGAAAACATGGCCTGATTGACCAGCTACCCCTCTGCTAATATACCATACTATAGTATAGACTAGTTCCAACACGGGAACAATATTCAATCGTGACTCCCTATTCAAGGCCACATTCCCAGATCAATAGCCACATTGAGCTAGGTAGCAACTCCGACTCTAGGAGAGTGATGATTTATCTTCAGCAAGGGGCTCCTCATAAGTCCCAATTCTGATGGATCAGGAGTGCACAGTTGTATTTAGCTCCTGTTGACGGGATTCAATGGGCTGTCTATTGTGGTGCTGTTTAAGCAAAGATACCATCTTGCCCTCGGCTCTTTACTTTCCTCTTTCATTTGCTTCATTTTCATTCCAGCTTAACCCACTATTTGCCCCTCCACCCCAATTCCTTACCCACTTCCATCCTGTTCTCTTCTCTTCCCCTCAATTGTTTAATTCACCCTTTCCTTCAAAATCTACATGCAGGCCACTGCCAGCACCGACAAAGACTGAGAATGTCTCGGCCTTCTGCCAAAATGGAGGCTAAGCCTCATATTGGTGAATGTTCCAGTTTAAGGATCAGTCACCACAGCCATTTAGAATTTCTGTAGTAGTAGATATTGCTAACCAGTACCTTAACCATAGATATAACATTATTAATGGTTCATATAAAATACACCCTGCCCTGTCAGAGGATCTTTGTTAGTATATTTAATTATTGCGAGAAGCCACCACAATACTGGGATAATTTCATGTCAGGATATGATTTCAGTGTTTTCCAATACTTTCATAGGCTGAACAAAAAAAACTATACTATTTGCTTTCCTCTCTCTTTTATTGAGATGAGCCACACTGTGCACCTATCCTATCCACCTCTGTTGTGTTTCGTCAATGGAAGCTGCTTGATAAGTTATTGATGAAAACAATTCCTTTGATGGCTGCAAATGACAGGCAGTGGAGTACCAGAGAGTGAGAGCTTATTATCTTATTTTAAAATCTAAATAACGTGCTTGTTAATTCTATCCCAAATGGCAAATTATATATTTTTCTGCTGGACTTAAAGTACTATTCATTTAAATAGCATTCAGAAATATGAAAGCCTAATAGTTTTCCCTCAAAATCAATTTTGCCCATATTCTTAACTCCGCTCTCTATTCTTATTTCACATTTGTTGAAATGCACAAATGAAAGAAAATGTGGCTGGAAGAATTCAGTTCGACAGAAAATGGAAATGAATTTGACTGAGCTTGGAATACAAGGGAGAAGATCATTTCAATTACGTTCAACGATAAACCTCACCCATCCATTTGAAATGAAGAAAGGGCCATGGGGCTGTCTCCTATTAACAGACTATTTTATTCACATTCATTGTATGTTTAGAAAGTAGTTACCAATGTACATGATGTGCAACTTTCAATGAATAGAAAATCATCACATGTAGGATGTCACAATACTCAAAGAATTACCCACTCATATGCGCAATAAAAGGGAAGAAAATCCGAGGCAGTGGCAGAATGCAAATGTTTTATCTAAATGTCACGGCCATATTTATTAATCATTGGTTGCTGATGCTTATCTATGCAATATACATTGATGAGAACTGGCTGAATCTGAATATTCCTCTTGACGTTGAGGTTCCTGCTGGAATGATTGTGATTAAAAGTGAAAGTGCAGAGTCTGCACGGGGTCAGTGGTGTGCAAAGTATGAACTGCTCAGATCAGGACTGACAGAGAAAAAGTGGAATGAACCCTATGTATTACATGCTAGTTTTTGAAAAATAATCCAATTATCAGATAAAATATAGCTTCTAAATATACCTTTATAAATATACTTTCCTGAGGGGAAACTCTCCAGGTGGATCAATGGCAGACTTGTATAAATATTGTGTTGCACGATAGAATGGCTTGGTTTTGGAAGTTAATTCAATCAGAAAGAATTCCTTTAGAGAAATGCAGAATAGACAGGCAGTGGAATTCCCTACCAGTAAGTTTATTTTCCATTTTCCACTCTAAATACCCGTAAACTATTTTATCAACAAATCAGAATGGATATTTTTCTGAACTTCTTAGGGTATATTGGTTTAAATTAGAAACATAGAAATCTGAAAGAAAATAGGGGCCCTCAAAGGCCATTCAGCCCTATTCTTAGCCAGCACCGCCATTCATATGATCTTGTCTGATCATCCAGAATCAGTAACCCGTTCCTGCCTTCTCCCCATTTCCCTTGAATCCATTAGCGCTAAGAACTATATCTAGCTCTCTGTTGAAAACATCCAATGAATTGGCCTCCACTGCCTTCTGTGGCAGAGAATTCCACAGAGACACAACACTCTGGGTGAAAAAGTTTTTTTCTCATCTCAGTCCTAAATGGTCGACCACTTATTCTTAATCTGTGACACCTGGTTCTGGACTTTCCCAACATGGGGAACCCTTTTTCTTGCATCGAGCCCGTCCAATCCCTTAAGAATTTTATATGTTTCTTGTGTCATTGTTTTCTAAACTTACTGCTGTGCTTTGTAAACAATTACCAGACTAAAGAGCTTTCTCTGAAGTTGTCACAGGCCAGAGCTTGCTGATCATTTTTCTTGCTTCATGGGGGTCTATGGACTCTGTGCCATGCCAGAACTGGGAATCTGAATATTCTCTTGACGTTGAATTCCCGCTGGAAAGATTGTGATTTTTTTGAATTTGCTATGATTGCACGGGGTCAGTGATGTGCAAAGTATGAACTGCTCAGATCAGGACTGACAGAGAAAAAGTGGTATGAACCCTATGTATTACATGCTAGTTTTTGAAAAATAATCCAATTATCAGATAAAATATAGCTTCTAAATATACCTTTATAAATATACTTTCCTGAGGGGAAACTCTCCAGGTGGATCAATGGCAGACTTGTTTAAATATTGTGTTGCAAGATAGAATGGCTTGGATTTTGAGGGGTAATTCAATCAGAAAGAATTGTAGAGAGATACAGAATAGAAACATGATCTTCGGCCTACCATTAAGTTATTTTCCATTTTCCACTGTTCCTACCCTAAACTATTTTGTCAACAAATCAGAATGGAACTTTGGGAACTTCTTAGGGTATATGGTTGAATTAGAAACATAGAAATCTAGAAAATAGGGGCAGGAGTAGGCCATTCAGCCCTTCGAGCCAGCACCGCCATTCAATATGATCTTGTCTGATCATCCAGAATCAGTAACCCGTTCCTGCCTTCTCCCCATTTCCCTTGAATCCATTAGCGCTAAGAACTATATCTAACTCTCTGTTGAAAACATCCAATGAATTGGCCTCCACTGCCTTCTGTGGCAGAGAATTCCACAGATACACAACACTCTGGGTGATAAAGTTTTTTCTCATCTCAGTCCTAAATGGTCGACCACTTATTCTTAATCTGTGACCCCTGGTTCTGGACTTTCCCAACATGGGGAACCCTTTTTCTTGCATCGAGCCCGTCCAATCCCTTAAGAATTTTATATATTTCTTGTGTCCTTGTTTTCTAAACTTACTGCTGTGCTTTGTAAACAATTACCAGACTAAAGAGCTTTCTCTGAAGTTCTCACAGGCAAGAGCTTGCTGAGATTTTCTTGCTTCAGGGGGTCATGGATCCTGTGCCATGCCAGGGGATGTAATTCGGGGACAAGAATGGGAAATGTACAGAAAATAGTCATTTTTGAATTTTCTATGATTTTAATTATTTAAGTGTTGATTTGATTAGTAGTGTACTTCAAAATTTAGGCTATGAAATATGCCCTAAGCTTTGCAGCATGCTGCAAAGCCAGATTAGTGGTTGATGATCAGAACGGCTGTCATCCTGGGTCACAACTTCTCTGCTCTGAGAGTTGTAGAGCCATGATGACATGGTGATGGACTATTGAAGCAGGCCCTTTGCCACACCCCTTCCAAACCACCTATTTAATAGAACCTTTAAGGGACATAAAGGAAAATTTATAATGGACAATTAACCTCCCAACCAACATGTTTCTGGGAGGAAGTGTGAACTGGAGCCCAAGGGGGAATCTCCCACAATCATAGGCGGGCCATATAAACTCCACACAGACAGTACAAAAAACCAGGGCTGAATCAGGCTGCCTTTTAAGGAGATTGCTCATCATACAACTTTAGATTGTGATTTAACCCAGAAGTGAATTAAAAGCCCTCAACAAAACCAGTACCAGAACTGCGTACCCCCATCTCGTCAATATTGTTTGCCCAAACTCTTTAATTTCAACCTGTGTAAACTCCACAAAAGGCATAAACCTTCTGTTTATATGTATTGCTCATAAAGCTCCTCTTACAAAGAAAATGTGTTTATTTTCTACGCTCTCCCCTGGGCCTGACAACATGCATCATAGTCTGACTAACACCATCAGACCTCGTTTTACAACGCAGTCAGGATTTCCCCTGCTTGGGGTGAGAGTTTGCTGTCAAGCTATTTGCCAGATTTACACTTGCCATTTGGCAAACTCCGTATATGATTTTCCTGGATCAAGTATGCACAGTACAACCTCACTTGTGACATGTGTAGGAAGGAACTTAAAACAAATAAAAGATACACAATGCTGGAGTAACTCAGCAGGACAGGCAGCATCTCTGGAGAGGAGGAATGGGTAACGTTTCGACCCCAGAGGGATCTTGACCCGCAATGTCGCCCATTCCTTCTCCCCAGAGATGCTGCCTGTCCCGCTGAGTTACTCCAGCATTTTGTGTCTCTCTCACATATCATATTCTATGTGGCAGGGTCTTCCGAATTCACCAAAATTTCAGAAGAAAATAAAAATATTTATATATTTAAATGTCAATTAAAAGATTAAAATATTGAAAAAATCATTTAAATAAATAATTCAGTACAAATAACTATTTTTAAATAATTAAAAACATTAAAGCAAACTATTAATTCCAGAATATTTTTAATTAATCTTATACAGTATATAGTGCAGTGTATCCATGCAATATTGCAGTTACATAATGGAAATGTATCCCAACAGGATTTGCACTTCACTGCCGAATTTAGTTTGAGATACAGCATGGAAATAGTTCTTTGGCTCACCGATCCTATGCCGACCATCAAAAAAACTTTCACATTCACTCCCTACGTACTAGGGACAATTTAAAAAGACCAATTAACGTGCAAAGCTCATCTTACAAAGCTTTGGGATGAGGGAGGAAGCCGGTGTACCCAGTGGAAATGCATGCAGGCACAGGGAGAACATGCAAACTCCATTCAGACAGCACCTGAGATCAGGATCGCATCCAGTTATTTGGTTTACTTTAGTTTAGTTTAGAGATACAGCGAGGAAACATGCCCTTCGGCCCACCGAGTCCTCACCAACGAACAATCCCCGCACATTAACACTATTCTACACTAGTTTTTACATTCATACCAAGCCAAGTAACCTGCAAATCTGTACGCCTTTGGACTGTGGGGGGAAACCGGAAAACCCGGAGAAAACCCACACAGGTCACGGGGAGAACGTACAAACTCCGTACAGATAGCACCTAAAGCCCGGATCGAACCCGGGTCTCTGGCACTGTAAACGCTGCAAGGCAGCAACTCCACCGCAGCGCCTCCGTGCCGCCCAGTGTAGTGAAGCAGCAGCTGTACCAGTTGTGCCCCACACGGTGTCACCCCACAAATAATTGGATATATTTATTAAAGAATGCTCGTACGGTATTTATATGAGAAAAAAAATAATAAACACCAATGTGAAAGAAGCCCCAAAATGTAGTAAATTTTTGGCAGGGGTTTGCATTATAGACAGGAAACACATCTCTTCTGTACTGTGCGAGTGTACAGTATTTAGTCTTTTCCTTCACAGGAAGCCTCGTGGGTTGACCCATGGTTGGCGGTCGATGAAGGCGCGGGAGAACTGCCGTGATGTGGGGAGAACAATGGGGGACCCAGCTTGGGGGGAAGAACAATGGAGTACCCGAAGCGGGAGAGGTGGAGAAGGGCGGTGGAGGGGGGAGGACAAAGGAGAAGCCGGCATACTTTGTACCCTTGGCTGTGCCGTAGGCGGCCACCATGGGTATGCCGGCAAAGAATTTCACTGTTTCTTGTCACATGTGGTGATAGAGTATTCCAGGTGTTATTTTTCACCCTCTCTATTGATCTTGGTCTTACCAGGTGCAGCTGCAGTGGGCAGATAGCCGGAAGACCTAGCCAATTGATGTTCCACTGCTGAGCTCCGTTGGAAGTCAAAGGTGAAGACATTGACAAAGTTTGGCAGCGTAGTGCAAAAAAAGCAAACTCATTTCACCGAGTTTCTGCTCTGAAGAAGAAGAAGATTATTCACCTCGGAGTCTTGGTTTACATTCCGAATAGACCCAGCCTGGAGTGGTACGGTGGCGCAGCAGTAGAGTTTCTGCCTTACAGCACTTGCAGTGCCAGAGACCTGGGTTCGATCCCAACTACGGGTGCTGTCTGTATGGAATTTGTACTTTCTCCCTGTGACCGCATGGGTTTTCTCCAGTTGCCCCGGTTTCCTCCCACACTTTAAAGATGTACAGGTTTGTAGGTTAATTGCTTGGTCTAAGTGTAAATTATAAATTGTCCTTAGTGTGTGTAGGATAGTGTTAATGTGAGGGGATCGCTTGTTGGTGTGGACTCGGTGGGCAGAAGGGCCTGTTGCCGCACTGTATCTCTAAACTAAACTAAATTAAAAGCATGTTTACGGAATTATAAAAATGCTTTCCGCTTCAAAATATGCAAACCTGTGTGTATTTGTGAATTTCTCTTCTGAACTAAGTGATGGGGCACAAGAAGTTGGGGTAACTCAGCGAGTCAGACAGCATCTCTGGAGGAAAGCCATGGGTGAAATGGTCAGGACCCTTCTTCAGGTTTTGATGGGGAATCTGTCCACATTTTCCAACATCTGCAATAGTCAAGCTGAAATCAGAAAAATAATGCAATGTGATACAGAGTGTAAATGCTAACTGTAGGTGTGTGTGCTGCTCCTGTGGGGAAACAACCTGGAGGATTGCTGTTTGCCTGGCAAGGTTGTATTAATGCAGAACTTAAACCTACAAATTGGCAATGGCGTTTGACAGGGCAGTAAACTGCTCCCTGGATATTTTCAGTATGCTTGCATCTATCTACCTGCAAACAGATGTAGGCAGCTCCATTTTTCAGGATAATTTATGGATTATTTACAGATCTGAAACAAGCTCAAGGTTTTCTGAATATGTTGAATTTATGGAGGTATAAACTACAAACTATGAACTGTCTTTGGTTGCACTAGGGACTTTTTGGTTTTGTTTCACACTGATATTGTTTTTTTGAAATGTACTGAACTTCTTTTGGTTATTGTGTTATTTATGAGAGCTGTGTTTACTGACCTCTTCTGATGCTGCAAGAAATAAATGCATTGTTCCGTTTTCAGCACACGTGACGCTTAAGCATGCTTGACTTTCCCTTGATTCTTAATGTTGGTAGAGAGGTTATGCCAGTCCCCAGAAAAGATGAATTTTGTGCCACAATATGTTTGATGGAAAGTAAAGAAATAAATTGCAGCAGAAATAAAAGCAAAGTCAATTAAATGTGACATCTCCAAGTTTGCGGATGACACAGAGCTGGGTGGCAGTGTGAGCTGTGAGGAGGATGCTATGAGGCTGCAGGGTAACTTGGATAGGTTGGGTGAGTGGGCAGGTGCATGTACAATGCAGATAAATGTGATGTTATCCACTTTGGTGGCAAGAACAGGAAGGCAGATTATTATCTGAATGGTGTTAGATTAGGAAAAGGGGAGGTGCAACGAGTCTTGGGTGTCCTTGTACATCAGTCACTGAAATTAAGCATGCAGGTAGAGCAGGCAGTGAAGAAAGCAAATGGCATGTTGGCCTTCATTGCAAGAGGATTTGAGTTTAGGTGCAAGGAGGTCCTACTGCAGTTGTACAGGGCCCTGGTGAGTCCATTTAGGACTGAGATGAGGAAAAACATTTTCACCCAGAGAGTGGTGAGTCTGATCTAAAATTAATTAAAATGAGATTGACACCACTGTTTTAAGTTGTTCTGCCCCTTCAACCCTGACATGAACTGGCTGTGCTTATCCATCTACTAGCTTTTATATTATCTGGCTTCTCCAATGCTGAAATTATTTTATTTTGTATATGCAATGTAAATATCGGATTAAAAATATTGAATCACCACAGTCTGGAAAAATTGATGACATGATATTACGGGCCAACTTCCGTAATCTTATCAGTAACATATGTCCTTAATATGTTTCTATCAACTTCTCTAATTAATTGGGCCCCTCAACACCAACCTTTCTCTGCAGTGGTTGCTAAGAGAGTAAAAGGTGCCATGGATCTTAAAGCAGCGTCAACAGATTAGTTCAGCTTGATGACCTGGCTTCAGGGAATTGCAGTGAGTGATGTTAGGAAGCATAAAATTAATCAAAAAGGGGACAAGAAGCCAGATTCATCAAAAAGCAAAGTTCACAACTGGACTTTTTAATTCCCTGAGAATGTTGTAAGAGGAGAAAAACAAAGGCCAGAGATAAGAAAGGAAGGAGTGAAGCGGGAGTGAAGAGTTGCCAATTGTGAATGTGAAGGGGGAGGTGAAATAGGTGGGAGTCCAGGCAGGCCACATGTGAGGAAAGATGGATGAGAAGAGATGGGAATGGAGGGAGGAGGAGAAAGGGAGGGGTGTTTGTGGGGGGAGGGTGCTTACTTACAATTACAGAATGCAATATTCACACCGTTCGGCTGTAAGCTACCCAAGCAAAATATGAGATGCTGTTCCTTCAATCCACTTGTGAACTCAGTCGAGACATCTGAGGAGTCTCAGGACAGAAAGGTCAGAGTGGGAATGGGAAGGGGACTTCAAATGGTTAGCAACCGAGAGAGAGAGATCCAGTGTGCCTTGGTGGGCCAAGCGTAATTGTGCAATGAAATAGTCACCAAGTCTATGCTTGGTCTCACTGACATACAGGAGGCCACATCCAATGTTGTCATTCTATCCTATGCTCAGGAAGCCTCTGAAAGTTACTGATTCAATAGATCAGGCAGCACTGAACAGATGGCCCATTTCTGTACCCATTTTAGCTCAGCAAACTGTGCAGGAAGGAACTGCAGATGCTGGCTTACAACGAAGATAGACACAAAATGCTGGAGTAACCCAGCAGGACAGGTGGCATATTTGGAGAAAAGGAATGCATGTTTCGGGTCAAGACCCTTTTTCAGGCTGAGAGTCAGGGGAGAGGGAGCCCTGAGCCTCAGTCTGAAGAAGGGTCTCGACATGAAACGTCACCCATTCCTCTCCAGAGATGTTACCTCAGTGTCGGTTGACAAAAGTGCTGGAGAAACCCAGCAGGTGCTGCAGCATCAATGGAGCAAAGGAAATAGGCAACTTTTTGGGTCGAAACGTTGCCTATTTCCTTCGCTCCACCTTTGATTTTCCAGCATCTGCAGTTCCTTCTTGAACATATTACCTCAGTAAACTGCTAGGCTTTAGGATAGATTTATGAATAGAGCAATGGATGCAAAGGCACTGAATTTAATTCAGAGGTAATTTGATACTGAAAGAATGAAATGTTCTGATATTACTGGTCCGGAAGTGGCGGCGCTGTTAACAGCTGCGGCTCGCCTGCAGTCTGTCTGTCTTCACTTTTTTCTGTTGGGTTTTTTTTGTTTTGTTTTGGTTAAGTTTTAGTTTGTTTGGTTGTGTTAGAGGGGGTGGAACATGTTCTCTGTCTCTTCCTTCGGGAGAATGCGACTTTTTCGTGTCGTATCCCCCTTCTCTGCCTCCGTCTGCGCTGAGGCCTAATGGCGGAGCTGGTGGCCTCCAACCTGCGACCGACCCCGAGGCTCCGGAGGCAGAGCCAGTCTAAACTCACCAACGAAAAAGCCCATGATCCCCTCCGGGCGTAACTACAGCGGTGGCCCATTGCATGGTGCGGCGTAGCCTGGCTTGCTCGGCTATAGGATCTGGAGCTTGTGCAGCGGGGCTCGAGCTGAGACTCGGGACCCGGAGCTCAGGACAGAAAGCCTGGAGTGGGAATGGGCTGCCCGGGCGGAGAATGGTTAGCAATGGAGTGGGAGGCGGCGGATCCGGAGCTGATGCTGTGGGCCAAGCTCGGAGCGTGCAATGAAATAGTCACCAAGCGGCGGCTTGGTCTCACTGACATCACCACGGAGGTCCGCTGGACTGGAGGACGGCATCTTGGGCCTGGATCGATTGCCTCAGCGTAGAGGGAGAACAAGGAGGGAAGAGACGGAGACTAAGACTTTGCCTCCATCACAGTGAGGATGTGCTTGGTGAACTCACTGTGGTGGGCCGTGTTTAATTTGTGTTTATTGTATGTTTTGTTATTATTGATTCTGTGTATGACTGCAGGCAACATAATTTCGTTCAGACCGTAAGGTCTGAATGACAATAAAGGATCTATCTATCTATAAACTAATATTATCCACAATGTCTTCCTCGTTCATAATTGTCTTACAACAATGTGAACCTTAATGATGTTTCTGTAAGTTACTGGTTCAATAGATCAGGCAACACTGAACAGATGGGCCATCCCATTTTACCTCAGCAAACTGCAGGAAGGAACCTTCCAAGTGTTTCCCAATCAAAAGCCTTGGATGAAGTATGAGATTTGCACTCTTCTGAAAACCAGACACCGGGCATTCATGTGTGAAGATACAGTGGTCTACAAGAAGACCAGATACGACCTTAGTAAGGCCATCAAAAAGGCCAAAAGTGACCTGCTCCAAGCTGGAGGATGAGACAGATGTTCGGAAGCTGTGGCGGGGCCTGAATACAAGGCAAAATCAGGAGGCAGCACAAATGTCAGCAAAACATCACTCCCTGACGAGCTCAATACGTTTTACGAACGCTTTGATGGGAAGAATACTGATGTGCCTTCTCGAGCCCCCATTCGCTGTGATGGTATTTCAGTCACGGTCACAGAGGTCAACGTCAGAAAATCCTTCAGAGGGTTGAACCCTCGGAAAGCACCTGGACCTGATGGTATACCTGGTCGTGTTCTAAAAACCTGTGCGGCCCAACTGGCTGGAGTTTTTACGGACATTTTTAACCTCTCTCTTCTGAGGTCTGAGGTTCCCACCTGCTTTAAAAGGGCATCAATAATACCAGTGCCCAAGAAGAATAAGGTGACGTGCCTCAATGACTATCGACCAGTGGCACTAACGTCTGTGGTGATGAAGTGCTTTGAGACGCTCTTTGGGGTGGAACCCTCTCCAAGACAGACGTGAAGCTCACCGTTTGACCTGTTTTTACAAAATATTAAATGGTCAGCTCGACATAGACTACAAGACTTACACCAAACCCAAACCAATTAGGAGCAGACGAGGGCATTCGATCCAATTTGTGATCCCAGCTACAAAGACAGATGTATACAGCAATTTGTTCTTCCCCGCACAATTAAAGCATGGAATAATCCCCACCCAACTATAGTTACCCAACCAGATGCAACTAAATTTAAAGTAGCTCCTTCTTCCCAATAACCCTTTCTGGCTTAAGCCCTCCCTTAACCACCTCCAGTTTAAATTCCATTTGGAATATTTTGGAGGACCAAGAAACCAAGAACCAAGAACCAAGGCGCTGATCATGGAGTAAATCAACGCCTACCTCGACAAAAACCTGAACCCATTGCAGTTCGCTTACCGCCACGACAGATCAATGGTAGATGCGATCTCGCTGGCTCTCCACTCCACTCTGAACCACTTGGACAACAAAAACTCATTGGTCAGGCTGTTATTCATTGACTACAGCTCGGCATTGAACACAATCAATCCCTCAAGCTGGTTGCCAAACTCTTAGAACTGGGTCTCTGCGCATCTCTCTGCAATTGGATCCTCAACCTCCTCATTCACAGACCACAGTCTGTTCATATTAGTGGAAATGTGTCAATGTCGATAACAATCATCATGGGAGCAGCTCAAGGCTGCGTGCTCAGCCCCCTGTTATACTCACTCTATACTCATGAGTGCGTAGCCGGTCATAGTGCAAACTCCATCATCAAGTTCGCTGATGATACCACTGTTGTGAGATGTATCACTGATGGGGATGAGTCAGAGTATAGAAGAGAGATCGAGCGATTGTCCATATGGTGCCAGCGCAATAACCTGGCCCTCAACACCAGCAAAACCAAATAACTGATTGTGGACTTTGGAAGGGGTAGGATGGGGACCCATAGTCCCGTTCATATCAACGGGTCAATGGACAAGAGGGTCAAGAACTTCAAATTCCTTGGCGTGCATATCTCTGAAGATCTCTCCTGGTCCGAGAACACTGATGCAATTAGAAGGAAAGCTCATCAGCGCCTCTACTTGAGAAGATTACGGAGAGTCGGTATGTCAAGGAGGACCCTCTCGAACTTCTACAGGTGCACAGTAGAGAGCATGCTGACTGGTTACATCGTGGCTTGGTTCGGCAACTTGAACGTCCAGGAGCGGAAAAGACTGCAAAAAGTTGTCAGCACTGCCCAGTCCATCATCGGCTCTGACCTCCCTTCCATCAAGGGGATCTATCACAGTCGCTGCCTCAAAAAGGCTGGCAGTATCAACAAGGATCCAGACCATCCTGGCCACACACTCATCTCCCTGCTGCCCAGGTAGAAGGTACAGGAGCCTGAAATCTGCAACATCCAGGTTCAGGAATAACGACTTCCCCACAGCCATCAGGCTATTAAACTCAACTCAAACAAAACTCTGATTATTAATAGCCCATTGCACATTATCTGTTTATTTATGTGTGCATATATATATTCAATGGTATATGGACAAACTGATCTGTTCTGTTCTGTATTTACTTATGCCTACTATATTCTGTTGTGTTGAAGCAAAGCAAGAATTTAATTGTCCTATCTGGGACACATGACAATAAACTCTCTTGAATCTTGAATCTAACTTCACTAATGCTCTCTGACATCAGAGCATTTACTGTACATGATTGTTATCTGAGGTAGTGTTGTGAAAAGTAATGTTATCACAATAAGATGAGCACAGCAGGTTTCCACTGTATTAAATAAAATCTCTTTAACCGCACTGTAAGAGAGGCTGGTTCTTGGTTACTTGATAAATATTGTATGGATCCAATACTGCCAGCACCTCATGAGAGCCGTAATCCACTCTTCAATTCCAGCTTTGCAGCACCACGTCATTGTTAGGTATTAACAATGGGACATTGTAGTGAGACCAGGCAGGTTGAGCGAAATAGTATTTAATAGCAAAAATAAATGCTCGAACTACCGTGTACCTAGTCCAGAATTACTTAGTGCAGCTAATGGAATGTTGGCCTTCATAACAAGAGGATTTCAGTATAGGAGTAAAGAGGTTCTTTTGCAGTTGGGCGAGTCCAGAACCAGGGGCCACACTCTTATGCCCCTGTCCCACTTATGCCCCTGTCCCACTTAGGAAACCTGAATGGAAACCTCTGGAGACCTTACGCCCCACCCAAGGTTTCCGTGAGGTTTCCGGAGGTTTTGGTCACTCTCCCTAATAGTCGAAAGTGGTTTCCGCGTAGTTGAGGCTTCTTCTATGTTCCTACGATTATTTCAACAAAACCAAAACTGGCCTCTACTAAAAATAGGTTGCCGTTTGGTCGAAGCCAGTGGAGTTGGGTCGCTATTCACTTACAAGCAGCCGAAGGCAATCTCCTTCATTGACCGGCCATTTTGATTGGCTCATTGGAGTTTTCAGCAAAGATCCTGTAGAATCCTTGGTTTTCAGGACCTAGAAGATCCGCCGGAAGGTAAAATGCCCGCTAACTTTATTAAACGTCTTAAAACTGTCTCCACTCCTTCTCCCCCCCTTCTCCCCCTGCTCTCTCCCCTCTCTCTCCCCTTCTCCCCCTCTTTCTCTCCCCTCTCCCTTCTCTCCCTCCCTCCCGTGCTCTCTAAAGGACTTACCGTGCTCTGTGGCAGCCATTTACATTACCCTTCATCGCGCAGACAGCACTCTTCCGCTGTCCCTGGCCCCCATCTTCGCGATGTGTGTGTGTGTGTGTGTGTGTGTGTGTGTGTGTGTGTGTGTGTGTGTGTGTGTGTGTGTGTGTGCGCGCGGTCGGTAGCAAAGATCCTGTAGGTTGCCGTTACGGTCGAGGCTTTCCAGGCAAGTGACCAAAACCCCCGACGACTCATGGAAACCTTGGGTGGGGCGCAAGTTCTCCAGAATTTTCCCGTTCAGGTTTCCTAAGTGGAACAGGGGCATAGAATAAAGGTGAAGCCATTTAAGACTGAGGTGAGAAAAAATGTTTTCACCCAGAGAGTTGTGAATTTGTGGAATTCCCTGCCACAGAGGGCAGTGGAGGCCAAGCCACTGGATGGATTTAAGAGAGAGTTAGATAGAGCTCTAGGGGCTAGTGGAATCAAGGGATATGGGGAGAAGGCAGTCACGGGTTATTGATTGGGGACAAGCAGCCTCTTTCAATTGTCAGCCGAAGCAGATTGGCCGATGAGTCAATGACTGGAATCCAGCGCCTGGAAAGAGTCCTGCAATAGATTCAATGACATGTGGAAAGAGTCCTGCAAAAGATTCAATGACATGTGCTCAAGGTCAATGAATTCATTCTCCAATTTCATGAAACCACCAATGAACCATGAGCTTCTGACACTCTTCATTTCTCCTCGCAAATGCAGTCCCTTCACCAAATCTCATCAATCAAGACGCACAACAAACACACATATGTTTTACATCACCATCCACATGTTTATAAATGTGCAGGATGTCCATTGTTGTGGCTGTGGTCTTCAACTTGTTTCTCACTTCTTCATTAGAAACACAAGAACATACATAATAGAAAAAGGACTTGATAATATGGCCCCTCAAACCACATCTCATAATCTGTAAAATAGACCTGCAGAAGCTGGTTTAAATCGAAGGTTTCATCTCTATTGGTATACCATTTTTAATCAAATTCGTACCTCATCTTTTCTCCTGTTGTTCCTCAACATTACCCAATCCTCTTGCTTCACGCTCATCTTTGCTATGTTGTACCTCTTCTCTTTTATTTAATACAGTCCCTGACGTCCCTTGTCAGCCACGGTCACCCATTACTCCCCTTGGAATCTTTGTTCCTCCTAGGAATGAACTGATCCTGCACCTTCTGTATTCTTCCTAGAAATACCTGCCATTGTTGTTCCACTGTCATCCCTGCTTGGGTATCTTTCCAGTCAACTTTGACCAGCTCCTCCCTCATGACCCCATAGTCCCCTTTATTCAACTGTAACACTGACATCTCAGATTTACCCTTCTCCCTCTCCAATTGTAGATTAAACCAGACCATATTATGGTTACTACCTCCTAATGGCTCATTAACCTCAAGTTCCTTTATCAAATCCAGTTCATTACATAACACTAAATCCAGAATTGCCTTCTCCCTGGTAGGCTCCAATACAAGCTGCTCTAAGAATCCATCACAAAGGCACTCTACAAAGTCCCTTTCTTGGGGTCCAGTACCAAGCTGATTTTTCCAGTCTACCTACATGTTGAAATCTCCCATAACAACCGCAGCATTACCTTTGTTACATGCCAATTTTAACTCCTGATTCAACTTGCACCCTATGTCCAGGCTACTGTTTGGGGGCCTGTAGATAAGTCCCATTAGGGTATTTTTACCCTTACAATTCCTTAGTTCTATCCATCCTGACTCCACATCTCCTGTTTCAATGTCACCCCTTGCAAGGGACTGAATTTCATTCCTCACCAACAGGGCAACCCCACCACCTCTGCCCACCTGTCTGTCTTTTCGATAGGAGGTATACCCTTGGATATTCAGTTCCCAGCCATGGTCCTCTTGCAGCCATGTCTCTGTAATTCCCACAACCTGTTCTCTATCCATGTCAATACTTTACCCCCAATACCATGTGCTCTAATTTTGCCCACTAATCTCCTGTGTGGGACCTTATCAAAGGCTTTCTGAAAGTCCAGGTACACTACATCCACTGGCTCTCCCTTGTCCATTTTATTTTTTACATCATCAAAAAATTCCAGAAGATTAGTGAAGCATGATTTCCCCTTTGTAAATCCATGCTGGCATGGACCGATCCTGTTACTGCTATCGAAATGTGCGGCTATTTCATCTTTTATAATTTACTCCAGCATCTTCCCCACCACCGATAACTTAAAAAGTGGGATAACATTAGCTACCCTCCAATCCACAGGAACTGATCCAGAATCTATAGAACATTGGAAAATGATCACTAATGCGTCCACGATTTCTAGAGCCACTTCCTTGAGTACACTGGGATGCGGAACATCAGCCCCTGGGAATTTATCAGCCTTCAGTCCCATCAGTCTACCCAATACCATTTCCTGCCAAATGTGGATTTCCTTCAGTTCCTCCGTCACCCAAGATCCTCTGGTCACTAATAAATCTGGGAGATATTTTGTGTCTTCCTTAGTGAAGACAGATCCAAAGTACCTGTTCAACTTGTTTGCTATTTCCTTGTTCCCATAATAAATCCAACTGTTTCTGTCTTCAAGGGACCCACTTTGTCTTAACAATTTTTTTCCTCTTCACATACCTAAAGAATCTTTTACTATCCTCCTTTATATTCTTAGCTAGCTTGCCTCCGTACCTCGTCTTCTCTCTCCGTATTGCCTTTTAAATTACCTTCTGTTGATCTTTAAAAGTTTTTCAATCCTCTGGCTTCCCGCTCATCTTTGCTATATTATGAGTCTTCTCTTTTGTTTTTATAATGTCCCTTGTCAGCCACGGTCGCTTCTTACTCCCCTTAGAATCTTTCTTCCTCTTTGGAATGAAATGATCCTGCATCTTCTGGATTATTCCCAGAAAAATCAGCCATTGCTGTTCCACCATCATCCCTGCTAAGGCCCCTTTCCAGTCAACTTTGGCCAGCTCCTCCCTCATGCCTGCATAGTTCCCATTGTTCAACTGCAATACTAACAGTTCTGATTTTACCTTCTCCCTCTCAAATTGCAGATTAAAACTTATCATATTATGGTCACTACCTGCTAATGGTTCCTTTACCATTAGTTACCTTATCAAATCCGGTTCATTGCACAACACTAAATCCAGAATTGCCTTCTCCCTGGTAGGCTCCAATACAAGCTGCTCTAAGAATCCATCACGGAGGCACTCTACAAACTCACTTTCTTGGGGTCCAGTACCAACCTGATTTTTCCAGTCTACCTGCATGTTAAAATCTCCCATGACCACAGTGGCATTACCTTTGCAACATGCCAATTTTAACTCCTGGTGCATTAGTTTTAACCATATAACCATATAACAATTACAGCACGGAAACAGGCCATCTCGACCCTTCTAGTCCGTGCCGAACACATAATCTCCCCTAGTCCCATATACCTGCGCTCAGACCATAACCCTCCATTCCCTTCCCATCCATATAACTATCCAGGGCAATCTTTTGCTAGCCCAGGGCAGCAAGGGCTATCTTTTGCTAGCCCTTGCTGTCTCCTCCCCTTCCTTCACCCTCGATTTGTCTCCTCCCATAAGGGGGGGGGGGGGGAGGGGAGGGGGGGGGGGGGGGGGGGAGGGGGGGGGGAGGGGGGGGGGAGGGGGGGGGAGAGGGGGGGGGGGGGGGGGGGGAGGGGGGGGGGGGGGGGGGGGGGGATGGAGGGTGGGGGGTGGGGGGGGAGGGGGGGGGGAGAGAGTGGGGGGGGGGGGAAATGGAGGGGGGGAGCGAGGGGGGGGGGGGGGGGGGGGGGAAGAGAGAGAGAGTGCCTTTTTACTTCAACCCAAACCCAAACAACTATTTGCAGGGAGTGCTTTTTTACCTCTAACCATATTTTCATTTTCAAACCAAATTAAGGGTACTCACAGTGCTGTAGACATTTGTCAGTGTCATTCAAAGCTCTGATTGAGGCACACCACTTGCAGAGACTGATTGAGGCACACCACTTCCTGGTTTTATAGTCGCTCACCCTCCCTCCAGCAGGGGCAGCAGAGAGAATGGGGAATGTTGTAAAAACATTAATATCTCTTTCAATTTTCATCGACGGGAAAAATCCTCGGCACACACGCGGCGGAGGGGGGCTCTGAGCGAGGTGGCCAAAAAATGACGGCCGTAGGTAGCGGTGTACTCTCGGAAACCACAGCACAAAAAGCCGAAACCGGTCAAGAACAGAGTTTTAGTAATATAGATTAATGATCTGGATGAGGGAATTGAATGCAACATCTCCAAGTTTGCGGATGACATGAAGCTGGGGGGCAGTGTTAGCTGTGAGGAGGATGCTATGAGGCTGCAAGGTGATTTGGATAGGTTGGGTGAGTGGGCAAATGCATGGCAGATGCAGTATAATGTGGATAAATGTGAGGTTATCCACTTTGGTGGCAAAAACAGGTAAGTAGACTATTATCTGAATGGTGGCCGATTAGGAAAAGGGGAGATGCAATGAGACCTGGGTGTCATGGTACACCAGTCATTTAAAGTAGGAATGCAGGTGCAGCAGGCAGTGAAGAAAGCAAATGGTATGTTAGCATTCATAACAAAAGGATTTGAGTATAAGAGCTGGGAGGTTCTACTGCAGTTGTACAGGGTCTTGGTGAGTATTGCGTAGAGTTTTGGTCTCCTAATCTGAGGAAAGACATTCTTGCCATAGAGGAAGTACAGAGAAGGTTCACCAGACTGATTCCTGGGATGGCAGGATTTTCATATGAAGAAAGACTGGATAGGCTCGGCTTGTACACGCTAGTATTTAGAAGATTGAGGGGGGATCTTATAGAAACTTCCAAAACTCTTAAGGGGTTGGACAGGCTAGATGCAGGAAGATTATTTCCAATGTTGGGGAAGTACAGAACTAGGGGTCACAGTTTAAGGATAAGAGGGAAGTCTTTTAGGACCGAGATGAGAAAATCATTTTTTACACAGAGAGTGGTGAATCTGTGGAATTCTCTGCCACAGAAGGTAGTTGAGGCCAGTTAATTGTCTATATTTAAGAGGGAGTTAGATGTGGCCCTTGTGGCTAAAGGGACTAGGGGGTATGGAGAAAAGGCAGGGACAGGATACTGAGTTGGATGATCAGCCTACTCCTGCACCTATTTTCTATGTTTCTATTTTTCTATCTCCAGGCAACTGTTTTGGGCCTGTAGATAACTCCCATTGGGGACTTTTCACCCTTACAATTTCTCAGTTCCATCCATACTGACTCTACATCTTCTAATTCTATGTCATCCCTTGCAAGGGACTGAATTTAATTCCTTGCCAACAGAGCCACCCCACCCTCTCTGCCCACCTGTCTTTTCGATGGGACCCCTGAATATTCAGTTCCCAGCTCTGATCCTCTTGCAGCCTTGTCTCGGTTATTCCCACACCATCATACCTACCAATTTCTAACTGAGCCTCAAGCTAATCCACTTTATTTCTTCTCCTTCGAGCATGCATATTTACCACTTTTAATAGTAAGATTAAACGAGAACTTACCAGTTCGAAGTTTGATCTGTATTTTATGAGGAGTTACGATGAGGGATTACGTGAAGAACCCGCTCAGTGCGCAGGCGCGGCGTACTTCCAAGCAGCGGTGTGGAATCACAGATAGACACAGTTATTTGAAGTAAACATAGTAAAGATTAAGGAGACATCAGTTTACTAGTTTGATCTATATAATGAGGGTGGGAGCGGAGGGCACGTAATCCCTCATCGTAACTCCTCATAAAATACAGATCAAACTTTGAACTGGTAAGTTCTCGTTTAATATTACTATTTTACTTCGGAGTCACGTGAGTGATTCCGTGAAGACTTCAAAGGTCTGTGATTTCAAACCGTGTAACAGTTTTATTTCACTCACTGCCGAAGTTCTTGAGGGAGGAAGTGTTATCGTAATCACCCAGTGGATCTGTTTTTTCAAGAAACAGAAAGGTATTTATTAACAATAACAAAAAATAAATAGCTCCCCGGAGCTTAAATTAAAGATTTGCAGATTGTAATATTCTGTCTGCAAATAAGTTAGGTTTTATCAACGGTTTATTATAAAAACATTCTGAACGTCGTTTCCCTCGACCATCCTGCCGTATTGAGAATGTGGTCAACCGGGACGTCCATTCGTTCAGCCGCTGATGTCGATGCTGCCCTAGTGGAATGGGATTTAAATGTATTAGTGTCTATTCCGGCAGCTTTCAGTACCTGTTTGAGCCACCGTGAAGTGGTTTGGCTCGTTACCCCGCCATGAGGTTTCTTGTGGCTGACCCTTAGGGCTTTTTCTCTCCCTCTGAGATTGTGGGTTGTGTCTATATATTGTTGTAGATGGGTCACCACACACAACCTTGGCTCTGGTGGGTAGGCCCGGAATACCACCAGTGAATTGGGCGTTCCTGGCCTGCTTTCTTACACCAGACATAGAATGATGAACGTAATCTGGTCTGGGGCGACCTCCATGTTGTCCAGTCTTAATTTGTGCAGCAACTGGACCCTCTGAGCGGCTGCGAGTGCCATTAACATGAGCGTCTTTAATGTAGATATCTCGAGGCTGAGGGATCTTGCTCGTGGCCATTCCCTGAGGTATGTCAATACCACACTGATATCCCAAACATGGGTATACCTGGGTTTAGGGGCTTAATATTAAAATTGCCCTTCATGAGTTTTACCACCAGAGGATGGGATCCCATGGCCTGCTGTCCTGCTGGTTTTAGGTAAGCAGACAGGCCGCTTCGTGTTGTATTGATGGCACTGTAACTGATCCCTTCGTCATGGTGTAGATGGGCCAGGAACTCCAGCATGGTGCATCTGGACACAGTTCCCGCAGGTATAGTGTGGAAGGAATGGAAGGAATGGACAGACAATGTTGTAGGTATGGGTCCTTTCAGCAGAAGGATGCCACCTGAGTCACAGCATCCATCCAGCAGTTGATATTTTGCTCAAGATTCCATCGTAGAGTCATACAGCATGGAAACAGGCCCTTTGGCCCAACTTGCCCATGCCAACCAAGATACTCCATCTACACTAGCCCACCCACCTGCGTTTGGCTCATTTCCCTATGAACCTTTCCTATCATTATACCTGTTCAAATGTATTTTAAACATTCTTAATATACCTGCCCTCAACTACCTCCTATCACCTGCAGTCTGTCGTGCCAGCAATCGGTGGTGCAGTCTCTCAAAGTCAAGGATGTGGAGTCCATCATCACTTCAAATACTCTTTGTGTGAGGTTGTGTGTTCTCCCAGACTGCATGGACTTCTGCACCGTGCTTCAGTTCCCACCTTCTAGATCAGAGTAATTAGTCCAAAGCTTAAAGATTCATCAAACCGTTAATTAGGTCACTGTATTTCGAAACGTAAAAGGAATTCTGAATCACAGAAGAAACATTCCTGTAAGACTTCAATGGTAAGTAAGAAATCTAAGAACGCAAATACTTGCTCTAGTCTGTCACAGCTGTTTTTATCCATTAAGATCTATGGAGGAAAACTCCCTATGCCAGATTTATCCAGCTGCAGATTGTTCAAGCAGATCCCTCTATGACATGTGGTGAAGATAAGTAGCAATTTCATGCTCTGCCACTGGGCTCTTATGAAGAATCCACCATGGATCAGTGTCATTAAAACACGTGGAAACAGCTGCCAGCAAGTTTGGCATTTCTTCATTCCCACACATCTGTGGAAGCCCTGAATTTGCTGGCACTTGCACAGGGAAATCCGACTAATTGATTATCCTCATGATGCTGGAAAAGACAGAGATGGGAGTATGATGTGATGGTTGGGGCGACGGGTTTCTCATCATTCACCCCAACCGTGTAGTCATATCACTGAGCAGCTTTAAAGATAAAAGACGCCTATTGTATTCACACTGAGTTACTGAGAACCATTTCAGAAAATCCCCATTAGGGATAGAATTAACAATAGGGTTCAATACATTCTCCATACCAATTTGTCAGAAGAATTTGGCATGAGACCAGATATGTCAGCCCATCTGAGGAGTGGTGCATTTGACACTGCCTCTTGCAGCATTGTCTGAAGCTAGCAACAGCAATATCTGCATTCAACCAGTTACCAGGGAAGCCCGAGCTTATATTTTTACACTATGGCTTCAAACCTTGGGAGGACTGTTTAGAAACATTGATGGAAATTGATGATTGATGTAACTCCTCTCAGAGACCGTACGACCCACCTGATGCTATCAGTTCTGTCACGTTGCTTAGGAATCGGGCGCAGAGCTCCACCGCACACCGCAAATGGGTTGCCTGGAAAAGACTATCTTGTAAATACTCATCCTCCTCCTAGCTGCTCACTCCACTTAATGTGCCCATTTTAGTCTATTTTTGGAGACATCCCGCTTCGTTCAGACACAAAAAGCTGGAGTAACTCAGCGGGTCGGACAACGTCTCTGGAGAAAGAAATAGGTGACGTTTCGAGTCGAGACCCTTCTTCAAACTTTGTTCAAACTTGTTTTTGAATGACAAATAAACAAAGAAATTCAGAGAAATTCAATTCAGACGCAGTCCGTTTTCTCCAGAGATGCTGTCTGACCCGCTGAGTTACTCCAGCTGTTTGTGTCTATCTTCAGTTTAAAGCAGCCTCTGCAGTTTCTTCCTACACACCCTGCTTTGGGCAAGATTTTCAGAAAAGAGATACAAGAGAGCAATGACACTTCATTTTGGTTTGACACTCAAAGGTGACTTTCCACGTTTGTTGCGTGGAAACTCAGCTGGATGTCTATTACACATAATTTCCATTCCAAATACGACACCCACATAGGAACTGCACTTCATTGCCACAAAAATGAAATCTAAGGCTGATGCTCTTTTCCCACTCTTTAGTCTGTTTTTTAAATCAAAATAACAAGAGAACATGTTCGGCCAACCATGGAAATTCCTTTAAGGCAAAGCAGTTTGTAAATAAAGCTTGTCTCAAATTTTGGCAAGAGGAAGGGGAACAATGGCTCTCCAATTATTGATTTAATATCACTACCAGATTGGGAAAGATAGCTGTCTCCTGAAAATGAGAGATGCGTAGGCATCATGAATGTTTTGTCGTGAATTTGAAGTGCCGAGTTCACAGTATCTGCTATATGAAGCATTTCCAACGTAGCACATCACACTTTCCTCAAAATAACTTGAAAGTCTATTCAGGCACTATCAGAACAAGCCAAGAGGTCAGTAATAAAATGATATTTGTGGAGGTGTTGCACATCATAAGGGTCACAGAGTACACAGAGTATGTCATGTGGTCAGAACTCACAACCCTCACAGCGTTAAGAGACTGGATTCTGTCTCAGTGACAATGATGTTTGATGACAGCTTTTGGGATAAATCCAGTCACTGATCATCATCTGTATTTGTCTGTTTGATGTTGATAACAAAACACTGTACTTGGAATAAGGCAACATGTAAAAAAATAGCATGTTACACAATGGACTGCTGCAAGGCTTGAGATCAGCTGGTGCCTGATCCTGATCACTCTTAAAATGTCACCCAGTGTTTTGTCAAGGAGGAATAATCATTTGAAACAGTGATGCCAATCCATATACGAGCAGGGAGATTTATTCGATTCCCTTTATAAATTAATATCAAACACGAGTTTTTCTATGTATTTGGTGGAAAACTAGGAAAGCTAACCCAAAACTGAACAAGAATTGTAAAACTGTAATGAGTGTGACTGGAAGTCTGCAGTATTAACTATTGAACGTGCTTAGAAACTCATTTTAGTGCTATGCTTAGTACTGATCAGCACAGTCGCGCAGCGGTAGAGTTGCTGCCTTACAGCGCCAGGGACCCGGGTTCAATCCTGACTATGGGTACTGTCTGTACGGTGTTTGTTCATTCTCACTGAACCTGCGTAGGTTTTCTCCGGGATCTCCAGTTTCCTCCCACACTCCAATGGCGCACAGGTTTGTAGGTTAATTGACTTGGTGAAGTTGTAAATTGTCTCCAGTGTGTGTAGGATAGTGTGAGTGTGCGGGGATCGCTGGTTGGCGCGAACTCAGTGGGCCGAAGGGCCTGTTTCCACACTGCATCTCTAAGGGAAGCAGTTTCACAAGCTATAATAATTACTTAATTACGTCTGCAATCGGTTTTTTTGGTATAGCTGTATTGTAATTTGCATATCACTGTACCATAATTGGTACACATTTAAGAAATAGACAGGTACATGGATAGGACAGGTTTGTAAGGATATGGACCAAAGTTGGGATATGTTGGCCGGGGTGGATGTTGGGCCGAAGGGCCTAGTTTCCACGCTGTAACACCCTGTGGCTCTTAGAATTATTTCAAGGGTGGTTTGTAGTCTTGAGGGAGTTGCAAATATTTGGATTAAAATATGAAGTTAATGAACTTTAATGAAGTGCTTCATTCCTACTTCTGTGAAATGAAACAGATCTTGAATACAATGAGTTAAAACACTGGGCTTCAAGCTCTGAGATTTAATTGACTTTCCAACCCAGACTCATCCATCCTAGCTGTTGGCTGCAACAGTCTCTCATGGAATAAAAACAAAAAAGTGTGTGAACTTGTCGTGTTAAGGGCCCGTCCCACTGACGCGACCTTTCAGCGACTGTCTTCAACCTATAAGCTCAAGGGCACTCGCCTGAAAAACCGCGAGCTGGATCGACTGTCAGCGATGAAACCGTGAGCTGGATTGATTGACCGCACGCACGCACGCACACTCGCACACTCACCCACACACACGCACGCACGCATGCGCGGGCCAGGGGGAAAGCGGGGGAGCTCTGTCTGAAATTCACACCCGCAATGAACAGGTAGGTAAAAAGACGGCTGCACAGTGTATGGTAAGTCCTTTAGAGAGCGCGGAGGGGGGTGGTGGGGAGAGAAGGAGAGAGGGGAGAGAAGGAGAGAAGGAGAGAGATGGGGGGATTTGGCCCTTCGAGCCTAAAGAGCTCGGAGTGGAGGTAGTAAAGATAAGGAGTGGAGACACTTTTAAGAAGCCAGCCAACTTTTAATAACGTTTAGAGGGCATTTAACCTACCGGCCGGTTTTCCTTGGTGCTGAGAACTCCAATGAGCCTATTAAAATGCCCGGTCAGCGAAGGAGATAGTCTACGGCTGCCCACAACTGCCTATAACTACAAAGCGACCTCACTCCACTGCACTACAAGAACCACGCCAACCAACTTTTACTCACGGAAATGTTTTCAACATGTTGAAAAATTTTCCTCGACCAAACTAATGCCGCGAGTATGCGGGAACTTCCCTTGAGCATAAAGGAGAGTTCCAGTGACCTCATAGGACCTCCAAGGACCACTAGTCAACCATGCTGCAAGTTTGAGTCGATGGCAAACTCTTCTAAACTCGCAGATTAGGTCGCCGCAGTGGGACAGGCCCTTTACTTAGTTCTTCAGCCATGTGCATCTGGGCTTGAACAGTGATTCTGGGCTTTGAAAGGAGAATTGAAACTTTGAGCAGTTTACTACAGTAGAGGTCAAACATACTATGGACTCTTCCACTGGGTTTGTTCGCCTTGATAATGGACATTAAATATTTGTTCAAAACGTTTCAACTCTATTGGTGTACCATTTTTTAAATCAAATTGAACTGCAATTACAATAATCTTTTCTCTTGATCATCTTATTTTTGACTCTCAAATATGACTTATTTCTCGGCCTTACAGTAGCAGTCATGCCGTCAATGAATAGGAAAGTTTGATTGATGGTGCACGTGAAATGAGTGCATTACCCTCGGGGAACTTCCTCACAAAATGGTGCTCCTAAACCTGCCTGCTGGCCACATGACTTACAACGAGCTTTGCAGCCTTTTTTGAGTGCTAGTTTTCTCAGTGCAGAGCCCTTGATGTTCGCTTGTTTCCTTTGCATTCCTCAAGACTACATACAAGACCAAGATTTAATTTGCAATCTGCAAATTTCATGACCTTTTTTCACCAATGCAGTTAGGGTTCTGGTTAGACTCCGGCCTGGTTCAGAGGGCAGCCAGAGATGAAAAGGGCCAGAGAGATACATAATTGAGAGATACAGCATGGAAACAGGCCCTTCAGCCCACCGAGTCCATGCCAACCATTGATCACCCAAGCACACCAGATCTATGTTATCCACCTTCTCATCCACTCCCAACACACCAAAATGGTTTTTACAGGACCATTTACACTCCTGCCAACATATGAAAATGAAAAATCTTACTCTGAGTGCAAGCGCCGAAGGCACTCACCCAATATGGGTGGGGTCCAGGAGCCTGCCTTAGCTCCTGGATTTGAAGGGTTTTTTTTCAGTAGTTTGGCGATATTGCAATATATTCAGAACTGCCAAAGATAAATATCCCATTAATAAATGCTTTCATACAGCAAAAATTTACAAAGAATGTCACCTGAAATGTTTCTTTGCCTTGCCTAGCACTGCGTGCAAATAGCACAGAAAAAGTGATTTTGGCTGCAGCCATCTTCTGCTTCAGTAAGGGAAGCTGGTCGATGATTGGCCACAGCGCCCCTCGGAGGCAGAGTCTGATTGGCCGCTGAGTGACCAGCGCAGTATGTGATTGGACACAACGCCCTTGCAGACAGCGGCCGATTCAACGGGAATTTTAAGGGAAGCTGGTCGGTGAGTAGACGCAACCCCCTTAGAAACAGCAGTTGATTGGCCGTTTTTTTCCCCCTCATTTTAAAATCGTACTGTTCTGATTTTTCACACTTTCTTAACTTAAAAATCGGAACAAATACCGTAAAATTGGACTAATAGAAACATAAAATCATAAAAAATAGGTGCAGGAGAAGGCCATTCGGCCCTTCAAGCCAGCACCGCCATTCTTTGTGATCATGGCTGATCGCCCCCGATCAATAACCCGTGCCTGCCTTCTCCCCATATCCCTCGATTCCACTAGCCCCTAGTTGGCAGATATGAATTTATCCAACAAACCTGTAGTTCTTTAGGATGTGGAAGAAAACTGGAGCCCTTGGAGGAACCCCAAGGGGTCAGTGGACACTCCACACAAACACAGCATCCTAGGTCAAGATCAAAGCATGGTTTCTGGCCCTCGAACAAGGATTGTTCAACAGGTAATGTAGGGTAGGTCGAACAATCCCAGTTCCAGGCGTACACTGGCCCTATCCCCAAACTCTATCTCTGTTACATTAACAAATGCATTAGTGCTCTCCTGCAGCCATGCAGAACTCATGGACTTCAATAACTTCACTACCAATTTCCACCTTGCACTCAAATTCATTTGGACCATCTCCAAGACCTCCCTCCCTTTTCTTGATCTCACTGCCTCAATCGCAGGACATACATTATCAACTGACATCCATTATAAACCCACTGACTCCCACGGCCATCTCGACTACACTTCCTCCCACCCTGCCTCCTGCAAAGACTCTATCCTCTACCCCCAATTCCTCTGTCTACGCTGCATCTGCACCCAAGATGAAGTGTTCCATACCAGGACATTCGAGATGTCCTCATCCTTTAGGGAATGGGGGCTCCCCTCTTCTATCATAGATGAGACTCTAAAGCGTGTCTCCTCATTATCCCTTCTTTTGTCCCCTCTCCCCCAGTTGGATCCCACCACTAGACACATTTTCCCATCTCCACACCTTTCCGGTTTCCAATGACTTTTCCCTCCACAACTCCCTGGTTAACTCATCCCTTCCTACCCAAATTGCCCCCTCCCCAGGTATCTTCCCCTGCAACCACAGGAGATGCAATACCTGTCCCTTTACCTCCTCCCTCGACTCTGTCCAAGGACACCGACAGTCCTTTCAGGTGAGGCAGAGGTTCACTTGCACCTCCGCCAATCTCATCTACTGTATTCGCTGTTCCAGGTGTGGCCTCCTATGTATCTGCACCACGTATCCCGACTGGGTGATCGTTTCGCTGAACATCTTCACTCAGTCTGCCTTGGCCTACATGATCTCCTGGTTGCCAAACACTAACTACCCCTCCCAGTCTCACACTGACCTTTCTGGCCTGGTGCTCCTCCACTGTCAGAGTGAGGCCAAACATAAATTGGAGGAACTGCACCTCATATTTCACTTGGGCAGCTCACAACCCAGCAATATGAGTATTGGTTTCTCTAACTTCAAGTAACCCTTGCATCACCCTCTCCCTCAGTCCCTCCCCCACTATAGTCATCGTACTAGTCTCATTGTCGCCCTCTTGAGTTCCTTTGTCTGTTTCTCGTTGTCACCAATCCCACGGCCAAAGATGTCCAATTGCGTGGCCCATATTTCCTTGATTATTGTCGTTTTTTGCATACCTTCCATTCATTTCTCCTAAGTACCATCTATATCGCTCATTCCCCTTTCCAATGACTCTCAGTCTGAAGTAGGGTCTTGACCCGAAACGTCATCTATTCCTTTTCTCCAGAGATGCTGCCTGTCCTGCTGAGTTACTCCAGCTTTTTGTGTTTGACTTTGCTTTAAACCAGCATCAGCAGTTCCTCCCTGTACATTTATGTCTAGGTCATTTATATATATATCACAAACAGTAGAGGTCCCAGCACAGATCTCAGTCAGAATATCTTCCTTCCACTACAACCCTCTGTCTCTTATGAATAAGCCAGTTCTGAATGCCTATGACCAAATTGTGCATCTTAATCTTCTGGATCAGCCTACTATCAAAAGCCTTACTAAATTCCAGGTACACAACATCCACCGCTCTACCTTCATCAATTTCTTTCGTCAGCTTCTCAAAAAGTTATTCAAGTCTTCAAGTTTATTCAAGGGGAGGTCATTTAAGACAGAGGTGAGAAAAAACGTTTTTCACCCAGAGAGTTGTGAATTTATGGAATTCCCTGCCACAGAGGGCAGTGGATGCCAAGTCACTGGATGGATTTAAGAGTGAGTTAGATAGAGCTCTAGGGGCTAGTGGAGTCAAGGGATATGGGGAGAAGGCAGGCACGGGTTATTGATAGGGGACGAGCAGCCATGATCCCAATGAATGGCGGTGCTGGCTCAAAGGGCCGAATGGCCTCCTACTGCACCTATTTTCTATTTAAGTTAGTAAGACCGGTTGCATACAAAACCAAGTGGTTACTCCCTCGATCTCAAACTGCCCTAGCATATTTGGACTCTCCACACAGATCTGGCTTTCCTCCAGCTCCTTCTCGGTGAATACAGAAGCTAAGTACTTGTTTAGTACCTCACCTACATTGTTCGACTGCAAACATACATTCCCTGCTTTATTCTTAGGCAATCCAACCTTCTTCCTGGTCACCCTGTTGTTTCTTACATTTGTACAAAAAGACTTGGGATTTTCCTTAATCCAGCTTTCCTTCATGCTTTATACTCCTCATGAGCCCCACCTGATGCCACTCTCTTAAACCTGACATGCATTTCCTTTTTCTTCCCGACCAAATTTATAACCACCTTGGTAATCCACGGCTCCCTTCCCTTGCCGTCCTTACTGGAACATGCTGATCCTGCACATTGATCAGCTGGTCTTTAAGCAACCAACATGTCATCTGTGGACCTACCCAATAACAACTACCCCAGCCTACCCTCTTTATCTCCTGCCTAGTCATTGTTTGATTGATACTTTATTATCACATGTGACATGTCCCAGTGAAATTCTTTGTTTTTCATCCATACACAAGGTATGTAAAGAGCCACCATGTATAGGGCCTGGCAGAGTTACATTCCACAATGGTCTATCTTTGCTTTCAGTGGCCTCCCACGTCAGGTTCCTCTTGCAGACATTGTGATCTACCTTGCCCCAATTAAGTGCCTTCCACCAGCAACCAGATCTATTCCTATTCAAAACAACCTTAGGCGGTTAACCAACAAAGTCAGTAAAACAAGCAAATCATTGAATGATATATATGTGGAACACATTGACCCTGGTGGAAATGATGTGCTGTAGCGCCAAATCTCACTCTGAGTTAGTGGAATATCTGGACAGGCCAGCAACCAAAAGTTTTAAGTTGATGTGGGTGTATGGACCAATCTACTGGGTGTATGGATCAAACTGCCAGAGGAGGTAGTTGAGGCAGGGACTATCCCAGTCTGACGAAGGGTCTCGACCCGAAATGTCAACCCATTTCTTCTCTCCAGTGTTGCTGCCTGTCCCGTTGAGTTACTCCAGCATGTTATGTCTATATTTAAGAAACATTTAGACAGGTACATGGATAGGACAGGTTTGGAGGTGGGTCTAGTATACCTCGGACATGTTGGCCAGTGTGGACACGTTTTGGCCCAAGGGCCTGTTTCCACACTGTATCACTTTATGACTCTATGATGTCATTTGATGGCTCAACTGAATGAGATTCCACGGGGTAATTCCTGCTGTGAATGAAGAATCCCACAATCAGCAATGCTGACCACTAGGCATTTCCTGAGCCACCCTCCTGCCACCCAACTACACTCCCTCCCCCTCCCCTGGACGATGGTCCTAAGGGCCAAATCTGGAGAGTTTCCTTGCACATCCAGGTTAGAATCAAATGTGTGGTAACACGAATGCCTCTTCACAACTTGGCCCTCTGCCTGGCAACCCCTTCAGCCACAGAAACTACTCCCAGCATACACTAAAGGGATAAAATTAATTCATTCATCACATTAAACTAGTATCCAACTCCAATACAAGTTTTCCAAGCGATCACGGTGGTCACGATGGCGCAGCGGTAGAGTTGCTGCCTTACAGCGAATGCTGCGCCAGAAACCCGGGCTCGATCCCAACTATACGGATCGGAGTTGTACGGAGTTTGTAGGTTCTCCCTGTGACCTGCGTGGGTTTTCTCCGAGATCTTCGGTTTCCTCCCACACTCCAAAGACAGGTACAGGTTTGTAGGTTAATTGGCTTGGTGTAAATGTAAAAATTGTCCCTTGTGGGTGGGTGTAGGATAGTGTTTATGTGCGGGAATCATTGGTCGGCGGTGGACTGAAGTCTGTGGCCTGTTTCTGCACTGCATCTCTAAACTAAACTAAACTAATCTCAATGCACCATATTTATATTTCAAATCAATTTAAGGTACATTGTTGCCAGTCTTCAGGCAATTGGTTTATTAAGATTAAATGTAATAGCATTTAAAAAGCACCATAAAGCAGATAGTGACCTTGTGGTACCATTGAATAATGGTAAATGTATATTCTATCATTCTGCATGGAGCAGAAAATTATTTGGGGGTTGTTCAGATGAACTGTAGAGGCTTGGAGAGGTCATTTTGTTTCAAAAACCCTTCAAAACCCTTTCAGCTTGTCAAAAAAACACTTTTAGAATAAGAATAACTAGTAGATTGCAGTTGAAAACACTGCACAAAAGAGTGGGTTGATTAGTATGGTATGTATGCTTCTTAGCTTGGTATTGTCAAGGACATCATTGATAGCACCATTCATTTCCACTGACAGCTAAAAAAGCAGATGTTGGTCTTCTGCGGGTTAAATATGGAAGCTATTCAAATGTCCATACCACGCTGCAGGAATGCTTGGAGTGTAAGCTTTGAAGTAATTGACTAACGCAGTAAAGGTATTAAAGTCATTCAGTGCCAAAAGGGAACACACTGATCCCTGACCTCAAGCCACTTTTGAGTAATCTAGCATTCAATACAGCATGTAATAACTGCCAAACTGTCAATCCTCCAGCACACTGAGTTTAAATGCCCCCGGCTGCCACTGGGTGTGAGGATTTAGGGATATCAAAGTGAGTAAACGCTTTTTAGTCTAGTAGGCAATGATGCTATTAATCCTGTGTACTATACGTATTTAATGTTAGAACTGTACATTATGTAAAGTCCCATCCTAAAATACTACTGAAATCCTAGAGGCGTTCACAGTTCTTCAACTGTATGATTGGATTTGTGACGGAGTCGCTGGCCGTTAATATAAATAACAAAAGGTCATTTGTACAAGATTAATAGAATGACTAGCATGGCACATTTGTGTTATCTAACACGATCTTTAACCTTCAATGGCGTTAATGTATGCGGCGACATCTCCCATGGCAGTGCTTATGGTCAATTGAAGGCTGAAATGTACTGTAACGCACGGGACCTCTCAGCTCAGGCAGTTTGGGCCTATGCCGTACTGAGCAGTGGGAGGGGAACTGCAGAGCATGAGATTAAAAGCAAACAGGATATAGAGAAGGTAGACAAAAATGCTGGAGAAACTCAGCGTGTGAGGCAGCATCTATGGGGCGAAGGAAATAGGCAACGTTTCGGGCCGAAACTGTTCTCAGTCTGAAGAAGGGTCTCGACCCGAAACGTTGCCTATTTCCTCTGCTCCATAGATGCTGCCTCACCCGCTGAGTTTCTCCAGCATTTTTGTCTACCTTCAATTTTCCAGCATCCGCAGTTCCTTCTTAAACAGGATATATAGTGATGTGTAGGAAGGAACTGCAGATGCTGGTTTAAACCGGAGATAGACACAAATTATGGAGTAACTCAGCGGGACAGGCAGCACCTCTGGAGAGAAAGAATTGGTGAAGTTTTGGGTTGAGACCCTTCTTCAAACTTGTCTGAAATAGGGTCTCAACCCAAAACGTCACCCGTTCCTTCTTTCCAGACATGCTGTCTGTCTGTCCTGCTGAGTTACTGCAGCATTTGGTGTCGATATAGAGCAGATTGTATAAAATGCTATGAGTTTTTAGAGGCTGGCCTTTCAGACGTTGGGAATGCAGTCAACAGAGGAAGTTGGGCTGTTTATGGCTGTTGCTCTACCTCTTCACTATCGTAATGCATATAGTAATGATCGAAAATGCCTCTAGCCTTAACACTTCCCAGTATTGAGAATGACAGGTACTAGTGTGATCATAGCTTGCTAAAGATATTGTGACAAAGCAAACAGAACAAATCCATTTTGGTGGCTCAACTATCGTGGTGTTAGCAAAACTCCTCGTAGGAAATATTTTAAGGGATATATTACAATCTGACTTTGCAACAAGATGTTTGGTCATGGCTAGCAGTTTGTTTTCACCTGCAAGCTCTTTATTTGTTCAAGCCATCCTATGGAACATTACCCTTTAGAAGATGTGATGTATCAGGTCACAGGTCAATCTCAGAAACCACAACTACGTTGATCCAGTATAAACCACCACCAAAATGGCAATGGCTCTAGTGTCTCCAAAAACCCAAGGACATGAGGAAAAGGAGCAGGAATAGGCTAGTCCGACCCTGAATCCTGCCCCACTGTTGAATAGGATGGTGGCTGATATATGCTGGCCTCCACTGCTCTGCTGTCTGAAGAAGGGTCCTGCCCCGAAACATCACAAATCCGTGTTTTCCAGGGTTGCTGCATGACTGGCAAAGTTACTCTCCAGTTCCCCATATCCTCAATCTTTCAAATATTTATCTCCCTGCACCTTTCATATATCTGTAGATCTGGCCCTCTCCACCCTCCAGGCAGGCAATGAATTCCTGAGAGTCACGACTGTCTGAGATTCTACATGTAATTCTACATACTGCATTTTAAATACCGTTGTTTCATTTTGCAGCTATGCCCTCTTGTGCGAGAGACCTTTACGCCAGAGCAAACTCTCCATCATGAGACACGTTGTTTTCATGCTCTGATAAATACATTTAAAAGCCTGAAGATGGAAGTTGCATAGGGGCATTAATTCATATTTCAAAGCATCTGTGGAGACAGGAGACAATGCTGGAGAACTCAGACATGTAGGCTCAGAGGCTGGGACACAACCTTGAAATGCTGGAACAATAGCATAAAAACAAGAAACAAGACTGAAAATGGGTTCACTAAGTAGAGTGAATGTGCGAACAGATAATTGAAGAAAATCACCAAGGAAAAGTATTGGTGAGATTGCTGAGTAATTTCAAAGTGTGTTTTAAGTAAAGTAGGTGCTCTTAGAGGCATAGAGTCATACAGCGTGAAAACAGGCCCCTCGGCCAATTTGCCCATGCTGGCCAACATGTCCCACCTACACTAGTCATAGCTGCCTGTATTTGGGCCTTGTCCCTTTAAATCTGTCCTATCCATGTACCTGTCTTATTAAACATAGAAATATAGAAAATACGTGCAGGAGAAGGACATTTGGCTCTTCGAGCCAGCACCGCCATTCTATATGATCATGGCTAATCATCCAGAATCAATACCCCGTTCCAGCCCTCTCCTCATACCCCTTGTCTTCGAAACAGCTTAAATATCAGTTGGGAAGACAGAAGAACCAATGTCAGTGTGCAAAAACATCTAGCATTGAAGCCTTCGTCATCATGAACCAACTGAGATGGGTTGGTCATGTTGTTTGGATGGAAGACGAACATCTACCAAAGCAAATCTTCTACTCCCAGCTTAAAGAAGGCAAACGGAAAAGAGGCGGATAATAGAGAGATGCTACCGCCCGTTATATCGTTTGATATCGTGCTAGACCACGACCACTTCACTCTGGTTACAAACCTGTAAGTCGCCCCGTGAGAAAGCCCCATCAGGCTCCTGACGTCAGCCATCACATCGTTTGCTCGTTCCGTGGAAAAAATACGGAGATGACCACAACCTTCGTAAACAAATCATAAAACCTGCCATAAATCCTAATTTGCGGGGTTGCGGAACCCCACTAGCACTGCCTACTTATTCTGATAAAGGGACGTCCTACTCTTCGCTTTCTGTGCGTTGCAAGTTACCCCAGCCACTGAGCCAGACCCACTGCTCTTTGGCAAAAACCTCACAAAGCATATGAAGGATATGTCTGCCAAGAGGCTACCCTTTCAAAAAAACTTTCATCTCTCTCATGAGGGTCCAGGCCCGGGACGAGGAAACTGACCGATCCTGTTACTGGTTTCCAAAAAAAACAATAATTCCTAAGCAGGCAGCACCCCATCGCGCTTCCATCAGTCGACGTCTACCATATGGGACTGGTGAAAAGCTCGGGGTCCGCAATCTATCACCGGAAGTCTTCTTTAGACCAGGGCCCAGAGCGGACTACATGGAAAATGCGCCACCCCCGAACATCACCGCCACGTCAGACAATGTGCAAGACTCGTTGGACCGGCAGGAAACAGAAGAATACCCATAACCATGGAGGTAGGTGGGTCTGGTTCCTACCAGCATATAGAAAATAGGGGCTTAATACTAACAGGGGGGAGATTACACCTGTTTTATGAAGCACGGGAGTCTATCACGAGTGATCAGTATATACTCAATGGCATTAGTGGATATAAAATAAATTGACACCAGTTCAACATTCACCCCAGAGGGTATTTTCCCTCTCCGTTAGAGAAACGAGAGGGACATGCTGAACTGGTGAGACTAATTACAAAGGGTATCATAGGAAAACATGAACCCTTGGAATTCGTATTAAATATTCGTCACTAAACCCAAAAAAGATGGTGGATGTCGCATCATTATTGACTTAACTTCACTAAATATGTTTGTTAAGTATTTTCATTTCAAAATGGAAACGGTTGTTACTGCCAAACAACTAATTTCCAAAGGATACTTCATGGCAAGCATTGATCTTAAAGATGTTTACTATTTAGTACCATTCACAAGGATCATCGCAGATACCTGAAATTTACCTGGATGGGGCAGCTATGGCAGTTTAAAGCGTTACCCAATGGGTTCACATCAGCCCAAGATTATTCACCAAGATACTAAAACCAGCTCTGCCAATAGTCAGAAGACAAAAACATATTGTCATAGCATATCTTGATGATATCTTCAATAATAGGCAAGACCATGGAATTGACTATGTTAGCTGTATCAGCTACCAAACAGTTATTTGAAACCCTGGGATTGTCTTACATCCAGATAAATCTAAGTTGAAGCCATCCACAATCATGCACTGCTTGGGCTTCACAATTAATTCAGTCTACGTGACTGTAACATTGCCAAGAGACAAAACGGTTGAATTGTCACAATCATGCAACATTTAATGATTCGGACCTTTGCACTGTCAAAACTTACAAAGAGCAAAGGTACAGGCACCAAAACGACATACAGGTCATTATGATTGTGTCATAAAGTTACCCACTGAAGTAATATCAGAACTACAGTGGTGGGCAAAAAACATTTGGCATAGTTTCAGCCCTATTATCATCACTAACCCTACGTTATTTTTTTTTTTTTTTTTTTTTTTTTGTTTTTTTTGTTTTTTTTTTTGTTTTTTGTTTTGTTTTTTTTGTTTTTTTTTTTTTTTTTTTTTTTTTTTTTTTTGTTTCCATCACACAATGATTCAGTAGCATGGACTAATCCACAGTCATCAAACACGGTTGAATTGTCACAATCATGCAACATTTAATGATTCGGACCTTTGCACTGTCAAAACTTACACTGGGACATACATTATGATTGTGTTAAAGTTACCCAGAAGATGAACTACAGTGGTGGGAAAAAACATTTTTTATGGTTTAAAAGCCCTATGTTATCCAAACACAATATGCAACATCACTTGCTAATGTACGTTACCACTTAATAGTTAATTATCTAAGAGTGTTGTGGCCTGCACAAATATGCATCACCATGTACGGTTATAGTTAATACTACGGCCACATTAAATCGGCATAAAATATCATGCGACAAGTTGGTCAACACAATTTGGCAATGGTGTGTCGAAAGACATATTTGGCTATCAGCAACTTACCTGCCAGGTAAGCTAAATACAGTGGCAGACACCAGGTCACGTAAATTTAATGACAACCTCGAATGGATGTTAAACCCCAAAAAATTTGCAAAAGTTATCAAGCAATATGGCACACCAGATATCGATTTATTTGCATCAAGGCTAAATCACCAGGTACCTATGTATGTCGCTTGGGAACCAGACCCTGAGGCAGCAGCGGTAGATGCGTTCGCGCTGGATTGGGGAAATTCTTCTTCTATGCATTTCCTTCCTTCTGCCTCATCAGTTGGCGACTACGCAAAACACAAATGGACTCTGCTTCAGGTATTTTGATAGTACCCGACTGGCCTACGCAGCCATGGTTCCCAATACTCCATGACATGGTTGTTGAAACTCCGATGGTATTCCCCAGTGACCCAGAGTTATTAACACCCAGTGTCGGGCACAACCCACCCATGCCATGAAAAAATCAAACTCCTGGGTTGCAGATTCTGCACAAACCACTTCTGGGACTGGGATTATCAGAACAAACCATCGACACCATGTCAGCATCCCTCCGAACATCCACTAAAAACAGCACTTGTCCAGCATCAAAAAATGGGAGAAGTACTGCTTGGATACAGGGACCTCCTACTCAACCGCTACAGTTACCAACGTACTGGAATTCCTGGCGAACCTTCACCATGATGAAGGACTCAGCTACAGAGCCATCAACACAGCTAGAAGTGCCCTGCCTGTCTATTTAAAACTAGCTCCAGGACAACAGGCCATGGGGTCCCACCCGCTGGTGGTCAAACTAATGAAGGGTATTTACAACTCTAACCCCCTAGACCAAGGTACACCCATATATGGGATGTCAGTGTGGTCCTGACATACCTCAGGGGATGGCCACCAGCCAGATCCCTCAACCTGGAACAATCTAGGTCTGCCGACTATCGACAATACCGGCAGCGGGCTGGCTACCGAAGCTGAAGGGAGGAATGTGCACACATTCTCGCTGTCCGAGCACGACGTGAGGAGGGCACTGACACGGGTGAACACAAGAAAAGCTGCAGGCCCCGATGGCATCTCGGGGCGAGTACTCAAGTCCTGTGCTACGCAGCTAGCTCCAGTGCTCACTACATAATTCAACCTCTCCCTGGACAAGTCCGTGGTCCCTGCCTGCTTCAAAAAATCCACCATTGTACCGGTACCAAAAAATGCCTCCCCAGCCTGTCTGAATGACTACCGTCCGGTGGCCCTTACCTCGGTAGTCATGAAATGCTTTGAGAGGCTGGTGAAGAATCACATCTGCGCCTTCCTCCCTCGGAACATGGACCCGTTGCAGTTTGCATACCGTCCGAACAGGTCCACGGACGATGCGGTCTCCCAGGTCTTGCACACCGCTCTCTCCCATCTGGACAGCCAGAAGGGGGGCTACGTGAGGATGCTGTTCATAGACTACAGTTCAGCCTTCAACACGATAGTCCCCACCAGACTGGCCGGGAAGCTACTGGAATTGGGGCTCAACACCTCCCTGTGTGCCTGGATCCTGGACTTTCTCACCGCCAGGCCCCAGGTAGTCAAGATGGGAGGGAATACATCGAAGTCCCTCACCCTGAGCACAGGATCGCCCCAGGGTTGCGTCCTCAGCCCCCTATTGTACTCCCTGTACACACATGACTGTGTGGCTAGGTTCAGCTCCAATTCAATAATTAAGTTTGCTGATGACACTGTGGTGGTGGGCCTGATCTCAGACAATGATGAGAGGGCCTACCGGGAGGAGGTGGCTGATCTAGCACTCTGGTGCTAGGATAACAGCCTCCTCTTGAACATCAAAAAAACGAAGGAGCTGATCATGGACTTTAGGAGGGCACATCATCCGAGGACGTACACTCCATTGAGTATAAATGGGGATCCTGTGGATAGGGTGAACTGTTTTAAATATCTGGGAGTCCACATCTCTGAGGATATGACATGGTCATCACACGCCTCAGCACTGGTGAGTAAGGCAAGGCAGCGCCTTTACCACCTCAGGCAATTGAGGAAATTCAGAGTGTCTCCGAGGATCCTACAGTGCTTCTACGCAGCGGCGGTGGAAAGCATCTTGTCCGGGAACATTACCATCTGGTTCGGGAATTGCTCTGCCAAGGACAAGAAGGCTCTGCAGAGAGTAGTGCGTTCGGCCGAACGCACTATGGGAACTTCACTCACCCCCCTGCAGGAACTATACAACAGGAGGTGCAACTCCAGAGCAAACAAAATCATGAGAGACCTCTTCCACCCCTGCAACGGACTGTTCCAGCCGCTACGGTCAGGCAAACGCCTCCGTTGCCATGCAGTGAGAACGGAGAGGTTGAGAAGGAGTTTCTTCCCAGAGGCAATTCGGACTGTAAACGCCTTTCTCACCAGGGACTAACTCTACAGAACGTTTTTCCTTCTATTATTTATTATGTAAAATAATATGTGTGTTATGGTTGTGTTTATAATTTGTTTGGTTGTTTTGTTGTTCCGCGAGCATTGCCACTTTCATTTCACTGCACATCTCGTATGTGTATGTGACAAATAAACTTGACTTGACTTGACTTGACTTGACTTGACTCTATGCACAAAAACACTCATGTTGATGGCAATTGTATCTGCACAGAGGGTCCAGTCACTACACCTATTGCGACTGGACAGCATGCTCACAGCTCCAGACCAGATCTCTGTCGTTATCCAGGGAATGATCAAACAGGCAAGACCAGGAACACCTAATCCAGTCGTGGAATTCCGGGCTTACCCGCCAGAACCACGGTTATGTGCCATGACCCACCTACTATCCTACATAGACACAACCAAAATATTCGAGGGAGATGAAAAGCCTTGTGGGTCAGTCATAAAAAACCTTATGGTCGGGTGACGAGCCAAACCATTTCGAGATGGCTCAAGCAGGTGCTAAAAGCTGCTGGGATAAACACTAACATGTACAAATTTCATTCCACCAGGGCAGCATCCACATCGACGGCTAAAAGAATGGACGTGCCTATAGACCACATCCTGGCTACAGCAGGATGGTCGGGGGAAAGACCGTTCAGAAATTTTATAATAAGCCGTTGGCAAAACCTGTTTTATTTGCAGAAAAGATTTTACAGACTGCAAATATTTAATTTAAGCCCAGGGGAGCAATTTAATTTCTTTGTTGTTATTGTTAAAAAATACCATTGTGTTTTTCTACAAACAGATTCATTGGTTGATTACGATAACACACTTCCTCCCTCAAGGACTTCGGCAGTGCGTGAAGTAATACCTGTTACACGGTTTGAAATCACAGAGCTTTGAAGTCTTCACGTAGTCACTCACGTGACTCCGAAGTTAAATAGTAAGATTAAACGAGAACTTACCAGTTTGAAGTTTGATCTGTACTTTATGAGGAGTTACGATGAGGGATTACGTGCCCTCCGCTCCCACCCTCAATAATATGGATCAAACTGATAAACTGATGTCTCCTTTTCTTTACTATGTTTACTTCAATAACTGTGTCTATCTGTGGTTCCACACCGCTGCTTTGAAGTATGCCGCGCATGCGTGCTGAGCGGGCTCTTCACGTAATGCCTCTTCGTAACTCCTCATAAAATACAGATCAAACTTCAAACTGGTAAGTTCTCGTTTAATCTTACTATTCTTGATCATATCTGAATTTTGATTAGGAAGTTTATTTAAACATTGTTGGGAAGTACTCATTCGTAATGCATTCTTTCAATCTGCCTCTAGTTCTACAAGCCAATATTTTCCCAGTGGCATTGGTCAGTTGGTTTATGGCTGGTGACTTCCCTTTTTAGACATTATGAGAAACCAAGCATTGCATCCTGACCTAGAATGGGTAGTGTCCCAACACGTTACATCTTGTTTCAGCATGCCGTTTGTTAATGACACTTCAGTGAACTTTCTGATTTGTGTATCTCTGCCCAATAACCAAGCAGTCAGCAGTTGTATTATAGTTCAATTAATATACTGTGACTGCACCTGGTGATTGGGCCACTAGCTACACGAACCCTCAGCAGTCGGGGGTAGGTTCACGTGACTGGATAATGGCAGGGTGGAGTTGTCACGGGGTATAGGGGTGTGTCCTAGGATATATAACGAAGCCTGGGTCAACGCTCTCACGCACTTCCTCTTCCTCTCTCTTCGTGTGAGTGTCCTGTCACATCAGCAAGAGCCCACGAGGCAACAGCCTCGCAGCAGCAACATTGACTTTATGTTAGAGGGCTTAACGTGCATGTGTATCTAACCTATAATGCCTGAATAAAGAAACCATCTATATTGGTGACCCCGACGTTCCAAAATGGATAATTTGGATTTCCTGAAGCACGGAGCTGACCATCTACCTTGGAGACCTGATGTGTGCAGTTGGCAGCCCAGCTCTACGGTAATGACTGCTATGGATGCAGCCATCAACTCTGCGCAGCACCCGGACGCTGCCTGGGCCCTGCCGCCGCGATCGTGCCGCTCGACTCCTGCCCGTAATTTGCCTTTGGGCCCCGCCATCGCAGTTGGTCACTCGCTTCCCGCCTGTGCCTGGTCTCGGCAGCCGCAGGCCGCTCTGGTCGATGGGCCCGATCCGGGCCTTGTTTGACAGCCGCCGATCTCTTCCACATGACTTGTCCGGAGCTGACCACCGGGGCTGCGAGGCTGCGGCTGCCGCCTCTCCCCCATCTGTGTCAGCCCCCCGTCCCCAGCATTTCCGGCACCGGGAGCGGGGAGAGTGCAACCCTCTCTGTACCTCGTCCGTCCTGCGGATTTTGCATTAGTCTTCTTGCACCCCTCGGCATACCTCGGGATGGCCCACAGACAGAGCGTCGACTGCAACAGCGAGCCCTGCCGTACCAACCCATAGCCACGGTACCCCCGACCTACAACAGGAACCACCCTCGACCATGCCTGCGCACCTTCCGGTAGAGGTGAGCGCGCTCCATCCCGTTTCGACATCTGCCCTCACAGTCTGCCTGTGTGTGTATGAGTCAGGCTGCCACATTTTTTGTATCCTGCTCGTTTTCCTGCCTCCGGTTCAGGGGGGATGGGGGGGGGGTGGGGGGGGGGGGGGGTGGTGGGGGGGGGGGGGGAGGTGGGGGGGGGGAGGAGGTGGTGGCCTGTGGCGGCACCCGGTGGTTGGGACCACTAGCTACATGAAGCCTCAGCAATCGGCGGTAGGGTCACGTGACTGGGCAATGGCGGGGAGGAGTTGGCACGGGGTATAGGGGTGTGTCCTAGGATATATAACAAAACCCGGGTCAACCCCATCGTGCTCTTCCTCTTCCTCTCTCTTGGCGTGAGTGTCCTGTCACCTCAGCAAGAGCCCACCTCGAGCCCACGAGGCGACAGCCTTGCAGCAGCAACGTTGACTTTGCATTAGAGGACTAAACATGCATGTATATCTAACCTATAATGCTTGAATAAAGAAAGCATTTATTCACGACATTTGGTGCCTCTACAATACTTACATTGTAGTTTTAAAATCACTACATTTCCATTTGTGCTGCTCAGCTGTTTAACATTTAGCCTTCACATTGTTGCTGAGCTTCAATGTTGTACAAGCCCCTCTTATGAATCGTTCAGTTATCAGTGTTGCCTTTACATTAAAAACCTGCTGGTGTTTGGCCCATATCCCTCTAAACATGCCCTATCCATGTACATGTCCAAATATTTGTTAAACATTGTGATAGACCTTACCTCAAATACCTCCTCTGGCAGCTCATTCCACATAATTTACAACCCATTGTGTAAAAAGGTTGCTCCACAGGCTCCTATTAAACCTTTCCCCCATCACGTTAAACCCATGTCCTCGGGATCTTGATTTCCATATTTTGGTTTACTCTATGTATTCCTCTCATGATTTTGTACACCTCTCTAAGATCACCCCTCATCCTCCTGCACTCCAAAGAATCAAGTCCTAGCCTGCTCAACCTCCCCCTATTGCTCAAGCCCCTCCAGTCCTGGCACCATCCTCATCACTCTTACCTGTTTAACAGCATCATTCCTATAACAGGGAGACAAAAAACTGAACACAATACTCTAAATGTGGCCTCACCGATGTCTTGTACAACTGTAACATAACCTCCCAACTTCTACACTCAATAGTCTGACTGATGAAAGTCAGTATGCCTAAAGCCTTATTGATCGCCTTATCTACTTGTGATGCCACTATGAAAGAACCATGTACCTGCACTCCTGGACCCCTCTGCTCTACAACACTCCCCAGAGCCCTGCCCATCACTGTGTAGGTCCTGCCCTGGTTAAACTTCCCATAATACAACACCTCACACTTCTCTGTGGTAAACTCAATCAACCATTCCTCAGCCTAACTGATCAAGATCCTGCTACAACTTTCGACAACCTTACTTGCTGTCTATAATACCACCCACTTTAGTGCCATCTGCAAACTTACTAATCATGCTTTGTATGTTCTCATCCAAATCATTTATAAAGATGACAAGCAGCAATGGGCCCAGTACTGAACATTGTAGTTACACTGCCATCTGACCTAGGACATTGGCTGTGTTAAGTCTTCCCACCCTCCTTAGGATTCCCTCAGGTGCTTTTCTATGTCCCCAAAGAGTGCTGGTTGATTAATTGCTTACTGAAATTGCCCCTTAGATGGCAGGAGAATTAAGGAGAGATTGAAGGATGTGTGCTAGAATAGCTTATAGGGAAATAAGTGGGCAAAAGGAACCTTAATTTAGTTTAGACACAAAACGCTGGAGTAACTCTGCGGGACGGGCAGCATCTCTGGGGAGAAGGAATCAGTGATGTTTCAGGTCGAGACCGTTCTTCAAACTTAGTTTAGTTTAGAGATGCAGCGCAGAAACAAGCCTTTCAAACCACCGGGTCCGCGCCGACCAACGTTCCACACACATTAGCACTACGCTACACACACTTGGGACAAGTCAATTAACCTGCACGTCTTTGGAGTGTGTGGGGAAACCGAAGATCTTGGAGAAAACCTACGCAGGGCATGGGGAGAACGTACAGACTCCATTCAGACAGCACCGGTAGTCAGGATTGAACCCGGGTTTCTGGTGCTGTAAGATAGCAGCTCTACCACTGCACCTCCATGCCATCCTAAACTGTCTTGAATGTCTTGAGGACCGGCATAGACTCCATGTGCTGAATGGCCAGGCGCTGAAAGAGAAAATGACTACATATTTCCTACTTTCTATTTCCCGTTAGCAAGTCAATAGCCACACCAATGATTATAACATCAGTTCCACAGACTAACTTTCTATTGGATCAATACTTACTTTGTAAATTCTCTCCTCTCTAAAATATTAATAACATTTGTTATTTTGTTTAGCCCATGTCTCTACAGCTTTATCTTGTTATTTAAGATTGCCCTTATTATTTTTGTAGACATTCTGTTTTGTTTAGATTCTGTCCAATCTTCAGAACGGCACCTGCCTTTGTACAATTATATGCTTTTTCTTTCAATTTGATTTTCCCCATAACTCTTTTAGTTAGGCACAAAGGATGAATTCTCCTTTTGGATTTCTTTTTTGCATTTTGTTGGAATATATCTATTTTGTAAGAAACATGCCCATTGCATCTTGTTCGTCCAATCTGTTAACCTGAGTGTGTAAGAGGGAACTGCAGATGCTGGTTTACACTGAAGATAGACCCAAAATGCTGGAGTAACTCAGCGGGACAGGCAGCATCTCTGGAGTGAAGGAATGGATGACGTTTCGGGTTAAGACCCTTCTTCAGCCATGATCACATTGAATGGCGGAGCTGGCTCGAAGGGCCAAATGGCCTTCTCCTGCACCTATTGTGAATTGTCTGTTCAGATGACTGTTTCTCTTACCCGCTGAGTTACTCCAGCATTTTGTGTCTATCTTCACTGTTAACCTGAGTGCTGGATCCTCAACTATCTATAAACCGAACAATGACTTTGATCAAAGGACTAATGAAAACAGAACATGCTGTAAATACCCGGCAGTTCAGCCAACGTCTTGTGAAGAGAGAACAAGGTTAATGGATCAGGTCAATAACTCTTCGAGTTTATAAGAAAGAGGTGATCTAAATGAAACTTATAACATTCTGAGTGGGATTAAACGGGTGAATGCAGGAAGGATGTTTCTCTTATTAGGTGGAATCCAACTGGGGGGCATGGTTTCCAAATGTGTAATCAGCCAATTTAGACAGAGATGAGGAAGGATGTCTTCACTCAAAGAGTGGTGACAATTTTGAGCTCTCTGCACAAGGCATATTTGGAGGCAGAATCATTGAATATATTCAAGCCCAAGGTAGTCAGATTGTTGGTCTATCATGGAGTCAAGAATCAAGAGAGAAAAGTAGAGTTGAGGCCAAGATCAAATCAGCCAGTTGGTGATGGAGTGGGCGAGAGGAGACATGTTTCATGCAAAGGGTGGTGGGTGTATGGAACGAGCTGCCAGAGCAGGTAATTGAGGCTGGGACTACCCCCAACGTTTAAGAAACAGTTAGACAGATACATGGATAATAATAATAATAATAATAATAATAATAATAATAATAATAATAATAATAATAATAATAATAATAATAACATATTTTATTGTCATTGCACATATGTGCAACGAGATTTGGGTATGCAGCTTCCATCCGACATCATAACTTAAGTAACTACTAAAATTTAGGTTTAGATACCCCGAGAACATGATTTGTATAAAGAACATTACAGCAGTAAAATAGTCAAAACAGACTAAAGTGCAGATGTGTCTGTGCAACGTAACCATCCGAGGGAGACAGTCCGTGGGGGTGGGGGGCACTCAGCAGGGCCGGTTCAGAGCCGCTATAGATCTGGGAATGAAGCTGTTCCTGAGTCTGGAGGTGCGGGTGTAGAAGGTCTTGTAACGTCTGCCCGAAGGAAGTAATTTGAACAGTCCATTACAAGGGTGTGAGGAGTCTGTGTGAATGCTGATGGCCTTCCTGAGGCACTGTGTGCGGTAGATGCCCTCCAAGGCTGGTAGCGGTGTCCCAATGATCTTCTGCGCTCTGTGGACGACGCGCTGAAGAGCTCTCCTCTCCGCCTCCGTGCAGCTGAGATACCACACAGAGATGCCATATGATAGTATGCTCTCTGTGGTGCAGCGGTAGAATGTTGTCAGCAGCTGTTGGGGCAGACCAATCATTTTCAATGTTCTCAGGAAGAACAGTCGTTGCTGTGCCTTCTTGACCAGCGCAGCGGTGTTGGTGGACCATGTGAGGTCCTCCGAGATGTGAGTGCCCAGAAACTTAAAGCTGGACACTCTCTCCACACTGTCCCCGTAGATGGAGATTGGGGCGTATTCCCCCTTCTGTGACCTCCTGTTCAGGTGTGGAGGGATATGGACCAAGCGCAGGCAGGTGGGACAAGTGTAGATGGGACATGTTGGTCGGTGTGGGCAAGTTGGGCGGAAGGGCCTGTTTCCAGGCTGCTTCACTCTATGACTGCATGTGGCTTGCTCTTGCGCCTGATTCCTATGTCGTAATGCAATAACAGAAAGGGGTTGTCTAACTTTGTTGACAGACTGTGATCTTATATACAAGGGCCTTAAATTTATATTGCACGGGACTTTCCTTATGAGCATGTTTCAGTCATTACATTTTGCATCAGCTGCCATACGACTACCATACAGTGTAAGGCCTATTTTGAAGTGTTGAGGTAGCTTACTGGAGCACCTGGTACCATTAAAAATTGTGACTGGAATCCGAGAAGAGATCAAAAATGCTGGCTGCTGAGTACGGAAAGCCTTAAGCCCCTGTCCCACTTTCCCGAGTTACTCACGAATTTTCCCGAGTTTTCCCCTTGATTCAAACTCGGAGATGCCAGCCGTTGGTACTCAGGGCTATTTTTTTTTACTCGTGGACATTTTTCAACCTGCTGAAAAAACGTCCCGACTTACCTCATGCTCCGAGTATCTACAGCTGGCATTACGAGCCACTACGAGATATCCACGGTCTCCTACGGACTCGCTACGGACATTCTCCGAGTTTGAATCAAGGGGGAAAACTCGGGAGAATTCATGAGTAACTCGGGAAAGTGGAAAAGGGGCTTTATGCATTGAAGAGTGTGCAGAGCTGTATTATCCCTGCTTGGCGTCATCAGATTAAGTGTAGCGAGACCAAGCGAGTAGAGGAAACAGTACTAACAAAACGGCATTTGAAATACATGTGCACTTAGTCGAGAGAAACGGTTTTTAAGTTAATGTCGTTGCAAAGATCACTAGCTAACTGAACACACCTCCTAACTCAAAACCCCGCGAAAAACTCTGTCACGTGACAGTCCCGACATCTGACGAGGGTTCTGCACAACATAGCTTAACCACTGGGTGCCACTACATAAGCTAATTTTACAGTAAAACACGGGACTTCCACCTCTGATAAGAGATTGGTGCAGAGATAGGCATAATTGTGGCAGTAAATTAAACAGAAATTACCAACAAGTCTAACGCTAGTCCACCTGTGTCAGTGTGTATCCCATTTGAAATCCAAAACTCAAATTCGAAACACAATTAACATTTGGATTTTAAATTAACACTGCCAGATTTTCCAAAGACTGAAATAGATTGGCTTTGCGATCTTCTACTGCCCTGAACATAATGTGCAGTGATGGGATATTCAATGATCTAACGTTTATGTCAGCAACCAACAAGAAAAGCCATTCTGAACCCTCCAGTTACTTCACACAAGGAGTGAAAGAAATAACTTATTGGAGTTCCAGAAATGAATTCTTCAAGTCAGGAGGGAAGAAAACTCCTGCTGGAGATTTTCATTTCATCTCAATCTTTGAACTACATATGTGTAAGACATAAAATATTATGTCAACTTAGATATAATGAATCTTTTGTTATATTAATTCATAATTCTACAATTCAAATTTTGACATTGTTTATTTAATGGTGCTTTCATTCAGCAACATTAAAGTATACTTTTTGCAAACTAAATTAATGTTTATATAATACTAAAAGCCTGGATTGGCAAACTTACTTTTCAGAACTACATTATTAAACGCAAGATAAATGTTCCATGGAGAGTTGTAAGTGTATGGATTTCTGCCATCTCTGTGACATTAGTCAGTGCTAAAGTTCTAGATATCGATGCTACTATTCTAGTTAGACTGTATTATTGTTAGTAATGTTATTTCATTTACCTCAGCTTTCAAAAGAGTCTACAGTGCCTAATCGTCATGTGTATTGTCAACTGGACAATGCAATTCATACTGGCAGCAGCAATAACAGGCCTCTAACACAATACACATAGATAATCATTAACCTATTAAAAGTCTGGATGTTGGATGTTCGTGTGTGTGTTAGCACGTGTGTAATCACATCTTCGCGAAAAAAAGATGCGGTAATGGAAAAATGTTACATAGTTCGGTAGAGAATTTTCCCGTTATGTCCGAAATCTACTTATTTGAAAATTCAAGGCTTTATTTCTCTACATTACTGAAAATGTTTAAAAATACTTTGAATTTAAAATGTTTAAGAAGGAACTGCAGATGCTGGAAAATCGAAGGTAGACAAAATCACTGGTGAAACTCAGCTGGTGAGGCAGCATCTATGGAATGAAGGAAATGGGCAATGATTCGGGTCGAAACCCTTCTTCAGACTGATGTGAGGGTGGGAGGGAATGGGAAGAAAAAAGGAAGACGGGGAGCCAGTGTGCTGAGGGAGAGCTGAGAAAGGGAGGAGAAACTAGGGACTATCTGAAATTAGAGAAGTCAATGTTCATACCACTGGGGTGCAGACCGACCAAGTGAAATATTTCGCCGACCTCCACATCGATGCTGCTGCCAACCTTCACCTGCCCACTGATGACGCCGATCCTCGCTGCCTCACTGGTAACTCTAAATATCGCCCCCTCACCGATTACGCCAACCTTGTTACCTCCCCGATTCCTCCGACTATCGCCACCATAACGTGACCGCCGAACCTTGCCGCCTCACCGGGAACACCGAACCTCACCGCCTCACTAGTACCGGCCAACCTAGCCACCGGGATTGTCCAACCTCGTTGCCTCACTGACCATCCACTGACCGGGATCTCCTATGCTTCATTCACTCCCTGCATGCCTCCACCATCGACTCCACTGACCCTCGCTACTCCACCGCTCTCCCGCAGCCCGCAGCTGTCAACTTACCTGAGTCCTAGGCTCAGCACCGGGCCTGAAGTCTCCATGCTGTGGACTCCTACATCACGGGGTCTAACTGCGCTGGGTCCTAGTGCTCGTCCCACGCGCCAACTCTCAGACGCCTCCTACTTATCCTTGGACCATGACCCCACAGCCGAGCACCAGGCCACTATCTCTAGCAACATCACTGACTTCATCAACTCCGGCTCCCTGCCCCCCAAGCCTCCAACCTCATCGTTCCCCAGCCCCCCACTCCCCAAAATCCACAAACCTGACTGTCCTGGCAGACCCATTGTTTCTGCCTGTTCGTGTCCGAACTTATTTCCACATACCTTGACTCCATGCTATCCCCCCTGGTCAAATACCTCCCTATCTCCATGACTACTGTTTTCTAGGCCCCCATTTTCAGAGTCCAATACCTTTTTTCCCCCAATGGGAGGAGCATTGTCAGGGTGATGTTGGTCTATGATGATATTGGTTGCCTTTTTGCAGCAGTGCCTGTGATGGACTAGGTTGTTGAGTTGGATTATATTTCACTTTTCAGAACCAATTCATTTTCTATTGCAAACTGCAGCAATACATGGTGATAAATAGCCCGTTGACCCTTGCAAGGTCAATGGGATATTTGCATTTAGCAATCTGGTTTCTAAACCAATAAATTTAAGGCGGGAAAAAATTGTAATTAATGGAGAGCAAATTCATTCAAGTTTGATGCAGATTAAAAAAAAAATAATATTGAATTAATTGAAAGAGAGAAGAAAGAGCCATGAAGGAATAATATATTTTAATTTTTTTATTTAATTTTTTTTTTTTTTAATTTTTATTAGTACAGTAAATTACAGTAATACACATCACATGTATCTTGTTACATTTGTTGCACCACTTCGTTTTTCGAGCTTTAAAAAAGGTAGAAATAAAAGAAGTACGGAAAGTGAGCAAGAATCGTGAAGGTGCAGGAAAGTGTTGGGAAAAGAAAGCCCCTTAGGGAAGAAGTTAGAGCAGGAAGTAAAGAAAGGAAATAAGACCGTAGAAAGAAAAGAAAAAAAAAGGAAAAACAATCGCTCTATTGTAACACAAAAAAGCTTGATACGAGATAATGACTCCTCAAATAAATGCTTTGAAGGATTCCCATAATAAAGTGGGCGATATATCTGGTGTATCGTTTTTCTCAAAAAATAGGTCCATCTGTTTTTTTAGATATATACTCCCTTGTGGGTCTTTCAGAATTTGCAAGTTAAACCTCCAGAACGATTTGTTCGTAGACATTCCTTCTAATTTTAAAACGAAAGTTAGCGGGGAGTGATCTGAAATCGTATTGGTGTGATATTTAGGGTTCATAGTATAAGGGATTAGTTTTGTATCCACTAGGTAGTTTATACGCGAGTATGTTTTGTGTACCATTGAATAAAATGACTATTCCCTTCCAGTCGGATTCGCGATCCTCCAGACGTCTGCTATATTTGTATTTTTTATATATGTATTTAAGAGTTCACTAGTTTTAGATTTCATATGCTTTGTTTTTGCATCGATTTATCTAAGTACGGATCTAAAACACAGTTGAAGTCTCCTCCAATTATAACATTTTGGTAGTTAAATTCTGCGATTGTAATCAGGATTTTATTAAAAAATTGAGGATTATCAAAATTGGGCACATATATGTTTACCAAAGTGATTGGCGTAGCATGGATCTCTCCTGTAACTATAAGATATCTCCTTTCCTTATCTGATATAATGTTCTTTGATTTGAATGGTATTCCTTTGCGAATAATAATTGCGGTGCCTCTGGATTTCAAAGTATATGAGGAGTGAAATGTTTGGCCTATCCAATTCGCCCTCAATCTCATCTGATCTTGATGTTTAAGGTGCGTTTCTTGTAGAAAAGTAATGTCCGTGTTATATGATTTCAACTGAGCTAGTATTTAGCTAGTATTTTAATTGGTTCATTAATACCCCTTATATTCCAGCTACACAGTGTGATTCCTCCCATTTTCTTTTGTTTATCATCTTGCATTTTCTCTGATTTTAATACCCTTATTTATTACGGTGCATCCATACCTCAGGACTCTGGATATTTGGGGGGCGTTTATATTACTAACTTCCTTGGTAGGTCCCTTTTGCGATTTTCCTTGGAAAAAAAACACATAGTAGTGACATATTGTGATAATAAAAAAAATTGACCAAGTAAAATTACAGTGTCACACGTCTGTGGGATTCGACATCTATTCGACTTCCGAAGTTGATGTTGTACAATAGTAAGATTAAACGAGAACTTACCAGTTTGAAGTTTGATCTGTATTTTATGAGGAGTTACGATGAGGGTTTACGTGAAGAAGCCCGTCCCAGGACGCGTTGCGGCATACTTCAAAGCAGCGGTGTGGAATCACAGATAGACACAAGTATTTGAAGTAACATAGTAAAGAATAAAGAGACATCAATTATCAGTTTGATCCATGTAATGAGGGTGGGAGCGGAGGGCACGTAAACCCTCATCGTAACTCCTCATAAAATACAGATCAAACTTCAAACTGGTAAGTTCTCGTTTAATCTTACTATTTTACTTCGGAGTCACGTGAGTGATTCCGTGAAGATTTCAAAGCTCTGTGATTTCAAACCATGTAACAGTTATACTACACTCACTGCCGAAGTCTTTGAGGGAGGAAGTGTGTATCGTAACCAACCAATGATTCTGTTATAGAAAACCCAATGGTATTTTTACAATAGACACTGAAGAAATTTAAATGCTCCCTTTGGCTAATTTGAATATTTGCAGATTGGAATCTTTCCTGCAAATGAAAAAACAGGTTTTGTCAACAGTTTATAATAAATTATTTCTCTGAACGTTTTACCCCCACTATTCCCCCACTATTCTGCTGGAGCCATGGATGTTGTGGCTTTAACCTTTATAGGTACGTCCATTCTTTTGCTTTACGTTGATTAAATTAATTGGAATGCTTCTCCTGTGGGATGACAACTTTGACATGTTAGTTTTATCCCAGGAGCTTTACCACCTGCTTGCGGCCATTTCGAAAAAAGGCTTGTTACCCGACCGGACAGGCTCCGGGTTTTTGTGACCAACCCACCCAAGGCTTTTCATCTCCCGAAGCTGCGCATAATTAGGTTGTGTCTATGTAAGGTAAAAAAAAGGGTCTTGGTACATTACCGTGTTTTCTGGGGGGTAAGCCTGGGTTTTATGACTGGATAAGGTATTACGAGCAGGTAAAAAAGGGTGAAAGGACGGACAGCAGGAGGAGCAGCCATACACAACGGCGCATCACCCCCCTGGTCTGGTTTGTGACCATTCGCATAATTAGGTTGTGTCTATGTAAGGGAGAGTCTTGGTACAAATGATAGATTCCTGGTCTGGTTTGTCCCTGATAGAGCTGGTCTGAGCTGTGGTGTCCAGTTGAAATAGGAGTAGTGACTGGACCCTCTGTGCTGCTCAGTGTGCCTTCAACATATGTTTTTAGTGCATAGAAGGTTCAGGTTTAGGGCTCTGGCTGGTGAGTATCCCCTGAAGTATGGTTAACCATTGTGACATCCCACATAAGGGTGTACTTGGTCTAGGGTTTTAGAATTGTAATACCCTTCAAATTTACCACCAGCCAGTGACCCCATACCTGTTGTCCTGAAGCTGTTTTGAAAAAGAAAACAGTCAGGGCAATTCTAGCTGTGTTGATGGTACTGTAGCCGAATCCTTCATCGTGATGACGGTTTTCCAGGAATTCCAGTTTGTAGTACCTGTATCGGATGAGTAGGTTTTCCCTGTATCCTTGCAGCACTTCTCTTGATGCTGGACAAGTGTTGTAGTCCAGTGAATGTTCAAAAGGATGCTGACGTGGTGTTGATTGTTCAGAATAACAATCCCAGTCCCAGAGGCTTGCGCAGAATCTGCAGCTCAGGAGCTTATTTTCTCATGGCACAGTTGATTTGTGCCCGGCTCCGATTGTTAATAATCCTGGGTACTGGAAAAACACCATCCAAGTTCCAACAATCATGTCATAGCGTAAGTTCTGAAACAGAATCCTTTTGTACTGTGCGTTGTTCTCGATTTGTGAGGCAGAAGGGAAAAATACATAGAATTAATTTCACCAATGCAACGTGAACGCATTTGTCTATCAATATTATAAATACATTGTTGAATGACAACATGACCTATAGGTCAGAAAAGTTAATATATATAGCTTACAAGCTTTCCGCTGGAACTATCTGTCCCAAAGCAAAAAACATTTATATATATGAGGATTCCACTGCCCCAGGGTCTGGTTTCCCCCGCGACATACATAGGACATCCCCGAACCCCTGGTGATATAGCATTGATGCAAATAATCGATATCAGATTCACATTCCATTTTAATTGTCATTGTCAGTGTGCAGTACAGAGACAATGAAATGCATTAATATCTGTTGCATCGTATAGCTTGATAGTTTTGTTAAACTTTATATGAAAACATCTAATTGATGTTGTCCTTAATTTTATGTGACCTGGTGTCTGTCACTGTATTTTGCTTACCAGGCAGGTAAGTTGTTGATAGTCCAATACCTCTATGGATATACCATTGCCAAATTGTTTTGACCAACTTGTCATATGATACCGACTTTATGCTGCCATATGGTTAATATAGGCCACCTCCATAGTGTAGTCTTATTTATACCCATACATGCAAGTGCTTAAACTCATAAATTTCACCCGAGCATTTTTTAGATACTTAATGCCCAGTATAAGTGGTAACCCCACCACTGTCTTTCTGATATTATTTCAGTGGGTAACTTCATGAGATGCTCAATGACAACCTATATGTTGTTTTTGATACTAACATCTGAATCATGTAGACAGAAAATGGTACCATTTTTTCCCCCAATTACTCTGTTATTTGTCGAGTAGTTGGTAGTTTGACCATTAATTTGTTCCTTGTTTGTGCCAATTCAACTATGTTGTCTCTTGGCAACATTAAAGTTACGTGGACTGAATTAATATGAAAGCCAAGATAGTCCAAGAAAGCGCTCTATTTGCTGGTAGGAACCAGACCCACCTACCTCCATGGTTATTGGCGGGGTTGTGGTTTTTCTTTTTCAATGTTCTTCTCTGTCGACGTGCTGGCGATGTTGGGGGGAGGCGCATTTTCCAGGGGGTCCGCTGCGGGCCCTGACCTAAAAAAGGTCTCTGGGGATAGTGCGGCCCCAAGCTTTGACCAGTCGGATGTTCGGGCCGCCGACTGGTAGATACAGTGGTGTGCTGCCGCCTGGGTGGAATGAAAAGCTTTGGTATGTTCGTCGCCGGTACTGCCCTCATGAGGCTAAAGGTCTTGGACGCCTCATCCATCTCTTTTAGCTGTTTATTCAGGTCCTTCCCAAATAAGAAAGAGTCGGTCTCGACTGTTGGAACTTTGCATAACCCTGCAAACTTGGATTGAGGGCCGGCCTGATGTTCTCTCTTCGTAGATTATTTAGCTCGTATTGGGTTGTGCACATTAGTGCAAGGACATCTTTTCTGTCTCGACACCCCGCATAGGCTGTTATTGCCGCCGTGAGGAGGCGAAGTATGTGCTGAAGCTTGACTTCCTGTGCCCGAATTGGTCCCCCCACATTGCCCCAGATTTGAGGATTGACCGGGGCTGTGTGCTCCTCAAGCACTTGGGCGAGCACCTTCTCCTGAAGTGGTTTGTTGGAGAGATGGTTTATGCTGGCAGCCATCCTTGGCTCCAGCGGCGCTCCAACCCTTGGGGTAGCGACAAATCGGCTTACGACCCCCAGCAGCTCTTCCTGCACACCCTGCTCTCTTTCGACTCCTTCCGCCTGCCCCATGCTCAGACCAGCCCTGCCCTGGTCACCGATGCTAACCTCCCATTCCTGGTCCGAGGTCGCAAAGGGAGGTGCCGGACTCAGCACCATGGAGGGGGCGCCTGTCCTGTCTGTCCGAGAGCGCTGCTGCTCTCGGTAGACCATCCCCTCCAATAGCTGCTGGATGCAGCTTAGGCGGCTGTCTCTCCCCCGCTTTGGGGTGGACATTTCCCCCTCCGACGAGTCGGAGACGACCGGCCGTTTGGCTTCCTAGCCCCTTTCCCAGTCCGCCGTGCAGGCTATGGCGAGACTGGCTTGGCTCGGTCTCAGGGATAGCGAAAACGCTCTGCGAGCGACGCTGCCGCCGGTTGCTGCCCTGCTGGTAGAGTTGGAGTGGGGCAGTTCCTCTTTGCGAGTTTTGCGTTGTGTTCCTGAACTCTGTAATAAAAACACAACTGCAAACTTACCTTTGGAATGCCCAAGAGCTGCTCCTGCAGTTCAGGCGGCTGTCTCTCCCCCTCCTGGGTGGAGAGACGTCCCAGTCCGATGTTGGCTGTCTCTCTCCTCCACCGCCGGGTTTTACACACATCCAGCCCGCTGCTCAGGAGCCGCAACGCGTCCTGGGACGGGCTTCTTCACGGAATCACTCACGTGACTCCGAAGTAAAATTAGCTCCGCTCCTTTTATTACTCTAAACCTAGGAGGGCGGTACCATTTCAAAATCAATTATATTTCACCCAATTATATATATATATATATATTTCATTCAGACTTATCAGATCTGTGTTCAGCTACGGTGAAATTTATTTATCTAACACTTTCACCTACTAATTATTTATAATTAGTTATACCTTTGAAGCTGTTAGCTGTAAGGGTTAACCAGAAACAGGCTCCTGGAATTATGCCAGGTGCCTGAGTCTCCTCCCTTCCCCACATGAACTACATAACACTTAAACTCTTTTTAGCACATTATTACATTTTGCCCATTTTCATTTATATTTCTATATTAGTATTGTTAATTATTGTTAATTCTCTATATTTTATAAAGCTGTTTTAAGATCTTAAACCGCCATTTGTCCTTGTGATGTTTTCCACATTCGGCTCTGCTGTTCGTCTCTGCGTTGCTTATCAGTCTTTCCTTCATTTTGAACAAAGAATGTCCTTGAGTTGAATTCCAAAGCGTCCAAAGGAGATAAGGTGTCTAGACCAGTGCACGTGGAAATGCTCTTCCATTTTAAACTTTTAGAAAATGGTGTTTCTTCCCTTATCTTCAGATGTTCTCTGTGAAGTCATAAAAGGAAAGAAATTGTCCATATCATCCCACTGCCTTGATTAATTTTCTGTTTCTGCCACAATCTCTTGGGCATATTTATAAGATGCGTCCGAATTAGTGAAAGTTTTCTCTTTTCCCTTGAAAGTAATGCACATCCTGGCCGGATAAAAAACGCCACATCTGACATCTTTAACTCCATGGAGAATCTGTCTTGTCTGTTTTGCACGATCTCATAGGGATAATCCCGGAGGAGTTTGCAGACGTCATCTTCACTCCGTATTTGATTTTTTTCATCAGCTCTTCAAGTGCTGAAATGTCCCGAGTTTGACTATGATCTGTTGTGGGTGGGCTGGATCTGCTTGTGATCTTGGCTTAAATCTTGGTATTCGATGTGCCACTTCAATTTCCGGTTCCACAGGTAAATTGAGTACATGTTTGATTAAGTTGGCAGTGAACTCACAGGGGTTGTTCCCCTCTGCCCCTTCTGTTACTCCCAGTATTCGTAAATGTTGGCGTCGTGAGCGAGCTTCGAGATCAAGACATTTATCTGAGACTTTCGCCAGTTGACTCTTGAGGCTGTCTAGTTCTAGCTTCAATCCCTGCATATCTTCAGCCATTTGATCAACAATTATTTCCATGTCTTTAATTTCAGTTACATGTGAAGAAACAATTACATGCACAGCCTCAAACTTCTTCGTAGACTCTTCTTCCCCTTTATTATTTCTCCCCATTAGCTCTCCATGCACATCCTCAATTCGTTTTTGTATAATGCCAATGCAGTCAATAACTTTTTGATCACCAGCGTTGATGTTCGACATATTTTCCATCAATTTAACATTAATATTTTCCATCATTTTTGAGTTTCCAGCCTCAATATCCTTTCTCAGTTCTCTTACCGAGTTCTTTATCTCCTCCATTTCATTTTTCTCCTTAGTAGCCATCTCAGTCTTGGCCCTTGTAGCCATTCCACAATCCACTTCAGAGGTCTGTTCTTCAGTTTTCTGGGTTTTCAGCAGTTTTGAGATTGTTCTCCGAGGGCTCTGAGCTGAAGACGTTTTTTTCATTTAAAAACCTTTATCCTCCGTTTAAATCACAGCACTTACTGATGACGTCATCAGCGCGACGTCCCGGGGCTCCGGTGAGTTTTTTTAATTGGTCCTGACCTCCAGACCCGATTTTAACGCGAAAAATCGCGATTTTACAGCAGCGGAGCTAAAAGTTGCGACTGCTCATCCAGCATGGCGCCACCGGAAGTTGGAATAATATATTTTTCTAAATGTTAAAAACTTTAGGGACAACTTGACACCTATAAGAGTGTGTTGGAAGGAACTGCAGATGCTGTTTTTTTGTTGTTTTTTTAAATTTGTATTGTTATTAGGAGCAGTGTACAGTAGTATAAACCGTGTCATATGACAAAATACATTTTGTGTACAATTTATATTTAAAATTTAACAAGAAAGAGGTAGAGCAAGAGAGAAAGAGCGAGACAAAGTAAAAGTGAAGGAAGTAGTGATGTGTAAACCCCTAGACTACCGGTCCAGGGGTAAACAAGTGACAGCCTATAGAAAAATAGACAAAAACCCATTAAATTATTTTTAAAAAGAAAGAAAAAAAAAGAGAAAAGGAAAAAAAAACCAAGAGAAATAAAAGGGACCCTTTTCAGATGCTGGTTTAAACAGAAGATAGACACAAAAAGCTGGAGTAACTCAGCGGGACAAGCAGCATCTCTGGAGTGAAGGAATGGGTGACATTACGGGTCGAGACCCTTCCTCAGACTAGTTAGTCAAGTCAAATCAATTTTATTTCTACAGCACATTTAAAAACAACTCTCGTTGACCAAAGTGCTTAACATCAATGCAGTTACTAACGTGCTACATACATAGATCTAACAATACTTACATAAATACATACATACACACAGCGCTCCTTCAGAGGACCTCAAGAAACGTTTGTGGGTAGAAATAAGTTTTAAGTCTAGACTTAAAAGAGTGATGGAGGGGGCAGTTCTGATAGGAAGAGGGATGCTGTTCCATAGTCTAGAAGTTAGGGATAAGGGAAACGAGAGATATAGGCGATGGTGTAGAGAGATAAAGAACAATCAATGAAAGATATGCTAAATGTAACGATGACAAAGGAAACTATAGAGTATGAAGTTTTTCATCACAGTTGTTCCTTTTCTGGGTCCCTAAAATTGAGTATTGTTGCAGAAATGTAAATCCAGTTATTAAAAAGTGTTGGGAAGTAAGAGTTCTAACTCCTTGCATTGGGCTTAAGTCATTTAGGTAGCTTGAACTCTCTCATCTCTTGAATCATGTATTTAGTTGCATTTAGTTTAGCGATTCAGCGCAGAAACAAATCCTTTGGCCCACCGAGTCCGCACCGACCAGCAATCCCCGCACATTGACACTGCCTTACACACACACGGGACAATTTTACATTTTTTATCAAGCCAATTAACCTACAAACCTATAGTTCTTTGGAGTGTGGGTGGACACACTGATCTGTTCTGTATTCATGCCTACCATATTCTGTTGTGCTGAAGCAAAGCAAGAATTTCATTGTCCCATCTGGGACACATGACAATAATCTCTTGAATCTTGAATCTTGAAACCAAAGATCTTGGAGAAAACCCACGCAGGTCGCAGGGAGAACGTGCAAACTCTGTACAGACAAGCATCCATAGTCAAGATTGAATCTGAGTCTCGAGCGATGTAATGCAGCAGCTCTCCCACTGCGCTACCGTGCCACCCTCTAAATGCATCGGTTGATAATAAGATTCAGTGTTTTTGAGCAGTGTGTAGTAAATCACGGGATTTGATAAGGGAACTCGGGGTAAAGTAGCCATTAGATAGTGACCATATTATGATAAGTTTTCATCTACAATTTGAGAGGGAGAAGGTAACATCAGAAGTGTGAGTATTACAGTTGAACAAAGGGGACTATGGAGACATGAGGGAGGAGCTGACCAAAGTTGACTGGTAAGGGACCACAGCAGGGATGACAGTGGAATAACAATGGCAGGTATTTCTGGGAATAATACAGAAGGTGCAGGATCATTTCATTCCAAGAAAAGATTCTAAGGGGAGTAAGAGGCATCTGTGGCTGACAAAGGAAGTCAAGGACAGTATAAAAATAAAAGAAGACGTTTAATATAGCAAAGATGAGCGAGAAGCCCGAGGATTGGGAAACTTTTAAAGAGCAACAGACGATAACTAAAAAGACAGTACGGGGTGAAAAGGTGAAGTACGAAGGTAGGCTAGCCATGAATATACAGGAGAGTGGTGAATCTCTGGAACTCTCTGCCACAGAGGGTAGTTGAGGCCAGTTCATTGGCTATATTTAAGAGGGAGTTGGATGTGGCCCTTGTGGCTAAAGGGATCAGGGGGTATGGAGAGAAGGCAGGTACGGGATACTGAGTTGGATGATCAGCCATGATCATATTGAATGGCGGTGCAGGCTTGAAGGGCCGAATGGCCTACTCCTGCACCTAATTTCTATGTTTCTATGTTTCTAAATCACCCTGCAATTTGTGTTGATTTGCAGCTCAGAGGTATTTCTTCCTCCCGCAAATTAGCTGCCTATTTAAAAATCTATAAACAGTGCATGCATTAAACTTGTCATTTATTTAACAGAAAGTTTATGCTAATGTGTGTGTGCATGCATAAAGAGAGTAGAACTTCATTATCAAGTCCTAATGGGAAATGATAATTCAATGAGACCATTGAATTAGTTAATGCTAGGATCAGGTCGTGACCCTGTTGGGGCAGCACAGTGGCATGGTGGTAGAGCTGCTGCCTCACAGCTCCAGAGATCTGGGTTTGATCCTGACTATGGATGCTGGATGTATGTAGTCTGTATCTTCTCCCCGTGACTGTGTGGGTTTTCTCCGGATGCTCCGGTTTCCTCCCACACCCAATGTTTGTAGATCAATTGGCTTCTGTAAATTGTAAATTGTCTCCAGTGTTTAGGATAACGCTAGTGTAGGGGTTATCACTGGCCGGTGCGGACTGTTTCCCACTCTATCTCTGCAAGATAAAGCTCCAATGGCCATTCTACAGTTATGCATAATACTCTGGGCATGCTGCATCTGATTCAGCAATTGATTCACATATCCAATAGAAGATCAACAATCTATTCATGTTCTGACCTTTAAAAGCTGTTTAGTGTCTCCAAAGTCGTGTTATCAAGACATAGATGGTGAATAAGAATTATACTTACCAGAAACTCAATCTGAGGATGAATATGAATTTACAAGGAGAAGGTAAAAATATGGTTTAGTATCGAACGGCGCTTTTGAATTATTGATGTAATGTTATAGTCACAGTGTCATATAGCACAGAACAGGCCCTTTGGCCCAGCTTGCCCATGGAGAACAAAGTACCCCTCTATGCTAGTCCCATTTGTCTGCTTTATGCCCATATGCCTCTAAATCTTTCCCATCCATGTAACTGTCTAAATGTCTTTTAAACATTGGTCTAGTTTCTGCCTTTACTACCTCCAGCATCAGCTCATTCCATATACCCACGACCATCTGTGAAAAAGTTGCCCCTCAGATTCCCCTAAATCTTTCCCCTCTCACCTTAAACCTACGCCTCCAGTTCTTGACTCCCCTACTCTTTGCTTTGAAGATGTTCAGGGGAGTATCCATGGTGTCCTGATAAACCTCAGAGCAACATTGTTAAGAAAAGTTTAACTGGTCATTATCACCTTGTTTATGGGATGTTACTGCATGCAATAAGGCAATTTTTTGCAACTACCCAAAAAGTACGTATTCAGATGTGGGATCATTTGAAACATCCTAACAGGAATATTAAAGACGTCATACAAAAACAAAGGTAGACGCTTCAGCCCGAAACGTTGACTATTTCCTTCGCTCCATAGATGCTGCCGCAACCGCTGAGTTTCTCCAGCATGTTTGTCTACCTTCGATTTTCCAGCATCTGCAGTTCCTTCTTGAACATACAAAAATAAACCTTTCTTAGTTTTTGACGATTTTCAATAGACTTTTTAAAATGGGCTTGCTTTATGGGGCAATTTAATTAGAAGGTTAGTCAAGTTTCCATTTCAGAAGGGATTCCTTTAAAAATAAAATGGCCTTGGGCTCAGAAAGAATAAACCGCAAGACATTTTCTTCTGTATACAGCACTACCTGAACACCTCAGTGAGACCATAATAGTTCCCATCCCTCTAATAACGATCGCACATTGCTCGCTTCTGTTCCGTACAGAGTGCTTGCCAGCACAATATAAACGCTAATAGTTACTTCAATTGTTTCATTTTCACACTCCCAGGAGCCACAAATCTTTAAACAAAAAACGACACATGTTCTGTGGTTAACATTTGCGGTTAGTACTTGATTTTAAAACAGTTTGCCCTTGTGGTCTTTTGAAGATAGCTGCCAAATATCTCGAAATGGAAACGTAACAAGCTGACGCCTCATGGTTGAAAGTTAACACAACACTCACATTTGGATGAAAGAAATCCTAAATTAGTGCAAGACTTTAACTGATTGCTCACCATTTGGATGGTGAGTGTGAAGGTAGAAATATTGATGCTTGTGTGTTGGATGCATTCTAAATGCAGAACTGAAAAGGTATCATGTTTAGGAAGGAACTGCGGATGCTGGTTTAAACCGAAGATAGACACAAAAAGCTGGAGTAACTCAGCGGGACAGGCAGCATCTCTGGAGAGAAGACATGGGTGATGTTTGGGTCGAGACCCTTCTTCAGACTGAAAGACACATGTCATGTTCTTTGACCAGGAAAGAGAACTCATTATTATTTCCACATGTGATTTCTGGAAAATGCTAAAATATTGTCTATTTTAGTTTGCCTCAATATTTTCCATGACAAGTCCCTGTTCGATATCCCTGTTGTAAATAAACTAAATGTCATATCCTCGTGGACTGGGATGTGTTTGTCTTCCCCTGTCCCCCCTCTAGCGTAGCTTGGATATTGAACATTGAACAGTACAGTACAGGAACAGTACAGGAACAGGACATTTGGCCACAATGTCTGTGCCGAACATGATGCCAGGGCATGCTCCTACCTGCCTGCACATAATCCATATCCCTCCATTCCTTGCATATCCAGTGCCTATCCAAATATCTCTTAAATGCCACTATCATATCTGCCTCCACCACCACCCTGGACAGCATGCTCCAGGCAGTAACCACCCTCTTGTGTTAAACTTGACCGCTCATCTCCTTTCAACTTTGTCCTTCTCACTTTAAAGCCACAGTATGCCCTGTAGAATTTGATATTCCCATTCCGAGAAAAAGGTTCTGACTGTCTACCTTATGTATGCCTCATAATGTTATATATTTCAATCATGTCTCCTCTCAACCTCTGTTATTCCAGAGAAGAAAACCCAAGTCTGTGTAACCTCTCCCTGTAGCTAATACCCTTTAACCCAGGCATCATTCTAGTAAATCTCTTTCGTACTCTCTCCAAAGCTTGCACATACTTGCTGTATCAGGGAACCATAACTGCATGCAATACTAGAAATGCAACTGAGCCTGTTCCATAAAGCTGATTCATGACTTCCTGATTCTTATATGTAATGCCCTGACTAATGAAGGCTAGCATACCATAGCAAATGATGGAAACAAGGTCCCACATAAGAGATTAGTATTATACAAACTTAAAGCACACGGTATTAGGGGTTCAGTATTGATGTGGATAGAGAACTGGCTGGCAGACATGAAGCAAAGAGTAGGAGTAAACGGGCCCTTTTCAGAATGGCAGGCAGTGACTAGTGGGGTAACGCAAGGCTCAGTGCTGGGACCCCAGCTATTTACAATACATATTAATGATTTGGATGAGGGAATTGAATGCAACATCTCCAAAGTTTGCGGATGACACGAAGCTGGGGGGCAGTGTTAGCTGTGAGGAGGATGCTATGAGGCTGCAAGGTGACTTGGATAGACTGGGTGAGTGGGCAAAAGCATGGCAGATGCAGTATAATGTGGATAAATGTGAGGTTATCCACTTTGGTGGCAAAACAGGAAAGTAGACTCTTATCTGAATGGTGGCTGATTAGGAAAAGGGGAGATGCAACGAGACCTGGGTGTCATGGTGCACCACTCATTGAAAGTAGGCATGCAGGTGCAGCAGGCAGTGAAGAAAGCGAATGGTATGCTAGCATTCATAGCAAAAGGATTTAAGTATAGGAGCAGGGAGATTCTACTGCAGTTGTACAGGGTCTTGGTGAGACCACACCTGGAGTATTGCGTACAGTTTTGGTCTCCTAATCTGTGGAAAGACATTCTTGCCATGGAGGGAGTACAGAGAAGGTTCACCAGACTGATTCCTGGGATGTCAGGACTTTCATGTGGAGAAAGACTGGATAGACTCGGCTTGTACTCGCTAGAATTTTGAAGATTGAGGGGGGATCTTATAGAAACTTACAAAATTCTTAAGGGGTTGGACAGGCTAGATGCAGGAAGATTGTTCCCGATGTTGGGGAAGTCCAGAACAAGGGGTCACAGTTTAAAGATAAGGGGGAAATCTTTTAGGACCGAGATGAGTAAACTATTGTTCACACAGAGAGAGGTGAATCTCTGGAATTCTCTGCCACAGAAGGCAGTTGAGGCCAGTTCATTGGCTATATTTAAGAGGGAGTTAGATGTGGCCCTTGTGGCTAAATGTATCAGGGGGTATGGAGAGAAGGCAGGTACAGGATACTGAGTTGGATGATCAGCCATGATCATATTGAATGGCGGTGCAGGCTCGAAGGGCCGAATGGCCTACTCCTGCACCTATTTTCTATGTTTCTATGTTTCTATGAAACACATAGCATCTTGGTAGAGGATAGACAAAGCCATGTTGTGTCTCCAATCCTTCTTCAAGATGAGACAAGCCACCAGTAGAAACAACAGCCTGCATGCTTCATGCAAGACCCACCAACCCTCCTCCCTTGCTGACCAATACAATGTTTCTGCTTTTGTCTAAGTATCTTTGTTGTAGGAGTCATAGATCTATACAACATGCAAAGAGGCCCTTTGCCAACCAGATTGCCTAATAGCCCTGTCCCACGGTGCAAGTTCATTCCAAGAGCGCTCCCGAGTTTAAAAAAAAATCAAACCCGTGGTAAGCACGGAGAATGAACGAAGCGGGTACGTCGGAGCTCGGGGACGTCTCTTAGCGGCTCGTAATGCTAATGGTAGGTACTCGGGAAGACTCCCTAACAGCAGGTAAGCACGGGAAGACTCGTGAAGATTTTTCACCACGTTGAAAAATGTCCACGAGACCCCTGAGCACCGACGAGTGGCCATTACCGTAAATCTCCGAGTTCGAATCAGTGCAAACTCGGGAAAGCTCTTGGAATGAACTCGTACCGTGGGACAGGGCTTTAATTGAGTTTGTCTCACTGCCTACACCTTGTCAATAACCCTCTAAAATATTCCTCTCTTTGCATATATCCAAAGATAGACACAATATGCTGGAGTAACTCAGCGGGTCAGGCAGCACCTCTGGAGAAAAATGATGGGTGATGTTTCGGGTCAGGACCCTCTTTCAGATTCAGTAACAGCTCGCTGAGTTACTCTGTGTATATCTTGAGTACATACTAGCATCTGTTCAGCACATGCAGATGTCCAAGCGTCTTTTCAATATCATGTTCGGACCTGGCTTTACCACTTCTTTCAGCAGCTTGTTCAATACATGCAACACTGTCTGTGTGGAAAAAGCTACCCCCCAGACCAGGTAAGGAGAGGGCAGCCGACAATCCTCTGGGCGTTGTCAATGGCCCTCTGTTTCCTCTCTCATGACAAACCTATGTTGTTGCTCTCTGGAGCACTTTTAGTCTCTGAGTGATGTTATTCTTCCTGAGCACCCTCAGGAAGTGCAGTCTCTGCTGGACCTGGAGAAAAAAACACTGGAGAGAACACAGGAGAACACGTGGTTAGAGAGTGTTGAACAAAGAGCCCCAGGAGTTCAAGTACATCATTCCCTGATGGTGAGACACAGGTGAGGTGAAGGAGCATTGCATGCTTCAATTCACTTGCACAACTTTTAGCTGACTGACAAATAAAAACATTTGAACATTAAGAACTCAAACCTGGTACAAAATTCATGATCTTATGGGCGTAAAATACTTCTGAGACAAAAACAAACTGCTTGTGGAACTCAGCATGTCAAGCAGCATCTGTGACAAAAGAGGGGTCGCTGTTCCCAAACCAAACCAACACAAGGTTCTGGAGTGACTCAGCGAGTTATGCCCCTGTCCCACTTAGGTGATTTTTTAGGCGACTACAGGCACTTAGGGCCACATGGTCGCCTGTTTGGTTGTGAGTAGTCTCCTCAGTTACACAAAGAATCGTAGCGTTTTTCTGGTCGCCGCTGGATTTTGAAATGTTCAAACCTTTCTGGCAACAGTCTGCTGACGCCAATGAGCGTAGCTTGACTTCTCCTGACGTAGGTGCTGTTGTAGGTTGTCGCCAGGATGACGTAGGTTGTCACCGTTGCTGACTTCAGTTTTTTTTTTGTTGTTAAAGTAATGATTCTATTTCAAATTTTATGTCGAAGGGGGATCCAGTCGCCGTTTTTTTTGGCGACCTGCTAAACTATGACAGTCGCCAGCAGGTGCCTAAAAATAGCCTAAGTAGGGCAGGCCCATTAGGCAGCATCACTAGAGGACATGGACTGATGACGTTTCAGATTGGGACCCTTCTTCAGACTGATTGGAACAGGGAGTAGAAAACAGGAAAAGAGGCGGGCGCAGGACAAAGGCTGGTAAGTTATAGATGGATACATGAGCGAGGGTATTATTGTGTATGGGTGGGCAAATTCTAGAGCTGAAAAATGGACAGAAGGGCGGAGGTTAAGGAGAGAAGAGGAGTAAAATGTGGAGCCAGAGGGAGGGATGGGTGGAGTACAGGGAAGAGAGGAGGGAGAAAAGGAGAGGTCATTACCTGTGTTTAAGAAGGAACTGCAAATGCTGGAAAATCGAAGGTAGACAAAAGTGCTAGACAAAGTCAGCAGGTGTGGCAGCATCTATGGAACTAAGGAAATAGGCAACGTTTTGGGTTGAAACCCTTCATCAGACTGATGTAGGGTGGGGAGAAGAAAGGAAAAAGGAAGAGGAGGAGCCCGAGGGCTGAGGGAGAGCTGAGAAGGGGAGGAGACAGCAAGGGCTGCCGGAAATTGGAGAATTCAATGTTTATGCCACTAGGGTGCAGACGGCCCAAGGTGCTGCTCCTCCAATTTACGGTGGTGCTCACTCTGGCCATGGAGGAGGCCCAGGACAGAGAGGTCAGATTCAGAATGGGAGGGGGAGTTGAAGTGCTGAGCCACCGGGAGATCAGGTTGGTTAATGCGGACCGAGCGGAGGTGTTCGGCGAAACGATTGCCAAGCCTACGCTTGGTCTCACCGATCTTGGTATATTGGTCTGCACCAAGTTGCATCAGATTCTCTCAACTATCCCCCATTCTTGACAATGCCCCAAGGTCTGTTATCACCTTGTTGTCCCGCCCCACCCCCACATTTGGTAACGTCTGCCCATCACCCACATACTCACCCCACTGGTTCCATCTGCCCATCATCCCTCCCATCCATCTATGTAAAAGGAAACAGGTTTCATTCCAGAGATCACAGAAGGTCATTGACCTGAAATGCTAACGACATTTGTTGCTGTCTGTCCTGCTATGTATTTCCAGCATTTTCTGTTTTATTTCAGATTTTCAGCGACGCAGTGGCGCAGCGGCAGAGTTGCTGCCTAACAGCGCTTGCAGCGCCAGAGACCCGGGTTCGATCCTAACCACGGGTGCTGTCTGTACGGAGTTTGTACGTTCTTCCCACGACAGTGTGGGTTTGCTCCGGGTGCCCCGGTTTCCTCCCTCACTCCAAGGACGTACAGGTATGTAGGTAAATTGGCTTGATATAGGTGTACATTGTCCCTAGTGTGTGTAGGATAGAGTTAATGTGCGGGGATTGCTGGTTGGTGCAGACTCGGTTGCTGAAGGGCCTGTTTCTGCACTGTATCTCTAAACTAAACTAAAGTAAACAGCATCGACAATGTTTTGCTTCACATGAAAAGTTGTTTTTTTTTCTTTTAGAGAGAATCTGAAAGCCTTATTGTAATTTTAAAATAATTTCCAAAAAGAAATGTATACATAGAGATGAAACATGACTTTTAGATCTGGCATTGTAGTACTGACGAGTCCTTGTTGACAAATATCACTAACCAGTGATGCAGAAGCCAGGAGATCCCATTGAAGATGGACACGAGTAGCTGGAGTAACTCAGCGGGTCAGGCAGCATCTCTGGAGAAAAATAATTGGTGACGTTTTGGGTCGAGACCCTTCTCGGGTCACCTATCCTTTTTCTCCAGAGATACTGTCTGAGCATCTCATATTCCGCCTGGGGACCTTGCGTCCGGATGGCATTAACATTGAATTCTCCCAATTTTGCTAGCCCTTGCTGTCTCCTCCCCTTCCTTAACCCTCTAGCTGTCTCCTCCCACCCTCCTATCCACCCGCCCTCGGGCTCCTCCTCCTCCACTTTTCCTCCCTTCTCCCCCCCCCCCACCCCCCATCAGTCTGAAGAAGGGTTTTGGCCCGAAACGTCGCCTATTTCCTTTGCTCCATAGATGCTGCTGCACCCGCTGAGTTTCTCCAGTAATTTTGTGTACCTTCGATCTTCCAGCATCTGCAGTTCCTTCTGTCTGAGCCACTGAGTTACTCCAGCTTTTCGTGTCTATCCCGTTTAAACCAGCATTTGCAGTTCCTTCCTGCAAATTTGTTCATTAAATCAGTTCATTGCCTAAGTGATATCACCTGCATGTAAATAAGGTTTATTTTCTGTATCGCAAGCACTGAAAGATATCTACTATTCCAGGAAAAACAGTAGATTGGTTGTTCATCTAAAGCAGACGGTATTTAAAATGTGTGCCTTGACAAAGCATTTGACGTTGTACATTTTTACAAAATAATTACAAATACAGAATAATTATAACAACATTGGACTTACTCCAAAAACAATTGCAGTTAATTAATTGTTGTAATCTATTAGTGTCTCGTGTAAGCCCTAAAAGCAGGGAAACACTACTTAAATTGTCACCTTTCCCCTCAGGAGACCAGTATTCCAATTTGGCAAATAGGAAGCATGGAGTTCTGGGTTGCTGCTGATGATGGAAGGTTACTGCAGGTTAGTTGTTATGCTAACCGGGGTACAAGGGCATCATCATTGCAATGTATTTGCAATCAATGACATGTACAGATTGGTTCTGTATGATAATGTGAAAGGACAAAATGTACTTCCAGATTAAAAAGTCACTTGCGCTTCACTGCGCTGATCAATGTAGGCACCCTCTTCTCCTCTAGTAGTTTCTTTAAAAAAAACCTCACTGCTTTGCTTTGTACAATATTCCTGCCTTTTCTTCAGGACTCCGTGTGGTAAATAATAGGCTCCAGCTATTGTTCTGTACAGTGCATCAGTTTCATACTTATGTTTCCTTTCAGTGAAATTTAACTTTTTTGCAAGTTCTTATTCTTTTCATGAAGTCAAGGTAACCCCTGTGTCACAATCTAGCAGTCTGGAGTCAAGAGGTCAAAATGGTACAGGTTTGCAGATTAGTTGGCTTGGCATCAATGCAAAAATTGTCCCTTGTGTGTGTAGGATGGTGTTAATGTGCGCGGATTGCTGGCCGGTGCGGACTCGGTGGGCCGAAGGGCCTGTTTCCATGCTGTATCTCTAAAACTAAACTAAAGAACAGGGTAGACAAAAATGCTGGAGAAAATCAGCGGGTGAGGCAGCATCTTTGGAGCGAAGGAAATAGGCAACGTTTCGGCCCGAAACGTTGCCTATTTCCTTCGCTCCATAGATGCTGCCTCACCCGCTGAGTTTCTCCAGCATTTTTGCTACCTTCGATTTTCCAGCATCTGCAGTTCCTTCTTAAACTAAAGAACAGATTCTTACAATAGAGCATTTTATTTGTTTTGCCTGATCTACAGTCATTGGAAAGGGAAACATTAACTGCTCATACCTGACTGACCTCACTGAATGGTCAGTGATGCAAATTCAGAGGGCAGTTAAGAGTTAACCATACTGGATTGATGCATGGAATTGGAAGGTTTAGGAGGATATGGGCCAGACACAAGCAATTAGAACTAGCTCAGTGGTGGTCCTGACCTGAAACATCACTTACCATTTTCTCCAGAGATGCTGCCTGGCCAACTGAATTACTCTCTTTGTCTTTGTATACACTGCTTTTTGCATCTATCTTTAGCTCAGTGAGGCTTCTTGGTTATTTTTTCCAAAAATAAACTTTATTCAGCATAGTTACATACTTACACAAAACAAAAACTGTACAGAATATCTTCATACATTCTCCGTGTCCACACATTCAAGCATGTCTTACTCAGCAATGTTCACACATATCATTAAACAAAATATCCTCACCATTCATGTGGCCCCCTGCGGTGATATCCTTTCCCTCACCTACTCTGCCCTCAATGTCCAGCAGCGGAAGGACCCTAGACTGCCCTCCTCCACAGAGTCTTGCTGTTGGCTGCACCAAGCTTCAGTGCATCCCTCAGCATGTACTCCTGCAGTCTAGAATGGCCAATCAGCAACATTCCCTGACCGATATCTCGCTCAGCTGGGAGATCAATAATTATCAGACAGACCAAAGATCGATTTTTCAGTGGCACTTGATGTCCGCCCCTGAATTTGTCCTCGGGAACAGCCCGTAACCATTGAGCATGGAGTTATGGAGCTGCTCGGGATGAACTGTGACAAGCAGCCGTGCATCATTCTCTAGACCTTCTTTGCAAATCAACACTCTATGAAGAGGTGGTTACCCATCTCCTCTCCGTAGCAGCCATCCCAATGGTAGCATGCATCGGTGGTAAGACTCCGTTCGAACAGGAAGGTCAGACAGACAAAAATGCTGGAGAAACTCAGCGGGTGAGGCGGCATCTATGGAGCGAAGGAAATAGGCAACGTTTCAGGCCAAAACCCTTTTTCAGACTGATCAAGGTCAGACATCTTGGTTGACGTGGACAAGTTGGGCCAAAGGGCTTGTATCCATGCCATATAGTTACATTACTCTATGCACCCCCAACCACCCCCCCCCCCCTCCCATTCTTTGTCACGTGTGTGACCGTGACATATGAACGTTTGTGGGATGCATCTCTTCTAATTCTGAAAGTATTACAGGTATGAAGTTTTGTATATGTGATGCATATTTTTTTTCGAAGTTTATCAAGTGAAATATTTCTGTTATGTTAACAATGTTTATTTAGGGTCGGAGGTCAAATTTGACTGACCACACACGGAAGCATTTCTTCATAGGTTTTATCTTACAAACTCTGTGAATTAAATAAAAAATTACAGTTCTGTAGGTAGGAAAATAGCAATGAATAAGATTAATCTCTTTCAATATGTTTTTAATGCATCACTTTATGCGATGACATCTGGTCACGTGTGTGACGTGTTGGTTCACTTTCTCAAAGAATGGCCCCTATGACACTATAGTAGATATGAATTCATACTTGGGCCAGACCAGGTAAGGACAATAGATTTTCTCCAGAAGAGATCAGTAGACCAGATGGGATTTTACTGGACCTGTAGTCTTGTGATTGTGCTGGCACCCAGTGGTTAGGCCACTTGCTATGCGAACACTCAGGTCACGTGACTGGACAAATGCAGGGAGGAGTTGTCATGAGGTATAGGGGTGTGTCCTAGCATATATAACAAACCCTTCCCTGTCGTTTCCTCTTCCTCTCTCTTGGCGTGAGTGTCCTGCCACCTCAGCAGGAGCTCAGCTCGAGCCCACGAGGCAACAACCTTGCAGCAGCACAGAAACATAGAAACATAGATAATAAGTGGTGGAGGAGGCCATTCGGCCCTTCGAGCCAGCACCGCCATTCATTGTGATCACGGCTGATCGTCCCCTATCAATAACCCGTGCCTGCCTTCTCCCTATATCCCTTGATTCCACTAGCCCCTAGAGCTCTATCTAACTCTCTCTTAAATCCATCCAGTGATTTGGCCTCCACTGCCCTCTGTGGCAGGGAATTCCACAAATTCACAACTCTCTGGGTGAAAAAGATTTTTCTCACCTCAGTCTTAAATGGCTTTACCATTATTCTAAGACTGTGGCCCCTTGGTCTGGACTGCCCAACATTGGGAACATTTTTACTGCATCTAGCTTGTCCAGTCCTTTTATAATTTTATATGTTTCTATAAGATTCCCCCTCATCCTTCTAAACTCCAGTGAATACAAGCCCAGTCTTTTCAATCTTTCCTCATATGACAGTCCTGCCATCCCAGGGATCAATAGCAACAATGACTTTTGTGTTAGAGGACTAAAGGTGCATGTATATCTAACCTATAATGCCTGAAAGAAAGAAAGCATTTATTCATGACATTTGGTGCCTCTACATGCTCATCATTGGCAATGACTAGTTTTTATAATTTAAATCAGAATATTAACTACATTTAAACTCCACAAATATCATGATGGCCTTGAATTTTATGTCTCTGAATTGTCAAAGTTTTTCACTGTATCTCAGTACACAATAATAAATCAATTCCAATAGATCAGGCCTCAAAATTACCAGTCCAGTAATGTAATGGCTGTGCATGTACCACTGACACAATCAGCTACTGAAATGAATGCCAATTTTCAATTGCAACCACAAGCTCAGCTGATCCTTATTCCTATTTCCACAGCTGTTGATTTTCTAGGCAGCTGAAAAAGACCTCTAATTTGGTGGCAATTTATGTCAAACTGAGTTGTTTTTTGCTCTGTGTTTGGACAAATGAGAAATAGCACATGATGGCAGCACAGCAATTCTGATGAGACCTTTACACCCAATGGAAATGCAACACAAGAGTCAAGGATGAAATAGAACTGGCCTTAGAAGTAAAAGGTCATACTGTTTGTTATAGCTTTACATGAAGTATGTGTGCAGCTCATTCCTAGTTATTGACTACAAGCTGTGCTACTGCTTGCACTTATCTTTCCAACCCTTTGAATTAAGCACATTGAAATAATTGTGCAACCTAATAAAGGATTGACGTTTCATGTGTTATGAGTTTTTGATCAAATCAGCCTTTTTAAACATGTAATGTATAGTATCAGCATATTGTACATTCATCTATTACACCTGGTTTTATCATTCCAGTAACATCAGCAGTCACCTGGCTTCAAGGACTGAAACTGAAGAAGGCTGGTTGCTAACAGTTCTCATTAATCTTTGTTACTGATTCTCCAACAGAATTTGATGCAAGCTTTGATGAGATAATAAAAATATATAGCAGATGAGTACACAGAGGACATTCATGGTCAGTCTGACTGAAATCGAATTGCCTCTAGTTCAATCATTTTGAGAGAGTTTTATTTGAGGGCAATTTTACTATTTGGCAATTCAAAGTCGGGATCCTGAACAGAATTTATTTGGGATTTAAATTGGCGGGATGTGCTTTTGGGAGTGTATTTTTTAATGTCATCGCCGTTTCACTCATGTGAAGTTTCCTGGCGAGAATGAATGCGATGATACGACATGCTCACCAGCAAAAACCAACATGCTTCACAACTGGGTCCATTTCTGGAGCTTCTATTTCAGACTTTGCAAGATGATAAATAGTGCTTTCTTAGCCACCTCAGGTTAGCCCTCAGAATCTTACAGAAGCCAGGCAATGATGAATGGAATAATGCCAGAATCTATGTAAAGGCTTCTACAGCTGATAAAAATGAATGAGCAGTGACAATTGGGGACCCAGGTGACTGTGAAAAAAAAGCCACACTTTGCCCCCCAGAGGGAGGCTGTGATGGGATGGAATTGCCATTAGGGGAGAGATTAAGTGCCCTTGGTTCCAGTGTTAGTTAATTATACACTCAGGCCCTGCCAGGATATCACAGACGTCGAATGTTTTCATTCTGCCATGCTTTGCACAGGGAACTTTGATTGCTTATTGGTTATCTCTCCAGACAACTAAAAGTGGTATGGAAGAATCCCAATGCATCTGTCAGCAGCAGAAGGTAAGAGTTGTGTATTTAGTTTTCATTACGGCAGTGCATGTAGCTAAAAATGCATACCTGTCATGTCTCGGAGTTCTCGCCTGGGACCCCAACATTAGAGCCACTATTCCCCCACCCTTCAAACAATTGGAAGAAAACAGGAGTTTTCTTCTTAAAACTGGTTTGACAGTCATACATAACAATTTGTGACTTGTCAGTCTGATGTACTGTGCTATTATTAAGTGGTACAGTCATGGGCAGGATGGATGAAGGTCGTTTACATTTGGTGCTTTGCTGAAACGTACAGTGCACAACTGCTGGAACGATGGAATTCAGCAATACGTATTGTTCATTCTGCTTCCCTTGGGTCTCACATGACAATAGGATATCACTGCACACAGAAATAATTCACATCAAACTGTACAAACGAACACTTCATTAACAGTATGGATTTAATATATTATTGAAGCAAATTTCAGTTTCCGCATTATTCTTTAGTCAAGCAACATAGATAAATATTTCTGTTTCTTTCATCTGATAGATACATTAGTCTGATGGCAGACCTATTTATTAATACTGAAGTGGAAAGGACTAAATAACATTTAAATCAAGCTCTGTGACATAATTACTGTCAGTTAGCTCTGTTACCAGATTTATTGTGACCAACTAACTAGTGGTTGAGTGGGATAAGAACCAGTGTAAATGGCAGAATGACCACATGCCACAAAGATGGATCGTGATCATTCACTACAGTTATCAAATATTTCTAAAATGCACAAAGTAATGTTGAAATGAAGTGGATTCCTGGCTCTTTATCTGATTACCATGATGACAAAGCTTCACTCCTAAATACTAACAGATGACAAAATAGCAATATGATGACAGTAAGGTATGCTCTCACTATTTAAAGGGACAGGAGCCAAAACTATAAATAATTCAGAATACATTGGTTGCAGCTTTGTAGAAAAAATCCATTGTCCTGCCCAAAGATTATAGAGTGGAGGATCTGTGGTCCTGCCTGTCCCTTCGTCTATCATTGCCAGTATACTACGGGACAAACCCTGGTTAAATGAACTGTTTATAAGACCATGACTAGAACAGCATCAGGTTCACAAACAATCTGGGGAAACTATAACACAGAACTATGGGCAAAGATAGACACAAAAAGCTGGAGTTACTCAGCATGACAGGCAGCATCTCTGGAGAGAAGGAATGGGTGACGCTTCTGGTCGGGACCTTTCTTCAGACTAGTTGGGGGGGAAAGGGAAACGAGAGATATAGACGGTGATGTGGAGAGATATAGAACTATGAATGAAAGATATGCAAAAAAGTAAAGATGATAAAGGAAACAGGCCTTTGTAAGCTGCTTGTGGGGTGAAAACGAGAAGCTGGTTTGGTAGCGACTTGGTTGGGGGAGGGATAGATAGAGAGAGAGGGAATGTTGGGGTTAATTGAAGTTAGTGAAATCAAGATCATACCACTGGGCTGTAAGCTGCCCAATCGAAATAAGAGAAGCTGTTCCTCCAATTTGTGTTTAGCCTCACTCTGACAGTGGAGGAGAGCTAGGACAGAAAGGTCAATGTGGGAATGGGAAGGAGAATTAAAGTGTTTAGCAACCGGGAGATCAGGTAAGTCCAGGCGAACTGAAGCGGATGTTTCCCTTTCCCCTGACTATTCTGAAGAAAGGTCTCAACCTGAAACGTCACCCATTCCTTCTCTCCTGAGATGCCGAGTTAGTCCAGCTTTTTGTGTCTATCTTTGGTTTAGACCAGCATCTGCAGTTCCTTCCAACTCAGAACCATGGCCAGGTCTCCACCACAGGCACGGAGGAGCTGACATTGCAGGTGGATGTAACCCGTGCAATTGCCCTCAGCCTGATTATATGAAATAAACAGTGTAAGGAGCAGGGATAAGGCTAATGGACAAGGATCAGTATTCCACAACATGCAGATCAGGTTATTAAACACAACAACAAATACGCTCTGAGATTGAACTACAAAAGACTATTATTATTGCACTATATTTGTTATTTATTTAAGGTTTTTTTTCTCTACCCCTGTTATGTACTATGTTTACATATTCACATATTCTGTTGTGCTGCAGCAAGTAAGAATTTCATTGTCCCATCCGGGACACATGACAATAAAACACTCTTGTCCCTTGACTCTTATACAGTTGGGAAAGGTGTCATACAATTAAACATGTATTGAGAGAAGGAGGTTGCATGAGCATCCATATCCTCAATAATGAGCGAGTTCAGAACATGAGTCCCAAAGACTTGCTTGAAGGGCTTGAATCCAACTTCAGCCGGAAGTACTAAGTAAATGACCCACTGTAGGCAGCTCCTCAGTTCCTGCTTGAGAAGCTTAGCAAGTCAATGGTAATCAGGGGAAGAAACAAACACTTCCTGGAGGGATACCATTAACATAGAAATATGGGAGGGAGATATTTTATCCTTTTCGCATCACTCAGGAGTTTCCCAGTCCAATGTTTAATGTGCACCTGGTGCATCATTGAACTTTTCCTTCCTACCTAATCATTAAAGAAAACCTGTATAATGGAAGTAAAATAGCATTTACTTCTGTCTATCATTCCTCTCAAGTCGTCAAGTCAAGTCAAGAGAGTTCATTGTCATGTGTCCCACATAGGACAATGAAATTCCTGCTTGCTGCAGCACAACAGAATATTGTAGGCATAAATGCAGAACAGGTCAGTGTGTCCATATACCATAGATATATATATATACACACATAAATAAACAGATAAAGTGCAATAGGCTGTTATAGTTCAGAGTTTGTTTGAAGTTGAGTTTTTGTTGTCCAAGTGGTCCAGTGCGGAGTGGAGAGCCAGTGAGATCGCATCCACCGTTGATCTGATGTGGCGGTAAATGAACTGCAGTGGGTCCAGGTTTTTGTCGAGGTAGGAGTTGATTTGCGCCATGATCAGCCTCTCAAAGCACTTCAGCACCACAGACGTTAGTGCCACTGGTCGACAGTCATTGAGGCACGTCACCTTACTCTTCTTGGGCACTGGTATTATTGGTGCCCGCTTAAAGCTGGTGGGAACCTCAGACCTCAGAAGTGAGAGGTTGAAAATGCCCGTAAAAACTCCAGCCAGTTGGTCCGCTCAGGTTTTTAAAACACGCCCGGGTATACCATCAGGACCAGGTGCTTTTTGGGGGTTCACCCCTCTGAAGGATTTCCTGACGTTGGCCTCTGTGACTGTGACCGAAATAACATCACAGCGAATGGGGGCTCGGAAAGGCACAGCAGTGTTCTCCCTATCAAAGCATGCGTAAAACGCATTGAGCTCATCAGGGAGTGATGTTTCGCTAACATTTGAGATGCCTCCTGATTTCGCCTTGTAGGATGTGATTGCATTCAGGCCCCGCCACAGCTGCCGAACATCTGTCATCCTCCAGTTTGGAGCAGAAGTCCCTTTTGGCCTTTTTGATGGCCTTACCAAGGTCGTACCTGGATCTCTTGTAGACCTCTGTATCTCAAGACCTGAATGTCCGGGATCTGGTCTACAGAAGATTGCAGGTCTCATGGTTCATCCAAGGCTTCTGGTTAGGAAACACTCGGAAGGTTTTTGTTGGGATGCAGTCCTCCACACATTTCTTTATGAAGTCTGTAACGACTGTGGCGTATTCGTTCAGGTCCGTTGCCATGTCCCTGAACATTGCCCAGTCTACAGACTCCAAACAGTCCTGGAGCTGTTCCTCTGAGCACCACGCAGAGTTGACCATGAGGCAGACACCCCCTCCTCTCCCTTTTCCAGATGCTTGTGTACGGTCCATACGGTGGATGACAAACTCTTCAGGCTGGACCCGCTGAGTCTGGGGAGCTGGGGGTGAGCCATGTCTCTGTGAAACTGAACACAGAGCATTCCCTCAGCTCCCTTTGGTAAAGCAGCCTTGCCCTCAAGTCCTCTCTCTCTCTCTCTCTCTCTCTCTCCCTCTATTGCAACAATGACAAAAGCCCAGTGGGTGGCTATATTCATAAAGCATGAATTGATTCCAATCACTGTTCCATAAATAAGGTGATGACAAAGTTCAATGACTTCACAAAAAAGCATGGACTAAATTTATGAAGTTATCTTTTCAATATATGAACATGGATTACTTTAATGTCATCGAGAGAATGTGAAATGCAACTTTAATGTTAATTATATCAAATTGCAACCACATTTCTTACAGCAGAATTGATAATTGATGATGAAGTATTTGATGGGAAGCATTACCTCTGTTTCTCTCTCTGCAGATGCTGCTGAATTTGCTGAGTGCTTGCAGCATTGATTTAAATTGAGATTTCTATGCTGCAGTTTAAAAAAAATGTTTAGTTTAGTTTGGAGATACAGCGTTGAAAGAGATTTATCGGCCCACTCAGTCCTTACCAAGCAGTGATCCCCACACATTAACATTACCCTACACACACTAGGGACAATTTTTATATTTATGCCAAGCCAATTAACCGACAAACCTGTACATCTTTGGAGTGTGGGAGGAAACCGAATATCTCGGAGAAAACCTACGCAGGTCACGGGGAGAACGTACAAACTCCGTACAGACAGCCCATAGTCAGGATCGACCCCGGGTATCTGGCGCGGTAAGGCAGTAGCTCTATCGCTGTGCCACTGTGTTGTTGAGTATTTTCCATTGATTAGGAGCCTATCATGTAAATGCTTTTGAGGCCTGGTCTCCACCACAACCTTGGAAGAGCTGACATTACAAGTGGATACAGCCAGTGAAAGTGCCTTCATCCTGATTTTGAAGCTGGAATGCATTAAAAATATATATTATCTGTAATTCCCATTTCATCGTTGAAATAACACCGAACAACCATTTATTTTTGTTTCACATTGAAACTAACAGTCGATGGATTTTTATCAATAAATACATGTTAATTCTATGATGGGTAGATAATTTACTTCATCGAAAAGAGAAGCAGAGAAGCTGCCAGTTATTGACCTAGCAGTGAAGGAAAAATTAACAATGAGGAAGAATTTTGTCCGTGAGTGGCACCTCTGAATCCCATGCTGATCCCGTATTTGATGACATACCTATTAACATTAGTCAGGGGAGGAGAGCCTGATGAATTGAAATGGAGTATGATAATGAGTAAGTTAATTCACTTGCCCTGTTATCTCTTAGAAGTTAGGCCAATTCCATGTGGCAATTTAGAAAAAGATCTTCGAATATACTGGCCAAGCTTGCTTGAAGAATGACTGTAATGATACAACAATGCCGGTTTTAGTTCATTACAAAGTATTTTTTTAATTTATTTTGCCAAATATAGGGAGAGAAAAATATATACATTGCTCAGATGAAGGATATGATGTGCATTAATTCACTATGTGGCAGCATGTTACCTGGAACAGAGTCGAACAAAAGACTCCTCTGTTCACTACAGTGATATTTTACATATGTCCATTAAAAGCTACATCTGTGATCTTTCATTGGAGGGTGATGTTTAATTAATCTTTATTTGGGATGCCACTGCTGATCTGTTGATTAATAATTTAAAATAAATTACAATGGTTTAGAATGGATTATGTTGCATGGAGGACAATTAGCCGTTACAGTATTTCCACAGTGGGAAATTTCACACTTTGCATTGATCGGCATCAGTGCACGGGTGTTCCCCAGTGTTTCATTGTTGGCTACTTCAAATAAAGTGAAATTGACTAGAAACACTTAGATTTAATGTTTTTGTCAATAAACTTTTCAGTTAATCAATAGAGGTCGCATTTAATCAGGTTAACTAATCACAAAGCTGAAGTTGTGGTGGAATTTTCAAAGTGAGATCATATTTATAGGCCATCACATCCCCTTTCCTTAATAATTATGTTTAATTAAAACCCATTGCCTAATTAAGAGAATTAAGATGAATAACAAAAATGACAAAATAATGTAAGCATGAAATTAATAAATTGAAGAACATGCTTAAAGATCTTGTACAAATAGATCAAAGGTTCTCTAATTTGCATAGCCTAATTGCAGGAACTGTTTAATGAAGAAAATCACTGGATTTCAGTCGTGGGAAAACAATAGACTATTTGGTTTATTTTCTACCCTCTCTTCACCTTATTGGGGAAAAGTCGCCTGAATTTACATCCCTTATTATTGCCATTGGCAACCAAAATATAATCTACACGGACATACCCAATGCTTTCATTTGCTTTTAATTGTAGGCGGCGCGGCTTTTGCTTTTAATCCGGTAGGCGGCGCGGCTCTGGCCAGCAGCGGCCTCTGCAGCCTGTCCGCGTTTTTGTTATTTTTTGTCTGTGTTTTTGTGTAGTTTTTGTTATTTTATGTTGGGGTGTGTGTGTGGGGGGATGGGGGTGGGGTGGGAAACTTTTTGAATCTCTCCCTGCACTGGAGACCCGACCTTTTCTCATCGGGTTTCCGTTGTCGTTGGAGGCCGCAACGAGGAGCGGCCTCCACGGGAAGAAGGGGGGTACTCTGGTGCGTGCTCACCGTTGCCGTCGCCCTGATGGCCACTTTGTATGTGGGCGGTGGAGGAGCGGAGTGTAGAGCCAAGGGTGCTGCTGCACCTGCTGCGTGTCACTGCTGCTGCTGAGGTTCTACCTGTACTGCGGGTCTGCAGAGCTGGACATTGCGCGGCCCCAGACTGCTTTTCAGGGCTCCTGAAACGGCGAATTCTCCCCGCCCGTGTTGCAGGGTCGAAGAGCTCCTGGAGCGGGGCCTAACACCATTGCCCCGCGCGGCTGGAACGGCCGCGGGACTTTGCGAGCACACACCGGGGGCTCCAACACCAAGACCCGGTGTGCGACCTCGCACCACCCGGCGTGGCTTCAATGGCCACGGGACAATCGCCATCGCCAGCCCGGGGGCTTTGACTTTGACTCTGATGGATCCGGTGGAGTAAGTTTTTTTTTGGCCTTCCATCCAGAGCATGTTAAATGTAATTATGTTGTGTCTGGGGTCTAAATGTATGGCTGCAACGGCATTTCAGACCTCCAGGGGTCCAAATGACAATTAAAAGACTCTTGACTCTTGACTCAGTGCTTTGGAGCATCATTTAGCGCAAGTGTGGCCTGTCCCTCCATCCGACACCACAGGGATCACCCGGGCCTTTGTCTTCCAGTCCATCTGGGGGTCGAGGATGGACCGGGTGCAACGGGTGCAGACAATGGGGGTAAAAGCGTGCCCAACTTTGCCCTCACCCTGATGGCCACCTTTGTATGTGGCTGCATCAGGCGGAGTGTAGAGCCAAGGCACGTGGGCATCAAGTGTCACTACCTGCTGAGGTTCTACCTGTACCCAGTCAGCTGGACATTGCCGCCCCATCTGTCATTCGTGGAAAGGTTCTTCCGGACCAACACCTTTGACCACAAGTCCATCGGGCAGTGGTCAGCACGGAATGTCCTGCAGGCACTGCAGGGAAAGGACTCGATGGATCCAGTGGCGTGGTTCCCAGAGCAGACTGCCCAGCTTGTCTGGCAAAATGCCTCATCGCCAGAACTCACCAACAAGCACCAAGACCTGGCTTGGCTGGCGGTGAGGGGAGCCCTCCCAGTCAGATCCTTCCTGCACCGTCGGAACCTCACTACCAGCTCACGCTGCCCTCGGGACGGCTGCTATGGAGAGGAGACGGTTGCCCACCTCTTTGCAGAGTGTGGATTTGCAAAGAGAGTCTGTAGAGGTTTGCAAGGGTCCCTGTAAGCCCGGTTCGGTGGGGGAGGACCACAATCTTGGCTCAGTGGGGAAGGACCACAGTCTAGGGTCCTTCCGCTGCTGGACATGGGGGGCAGGTTGTAGTGGAGACGCCCCTCAAAATAAGGGAAGGGATTTCACGCCAGTGGGCCACATGAGTGGCAAAGGTGGGGGGTAAAATTGTGATTTGGGGAAACAGTATAGAATATATGTATCGCTTCCATGAACGTCGGATAGAATTTTGTATTCGATCATGTATTGTACATATTTATTTCTCGAATAAAGTATATTTTGAAATTAAAAAAAAAAATTACCGACACACCTACTCCTTACCCTATCTTCCACCATTCACAGTTCCATCCTCTTTACTCCCCAGCGATAGGTTTCAGATGAAGAACCAAATGTCATGGGAATGAAACACACAGTGCTGGAGTAATTCAGCAGTTCAGGCAGCATCTCTGGAGGTGATGTTTCAGGTCGGAACACCTTCTTTGAAGAAGTTCTCCTCCTCTCTCCGATGAGAATTCTGTGAGACATCACATCCATTCCCTTCAGAGATGCTGCCTGACCCGCTGAGTTATTCCAGCGCTTTGAGTCTCACTCTAGATTTCAGCATCTGCAGTTCCTTGTGCCGTGGGAAAGGATATCAGGACAATACATTTCAATGGATTACATAGTTGCAAGAGCATTTTGAGCCATTGTATTGCAGAAAGCCTCAAGATTACTGCAGGATTCATGGAAGTAATAAAATATCTTCGCCCAGAGAGTTGTGTTCGGCCCCTCCCAAATCCATCAGTGGGGATTGCAAACCAGCAACGGATAATTAGCGAGCTGCCCGATTTCAATGATTCCCCAATGAGTACTGGTGGGCAGCAGATCACACTGGCAAATATGAGATGTGATCCTCAGCAAGGCAGACAGGCATGACCATGAGACGTCAAGAGTCAAGTGTTTAATGGTCATACTGTATGTCCCAGATAGACCAATCACATTGTTACGACTGAGGTGGGATGTTTGGGTAAGGTGGGGGTTGGGGTCTTATCTCGCAGTTGGCAGAGAGCCATGGTATGTTGATGGGGCAAGAGGTGTGAAGATTTTGCTGCAGACGTATTCCAAGCCATGCTTGCATGGCTCCTTTAAGGAGCAAGAGTTCATGCATGATTCTGATTTTCAGGAGCTAGCAATCTCCAAACAGTTTCCGTAATCAGGTTGGTTTGGCCACTTAATATCATGTCAAATGAGCCTTGGGAGCCCAAGAAACAGCCACTGTTACTATGGTATTTTCAGCTGCTGAACAGCTTACCCCCTGCAGTTTGTATGAAAAGTACAGCTGTTAATGAAAAGGTACTAATGCAAATGCATTGCCAGCATTCATATATTCATATATCAACTTCATATTCATATTACTTCCATATGTCTTTTGGCCTGTCGATTTGTGCTGGAGCACAGAACAATCCCATTCCCTCACTAATTTTCCCTTCATCCTATTCTCCCTACATTCCCATTCACTGCCCCCAGATCCTACTGTGCAGCTGTACAAGGGGCAATTTACAGTGTCCAATTAACCTCTTAGCCAACACACTTTTAAGATGTGGGAGGAAACTGGAGCACCCAGAGAAACCCACACAGTCATGGGAAGAAAGTGAAAACACCAATCAGATAGTTCTGGAGATCAGGATGGAAGCTAGGACATTGGCATTGTTATGATCATTGTATCAATGAGTAGGAAGGAACTGCAGTAGCTGGTTTACACCAAAAATAGACACAAAATGCTGGAGTTACTACTCAGTGGGACAGGCAGCATCTCTGGAGAGAAGGATTGGGTAGAAGGATCTCGACCCGAAACATCACCCATTCCTTCTATCCAGAGATGCTGCCTGTCCCGCAGAGTTACTCCAGTATTTTGATGCTGGAGTAATTCATTAGTTAAGGCAATATCTCTACAGAGAAGGAATGCGTGACATTTCGTGTCGAGTACCCCTCTGCAGAATGAGAGTCAGGGGAGAAGGGGACGCAGAGATAAGGAAGTGTAAGCTGTGAATACGAGACATCAAAAGGGAAGAAGTTAGTGGAAAATGTAGAATAGATCATTGTTAGCAGGAGAAGGTGAAAATGAAGCATACAGAGATAAAATGACAGATGAAAGCAGATGTAGAATGACAGAAGCAGATAAAATGACAGATGAAAGACATGGAGAATGGTTCATTGTTAGCTGAGGGGAAGGTGACAAGAAGGAATACGATCTGTAAATTGATGCATTCAATTATTTTATCCTTGGGTGTTAGTCTTATTAATTTTCCTATTTTCAAGTGTGTATCAACATGATCACTTACTTGAATTCTTCACATTGCATCAGTTATTATGAAGGACTTGAAATTTGTTGAAAGCTTTGATGAAACTCAAGTTTGAAAAATAAAATCCTGCACTGCATCATAAAAACCAAAAGATTGCCCCGCTGTGTTGTTTTGGGTACTTTTAATAGAATCTTGCCATGAGTGAGTTCAGCCTTTGCAGGGTTTGTCAAAGCATGTAACTTTTGTGAATTATCCACCTCACCTCATAACTATTACATGGGTATTTGTTTGATATACATTATTAATAATGTGACATACATTTCAATAGCAACCTCAAGATATATAATGCTGTCAAGTAAATGGCCTGTTTGAGGTTTCATCAATTAAAGGGGCTCTTGGAAATATTTCACTGACTGGCATGAAATGGTGCATTTAGAGTGATAAACCTGTGGTCGTTGCAGAAGATTATGCAATTGTCTTCAGAAGTAGAATTGATATGTTCGTGAACTTGTATGATCAGTGAACACAGGATTAAAGTAACAGCAAAGCAAGTATGCCAAGGATAGATATCTGAAATTTAAGAGCTCAGATTGACATGGGGATTATATGGCACAAAAGAATATCACAGATGTATTTAGCAAATAATGTTTCAACTTCCCAGGTTCAATAAATGATGATTAACGTTGTACCTGAGGTTTTGTAAAGAAGAACAATGGTGCAGGCTGAGTTTTATGCCGGCTTCATGAATGAATGAATGAATGAAACCTTTATTGTCACATGTGGCAAGTCACAGTGAGATTCTTTGTTTTGCATACACAAGGTATGCAAATATTCGCCACCTAAAGGGTGTGAACAAAGGTACAAAGTATCACATGCAGGTCCTCCTTGTTCTTCCCCCCACCCTCATGGCGAAGTATTTATATGGTGCTAGAAGCTAGAACTAGCCATATCTTCACAGTAGCTTCACTTCAGTGCTGAACCATTTGCTGAGACTTGCTAGGTTAAGAGTCAAGATTAGGATTCTGAGCAGGCCAAAGGCTAAGGTAGAAGGGGGGAGGTTGTGATGTGTGGAGTTAAAGAAAATATGCTTTCACCAATGGTCACACAAATCTAACTTTGTGAATGGGTCCTTCAACAGGTAAAACCCAAAATGAATATAGTTAAAGTACCTACACATACTGTCGCAGGGTGCCTAGGCATTTCAATGTCATGGATTTAGCAGGTGGGACCAATGTCTCTGGAATGTCTCAATGTCTCAGAGTCTGAAGAAGGGTCTCAAACCAAAATGTCACCCATTCCTTTTCTCCAGAGATGCTGTCTGACCCGCTGAGTTACTCCAGCTTTTTGTGTCTATCCAAACTCTCTACAGATTGGTGTCATCCTCATTCCACAGCAAAACATTTCCTTGATTTTCATCAGCTTGCTGGTCCAATCTAATTTTAAAAATTGCACATCAGTATGAAGGAGACACAAAAAGCTGAAGTTGCTAGAATCTCGCGCCTAGCACATGCACTAGAGGAACTCAACAGGTCAGGCAGTATCTGTGGAGGGATTGGACAGATGACGTTTTTGATCAGAACCCTTCTTCAGGTTAATTGGAATGAGGGAAAGAAAGCTAGAACAGAGAGATGGGAGCAAGACAAAGCTTGGCAAATGATGGGGCTCAAGTAAGGGGAGGGGTTTGATTATCAGATGGGTTGCATAAGTGACAAAGCCTAGGGTTAAAAAGTGAGACACAAGGTTGACAGATAAGTAGAGGAGTGAAATGTTAAGTTTGCGGGAATGATATGGATGACAGGGGTCAGGGAGGAAGGGGGATAAAAGGGAAATGGGAGACGGGGGTGGGAGATGAGTATGAAGCACAGGAATGAGCAAGGTGGTTGGAGGTTTGGGAGATGGTGGGAGAAATGTGTGCCTACAAAGGGGGAGAGAAGCCATGGGCAAGAGAGGGGCAACAGTGGAGGGGGGGGAGAGTATTACATGACATTGTTCATAACATTGGATGGAATGCTACTCGAGCAAAATATGAGGTGCATGTGGCCTTGGTGGACAGATGTAATACAAGAATTTTCCCAAACCATAGCGCTGTGGCCATAGCACTGTATTTAAACCCCATAGAGCTGCAGCCGACAGCTCTTTATTTAAATTCCCCCGCGTTAAGCTGACAGCGCTCTGTTTAAACCTTTGCGCGCCTAACTGGTAGCCCTGTGAGTATTGATTTGCGGACCAAGTGTGTAACGCTGCGTATTGCTTCACGTGCCAGTCTGCGGGTGACAATACTTTGTCCCAACGGGGGGGGGGGGGGGGGGGGGGGGGGGGGGGGGGGGGGGGGGGGGGGGGGGGGGGAAAGGGAAGGCCTCGCTCTGATGCAGTCCCCTGCCATTGGTTATAGGTTGAATTTGGGAGCAGCGCTATTGTCCAAGACCTGCTATGATTTCTTACCTGTATAAGGGCAGGCGCCAGGAAGCCAGAAGTTAGTTCATGTACGACAGGGGTTCACCGACGGGCTGAGTCGCGAACAATGCTGCAGACGGACAGAGGGAGAGAGAGGTATCGCTATAAAACTGGACCCCGCGCATACCAAGACAAGTATTGTTTTTGTTCTCTCTCTTGCCAATAAAACTGAATTGCGACTAAAGAGATGAGTGAGATCCTTGAACCTGTTTCCTTGTTACAACAGAGCACAGAGATCGAATAGTCACTGCTTGTGAGGCCACATCTGGAGCACTGATTAAAGCAGCCATGGTTGAAAGAGATGTACATGAACCTCCGTCGCACCTGGAAGGGCTGCTCAGCTCCCTAGATGGAAGTGAGAAAGGAGGTGTAGGGAGAGGTGCTACATGTTCTGTGGTTTAGGGGAAAATTACCTGTGGAAAGTACCCAGGGAGTACCTTAATGTCACGTGGAAGGGCTGCTGGGGCTCATGAACAATATTCCTGTCTCAGCCCAACTTGTCTTAATCTCACCGTGCTATTATAAGGTCATAAGGTCATAAGTGATAGGAGCAGAATTAGACCATTCTGCCCATCAAGTCTATTCCACCATTCAATCATGACTGATCTATCTCTCTGTCCTAACCCCTTTCTACTGCCTTCTCCCCATAACCCATGACACCCATAGGGAGTATTTTATTTTAGAGCCGATTCACCCATTTTAGAACCAATTAAGAGACTGCCATGATGCTGTGGGACTGGAGTCAGAACACAATTCCTTCCTGAAATGATACAAGCCAACCAGCGACCATTAGTAGCTTCATCATCAACATTACTAGCTTTAGTTTACTTTTTCATCATTAAACCTCATCTAATAACGGAAACTAAATTCGCCAACAGCTGTGCTTGGAGTTGAAATTATATCTGCAGATCAATAGGTAAGGTTATTCAGTAATTCAGTAATTTAAACACAATCCTACTGTACGCTATGAGGCATATACCTCAGAGTTCTTCACCATGGTTACGGCAGCTACTAGTTGGTTGCCCACGCATTCAAGTTGAACCCTATTGAAAGAAAACTTTCCTCCCTCTATATTCGGTTGGTATCTGGGTCGGAGTTGCTGTACATGTTCCCAGCACAAAACTACCTGCAAATGACAGTGAGGCGTCAAAAGTAATTTTCATATCGGAAAAAATTAAAATAGTTGGATGTAATAAAACCAGGCTAAAACAGTAGATAGCACATCCCTGAGTCTGCAGGAAGGAAGTGCAGATGCTGGTTTAAACTGAAGATAGACAAAAAAGCTGGAGTAACTCAGCGGGACAGAGAGCATCTTTGGAGAGAAGGAATAAGTGATGTTTCAGGTCGAGACCCTTCTTCTGAGTTTTTCTTTGGTCTGAAGAAGGGTCTCGTCCTGAAACGTCACCTATTCCGTTTCTCCAGCGATGCTATCATCTTGAATAAGTTAGGTCTTTATTCTCTGGAGCGCAGAAGGTTAAGGGGGGACTTGATAGAGATCTTTAAAATGATGAGAGGGATAGACAGAGTTGATGTGGACAAGCTTTTCCCTTTGAGAATAGGGAAGATTCAAACAAGAGGACATGACTTCAGAATTAAGGGTCAGAAGTTTAGGGGTAACATGAGGGGGAACTTCTTTACTCAGAGAGTGGTAGCGGTGTGGAATGAGCTTCCAGTGGAAGTGGTGGAGGCAGATTCGTTGGTATCATTTAAAAATAAATTGGATAGGCATATGAATGAGAAGGGAATGGAAGGTTATGGTATGAGTGCAGGCAGGTGGGACTAAGGGAAAAAAGTTGTGTCGGCACGGACTTGTAGGGCCGAGATGGCCTGTTTCCGTGCTGTAATTGTTATATGGTTATATGGTTATATGGTTATCTGACCCGCTGAGTTACTCCAGCTTGTTGTGTCTATCTTTGGTTGTAATCTTCCATTCCAAATCCTCAATTGATAAACAGAAGATTCCACAAATGCTTCACTCCAATGAGAAATACCATCTGTGGCCATAGAGGCCACCCATTCCAGGCACCTTGATCAGCTCACTTAATTGGCCATTTTACATTTTTCCACGACTTGAACAATAAAGCTCCCTGGGGCAGTGCAGTTGTGAGATTTAGTTTTTTGGGAAACCAACCCTCTCACATGTTGATCTTTATTATAGCACACACTTATTGGAACTGATAAGCTATTCCAGCAGTCATCCTTGAGAGAACAGAAAAAAAATTGAATTTTCTGCTGTCATCACATATCACGCAATGGCAATGACATACTGAAATACATGACTCCAAAAATCACAGGAAAGTGGCAGTTAAACCTGAAGACTAAAATGTCAGTTGAAAAGGTCAATGAAGGTAAGTAGACAAGAGCTGCAATTACTATGTTGACTTCGTTTTTTTTTAACATTTTTGGACCACATGTGGCTCCAGTCACAAGTAGTAGAAATGTCATTCCGCGGGGAAAAGATCAAGTCCAATGCAACCATTATTCTTTATAGGGATTCAGGCAAATTGCATTGCATAACGAATAGAGAGCCATTAAAGGTGATCTAACAGCTGCATTCCATAGTCTTGGGTCTTATTATTAATAAAAAATAATCTCAAAAGTCTTAAACTTTGACTCACTAAATCCCCAATATAGCATTACGTTGAAAGTATTTCAGTTTGTTTAAGATGTTTTCGAAACCTGTTTCTTCACTCATCCTCAGTGGAATAACCCAGACAATGGAATGCCTTCATTAATTATAAGACCACAGTCTGACTGAATTTAACCAATGCCAACTGTCATCTGAATCCCAAGGTTAAAAACGCAATTTAAAACCACCACAGTGTTTATATTTTTGGGTGGATATTCGGTGTCCTTTCCCAGCGTTGCATACAGTTGGAAAATTGTGAGCAGCCTTCTCATTATCTGTCAGTCCACAAAATATAGATTAAGCCACTGCTTGTGAGAAATAAGTTGAATTCAGCTTTTTTCTCAGGTTTCTTATAACAGCTCACTGTAGACATTGATAACTGGGATCGTGCACAGACTAATTCCTCACTGCTAATGCCTTTTGTATCAGCTTACCAGGAAATAATATTGAGTTGCACACTTGGGAAATCTAGAAGCACTGTATAGATTTCAAGCCATTTTAATTTAGATTACATATGTACTGCTTTATTTTAATTCTTACTCTGTCCAGCAAAAATATATATTTAGCCTCAGTTAGAGTTAAAGTTTCATCTTCAGCAGTTTCTATATTTTGAAAATGGTGTCAAATCTGAATAACTAAAGTAGTTTACTGTTATCAGTGTAATACAAGAAGCTTTCTGGCACTCTAAAGTTTATCTCATGCATAAAATTTGAATCTTGACTGATAATGCATTTCTTAAGACAAAGACTTGTTTTGTTTACTGATTCCTATTCCAGGAAATGATTACACCTCTCAGTAAAAGTTTTAAATTAATCCGGGAGGTCTTGTCATGCTCTTGTAATTATACAACATATGCTCAGCTTTTTTTTGGTAGGGGAAGAATTTAAGCATTTGCAATCCATTATTTTAAATCTTAAAAGTATTTAAAGCTGAAGTAATGACCAAATTAACAACCTGATATCTAACGCACGTTTGCCAGTGGCTCTAAACATCCTGGTTTCAACCAACTTCAAAAGATGTATTTATCTTATTGCTGAATAGAGCATGCCAGTAAACAATATATGAGGTTTCAAATATGTACTTTTACATTAACCTCCGATAAGGGCAAAGAATGGCTGTGCAATTGTGAAGCTCGATTTATTTTAACCTGGCAATTAGACAGGGGAGAAGCACAAGACACTGCTTGGCAGATCTTTGGACCATGGAGCTAATATTGTACATTATAAATTGCAGTCAATGTAGGCCAACAAAAGAAGACATCTTTAAATCTCAGTCAAATGTAATTACTTAAGTAGGCTGAATGTTCTCTTTTCTGTCAGTGCCTTCTGACAGATGACCTTCCCAGCAGCATCTTATCATTTGGATCATGAGCAGGCTTGCTTCCTCCATGAATATCTCTATATATTTGTGACACTGAGCTTTTAAATACAGATATTGACAAATCAGAACATCACTTTCAGAGCTAGTCTCCCAATCACTCACAATAAAGTAGCTATCACTCCTGGTGTTGTAGAGCAAGCATACCACTGAAAAATGAGTTCTCAGCGAGTGCTAATTTGACACAGCTCACTTGCCTCCCCATAATTGCTCTGTCATTGTCAGTTGGCAGTTCTGACTCATTCGGAGAAGCCGCGCAATAGAATTGGACACAATTACTCCCATTTACCACCACCATTATGCCACTGATGTTGCCCAGTTCGCATATTGACACGGCTCATTAAACCTGGATGCAGGCCATTAATGAACATTGTTAGCATTTCTCTTAAACTTTTTTGCCTCTAATAAACAGTCAGTGTTCCATGAAGGAGCACTGCCATCCCCGTGATATGATATTTATTATCTAGCGGGGGGGAAGGGCTCTCTACAAATGGAAACTATCCTAAGGCTCAGGAAGATATATGGTTAGATCTTCAGAGACCGAAGCTTATTGCTGGCACCATTTTCATGAGTTGCAGGCCACCATTAGCTGCTGTTTTTTTTTTTAATGAAGCCTGGATGTTGGAGGATAATCAATGTGGCCTCACAGTGGCCCTGTCACAGCAAGAGTTTCAAGGTTGTTCTCTCTTCACTCGAGTACCTCGACCATCTCCTAGGCCCAGGTGGCGATACGATCTTGCCCTGGGAGATCTATCTATCATGTTCAGCTGACTTCAGAGTTCTGTTGTTTATTCAGAGATAATTATCTGATGATCACGAAACTCAGCTGCAGACACCCAGGCAGCCAGCACTCTTGCTGTGTGGCATAGGTGGTAACATTGGTACAAAGTTGCCTTGGCAGAGAAAGGAAATTGTACATGTCAATACTAATCAGCGAAATAAATTAAAAGATTCTATTTACATTGAAAGAAAGCAAGAGACTCTGTGCATTAGACTGACGGGTAGGTATCATTTAATTTTTGACATAATAGCTAGGCTAACATATATTAAATGATGCCAGTGCAAGGTAAGGTTTTTTTTAAAATGTTCTGCAGTTCCTTCGCTCACGACTTAATCTTTTATCACCAGTGCTGAGATCTACACCCTCCTCCAAATTTCACAGGTTTTGCAAATTAGAAACAATGTCGTTAGGATTTGAGTATAATTATTATCAAATATTAATAGTTTATATTTAAAACAAAGAAACCAAATTAAGCTGAATGATTCTCCTCCCATTTGATTGTTGCAGCTGGCTTTTGAAAACCCTGTTGATTCCAAAGGAGTATTAATTTTATAATGAAAACATATTGGCTGCTGTTCAAAATAACAGCTGGGTAGGCACATATCAAAAAATAACATTGCAATTAGACATCAAAGTCACGTAAAATTTATTGTAGGTGTTAATTTAATTCCATCTGCTTCAAATACAGTTATTTGCGAGACTCTTCGCTAGTAATCAGGGAATGCTCCAACTGTTTGGCAATCAGACGGATAGGGAGGGCAGGGAAAGGGAAGCTACCTGACTATAACATCCACTTAGGACTCTCCTGTATTTGAATATAATTAATGTTACATTGTCTTTCAGTGAGAATAATCAAGTGTAAAGTTCTGATCTTTATCCCCATCTCTATCTGAGACCTTAACACTTCTGAAATGATCAACATATACACTGTCATTTTCAAGTGCAAACCGGCCCTCTGGAAACTCATTATAAATTAGATGAACTCCCTTAAACTTCACGAAAAAAAAAGGCAAATGCTAGATTAGCGGCCTGCAGCAATGTGATGTTCATCTGCTGGAGTCAACAGCTTCATAGTTAACTTTAGAAAAGTATTGGTGCTGTTCTTTCAGGAGTGGGGTGGGAGATTGCAACCTTCACGTGGTCCGCCCTGTTTCACTGCTTCACGTGGTCCGCCCTGTTTCAACCAATGCAATCAACCTGGCATGCACAATCAAATAAGATCAAATATAAAAAGTTGTCCTACAACTTTAGGCTGTGCACGCCATTCGCAAGAAGAAGAAGTTACTGATAGACTGAGAGCAGTGGTTGTCAAACGGAGCTTTGAGGCTTTCACACAGCTGGGGAAGATGGGAAATTGGTCAACTCTGACCCCCAGTTGGGTCTGTAATCCAATGAATGCCCTCTGTTAACCAAGGGTCCCATAACTTTGCCTATCCATTTCTCCAGAGATGCCTCCTGACCCATTGAGTTATCCCAACACCTTGTGACTTTTTATGTAAACCAGCATCTGCAGTTCCTTTTGTTCAATGTCCTGCTTTGGTGTTGAAGGTTTGGCAAATGAATTTTGCCAGTTCAATGCTGTGCCAAAATGTATTCAAGAACCATCAAAAAAATTCTGTTGAATTAAGTCACAGTGAAGGAAATATTATTCTTTATCAAAATGCCAATAATAAAGAAAAAGAGAAGGTGGTGCTGCTGTGAATCTCACAATGTGCAAGCAATGTAATAGCACTCTGCTTATATCACATGACCATGTGTATTATTATCTGACATTAGCTCCAAACCAACAGATCATTGTTTTGTAAAATTCTTTAAAACCACCCTGAGCATATCATAGAAAATAGATCATTACGGTACAGTACAGCAGGGGAACAGGTCTTGCAGCCCACAACATAAACACATCTATTTCCCTTCCAACTATCCGAACATGATGCCATTAATTGTCCCTGCCTGCATGTGATCCATAACTCTCCATCTCTGCATATCCATGTAGCTATGTAAAAGACTGTAAAATGTCACTGTTGTATCTGCCCCATCATCACCCTTACATCAAATACTCACAAAAAGGCGCCCTACACAACTCCTTTAAATAGTCCCCTTGGACATTAAAGCTATGTTCTCTGGCTGTGACATTTCCACCCTGGGAAAAAAGGTTCTGGCCCGCTGCCTATCTTATCGTCGCATCCCATAATGTTAAATGCATCTATCAGATCTCCCTTCAACTTCCAAAGATCCATAGAATACAATCCAAGTTTGTCCAACTTCTTTATAGCTGAGATAGACACAAAATGCTGGAGTAACTGAGTGGGTCAGGCAGCATCTCCAGATAATAATAATAATAATAATAAGTTTTATTTGCGGGCGCCTTTCAAAGTCTCAAGGACACCTTACAGAAATTAACAAAAGAGAAAAAACATATAGTCAGTGTAAAATAAATAATAAGGACATAACCAATACATAAACTAAAGACAGAAATCGCTCCAAAGACAAAAAATCAAAAACACAATGTGAAGAGAGAGCAGCGGCAGCTAAACCGCGCCAGCGTCCACTCTCCCTTCCAACAGCCATCTTGGACACAGACTAACATATTAACTTACACACAAAAAAAAAATCATCCCCCCACAATGGTTACCACTGTGGGGGAAGGCACAATGTCCAGTCCCCATCTCAAGTTCTCCCAAAGGGATGGATGATATTTCGGGTCGAGACCCAGACTTTGCAGAGATGCTGCCTGGCCTGCTGAGTTATTCCAGCATTTTGTGTCTTTCTTCAGTGTGAACCAGTATCTGCCGTTCATTCCTCCACTTTCCTTCTAGCCAGTACCCTCTAGTCCTGGCAGCATTCGGGTAAACATTTTGCGCAACCTCATCAAAGTTATAAAAGGACTGGACAAGCTAGATGCAGGAAAAATGTTCCCAACGTTGGGCGAGTCCAGAACCAGGGGCCACGGTCTTAGAATAAAGGGGAGGTCATTTAAGACTGATGTGAGAAAAAACGTTTTCACCCAGAGAGTTGTGAATTTATGGAATTCCCTGCCACAGAGGGTAGTGGAGGCCAAGTCACTAGATGGATTTAAGAGAGAGTTAGATAGAGCTCTAGGGGCCAGTGGAGTCAAGGGATATGGGGAGAAGGCAGGCACGGGTTATTGACAGGGGACGGATCAGCCATGATCACAATGAATGGCGATGCTGGCTTGAAAGGCCGAATGGCCTCCTCCTGCACCTATTCTCTATGTTTCTATGTTTCTAAGTTTCCACATCATTCTTGTAATAGGTAACCAGAACTGTTTAGAATAGATAATAGACAAGAAGTGCAGGAGTAGGCCATTCGGCCCTTCAAGCCAGCACCACCATTCAATGTGATCATGGCTGATCATCCACAATAATCCGAATGTGGCCTAAACAAAGTTTTAAAAAGCTGCTACAAAACCTTCTGATTCTTATACCCAATGCTTCAATCAAATCATCTAATCATTACTTGGAAATCACAAGTAGTTTTTATAAAGCTGTCATTGGAAAGTAAAATGGTAATAACTTAACATTGCATTCTATCTTGCGTTGTTGTAAACATCATGTGCCTTGTTCCTACAGAGCACCATCATTAATTTTCTCAAAAATCAGAACTATTTTTCTATTTATAGATTTAGAATTGTGGTTTTTGTGCCAAACCCAGCAATATGGTGATCAATCTGACATTGTGCATGGTTACTTCAACAGATGATGATGGTTCATACATTATCTAAAAATTACTGGTGTCAAATTGAATGGAACTTAGCTTTCTCAAGAGTGAAAATAAATCATTCTCAATCCCGCGAGATGGAGGCATTTGAACTACAGAGGCTGAACTTAAAACGTCAAATGTCTATTTCTCTCCACAGGTGCCGCCCGACCGACTGAGTCTGTGTAGCAGTTCTCCTTTTTTTGCTATTAATTCCAAGAGATTGCCTGAGAAAGAAAAATGAAGCGGCCCTGATGTGGTCCCCAACTCATATAATGTTTCAGACTGTTTCTTCTCCTGTTTGCTGGCTTTAGCACAAGCCTGGATGTAGTGCCATCAGATATTTTAGAAACATACAAAGTTCTTAAGGGATTGCGCAGGCTAGATGCAGGAAAAATGTTCCCGATATTGGGGGAGTCCAGAACCAGGGGTCACAGTTTAAGAATAAGGGGTAGGCCATTTAGGACTGAGATGAGGAAAAACTTTTTCACTCAGAGAGTTGTAAATCTGTGGAATTCTCTGCCAAAAAAGGCAGTGGAGGCCAATTCACTGGATGTTTTCAAGAAAGAGTTTGATTTAGCTATTGGGGCTAATGGAATCAAGGGATATGGGGAAAAAGCAGGAACTGGATACTGATTTTGGATGATCAGCCTTGATCATATTGAATGGTGGTGCTGGGTCGAAGGGTCGAATGGCCTACTCCTGCACCTATTTTCTAGGTTTCTATGCTCCTATAGACACAAAATGCTGGAGTAACTCAGCGGGACTGGCAACATCTCTGGATGACCGAAACGGAATGCAATACTTCAAGTGCGGCTTCACCACCATCTTATACAATTGTAACATAATGTCCCAACTTCTATACTCAGTTTGCCATTTTCAGGGAACTATGCACTTGTAGTTTAGTTTAGTTTAGAGATTTACCGCAGAAGCAGGCCCTTCGGCCTACCAAGTCCACGCCAGCCAGCGATCACCGTACACTAACACTATCCTATACACAAGGGAAATTTACAATTTACCGAAGCCGAATTAACTTACAAACCTGTATGTCTTGGGAGTGTGAGAGGAAACCGGGGAAACCCCATGCAGTCACAGGAAGAACATACAAACTCCGTACAGACAGCACCCGTAGTCAGGATCGAACCCGGGTCTCTGGCACTATAAGGCAGCAACTCTATTGCTGCGCCACCGTGCCACCCGAACCTCCTAGATCCATCTGCTCTACAATTGTAAAGATCCTGTTCTGGTTCAACGTATCAAAATGTACTCCACACACATATCTGAATTAAATCTCATTAGCTGTTCCTCAACCCATTTGCCCAGCTGACTAAGATTTTGCTGTGATTCTCGACAACCATCTTCACTATCCATGATAATGCCAAACTTGCTAATCATGCCTTGTACATTCTCATCCAAGTTGGTGATTTAGATGAAAATTATCAATGGGCCCAGCACCAATCCCTGGGTGCTCGTCATAGGCTTCCAGTCCAAAAAACAACCTTCCCGCACCACCCTCTGCTTCCTATCATGAAGCTAACCCTGTTTTCATTAAACTTGATCTCTCTAAATCCCATATGATATAACATTTCTTGGAAGCTTTCTGTAGGTGAACTTATCAAGGATTTGCTGCAGTCTATATGGACAAATTCTATGGCCATGGTCAACCTTCTTCAAAAAACTCAGTCAACTTTATGAGGCATAATCTTCCACATGCACAACCGTGCTGGTTATCTCAGTCAGGACACTTACAATTTCTTCTCCATCTTCCAACAGTGTCCGTGGATATATCTAATCAGAAATTCATCTGTCTTCATACGTCTTAGGATGCCCTTGATCTCATCGCCTGTAATACAGATTTTCATGATATCTCTATTAACTTTTCCAAGTACCTGAGTCTTCATGTCTTTCTCCCCGGTAACAATAAAGGAGAAATAATCATTAATTGTAAATGACCACTTTGGTTTTTGAGGGGCCATGTTTGCTCTCTAGATCCCCTTTTAGCCTTAATATATATATAAAATCGTTTTGAATTCTTGTTAATCTGCCAGAGCTATCTCATGCCCCTTTTTTGCCCACCTGATTTACTTCTTAAGTATGCCACTCTAACCGCTATTCTCTTCCATGGATACACTTGATCCCAGCTCCCTATACCTAACCTAAGTTTCCTTTTTTTTCTATCATCATCCAGGGGTCCTTAACTCCTACATACCTTGTCCTTCACCCTAACAGGAACATACATAACTTGAACTCTCACTTTTGAACTTTTAAATATCCAACAGTCTGGATGTCCTTTGCCTGCAAACAACCTACTCCAATTAAGTGTTGCAAGTTCCTGTCTGATCCCATCAAAGATGGCCTTGCCCCAATTTAGAACTTGCCCTGTTCTGATCAATAATCAAATGATGTATGATGTATGATATTAAATGATGTATGATGTACGGCCCATCAAGTCTACTTCACCATTCAATCATGGCTGATTAATCTTTCCCTCTCAACCCCATTCTTCTGCCTTCTCCCCATAACTCCCTGGCACCGTATAATGAGCGTTTGATGACACTGGGCCTATACTTGCTGGAGTTTAGAAGGATGAGGGAGAAGATCATTGAAACTTACCGAACGGTGCAAGGCCAGGACAGAGTGGATGTGGAGAGGATGTTTCCACTAGGGGGAGAGTCTAGTACCAGAAGGCATAGCCTCAGAATAAAAGGATGTACGTTTAGAGAGGAGATGAGGAGGAATTATTTAGTCAGAGGGTGATGAATCTGTGGAATTCATTGTAACAGACGGCCAATTCATGGATATTTATCAGGTGGAGATTGAGAGATTATTGATTAGTGTCAAGGGGGAGAAGGCAGGAGAATGGGGTTGAGAGAGAGAGAGATAGATCAGCCATGATTGAATGGTGGAATAGACTCGATGGGCCAAATGGCCACATTTTGCTCCTATGACATATGAACTCATAAACTTATGAATAACTACTTTAAAACAAATAGAACTGTTGGTTTAGTTTTTGTTTAATTTAGAGATACAGCACGGATGAGGCCCTTCGGCCCACCGAGTCCGCAATGACCAGCGATCCCCACACATTAACACATACTGGGGACAATTTACGCTTATACCAACCCAATTAACCTACAAACCTGTTCGTCTTTGGAGTGTTGGAGGAAACCGAAGATCTCGGAGAAAAGCCACGAGGTGACAGGGAGAACATACAAGACATAGTTGGGATCGAACCCGGGTCTCTGTCACTGCACGCGCTGTAAGGCAGAAACTCTACCATTGCGCCACCGTGTTGTCCTAAAGGTTGTTGGTCCCAAACGTGTTACCCACTAACCCCTCATTATTTCTGGAGGGGATCGGATCTTGTTGAAAATTAGCAAACACCTCGTATATAAGCTAAGGATAAATGTATCTTTATTATTGCATAAAACTATTAACAATAAAACTATTGTCAAAAGCTTTGAAAGGGTATAAAATATAAAATATTTGCTCATTCAAGCTATTAAAATAGCCGCTTGCCGCAACAAGAAGTAATTTATGGAAAATGAATAAACATTTTCATCCTTTTAGAGGGCAACTACCCTGAAAAGAGTTTGGTTCCCTGTGGTACAAGCCTGCATTTACAAATGGCATTATTAGTATTAGCTGGATACTCATTTTATTCTTATTAACATGCTACATTTAGCATTGGAAATCAACTCAGTCGTTAGTTGACCACATTCATTTGGTGGATTTGAAACTCAAAATTAAACAATGCATTTTTCCTTTCTGACCAAAGTAATTGGCTCTGAGGAACTTGCTCTGTTTCCTTTGTGATAATGAATGTGTTAGCCTAATAGTGTTAACATGTCATATTTTACTAAAATATAACAGGAATCTAGAGATGTGGGGTTAGTAGAGGAAAGTGACACTGAGGTGAAAGAGCAGCCATAATCTTATTGGAGGTAAGGATGTGCATGAGGGGCCGAATGGCTACATCTTATTTTTATGTTCAGTTAGCTATTATAGTGAACTCCTCTGGGAGAACGAGTTCTCATTACGCTCGTTTTCTGCATATTTGATTCCATTCGAATTGATGAGAAAGCTATGTGTAGAACCAGCATTCGATTAGAACAATTGAGCAGAGATGAACCACTATCTAATGTATTTGACAATAAAATATTTTGACAACAGTCTTAAGCTGACAACATTTTAAAAGAACCTTCTGAAGAAATAGAAAGAAATGATATGTAAAATGCAAATAAATAAATAACCCAAACACAAATTGCAGATGTGATCAATGTGCATTTTAATTTAACCTTTATGGTTAACAATATGTAGAGATAGGGTGTAATGAGGCAAATGCTGAGAACACACATTGCAGAATAAGTACATTGAAGGTAACCAATGCCTTTTGTGGCATTTTATGAGATGGAAAGCAATGAGATCTTATTTGCAAAAATTCAAATCAAGTGAATTTAAATGAGAAGCAGGTGCTGGCGAGGAGCATCCAAGAAGAATTCAGAGAATGTTAAAATTAGTCCCATATTTGCCGGGAGACAGTTGGGTACATAAACTTTTTCTGATTCATGGGTCCATTCGGACTGCAGATTGCTCTGCTGTTCAGAGTTCAGCAATTTGAATAAATTATGCTGAAAATCACTTGGTGGTTCATTTTGTGTGAAATTATATTTTCACTGGAAAGGTTAGTTTTGAAGGGAGCTTGAATGGCTAGAAATTGTGCAGCTGGGGAGTCTGCATGTTCAGAAGGCAGCAGTTATTAAAAGCAATTGCATTTCCTCTCTGATCTCTCCTGAGACCAGAATCAGAGGAGAAGTTAAACCTTGCTTGACACCCCAGTTGGATAATTGTGGGTGTGGGAGCTAATCAGCAGAAGATGTCTTCTCAATTTAAATCTTGTCAGTTAGTCAAGATTAGGATTTCCTGTATCTACGACTATTCGGTTTGTTGCATATCAGTGACTAGTAAAGCTGTCTGCAAACGTCTTGTGGTAGTAAAAGGAAAAGTTAATTAAAAAAAATTAAACACTTGAGCTAGTTGGAAATATTGAATTCTTAACTATCTGGTGCAGCATTCCACTCATATGTGACAGGCTGATCTCATTTAAAAGCTGGAAGCTTTTCCAGAAGGTTGAGAGTGAATTGTTCCAAAATGTGCTGTGAATTTTATGCTCAGTCTGGCTGGCAAAATGCCATGCTGTCTGTCGCCTTCCCCGATGGTAAATATTTGTAACAGATTTCAACTTTGCAAACAAGGGCTTCTTTCAGTTAAAGGTCACACATTGCCGTGAAGAAAACATTCAAAAAGAGAAAACAATCCTCAATAAACCAAAGCCCAATGAGAAAGGTTCAGTTCTAGTAACGTCCCAGCTATTCATCCAATTTAAGATTGTATCTGAGGAACAAAACTTGTTTCATTCAGGGTCAACTTTGGTTACAAGTAAAATCACAAAAGTGAGGTGTGTTGAGGGGTAAATAAATCGTTTGTTTGCTAATTTGTTACCAGTCCTGTGTTGCACTATGTGGAAAATGATCTTGAAACCCTGTTTTCAAAGAAACAGTTCCAGCTTTAACTGATTTACTTGTGAAGTTTGTTTGAGCTGGGGATAGACTGCGTTCAGAATAAAAGCACAAAATAAAACCACTAAAGGAGCTGGGTTGTTGGAAATCAAACAAGGCTAAATAAATCCCAGAATTTAAAAATATATATAAAATAATAAACAAATATAAAACAAGGTGTGATGTTTGTGGATTCAATGTCCCAGGTCGTCTTTGAATATATTGTTTCAGTACTGTCAGAAGATGGGTTTATGCACACTCACACCTTACAGTTAGCCAGTTAATATGAGGCAAATGTTAAAGAAACAATGACATATTTTCTATATTGCTCAGCTACTCTAGAGAAAATCGACAAATTTTCATATCTTTCAGATTTTGTCCGTTTATTAAGGTTTACTTTCCTTACTTTTTTAACTTAACATTAACAAGACAAAATCACATCAAGCATTAATGCAAAAATATATTCATTGCACAAGTGGAGACAGAAGGTGTAAATTTGTCAGTGTGGTACTTTCACAAGAGCACCACAGTCATTTGACAACATGGGTTTCAAAGATAATGAAAAGAATCATACTGTCCATTGAAGCCACACCTGAGAAATGAAGCATCTGACATTAGCTATTTGTAGATCAGCTTGTGGGGTTAAATTCGAAAGGTGAATGTTAATCACATTGTAAAGACATTGAAAGACAAGGAGGCAAATGCACTATTCACTGCTTTATTTAAGAGCTGAACCTCTACGAGAAACATCATGGTTTACCTTTTCAAAGATAAGCTGATAAAGACAGAATGCTTGAAAACAAGCAAGTCGGGAAAATCTACATATTTTCTAATTCAGCAAAGTAGAACGTCTTGTGTTCCTCCTAGTTTTCACATTTTGTTTGATCCTTTCTCTACATGTCTCTCTTATTCCACCTTTCTACATGCCCCTTCTCATCTCCTTCCCAGATAGGAAGGATGTGATGGACACTGGCAAAGTCCCTCATTGGTATGAGCGAGTTGAGAATAACACAAGGTGACTCACCTCTTAATTTACTTATTTCCCTTCAGGGTAGTACCTTTTTACTCGAAAGCAACACGAGAAAGGTCAGAAACTCACTATAGGCACAATTTGCATTCTTAAGTTTGCATCGTGCTTTCCGAGGGTAAAATATTAAATGGTGGTATTACTGATTACACATTCTGCATTTTACTTTATTGACTTTTAGATAATGCTGCTGCTATGTTTTATCAGGGAATTGAAATAAAAATACAACACATTTCTCACTAGATCCTTCCACACATCATCCAGGTCAAGCATTGTGCACCACTGGTCCTATTTATCCACATTTGGCCCATAGCCTTCCATGCCTTTGCGGTTGAAATGCTAATCAAGGTGCCTAATTAGTGTGGAGATACAGCGCGGAAACAGGCCCTTCAGCTCACTGAGTCCACACCGACCAGCGATCCCCGCACACTAACATTATCCTCCACACAATTTACTATTTTGCCGAAGCCAATTAAGCTGTAAATCTGCGTGTCTTTGGAGTGTGGGAGGAAACTAGAGCATCCGGAGAAAACCTACACGGTCACAGGGAGAATGTACAAACTCTGTACAGACAGCACCCGTAGTCAGGATTGAACCTGGGTCTGTGCCGCTGTAAAGCAGCAAATTACCACTGTGCCACCCCACTTCTTTTATGTTGTGAAGTATATGTCTCCTCCACCTCCTCAGGCAATGCATTTCAGATTCATTAAAATTCTTACCATCTACCCCATCTCTTCCTATTATCATTTCAAACTGAACACAAAACAAAACACCATTTTGAACTTCAGCACCTGAATTAAGGACACCATTGCACTATTCATTTTCCCCATGAGAATGATCCCGGGGATAATTGGCCTAATGTTTGAGGAGGGTTTGATGGACCTCTGGACCTGAGAGAAGGCTCTACACCTGTACTCGTTACACCTACACCTACTCTATACCTGTACCTGTACCTGACACCTGCACTCGCTGGAGTTTAGCAGGTTGAGGAGGAGATCTTATTGACACCTACCAGGTAATGAAAGGCCTAGATAGAGTGGAATGGAAAGTGATGGGAAAGTCTAGAATCAAAGGGCACAGCCTCAGACTAAAAGAACGAACCTTTAGAATGAAAAAGGGAAGGAATTTCTTCAGCCAGAAGCTGGTGAATCTGTGGAATTCCATAGACAGCATGGAGGCTAAGATGTTGGGTATTTTTAAAGAGGAGATGTATGCAATGTTGATGGAAGGGCGTCAAAGATTACAGGGAATGAATGCAGGAGAATAAGGTTGAGAGGGAAAAATAAATCAGGCGTGATCGAATAGGGAAGTAGATTTTTTGGTCCTAATCCTGCTCTTTAGCCTTACGGTCTCATATCTTTCTGCATGAATTGGATTTATTTGAATGCTTCTGGTGGGCACTCCAACTATCACGAGAAACAGCTTCTTCAACCGTGGATTTCAGGCTGTCAGAGCCTATTGGGCTGTTTACTTTATCCAGGCACTGGACACTTGGTGGCTTGAAGCTTAGGCAAAGGACATCATTATCTCATTTTTGTCTGAGTGTGAAACCTTTGTAACATGGAAGAGGAATCCCATTCCATTGCAATTTACAGGATAAAGACCATCTGATATTGCGGTGTCCTTGTCCACAGCAAGGTAAGTAAGGAGTTGTGATCATGCAAGAGTTTGTGACACAACAATTTTGCTAGGTTTATTCCAAAAGAAACACCCCTTTACAAAGCAAAATCACACATCTTGAGTGGGCTTCTTCAACACTCGTACCATGGAGTCAATCAGAGTAAACTGGCCAAGTAATTGCAGTAACAATGTAGCCTGCTGAAGAGTATTTGTCGGACAAACACTCACTCAGTTTGTCAAGACTGACAATACCACAGTGCAGCCAAGCCCACCAGCATTCTCACTGTTGTTGCTTTGTTTGTTTATATCTATGGGCAAGTTGGGCCTTGTTTCCACACTGGATCACTCTGTGACTATGACTCATTAAATTTCAACAGTGGCTTTAGCATATTTGAAGCCAATGTTCCAATTGATCCTCCAATTTGGAATGTGTAAAATTATATATCTATCTATCAATCTTCTATCTGTACGTAACTAAAGCTCTGATCTTGTTATCTTCTTGTTTATGCAGTTATTCTATTTGCGCAAAAACGGTACGCGTCAGCGCTACGAATTTTTGTCAGCTTACTCACCGTTGTCCTGAGCTGCGATTGCACCAAGTTTCGTTCCGATTGGTGGTCTAATGTAAAAGTTAGCGAGGTTTGACAAATCTTAAAAACTGTGCGTGCGCAGATCGATGTCCTCTCCTGCCGTTCAGTGCCGCGTCGATTGGTCTTTTCTCCAGTCACTTTGCGGGACGGCCCGCCCCATCCTGTGCCATCGCATCTTTACTGGAGCTGACGGAGGCTCGGGATGGCCGGTGGACGTCTCCAACCAGACACAATTTTCAGAGGGAGATTGGGTCAGAGACCAGAC